>NC_083096.1:65512403-66712403 GCF_949774975.1 Lagenorhynchus albirostris | reverse complement strand
AATTTAATGAACTTTATATATAATAATGCATTTGTACCTAGTTCGGATACCTAAGCTACTACTTTATTTTTGTGGACAAGTTCCTGCCTTGTATCCCAGTTTTGTACTTTTTAGATTTCACTGTGGCTGAAGTCCTACCTCAGAATCCTATACAGTTCCTCATCTACTCCACGAAAGAGACCATGTGTAACTACTGGCAATTGTCTCCAAAAACCAGAGCCCTCCCCCAAAGACCCATCCCCAAACTGAGGGACTAGTATCTGTTCATCACCTACTCTTCACCCTCTGCCCTCAAACTCCTTGACCTTTAATCCAGCCTCCACTGCACCAATGAACCCTACTCCTACTGGATACTAAACAGAAGTTTCTCATGCTCCACTCCATTTCATCTTAACCTGCTCTCCCTGAAACTTTGCTCCCTGACTCTGAACTTCTACCTACATATCCCAGCTGATTTCTCCCTTTGGTCTCCAAGAACTGTTGATCTTTCTAACTCCCCCAGCACCCACCCACCCACTGATCCATTGTTCTGTACCTCCCAGCCTCAGACATTGACACTCCCTGTCCCATGAAGACAACACAGATGCCCCCATACTCCCATCACTATACTTTTTTTTTTTTTTTTTTTTTTTTGCGGTACGCGAGCCTCTCACTGTTGTGGCCTCTCCCGTTGCGGAGCACAGGCTCCGGATGCACAGGCTCAGCGGCCATGGCTCACGGGCCCAGCTGCCCCGCGGCACGTGGGATCCTCCCGGACCGGAGCACGAACCCATGTCCCCTGCATCGGCAGGCGGACTCTCAACTGCGCCACCAGGGAAGCCCCCATCACTATACTTTTTGAACAGCATGATTTACCTGCCTGTCTCTATGACTTCTACCATCTACAGTAGTGTCCAGCTTCAAGTGCCTGTCCCCAATTTCTAGTCTCCACAACCAGGTCCTCCTTTCCCATCTCTGACATCAGCTCTCATGTATATCATGGGACTAGGTCTGTGGCAGCCATGTTGACTTGAGTTCCATGTTGTTTACTGAGCAGGAGACTAGTCTGTGGGCATCAGTTAGTGGTATCATTTTTGTGGTTCACCTCATCTTCTCATGGTCTCATAGACAAAAGGTGTCAATGAATTGTTCAGAACAATTTCAGTGATTGGTACCACTCAGACAGGTGAGCTCAGTGAACCAGAAACAATGCTCAGAGTTTTTACTGTACAGTGACAGGGTCAAGAGTTTGTCACAGGGGCTAAATAAAGGGAAGCAAAAATCATAAGCAAACAGGCAGAATAAGCACAAAATTGCTCCACAGTGGTAACAGTTTCTATTCCTCCCATGGGCCTAGTCTAATTCTCATTGCTCAAGGCTCCTTTGAGGCAGCCAAAGGGTCTTGCTCATAAACCTAGACACAGATGGCAATAAGCTTAACTCTTTGTGTGCCAAACCACTGTCATATCTCAGGCCACAGGGAAAACAGTCCTTATGAGAACCAAGGCACAAGTGAGTCAGTAAAAGAAATCCATTGCTAGGAAAGAAGTGAACCTGGAGAGTTTGTTTCATTGTTTTCTTATACAGCTCAAGTAACAGCAGGCTACCCATCTATTTCAGTCTTAGACTTAAAGCATTCAGATGAATGCTTTGGCCTTGATGTCTATTAGACTAAGCTCCTCCACCTTGTCCCTGATGTTTAAGTATCTCCCTCTCCCTTTCTGAGATCCTATCATCCCCACTGAATTCACGGAATCCTTCTCAGTGATGGCATCTCCCACTGCCAACCCTGACCTCCAGAGAACAACAAATACAGAGCCTTTTAGGGATGGTGACGCTTCCCTAACCAATATATTTCTCAGTGTCTGATGAAGAGAGGCCCCTCTGCACCCTGCTGAGGGACAGTAATGCGGGATGGTTACAGATTACACCTAATACAGCCACTCCAGCATTCCTATCTCCCTCAGCCTTTAAATTCTTTCTTCTATAGGATACCAAGAAACGTCTAGCTTCTCATCTTCATTTAAGATTAAGTGGAAGTTTCAATCAGCCAACCGAGAATATTGTTAAAACCACTTCCAGATGCTTGAGGTAACAGAGGTAATCTCTAGTTAGTGCTGCCATATGAATCAGTTCGGCCCGGTCCATTATTATATATCTTCTTCCATGGCTTAACACAGTTAGAATCCATTTCCACACATGCTTACTAAATATCTGCTGATTTTAAGTGGCAAAATATTACAGTTCCTTTTTTATCTCCTCATGGGTCAGACTTTGTGCTTGTCTCTCAGATCCCTAGGTATTTGAGTCTAGTTACGGGTCTGCAGGATATGAGAGATGGTTGGAGAGGGTCTTGAGGAGAGTCAGCATTCCACAGCAAGGCAAGTGCCTCACCTAAGATCAGTTCAGGACCTTTCTCAGGCGGAGACTGAACTCTTTAAACAGGAGTGGAAGAGTTACTTCAACTGGGAAGGAAGGCTTGGTGTAGTCAGCCCTCCATATCTGTGGATACTGACTCATGGAAAAGGAGGGCTGACCATTCCACACCATTTTATATAAGGGACTTCAGCACCACAGATTTGGGTATCTGAGGTGGGTCCTGAAACCAGTCCCCAGGGATACGGAGGGATGACTGTATCTGGAGGCTTGATGAACTCAAATTCTTAATAATCTACCCAAATGCCCTATTATAATTTCAGGGCCCCATTCTTCCCTCATTAAGGATTCACCTTCATGCAAGAGACAAAGCAAGCTCATGGACTCAATCTGTACTTAATTCAGCCATCTCCAGATTCTGGTTTTGCTTTTCATTAGTTTCAGCCCTATATATCTACATACAACTTATACCTAAATCTCTGTTTCCTTTAGGACAGCCACAGACACTTTCTGGTTCTCTGTTTGTACCTTGAGCTGGGAATTTAAAGTTTTCAGCTTTTGCTTTTCTTTCTTTAGACTCCCCAGTTCAGGAGGAAACAGCCGTCCCATCCCCACTAGTCTTTATGCACCATAAAGTGCTATTAGTGCGACTCCGTGATCCCAACACTCATCTTCTGTAGCCACTCGACTCCAGGCAGTTGAAGGTGAGAATTTAAGCAGCTGGTTTATCACTGCATGCCATGAACTATGAGTGACTCATGTTTCACCATCCGTAAAGTTATTACTTCCTCCAAACCTAACCAGATCGTAGAACTAACGTGAGATTCCCATTTTTTTAATTTTCAATTCCCCTGGAAACACTTCAGGTACAGAAATCTGTTTCAGTCAGACCTCCTTCAGAGAAAATAGAAACCATTAAATGCATTTGGGATACAAAAAGAGTTCACCGTAGGAATTAGGGGTAATCTTTGGAAAAGCTAGAGGAGAAAAGGTCAAGGAAACTGACACTGATGGTATCAGACTGAAGCAGCAAAGTGGGTGATCCTCAAAAGCTTGCCAGGGAACTGCAGAGAAGCTTGCACCAACTGTCTTGGCCTGCCACAGAATGGTTCTTAAGAGCTCACTGGGAAGCCACAGTGAATTTCACCTTTGCTTTTGCATCTGGTGCAACTGTGTCCAGAGAATAATGGCTTCTCGTTTCCCACTTTCTAAATCACGTGTGAGTTCATCATGTTGGAAAAAAAATATCTCACCTAGAACTACACAAGGAAAGGGATTCTGGGAAATGTAATTTCTGGCTTTGCTTCTGTAATGAACATAGACCTTAGAAGGGGATTATGATGGTGCCTAGTTGGCAACAGACAATCCAGGGCATTTAACAAAAGAAATTAATCATTAATGATAGAATTCTAGGCATCAGTTTGCAGATCTCAAGGATCATATTTGGAGACAGGTTTTCTCTAGGAATGTCTAACTTACAACATTTAGACAAACAATTACCCACTTAGACCAACACCTATTCTGGCTCTGCCTTATGTGAGAAAAAATTCTCCATGTAAGTTTCTGCAGATTCTGCCTCCAAAATAGTTCTCAATAAGTCTATATATTTCCATCTCCACTGCCACTATTCTAGACCAGATAACTGTCATTTCTTATTTAGAAAATTGGTTTTACCTTCTTCCGGTTCTCTGTACCAATCTGCTCTCTGCACTGCAGCCAGAGAGTATTCTTTCCAAAGAGGAATCAGATAATGACACTTCCTTCCTTAAAATTCTTCTGCCTGTACCTATATCTGCCCTGAGTTTCATCCGTACTAAACTCCCTTCAGTTTTTTAGTTGTGCCATAATTTCCCTTCTCAAACATCATTTTCTCTGCCTAATATACTCTCTTCTCTTCCCCACTCCATATACAACTCTCTTCTGACCTTCCTTTGGACAAACAGTATTCATCCAAGTCCTAACTTAAATGCCATTTGCTTGGGCAGCCTTTCCCAGTCTTAACCACTATACTTTGTGATCACTTTTTGTTCCTTTAGCTTAAGGCTTATGCTAAGCCTGACCAAATGGCATCTTTCAGTCCCAGCCTTTTGCTTTGTTCACCCTGTCTCACCATGAAACTATGAGAGCAGGAAATGAGCTAGAACGGAGAAAAGAGAGAGTGAGCCCCTCCCTAAGGGCTGAAGCCAAGTTGACAACCACCCAGGCTACATCTTCACTCTCATTTGGGACCTGAGGTGCTTTCGAGGCATCTTTTTTTCTCCACTGCTACAGTTTACTTATTTTTTAAAATTTTTATTGGAGTATAGTTGATTTACAATGTTGTGTTAGTTTCAGGTGTAAACAACTTCAAGGGAAGAAAACTGACCCCAGAGAGAAGTTTAGAATGACCCAAAAGAGGGAGCTTGAGGACAATAAGAGCCTTCAAAATTGTCCTCTTCCTCTTGATAGCATGCCGAATGGCACGTCCACCACCCCATTCAAAGACTGGAAGCAGTCCAGCACCTCACGTACAGCAGCCCCTCAAAAACACTCGCTGAATGAGCGACTACATGAGGAAATGGATGGATAACTGAACAAGGAAAGAACTGTTCCTTCTGGAATTCCTGTTGGAGCTTAGACTATTCGACTAACAATAGCCTTCAGAAGTCATCAGTGTCTACTGATATGTCAGATGATTTACACCCTGAGTATTGTGTGCATGTGTGTGTCGTATTTGGTACTTCTTGTAGCACCCATCCATAGCCCCTTTTATGGTACCTTTTCTGTAACCATGTGGTCATGTATTTCTATCACCTCAAGCTTTCTGAGATCAGCACTTTTCCTCCAGTACCTTGTAAAGAGACTGACACACCATAAGTACTCATAAATGTCTACTGAATAAAAGACTGTTATTATAAAGTAACATCATATTTTGTACATATTCTCTTTTAAATATGTAATTTTGTGGACATGAGTATAAACTCTAGACATTTTTACAATGTTCCAAAGGATAGAATTATTGGCAATATAATTTTGGATACACCTATTGATAAAGCAGGTTTATTATTTTTTTAATTCAATTATTTATTTTCTGTCAGGCCATCAGGATCTTCCACTATCAACTTAATTTGTTAATTTATAATTTATATCCCACCCATTTCCCATAAGGATTAGTTGGATCAGCCCTTCCAGCTAGTTAACTTAATCCAGTCCTGCTATCCTCATTCTCACTGATTCTTGACAAAGTCCCAATCTGCTGTTGAAGGAAATCTGCCTGCCATCATCCACTTGTGATGTGAGGTTTCCCACTTCCATTACTTTACAAAATGTTAAAGCAGGTTTATTTCTATAATTGTTCTTTACTATGTCAATAGTAATGGTAAGGTCTGTATCAAATCACAGTCTTTTTTAAAAAAAGGTTTCCACATGTAGATATAATCTTTTCATAGGTTCTTTTGTTTCAGACAAAAGAGCTACCAAATGCAAGGTCTAGAGCTGGCCACAGTCCTAATGAGCCATTCCTATGCCAAAACAGAGACCGCCTCTCCAGTGATGAGAAAGTTGCTGTCTTCTACGATGTGTGTTTCTCTCCTGCAGACAGCTCTAAGTAAATGCTGCTGATTTCTGGCTCTTTGGGATTCTATGTCTTATGCTTTGTGTCAGCTTGCTCTCTTTTCATTTTTCCAGTTTGGGTACAATCAAATGAATTAGGCATGTTCTTACCAAATTACAATTACATTCAGTCCCATCTCCCTTAGGTGATACCCAGTACACTTTGATTGGAATTTTAGGCACCCTAGGTGTTACCATCACATATTTTCTGACAGTCTTTAGGTTTATTACCACAGATGGCTAATCTCGTCTATTATGTGTGTTTTGGATATAATTTGTTTTGGATCAAAGGGCAAACCCAAGTTCCTGGTTCACATGTGTTGGTGGAAGGGGTACTCACGGTATGCTGTAGGCACTGCCAATACCCTTCAAGAACGGCACAGGCAGAGCTGTTCTGTGGGGAGCCCCTGCTGCATTTAGAGGCTTGCAAAGGGAGAATTCCCTCTTGAGTTTTAGAACAGCCAAATGAAGACAGCTAGAGGAGTCTAGGGTCTAAAGTGACAAAGCCAGTGCAAAGGTATTTTGATTCTTACACTATCTCAAATCAGCAGTATAGCATATAACAGCAAAAATGGACTCTTTGGGACATTAGGCATTTATATCACCCAGGAAAAAGAACCACAACAAATGCCAGCTATTTGGCCTTTTAATGGAAATTGACTATAAGCAAATTGTTTATTAGAGCCCTCGATTAACCTCTGTTTTTATGCCTCCTCTGAAGCGCCTGGTGTCCATGAGTGAATCAAATTGGCATGGTCTATGCACCCCAAACAACAATTTCAGACTCTGTCAGAGCAGACCACATTTAGGCAGAGTTAAGCACAATTCTTTGTGAAGTTAATTCCAGTTTAAGAAGCCAGGGTTGGGCTTCCCTGGTGGCGCAGTGGTTGAGAATCCACCTGCCGATACAGGGGACACGAGTTCGTGCCCCGGTCTGGGAGGATCCCACATGCCGTGGAGCGGCTGGGCCCGTGAGCCATGGCCGCTGAGCCTGCGCGTCCGGAGCCTGTGCTCTGCAACGGGAGAGGCCACAACAGTGAGAGGCCCGTGTACCGCAAAAAAAAAAAAAAAAAAAGAAGCCAGGGTTCACAAGTGTATACTAGGACCAGGCTCTCCACAGCCAGGTCCTCAGGGGTCTCACAGAACTTAACACCATCTTGGCACGTTGAGTTTCAGTTTCAGAAGTTTCACCTTGCTTCTGTCAAGGTGAGAGAGCTGAAGCACAGAAGTAGTTAAAATGGGGCAAATTACAGCTTTGTGTTTTGCAACAATATTGTCTCTTTTACAGTAAATGTAGAAATAAACTTTGTAATTGGGAAATTGAACTCTGAAATGTTTCTTTTATTATTTTCCAGATTGCGTGTGAGTTTTTAAGTAATCAGTGAGCACTTAACAAGCACAAAGTCACTATTTTTAATAGTACCATTAGTGTATTTTTTTTACAAAATGGTAGTTATTCAATCTATACTACCTATGAATAAAAATGCCAGATTTCATTAGGACTATTCTCTAGTAAAGTTGAATGAGTACACTGTATTCTACAGTGTATGTAGCAATGCTATTTTATAAAGCACAGCATATATTCATTTTCTCTCTTTCTCTCTCTCTCTCTCTCTCTCTGTATATGTGTATGTGTGTGTGTGTGTGTGTGTGTGTATACACACATATTTGGTTAATACAACTTTCAAATATTTCTGATCCAATGATCATTAAACTTATCTCAATTTATTCATACTATTTGGGATGACAAACCATACGTTACTTTTTCACATTTAATGTTGAAAATATCAGCCTCATAATACATTAACTCTGATTTTATCCTTTTAATCTATATTCCAGTCATCTCAATTGATTTTTTAAAGATGTATAATACAAAAAGCCACTTTTTTTGCAAGCAACTCATTACTAGATGCTGGGGTATGGAAATGGTTTACTTCTGAGAATAACATAAATAAAAACAACCTACAGACACAGCAAATATGATATTAATGAATTCTAAATATGTACAGTTCCCTACCTGTAAGTACTAATCATCTGATATGAAGCCAAGTTTATAAGAGTCCCGTAAAGCATTTTGGTGACACAAAGAAAAAGTTACAGATAAGAATCTATTGGTCCATTTTACAGATTTTCACATTCCTTCATTTAGAAGTAATATGTTATCCTTATCTCATTGGGTAAAAGGAAAAAATTAACTTGGACAAAAAGAATAATTAACTTGTGATCACTTAAAAAGTTCATAAAGATGGAGTGAGGGAGGTAGACAAGAACCTAAATTGTGTTCACTCTGGAATTTAGACATAGGGAGGCATGTCTATAGGATTGCATGTGTATAGGAATTGTATGCATTAACTGCCCCCCAAAATAATCAACTGTAAAAGACCTCCCCCAAAGGAGAGAGTAAGGCACACAAGCCTGGGCCTATTGTGATACCCAGCTGTACGTAAGGGAGCATGATTTTGTGCCCAGTGATGCCTGTCACCTAATTTGTCCTTTGGCCCAGGGCCTTATGAAATCAAATCTGAGTTCCAGGAAAAGAGGGCTAAAAGTGCAACTTTCTTCATAAAAACTTCATTATATTTACAGCATCACAGAACAGTACTATTTTGTCACCTTGTCATATCCTTTTTTAAAAACACAAAGGAAGACTTCTCCCCTACTTGGAAGAGCACATATCAAGGGCACCATCCCCTCATTAATGTCAGAAATGTTACTGGGATCAAACATGGTGGTTTGGGCACACTGGAATTCAATGTGTTATGGATACAGTACAACTTTGATGGCTATCAGCAGAAGGTACCACAGCTCTGAAGTGTCCTCATTGGATATCACAGGTGATAAAGGAAAGAGAAAACAGCAAAAAGTCAAAGCGATAAAAGTGAACAATTGGGAATTCCCCAGCGGTCCAAGTGGTTAAGACTCTGTCTTCCAATGCAGGGGGCGCGGGTTCCATCCCTGGTTGGGGAACTAAAATCCCACATGATGTGCAGTGCAGCCTATATATATATATATATATATATATATATATATATATATATATATATATATATATATATATATATATATGTATGTATGAGCAATAGTCCCATGAGACCTGAAGGTGTTGCATTCATGGCATATGTAAAATCACTCTACTTTCTCTCCTTGAGAATTGCAAGAGAAAACCTGCAGAGACTTCACCATGCATCAAAGCCCTCACATTAGCAGAAGGAGGTAGCACCTGGGAGTACCTGTTGTACAGTTAGTGGCCTTATTATGACCTTATTTATCACTCCCAGTCTATTATGGTACGAGAAACACAGATATAGAGAACACACCAAAGGGTAGACCATGGCCATGTGCACAGATCATATGTAATGAGGTTGGCACTGCCTTCAAAAGCCAGCTAGGCAAACGTCCGTGAAGCCAGAGCCCAAGCCAAGTTTTCCAGTATGAACCATATACCCGAAGATAAGCCTGATTAGAGCTGAGTGGCTCCACACGGACAAAATGGTCAATGGGCCAAAATCAAAGAATAAAAAAGTGTTTAATGGTATAGTACCTGCTGGCAGAGTCACGGTCAGTCACCACCCAGAAAGGGAGGAGGGGATCCGCCCATGGTTGAACCAAAAATAGATAATAAACAGTACCCAAGGTGAGGGATGTGTCCCAAGGATAGAAAAGCTAAGTTAGGGACATGGTAAAGGAGCAAAAAAGAGCAGAAATCTTTAATAATTGAAGTAGTTGAAGCTAGATGAGGTTAAAAGACAAAAACTAAATTCAATTGATTAATTAATTAATGTTTACTCAGTACCTCCACTCTCAGCATTGAGTTAGGAGCTATTGATATGTAATCAATGCGGGAAACTAAGAAACTGCAATCAGGGAGCTTCTCAGTCTAGTGTCAAGATGGAATTTATGTGGATTTGAGTCCCGTTTCCACATCCTGTTCCCTGTGTGATTACTGGCCTATAATCTCCATGAGTCTAGGTCTCTATGAGGCATTTTCACTGCTATATCTATTTCCCCTACCCTAATGTTTATATAGTACTTAATAACAACCTTCTGGTGGGAGAGAGCTACTACCACATCAAATGTTTAGATCTATTGTGAAGTATGTCACAATTTCAGAAATATTTAAACGGGCATCTTAGCATTGAAAATACCTTAGTAAGCACTCAAAATGACTTCTGGAATAAATGAATGAATTCACCCTTTCTGAGTCCTAGTCTCTTGATCTGTACAATGGTGATATATCACTATTGTTACAATGATAAAGTGGAATACATGTGTGTAAAGTGCTCCAGACAATGCTCAGGACATTAGAAATAGTCTTTTCTGCAGTCTCTCTGCCCTATTTGGAAAGACTGAAGAGTCAGAACATGAAATGGTTTGTCGGTTTTAAATGAAAAGATACAATATAAGAAGCTACTATGGGGAGCAGTTAAGTAATGCTGAAGGATATCAGAAAGAGAGACAAAATGAGTGGCTTCAAAATTCTAAACTTCTGGGGCTTCCCTGGTGGCGCAGTGGTTGAGAGTACGCCTGCTGATGCAGGGGACGCGGGTTCGTGCCCCGGTCTGGGAAGATCCCACATGCCGCGGAGCGGCTGGGCCCGTGAGCCATGGCCGCTGAGCCTGCGTGTCCGGAGCCTGTGCTCCGCAACGGGAGAGGCCACAACAGTGAGACGCCCGCGTACCGCAAAAACAACAACAACAACAACAAAAAAAAAACTTCTAAAGGGGGCTTGCTGAAATCTCAGGGCAGGACAGGAGAACCAAGAGAAGCACTTCAAAAACTCCTGATCTTACGTTAATATAGCTGCTGCTATAGTTGGGAGAGGGACAGCAGAGCCTACTGAAGTCTGAAAGCTGAGAAATTCCTCTAAAAATGCTGATCTTACACTGAATATGAGGTAGAAGTGGCTGTAAGAGAGACAGGAGAGCTGAGATAGATCCCCATCCCTACCCAGAGGCATAAGTGTGCTGAGAGCAGGGCAGGAGAACAGAGACAAACCCTTCAGGAACTCAGATCCCTGCTAAAGGAGGGATTCTTTCCAGCCCTCAAATCATTTGATGCTGTGCTGTAATGAATCTAATTAAAGCAACCACAAAGTGCACACTCAAGGCAACTACAGACTGGACTGACTCAACTCTCACCCAACCCCCAGTGATTCCCTTTTCTGAGTTGAAACATTATTTACTTTAGTTTCTACGTTTCTTTTACATGCAGTTTCTGGCATTCAATCATAAATGTCTAGACATGTGAAGAAGCAAGAAAATGTGGCCAATTTCCAAGAAAGGAAATGGTCAATAGAACCAGACCCAGAAACTGCCCAGATGCTGGAATTATCAACACAGACTTTAATATATCTATGCTAAAAATGTTAAAGAATCTAGTGGGAAAAGTCACATGAACAGATGAAGAATTTTAGCAGAGGGGTATAAACTATGAAAATAGTCAAATGGAAATCCTAGAAGTAAACAAAATCCTATCACAGATAAGGAATCCTTTCGATGTGCTTAGCAGCAGGATAGACTCAGCAGAGGAAAACCAAAATAGGTCCAACGAATATCTAAAGTAAGGCAAAACAAAATAAGCCAATAAATGAAACCATTTTCCACCGAGGAGACAGCTAACATGGTATGTTTATCGAATTACCCCAATATCCCAATTCCTTTTACCTGAAATAGTGGCTGTAATGATGCATCTTAGGTGTCCTTCATTGTAACTCACACCTATGAGGAGAAACCACATCTTGTTGGGACAAGAAAGAGGAAACAAGGAATATATATGCCTCAAGGAAAAAAATAGAATTTGGGTTGAACACTCAAAATAGGGATAAGATGGTAGGCTTTTCAGGTAATAAGAACATGATGAACAAATAAAGTCAAGACAGGTAAGTACAGAATGAGTTTACAAAATGCCAGAAGGGGTTATGAGAGTCATCTTGAGAAAACATGAAGAAATGAGTCTGCCTTATTATAAAAAGGAATAGGACTTTACTACAACCCCCTGATATTTTCTTCTTTATCTACCCACAAAAATTAATACTGTGCGATGTGGAAAATAGGCACTGAATAAATATTTATTAAAGAAGAAATATGTAAGGGAATAAATGATTGAGGAATGAAAGTAGTTGTCAGCACATTTTGAAAAGCAGGTAACAGTGGCATACGAATCTATACACTATTATCCAAAACTCTGGGATATTTTAGATAGAGTCCTAGCTCGGGAAGAGAAGTATTAGAAATGAGATAATGAACATTGAAGTTAGAGCCCCAAGATGTCACAAAGAGAAAGTTAACCAAGAGGAAAATGGTGCCCCCCTTTCCGAAACTGTGACTCTGCCTCTTGTCAAACACAAGTGACCCTGTCCTAGGCTTTCTGCCAACAACCACCACTCTAGATTCATGAGTCCCTCTGTGTGCCAGGTATGGATCAAGATACCACTGGCTACCCTTGTGAATGAGACAGGCACTGATTCTGTCCTCATGAAGCCCAAATGGACTCTAAGATTCAGTGATCCAGACTTCAGAGCTCTCAAGGGCTCTACTAACTGGCCTTGGTCTTTAGAATCTTAACCTATGTCTTCTCTCTCCTCACTGGCAAGTCATAGAGCAGGGCTACCAACAGAAATATAATGTAAGCCACAGATAGGAGTCATGCATAATTTAAATTTTCTGATAGTCACATTAAAAAAGTAATATGAAACAGGTTAAAATAATTTTAGTAATATATTTAACCCAGTGTATCTAAAATATTACCATTTCTACATGAAATCAATAAAAACATATGAATGAGATATTTTATAATCTTCGTTTTTCTGTTTGGTCTTTGAAATACAGTGTATTGTTTACATTTACAGCTCACCTCAGTTCTCACTAGCCATATTCTAATTGTTCAGCAGTCACAGGTGACCACAGCTCTAGAGTCTGTCCTGTTTCATGAGTAGAGATGTACGCCTTATAAAAGAGAGGGCACTGTGGTATAAGCTTTGAAAAGTAGGTGTAAGAATTGACAGAAAACAAGCCCCGAAAACATGAAAAACAGTAACTGACAAAGAAGAATCAAAACTCTCCAAAATCTGTAAGAAAGAGAAGACTTTGGGAAATTTGAAGCTCCAGCCAATGAACTTACTCAGGACCAAATATGAACGACTAGCATAGGAGTTAGAGTTGGAGATTCTGAGTTGAATTCCTGTCTTATCACCTTCCAGTCAAATGGCTCCAAGCGTGTAATTTGCCCCAATTGTGCCTCAACTTTTTCACTTGATAATGAGAATAATAATGTGACCTGAGTTCACACAGATCCTATCAGCCTAATAAATATTGGGGGGAAAAAATCACATTACCAGGAACAATGAAAATTTTTCTAGTTCTTAACTCCTCCTCAAATGCAGGACCTGTGGTACTTCTAATCTGGTTTCTTTCACGCCCCCACAATATATTTTTAAGAGCCCCCAAAATGGGGCTTCCCTGGTGGCGCAGTGGTTGAGAGTCCGCCTGCCGATGCAGGGGACGCGGGTTCGTGCCCCGGTCCGGGAAGATCCCACATGCCGCGGAGCGGTTGAGCCCGTGAGCCATGGCCGCTGAGCCTGCGCGTCTGGAGCCTGTGCTCCGCAACGGGAGAGGCCACAACAGTGAGAGGCCCGCGTACCGGAAAAAAAAAAAAGAGCCCCCAAAATGTGTCTTCACATAAAAAGAGTCTAGTCCACAAGGTGCTGGGACTTCCCTGCCAGGCAGCTCCTATCTCCTACAAGACGTTACCCTACTCAGGCTGAATTTCATGGATTATTAAAATAGGTGCACTTCTTCTTGATGACAAATAGGAGTAAGTCAGATAAAGTGTAGTAAGTTAGCTCTCAGAGCAGTACGCACCAAATTAATGGAGTGTTTTAATTTGTGTATGAACCAAACATAAGAATAATGATACAGCCGCGGTCACCCCAGGAACAACTTTGCTTTTTTCCATGAAGACCAAATATGACTGAAAATGGGTAAAGCCCTGTTGGGATGAAGTTAGAGGTCAGATAGCCAAATATAAGTATATTTTCCTGAAACCTACTGTGGAAGGCAGTAGAGCATTCGTGTATTTTTGACATTTTTATCTCAAGCTGTGATTTTTCAGGAAGTTATTGGGGTTTATTATTACTTGGAGGCTAAAAGTCTAAGAATAAATGGTTAAGAACCCAGAATGGACTAAATAAGTCAGTTCAAGATCCTGCCATAGTTGAAAAATGTAAGGAAGATTGCTCAATGCAAAAGTACTTTATCAGGGGTCACTAATGTCTGAAAACCCATAGGAAGAGTCAATCCTTTGGACACAGATGTTTCACTCTGTTGGACTGTAAATATTCTGAGCATGTAACATCAAAATGCTGTCAGATACTTATGCCTAAGGCAGAATAAATATTAAATCTTTTTTTAACTTAGCTTGTGTTTCCTCAAATGCAGAGGCTGAGAAAAAGACTGACATACAGGTGATTTGTTTGGGAAATAATGCCCTGAAGAGGAGAAGACTTAAGAGGGAATAAAACAGGGAAGGAGGAAAAGCCAATACAGCAACTTTAGTTGACCAGAGGGATGGGCATCTGGTATTCAACCCCATGAGCCTTTCTGAAGAATATTATGAAGTGAGTCTCAAAGCTATACACTTTAGTTTTGGTAGGAAGACAAATTTATCCATTGACTCCTCCTCCTTGCCAAGGGTGGCTTCATTGGCAAAAATATTAAGTAGATTTCAACAAGTGTCCCAGATTGTGGCATCAGCAAAACGTTGAGAAAGGAAGCAAGAGGTATTTAGTGTTGGCCCAAGTAAAAATGTTATCAGGCTTCACCATGCAAAGCTAGTCAAAACCTACATGGAAGATGCTGCTACAGCAGTAGCTGGAATAAGAAATGAGACTGAATGGATTTGAAAGGCACACAAAGGTGTTCAATACAGTCCACCCTTCTATCACTTAGCTCTCTATTAAGTCTAACCTTTTAGGCCTATTTAAGATAGTGATAGTCACAGTCTCTGCATGTGCTAAATACAAGAGAGTTAGTGGAACAAACAGCAGGTCTTGAAGTAGTAATTGACATTCATCATCCACCTCCAGCATAACCAATCCTAGATTTTCTTCACTGTCAGCCAGAACCTCAGTTGATCTAGATTGCTTTCCTGATGGAGTGACCCAGACCTTCATCCTTGAAAGATGTGCCTCCCTATTTGCCTTGCCCGAGTCAAGCAATGATTATGACAGTTACCTCTTCATCATCATCACTGGGCGTGGAAGTACCAAGAGATGTCACAGTGATTCCTTTAGATTCCAGATATGCTCTTCTCTGACCTCTTTGTTTCAACAACTCTAACTCCTCATGATAACTTGAATCAATTATCTCATCTGTATCATCAATCTTTTCTTTGCCTGTTGGTACTCTTGGCATGAGGTGCCCAAAATGAGCAGACTGTAATTACAGCTTTAAGTTTAGAGAACTAATATGGCCCCTGGTCGGGCCTCTCCACCACTACCATCATCCCCACTCCAGGAACCAGGAGCTTCTAACTGGGCACAACCAAAGCTATTGAGACAGGAGGCACAAATTCCACAGGTGAGTCATGTGGGGTGATGGTGAGAGAATCCATCCTACTTCCACCCTTTGATTCATATATTCACGTATGGAGTCTATTGGGGGACTATATTTGTTACCTATGGCTAGTGTGACAAATTACCAGCAACTGGATGACTTAAAACAGTAGACATTTTTTTCTCTCACAGTTCTGGAGATGAGAAGTATGAATTCCCTGAAGACTCTAGGGAAGGATCATTCCTTGCCTCTTCCTAGCTTCTGGTGGTTGCCACCAATACTTAAGTGTTCTTTGGCTTATAGCTGTATCACTCCAATCTTTACCTGCTTCATCCCATGAACTTCTTCCTTGTGTCTCTCTGTGAGTCTGTGTTTAAATTCCCCTCTTCTTATGAATACATCAGTTATTAGATTTAGATATCACCCTAATTCAACGGGACCTCATTTTAACTTGAGCACATCTACAAAGACCCTACTTCCAAATAAAGTCACATTTACAGTTGCTAAGTATACAGGAACTGAGGGAGGGGCACTATTCAACACAGTACAAGGGCATATAACATACCAGAGGACGGTACTCCCACCCCTCAAGGTTGTCCACAAGCTGGTGTCTTAAGCTTTCCAAACTGGTTGAAAAGTCATATATTAAGGATGATAAAACAAAAAGAAGCAAGGAGCCTGGGTCTCTGATGACAGTGGAACTGCCATGCCATCCCAAAACTACAGCTCCAGATTTCTTTTTCATCAGTAAGTAATAAATCTCTCTCCTGTTTAACTAACTTATTTGGCTTCACTGTTTTATGAAGCAAAGCCTAATTCTACCTGGCACAACGTGTAAAACTGAGATCCCATTCTCTAAAATTGATAGTCTTACTGAGAACACAGATATGCATATCTTCAAAAAATAAAAGAGAGAGGGAGAAAACGGTTTCATTCTAAACTCTGTGGATCTGATTATGTGAGGAAGAGGATATCAGAGAAGGTAAAAAATCTATGCTGGTCAAAAGGTCAAAGGTTTCCAGCAGAAGATTAACCATGAACTAGGTCTTAGAAGAAGCAGGGGATTTGGACAGTGGACAAGGAGAAATGGAACTTTCAATATGTCAACCAAATAAAGGGTAAAGAAAAGACTCGGAAGAAAAGAAAGAAACAATTAATAAAACAAATTCATGAGTATATACGAGAGCTGTTCCTGTAGAGAGAAGGAAGTGTGGGTTTTCAAGTGTAACAAAAGAATCAGCTCTCCAGTTAATGTGATGAAAAGAATAACAAAGAATGAAAGGAAATTTATGGTTCTTTTAAGAAATGTTTAGTCTGGTCAGAGCAGTATAAGTGGTTAATCTTTCTTGTACTCAAATCGCTGATAATTATTAATAACTTGTCATAATGGGAGAAAAACGCTATGGAAAAAAATGTGATGAAATCTCAAAAATATGGGCAAAATAAGCATAAGAGAATAGAATGTAAGCAGAACGGTTTTTATGGACATGTGAAAAACATATTTATATGAAAGGAATTTGTTGCAGTCTTAGGGGTTCTCTTTCCCTTTTCTGTACTACTTTTTTTACCCTTCCAGCATTTTAGCTGCACCTCCAAAAGAAACCAAATCTGGAAAAATGATTATTAGCTGGGACTGACTCATACAGATGACTTGATTTTAGCTAACTTGCTTTGTAGAATGTCAAACTCACGGAAATTATATGTGCATCGATTAACAGCTTTTTAGTTGTAAGTCATAAAATCCAATTCAAGTTAACTTAAGCAAGAAAGGTGAATTGACTAAATGAATCCAGCTCATTCATGCAATTTCAAGGAAGGATGAGAGCAGGGACTCATAGAAGGTACTGGAAGCTAAAAGCAATCAGGATTTCCTCTCTTTGTCTGCCTTGTCTCTGCTCCTTTCTTCACATCTGCTTCTTCTCTTTCTCTTTATAGACAGACTTTCTCTAACTCTCACTCCAGGGCCAGGCAGATTTTCCCTCATCTTCCTGCCCCTACTCCAGCTCTGCAGTTAATATCCCTCCCTCTCGAGACACAATTCCAAGCTGAAATACATTCTGCTATTCTCAGTTCTGAATTTCCAGGAGAGCAAATGTGAGGGCACAGGCTGGTCCAACAAGGCCTACAAGACCTTGAATGATGTGGCCCTTCCTGTTGCTCCAACCTTGCATCGTGCCCTCCTCTGATTCATTCACTAACCCTCTGGCCCTTTGAAGTTCTTAGAAAATGGCAAGCTGTCCCCAGACACTTGCTTTTGCTCTTCCCTTTGACAAGCACATTCTCCCTCCAGATATGGGCATGGTTGGCTTCTTCTCAGTCATTTTTCTCCTTAGATATCATTGCCTCCGACAGGCTTGCCTTGAACATTCTACCTTAAATGGGAATTCCTTGCCCATCCACTCTGTTTATTCTCTATCACGGGACCTTGATTAACTTCCATTTTTAAAAACTCCAATCGTTTTCTTTCCTGTTTGCTGATATACTTGGGTAATGTGCATCTTCCCTAATTGAGCATAAGGAACAGACCATGAACACCAGTGGGTGCTAACGATCATTTTCCCTGCCTGGCTTACTGAAAATCCCCTACTTTTCTCAGGTACCTAACCATTCCCCAAATTTCCATGTGCCTCAGCAAAAGTAACGCCCCCCCAGGTCCAGAAGGGGGTCTGACTGGTCTAAGAGCAATCTCATGACCCTGGTCAATGTTTGGCTCTGGAACAGATATGATTCTTTTGTTTTCAATGAGACACGAATGACAGTCCAATGAAGAGACTCTGGGAAAAGAATCCTCCCTCCAAAACCAGGGCTAAAAGTAAAAACAAGTTCTCTTCCACCTCTGAGCGTCACTCAGTCTCATTGTAATGCCTGAAACTGCAGTAACCACCTTGCTTACAGCCTGAAGATGCAGCCAATCTGAGTGAGGACGGCAGAGGAGAGAGAGAAAAAAAACCTAGACCTTGATGATACCATTGGACCACAGAATTAATAAACCCTGCAGTTAGCCTTATCACAGAATTCCAGTTTTGTGAGATTATGTATGTCCCTAGGTCTGAGCTACTTTAGGACAAGATTTCAATTACTTAGCTAGCCAACTAATCTAACTCTAAGGATAGGGACAATGACTGTTGTTTTCCGTTGTGTTTCTAGAGACTAGTACAGTGCCTGGTTCAGAACAGAGGCTAGGGATTATTAGCAAAATGAAGGATTTTGTTCTATTGGCTAAAGCCAGAGAGATAAAATCACGTAATGCCAGTATGACTACCAGAAGCACCACATAAATTCAATGAAGGAAAGAAAGGCTTTTTAATAAACGGTACTGACCACTGGTAATTCATCAGGAAAAAAATAAACCTCAACTCCTACCTCACTGCATAAACAAAAACTGACTTGAGATGGAACATAAATATAAATGTAAAAGCTAGAACAATAAAATTTCTAGACAGAAATTTATAAAAATATTTTCATGACCATGGGTAAGAAAAGATTTCTTAGATAGGACATAAAAATATTACCATATGAGGAAATGTAGATAAACTAGACTTCATTTAAATTAGAATTTCTGTTCATCAAAATACACCAGTAAGAAAATAAACAGGCAAGCCACAGCCTGGGAGAAAATATTTGCAATACATATATCTGATAAGGAATTTTTTCCAGAATACAGAAAAAACACCTATAAATCAAAAGTCAAAACACCAACAACCCTGGAAAACTGGGCAAAATATCTGAACACACATTTCACCAAAGAAAATATAAAAAAGTATCAATAAGCACATGAGAAGGTGCTCAATTTGAATCATCAGGGATAGGCAAAATTTTAAATGTGATACCATTTCACATTCACTAAAATGTCTAAAGTTTCAAAGAACAACAATACAGGTGTCAGCAAAGATGTTGAAAACTTGGGACTCACATTTTTGGTGAAGAGTAAAATGATAAAATTACTCTGGAAAATTATTTGGCAGCATCTTATAATCTTAAGCATACAGCTGCTCTATTAATTAATAATTCAATTCTTAGACATTTACTCATGAGAAATGATCAACTAGAAGATCTGTTTAAGAATTTTCTGGCAATATTAGCCATGAAAACCAAAAACTGTAAACAATCCAAATGTTCTTCAACAGGAGAATTGTTAAACAAAATGTGATATAGTCATAAAATGGGTCACTACTTAGAATAAGTAGTGGTGATCACTACTTAGAATAATGGATCACTATACTTAGAATAACATGGGATGAGTCTCCAAAACAAGTTGTGTAAAGCACAAAAGCAGCTGGAAATGAAAGCGTACATTCTAAATTATTTAATTTATAGGAAGTATAAGAACAGGTAAAAACCAATCTATGGTAATAGAAATCAGAAAGTAGTTGACTCACTGGGGGTGTGGGAAGGATTGACTGAGAAGGGACATAAGGGAATTTTCTGGGAAAATGGAAATATCTTATACTTCATTTTGGCCAGATGCAATTGTCAAATCTCACTGAACAGAACATGTCTGTGCCTTTTATTATATGTATCTTACTGCTATATTAAAATGTCTGTGTGTGTGTGTAGAACAACTGCTGACAGGAGTTAAATTTTGTGGGTGAGGAGAGCCATATAAATACAGCCCTTCTGAAAAGTTACATAAAAGAGTACTTATAATAATCGGGAATGTATTTTATTGCTTTTCCCAGGCCTGGAATTAATAGTACTTGCAAGTTAGATTGCCTTATGCAGTGGATCAGAGAATACTTTCTTATGACGTCAGGATGACATGGAGTTGAAATACAGATAACTATATTAAAGAAAGAGAAAAGCAACATATTGGGGATTAAGAGTAGACATTTAGGGGCTTCCCTGGTGGCGCAGTGGTTGGGAGTCCGCCTGCCGATGAAGGGGACGCGGGTTCGTGCCCCGGTCCGGGGGGATCCCACATGCCACGGAGCGGCTGGGCCCGTGGGCCACGGCCGCTGAGCCTGCGCGTCCGGGGCCTGTGCTCCACGGCGGGTTGCGGGGGGAGCTGCAGCGGTGAGGGGCCCACGTACTGCAAAAAAAAAAAAAGTAGACATTTAGGAAATTGCCAGTTATGGGCAATTTTCCAAGTTCTCTTCCACAAAAAAGGAATGTGCCTCAAGAAATAAATCTGTGCAAATGAAAAGAGATTACCTGATCAAATTAATATGGGAAATGCTGCATATTGTATCTTCATCTTTCACCGTATGTATAACCGTGTTAGAGACTCTGAAAATGACTAACAGAGGAAACCGTTAAGTTTATTTAACTCAGATTTTCCCAAAAGCACCCCCAGTACAATTTTCAACAAACAGTAGACATAACTATTTATTTAAACTGTATCTTTCTAAATCTTACATTCCTCCATTAATTTCTCATAAGAGAAAAGGAATGCATTCAAGACTTGACTGCTCCGTAAGTCTATTAGATAATTCATCCAGTGATAACATATTTCTAATTGAATAATAGAGCTCAAAGATTAAATATAATATCTTTACAGATACCTGCTTTGTAGACATCTTTACTCCAAACATATCTATGCTATAAGTGAAAAGTTCCTGTATTTTCCCTAGATTGTTGAAACTGCCTCCAACTAAGTGACCCACTGCCATAATTTTACACAACTTACTTTACTTTTCAATGTTTTGCTTTCCCTGGCTATAAAATGAGTATGGTTGGTTGTTTCCCTAAATTGACAGGGGTTTTTTAAGCATGTTTTGTGAAACATTTGAACCATTTAAGGAAAATTACATTAGATTGTCCATTCACTATTTGTAGCTTGATAATACTTCTTTTCTGACATTAATGAATATTAATGTCTACTATATAGAGTAGAACCTCCTGAATTAATGCGGGGTACCCCAGAAAGAAGGCCCTTCATTTTATATTCTAAAGGACACTTTTGGAGGAATTTCCAGAAGAAGAGAAAGAGGTTAAAAATTAGGCCCGTATCTATCCATTCATCCATCTACCCATTCATTCTTTCTTTCTTTTATTTAAACAATGTGAGATTTAGGATATATTTGCTATGTATTTGCTAATGGATAGCTATAATGAGAGAAACAGATGAAACAAGAATCTCTCCTAGTCTTTAGCCTAAGCAACCACAGAAAATGGTATCATTTACTAAGATGGGAAAACCTGAGCAAAGGGCACAATTTTAGGGTTGAAACTCAGAAACGGTCTTTTGTATCCATTAAGTGTAAGATGACTTTTAGACACCCGGAAGTAGAATAGAAGTAAGATAGACAAACCCGCAGCCCAAGGCTGAAGCCATACCTGGAGAGGCATCAGCATATGGAAGATATTTAAAGCCGTGGGAATAAAAAATAAGAGAGAGGACAGAAAACATTCCAGTACAAATTCTAGGACATATCACAACATCTAGAAGATAGGAGGAGGCTGAAGCAACAAAAACTGATTTGAAGTAGCCAGGTAGTTATGTCCGAAGTAAACCATGAAAATGTGTATTTCAAAAGCCAAGTGTGGAAAGCATTTTTTAAGGTAATGATCAATTGAGGCAAAGACTGCTGACCCATAAAGATGAGGACCAAGGACACATCACTGGATATGACAACATGAAGATACCAATGACCCCAACCAGTTGAGATCCATATCATGTATGAATAGCCTTGTAGACCATTATAAGGACTCTGAATTTTACTTTGAATGATGTGGCAGCCATTGGACGATATTGAGGAGATATGAGACGATCTGTCATCCACTTTAACAAGGTTTCTCTGGCTGTTGTGATAAGACTAGACGGTAGATGGACACAAAAAGAAGCAAGAAGGTCAGTCAGGAGATGAATGCAACAATTCAGAGAAGAGTATAGGGTAGCTTGAACAGGAAGGTAGCAAGAGGTGGTGAGAAGTCAGGTTTTGGATATATTTTGTAGCTAGAATCACCAGGATTTACAGGTGGATTAGATAAAGGGAGTGAAAGAAAGAGAAGAGTCACAAGTGAAGTTGTTGTATTAAGGGCACTCTGAAGTGTGTGAGGCAAAGAGGAGAGACAAGTAAAGAGAAGAAATAATAGTGATCAGTAAGGCTGGAGAAAATCCAAATGGGCCCAGAAGTAAAGTAGAGAAAAAAAGGATTTCTAGAAAGAGGAAATGATCCACTGTATTAAATGCTGCTGGTAGGTCAGTAAAATGAGGGCTGCAAAATAACTACTAGATTTAGTAACACAGAGATCATTGGTAACCACAACGAGAGATCCTTTGGGGCAGACATGGAGTCAAAAGCTTGACTGCAGTGAGTTTAAGAGAGAATGGAAAAAAAAAAAAGTGGGACAGCAAGGGTGAGACAAATATATATATATATATATATATTTTTATTGAGATACACTTGATTTACAATATTGTGTTAGGTTCAGGTATACATCATAGTGATTCAGTTATATATTTTTTCAGATTATATTCCATTACAGGTTATTACAGTAAATCTGATTACTGATATACAGTAAATCTTTGTTGCTTATCTATTTTATGTATAGTAGTTTGTATCTGTTAATCCCATACTCTGAATTTGTCCCTTACCCCATCCCTCTCCCTGCTAGTAACTGTAAGTTTGTTTTCTATGTCTATGAGTCTCTTTCTGTTTTGCATATAGATTCATTTGTATTATTTTTTAGATTCCACATAGAAGTGATATCATATGATATCTGTCTTTCTCTGACTTACTTCACTCAACATGCTAATCTCTAGGTCCATCCATGTTGCTGCAAATGGCAATATTTCATTCTTTTTTATGGCTGAGTAATATTCCATTATCTATCTATCTACCTATCTATCTATATTACATCTTCTTAAGCCAATTGTCTGTTGATGGGCACTTGTGTTTTTTTCCATGTCTTGGCTATTATAAATAGTGCTGCTATGAACACTGAGGTGCATGTATCCTTTTGAATTGGATTTTTCATTTTTTTCCAGATATATACCCAGAGTAGGATTGCTGAATCATACGGTAACTCTCTTTTTAGTTTTTTAAGAAACCTCCATGCTGTTTTCCATAGTGGGTGCACCAATTTACAGTCCCACCAATAGTTCCCTTTGGAACTCCCCTTGGAGTTCCCTTTGGAGAAAAGGGATGGTTCCCTTTTCTCCACACCCTCTCCAGCATTTATTATTTGTAGACTTTTTGATGATGGTCATTCTGACCGGTGTGAGGTGATACCACATTGTAGTTTTGATTTGCATTTCAAATATTTTAAATGAAGTTTTCAGTCAAGAAGTGGGGTCCTGGCTGAGGGAGAAGTAAAGTGAAAGATGGTTTTTGGTTTTAGATAGGAGAAATAAAAGCATGTTTATGTTGAGAAAGGTCCAACAGAGAGAGAAAATGTGTTAACACAAGAGAAAGAGGGAAGACTTACTGGGAATCAATGGGGAGGGATGGAAGTTTTTGCCTGAGGAAGAGGTGGCCATAGATGCAGTGAAGAGAGTTCATCCACAAAAGCAAAAAAGACGGTGGCATCCATAAGCATAAGGTGTCAGTAGATACATAGGTGTGGAAAGGGGGAGCTTGTGGGGGGCTCGTCTGCTGAGTGCTTCAGTTTTCCCATTGGAATAGGAAGATGGTCACTAGCGGAGGAGACTGGGGAGGAGCTAACGGAGGTTTGAGAAGACAGAGGAGGTATGCGGTTGTCATGGAGAAGAGCAGAAGAATGAATGGACTGGGTCTGCTAGGCAGCCTGTAGCCCCCTGGTGCTGAGCGGTCACGAGTCTACAGTCAGGCAGCAGGACTGTGTGCTGTCCTCCAGCAGGTTCGGCTGTGCAGACGCAGCACAGTAGGTGGAGGGTGGGATTGAGCAGAGGATATGTTTTTGCCCCAGTGAATAATTGTTGCAATTAACCTTTCAGATGCCAGCTGTGCCAAGGGGCATGACAGCTATGGATGAAGAAAGGGTGACGTGGCAAAAGGAAAATAACATTTACTGGATACCTCCTCTATGCTGGAGAAGCTTTAAATTTCATATAATTTTCACAACAACCCTGTGAAGTAGATATTTTCCCCGAATTCCATTTGAAGAAACAGAGATTAAGAGAAAGTACACAATGTGTACTAGGACAATACAGCTAGAAAACAGAGGAACATGCAGAAAGGCACAGGTTTTCCTGAGACCCTCAAAGGTTGGACTGGAGGGGAGATTTGGGACTGTCTTCTGGGGACTATCATTGGCGCAGGGTCCAGGCCGTGACTGAGTCAGCTGGCCAGACACCAGGACACAGCTTCCTGCCATCAAAACCCCAGGTGGCAGACACAGTCACCAGTTTGGCTGGGAATACATGGCGCCACCACTTACAAAACCACTCATTTGCTCCTATAAAACAGTCATCGCCTCGCAGGATGCCAAGAAAATCAATCATGACTAAACTCCCAATTTGGTTTGATTCACTGACCACGCGTCGACATGATCATAATGTTTGGTTATCATTCTTCATAATAATCATCCTCAGGTCTGCAGGAACTGTGGATCTGAACAAACCAGTGACGTTCAGATGAATCTTCCTTGAAACAAATTTCAGTCTCACGAATGGATTGTTTAGTTCATGGGTGATCCCTAATTCCCATGGGGGTTGTCTAGTCTTTTAGAACTAGAAGGGGTTTTAGAAATGATTGTGCCAGCTTCCTGATTTCACAGTCTTAAGAATCCTAATGTTATACAAAATATAGGTATGTTATCCTGTCTTGGATAATGAGGACACACAGGGGAGAAATCTTTCTCAAGTCCAAATAATTTTTGGAAGCAAGTACACTTTATGAACTAACAGTTTCGTTTTTTCCCCTTATATGAACATTGTTCTTTGCAAATAACATGTACTCAATAACTGTTTGTTAAATGTTAAACTGGCTGACCAAAGGGAATGAAGCCATGGCACATAAAAAAAACTGCCAGGAGAATTTCACATCCCTGGCAGTCTTTCTCCAAGACCGGGGCTTCCTGTCCCTAAAAGGGGATTGTATGGAGGAAAATGAGGACAGGTGGTAGATTTCATGAAAAATAAAAAGCATATCAAGGTCACTGTAGCTGTGAGACAGTCTCGTTGAATCCCCAACCCCAAGTCAGCTGCAGGAGCTGCAGCTCCGATTCTGACCATTAAAAGGCTATTGTTGGATGTTAAGTCAGAGACAAGCAGGGGGAAGCGGGTTCTGAGCATCAGGGGATAAGCTCAGGAACAACTTATCTTAATCTGACTAAACATATTAAAACAATCCTCTCAGTAAAGAGGGACAGGGGTATTAAAATGGAACAGCAAGGATAATTTAAGGACACAGAAAAAATTGTATTTCTTTCATTAAAACTTTATAATATATTACCTGTTTATCATCCATTATTTTCAAGGTTCGTGAGAGGCATAGATTAGGTTGTATTCCTTCTTGGGTTTAGAATCCAGTAGGAGATAGATGAGATTTACACTCATTATCCTGCCACAAAGCAGTGTGTGCTGAATTTCATAGTAGTGCAAACCAAACGGTGAAGGAACTCAGAAGAACTTTTACAGTTAAGCTAATTTTTACAGCGACTCCTCAAAGTGGTAATGTGATCCCTATTATATAGATAAGGAAACTGGAGGTCTAAAAGTTTAAGTGATGTGCCCAATATCCTATGGCTAGAATACATATTGCGTCTGGAGGTACAGAGACTGAAGGGCTGGCTGAGCAGTGACAAGTCTGTGAAATAGGAGGAAAGGGGGCTATGAAGTGATGGAGAGTTTCCATTGTGAAGATGCTGGTGATGAAAGAAGTCTGAACGATGATAAGCTAAGTCTACACAGTGACCTGCTGGAGCATGTTTACGGTAGAGTGGTGATAGCTGCTCTTGGTGATAAGGGGTTCAGGAACTGTGAGGTGTGATCACCAAGTAGGTCTCCAACATGGACAGTAAAACCAACTCAGGCATGAGGTGAACACTTCTGTCATAATGAAAAGTGGAAATGCACTGTGGAGATCAGTAGACAGTGAAAACAAAGATGTAGAGCAACTTAACTCACCAGGATTATAACTTGCATTGTAGAGTCTGAGTACACCCACAGCACAATAAAATTTAGCCAAGGTGACTATTCATGGTTCATTAAAACAACCCCACCAGGCTGATATTACCAGGTTCTCAACACTCTAGGCATTTAGGGAACGTACATGATTGGTATATTGAGCCAGACTACTTGGGAGGATCTGATTGCTGTGGGTGTTATTGCCATGGTTTAAACTTTCCTGATCTAATCACGTGGGGCCTCGGGCAGCGCTGGTGTCTTCGGTTCTTGGCTTCCTTTCCTTTGCTGTTTATCACATTACTGTTGGCTTAACTGTCTATCTAACCCCTTAGACTATTCCTTTTGTGGCCAGAAACTATGTCCTTTCTTACATATGTTTTCCTCAACATCAGCATAGTCCTTAGCAAATGGTTGATGATCGAGAAATGCTGTTGAATAAATGAAGTTGTATTGAAGCTGGATTGTGAAATATGAACAAATATTTATCAAGTGGTATGGGAGAGCAGAATACAGAGAGGTGGAACCATTTCACCCAGAGAGTGTGTTGTGGTTAAAAAAAAAACCTTGGGGCTTCCCTGGTGGCGCAGTGGTTGAGAGTCCGCCTGCCGATGCAGGGGACACGGGTTCATGCCCTGGTCTGGGAAGATCCCACATGCCGCAGAGCGGCTGGGCCCGTGAGCTGTGGCCACTGAGCCTGCGCGTCCGGAGCCTGTGCCCCGCAACGGGAGAGGCCACAACAGTGTGAGGCCCGCGTACCGCAAAAACAAAAACAAAAAAAACTACTGGACCTCACCCATATGCTAAAGAAGGGGAAAGAGAAGGAATCAAGAGTTTCTATATTATTCATCTAATATTCTCAATGCCTCCATGACACAGATAAGACTGACATTTTTTGCTTACTAATACATCATTTATTTTCCAAAACATATTTGGGGAATATACTTATCTGGTGTTGGACAGAAACAGATAGGCTTCTAAAATGACCTAACTTCATACCACAAGAATCAATTTTAGATACATCCTAATAAAATTTTACAAGATTCATAACACAGAATAAAATTCTATCATGAAGCACCAATAAACTCAAATTAAATAATATGATTAAATGACTCTGTAAACTGTTATCTGCCATACAAAAATCATTTGAGAGACCCAATGGCATGGTGAAAAGCATATGTGGAGTTAGAAGGCTTGAGAAGAATTACCATCTCTGTCACTTAGTAGCTATGTGGCCTTCAGCAAGTTACATTAACTCTGTGAGCTTCAGTTTTAAGGGTGACAGTAATACCTACCTCATGGGCTTTTGCTGATGACCAACAGAAATAATGAGCAAGATAGTGTTTTGTTATTATGATTATGACAATTTTAATAAATATTTTGTTACAGCGGGACACTTTTTCATTTCCCTGTCAAAAGGGGGAGTGGGAGAATGATAACAGCCTCTGGACAATGCTGGAAAGGTGATGCAAATTTTTGTGGTTGCGAGTCAACACGGTGTTGAGACATTTTTATATCTGGATCCTGACTCAGCCAGGGACAAGTTGTTGTATGATTTGGGGATAGGTTTTATCACCTCATTGAGTCTCAGGTCCCCCATCTGCAAAATAAGAATAATAAAGCCCACTTTGCGGGGGTTTTGTGAGAAGAACAAAACTAGTGTAAGGTATCTGGAACAAAAGAGACATTCAGTAAAGATGTTTGCTATTATCATCATTATTTTCTCCATCACCATCGTCATCATTTTGTATTTTTTTCCCTTCTGCAAATTTCAGCCAAGGCAGTGGAGGAAAAAGAGACCTGTTCCCAGTCAGCAGCACAGGTGGGGACTTTGAGCTTCTTACTAAGCTCTTGATCTACTGAGAGGAAGCCCCACTTTAGAATATAGTAGGTTTGTCAATTTTTTCATTCTGCTATTGAAATCTAACTAAAGTTTGTAGATTACATTTCTTTGCATTAAAAATGGAAGCCAAAAGAACCAAAGTTTTGTCAATGCAACAGTGACCTGACTTCAATAAGATAAGCAGAGTGAAATAATCAAGGCAGAAAAGCATTCGGAGATCTCAAGGTCAAAGTTTATTTCTATGAAGTATTCAAACTTTGATTTACTTATTTGATGTCATTGTGTAGAAAGTGCTAAATAAAGAGGAACTATCATTCTGGCAATCTTAATGACTGCTACTTCAGTGTTTGAATACTGAACAATACTCACAGAGTAAGCAAGTTAATAAACTAGCAGTTGCTCATGCAAGGACAATTACTCTCATTTTGGTTTAATTATTAATGTGTTTTTTTTAATATTCTCAACTTTAGCAAGCAATCTTGTTGTAATGAGAAAGAAAGTACAAAATGTTACATGGTACAATGATTATAAAATGATCATTTAATTAATATTATGGAGCATCTAGGAATATTCAGCTAGTAATATCTCTTGAGGTTTCAAAATTCTGTCTTTATCCATAGGGAATGCCAGAGTTGGAAAAGCCAGTTCTGTACAAGTAGAGTTATAGAGAAACTTAAGGGGCACTGGACAATCTGTGACCACATATATTACTTTCAGAGACCTAGTATGATTTTCAAAGCCCCATTGTTAAAGGGAATTCGTACAAGAAATAGAATAATCCTGAACCACTTAATGCTATATTGGAGAGTGAATCCTGAAGAAACTCTGTCATGGGATACTGGAAACACTAATATCTAGAGGTGAGAGTGTGAAGTGGGATAGAGATAAAAAGGCAAGGGGAAACTTTAAAAACCAGTTCTGCCTCCTTTTTTTAAAGTTTTTATTGGAGTATAGTTGATTTACAATGTTGTATTAGTTTCAGGTGTACAGCAAAGTGAATCAGTTATTTATATATATATATATATATATCTCCACTCTTTTTTAGATTATTTTCCCATATAGGTCATTACAGAGTACTGAGTAGAGTTCCTTGTGCTATACAGTAGGTCCTTATAAGTTATCTATTTTATATATAGTAGTGTGCATATGTCAATCCCAATCTCCCAGTTTATCCCTCCCCCCCTTACCCCCTGGTAACGATAAGTTTGTTTTCTATGTCCGTGACTCTTAATAAATCATATAAGGCATCCTTTAAAATAGACTAGAATGTGAAAGGGCATCTTCCCTGGACACCATTATAGCACCAGGGGAAGCATTCAGACCTACAGTACCGGAACCAACCTCCTGCCATTACCACGCCATCAAGCCTCCCATTCTTAATGACCTCAGTCAGTACTAGAAGCCCAAGCCTCCTAGGCTATTCATCACCCTAACTCCAAATCACATATTCTCTGCATATTTGTTAGTATGACCCAATCCTTCCCTCCTCCAGCTCTCCTAAATCATCACTGACTTCTGGAGCTGTCATTCTGTAACAAACCAACTCCCTCAAATGACCCAATATCATTTCACATCCTCTTCGGGAAATTGCATTTTACTAAAAAATTATCCATATCTCAAAGTCCCTATCTCCTCTACAACATATTCCAATGTAAGCTTATTCATCTTACACTAGCAGGCTGGGAGGTAGGATTAGTTTTTCTTGTTCTTGATAACTAACTTCATTTCCGTTCCTCTTATAAAAATCCCTCCTCCTCTAAGAAATCATCCTACTTTACTTTTTATTTCTACCAATATCCTGTTAATGTGGCCACATGCATCAAAATCTTGAACTCCATGCTAACAGTATTTCTTGCCAACCTAACTCTAGTCAGTGTATGTGGCAATTTCAACATTCATGTGGATAACTCTGTCCTCTCAAAACTTTGACCTTTCAGGTCCTTGAGCTTTTCATCTCCAAAGACCATTTCCTCCACTCCGCATCAGCCATTCTATCTGTATTAGTCAGTTCTTCTTAAGTGTCAGTAACAAACAACCCCAACATCTCAGCACCTTATAACAAGAAAAGGTTTATTTTCTTTCTACTCATGTGGAATATCAGCTACTAGTAATCTGCAGCTCTGCTCCATATGTCTGGAATCTAGGCGTAAGGAGCAGTCCCTGTCTGAAACATGCTGGGTTTATAGGGAAAAGAAACAGGGAGAGGAAGGTTGAGAATGGCAGAGTCATATAATGGTTCTTAAAATTGCTGCTCCAAGAAGACAAACAGATGGCCAAAAAGCATATGAAAAGATGCTTAACATCGCTAAATATTAGAGAAATGCAAATCAAAACTACAGTGAGGTATCATCACCTTGCACTGGTGAGAATGGCCATCATCAAAAAGTCTACAAACAATAAATGCTGGAGAGGGTGTGGAGAAAAGGGAACCCTCCTACACTGTTGGTGAGAATGTAAATTGGTATTACAACCACTATGGAGAACAGTATGGAGGTTCCTTAAAAAACTAAAAATAGAGCTACCATATGATCCTGCAATCCCATTCCTGGGTACATATCCAGAGAAAACTATAATTTGAAAAGATACATGCACACTAATGTTCACTGCAGCACTATTTACAATAGCCAGGACATGGAAGCAACCTAAATATCCATTGACAGAGGAATGGATAAAGAAGATGTGGTACATATATACAGTGGAATATTACTGAGCCATAAAAAAGAATGAAATAGTGCCATTTGCAGCAACATGGATGGACCTAGAGATTATCATACTAAGTGAAGTTATGTCAGACAGAGAAAAACAAATATCATATGCTATACTTACATGTGGAATCTAAAAAAAAATGATACAAATGAACTTATTTACAAAAAAGAAACAGACTCACAGATTCACAAACAAGCTTATGGTTACCAAAGCGGAAAGGCGGCAGGCGGGATAAATTAGGAGTTTGGGATTAACATATATATGCTACAATATATAAAGTAGATAATCAACAAAGACCTACTCTATAGCACAAGGAACTCTACTCAATGTTCTGTAATAACCTATATGGAAAAAGAATTTTTAAAAGAATGGATATATGTGTATGTATAACTGAATCACTTTGCTGAAACTAACACAATATTGTAAATCAACTATACTCCAATATAAAATAAAAATTAAATTTAAAAAAAAACTGCTGCTCAACAATGGCCACTTCTGTTCATATTTCATTGACCAAAGCAAGTCACATGGCCAAGCATGGAGGCAAGGAAGTATGTCCCTCTCACAGGGAAGCACATGAGGGAAAGTAAGGCACATGTAAGGGAAAATAATGTAAAATACTGATATGGGGGGGAGGATTTTACATAATTTAAGATAATAGTATAATCTACCACACTATTTCTTTTTCAAAACATAATTTGTCATCAGAAAGTTCTTTATCATTCTTGAAATCTCAAATGCTAACTTCCATCTCTCTGACACCAACTTCTTAGCCTACCAACTTTCTTATTCTAGTGTCACTACTATAGTAATTCTACATCATCATGACCTATTTACCATTGTTTCACTACTTTCTCACTTTCTACTTTCTCACTATCCATCAATCTTCTTCATAATTCATTTCCATTCTTGTCCTGCTTAGAGCCATTGTTCATAATAACAACAACAATAAAATCATAGTGGGAGGAGACAAGAACTGAGCACTTACGTATCCTGCAGTGGCCTAAACATTATACATGTAATAACATTTTTGATACTCACAACAACCACAAAGTGTAGGAGCTTTTATTACCTCTATGTTCCTGATGAGGAAACTGAGGTGCGCATATATTAATACTATGTCCAAAGTCACAAATGTAATAAAAGGAAAGCAAATACGACACTTTTAGCAATGGTACAATATTGTGCAATTACTCCCTTGCATAAACCCTCAACTCCCTTGTCCCAGTGGGAACATCAAGGGGTTGCTTGGGGGAGAACTAAATAATTTTTATTTGCTCACCTCCTAGCTACCCCCAGATAAATATGTTCTCTGTGTGAAAACAGTGGGGCTGATATGTAGATGTAGCATTGAAACAATTCCCATGGTCCCAAGCCACCCCAACATAGCCATGTCCCCACTCCCACACTTCCAACTACAACACCACTTCTAAACCCCTCTTATGTAGACATTTTGGAGCTGCCACTACTTGCCCCCATCCCCTGTAATATCTCTTATAAAAACAAATAAAACAGAAATCAGTCCTATTTTAGCTCAAATAACCATTTTCTCTGTGCTGCACAGACAGAACTTAACAGTGATGGAGAAAAATCACACAAGTAGGTTAAAACGTCTTGTATTAAACATAATCTCAAATGTAGTTGTACTCTCTACACTGCCTGGCACATCTACATGTTTCCTGGATCTCCAAGAGGATTATATCTTACCTTCTCCACTTTCCTCTCTCAAGTCATACCTCTCCTTCCCCCCTGCCCCTCATTCTCTGCCGATGACCTCAACACTTACTATACAGTCATTCCTTGGTCATTGCACAGGATTGGTTCCAGGACCCCTGGAGGACACCAAAATCCAAGAATTCTCAAGTCCCTTATACAAAATGGTACAGTATTTGCATATAACCTATGCACATCCTCCCATATATTTTAAATCATTCCTAGATTACTTATAGTATCTAATACAATGTAAATGGTTCACTTTTTGAAGCTTTCTGAAATTTTTTTTCTGAATACTTTTGATCCATGGTTGGTTGAATCCGCAGATTTGGAACCTGCAGATATGAGAACCAACTAAACTCAGATATTCTGAACAGTCACTCAAAAATCCTTGATGGTCCATCACTGCATCTACAAAAACACCTGCATCGACAACATTTTTCTTTTTTGTCTCTTTCTTCCAATTACAGTGGAATAATTTTCTTTGGCTTTTCAAAGACTCATCATTCCATATGGGTTCTGAATCCCTTCCTTTTTCAGCTTCTCACGGATTCTTCTTTTTCAAGCATCATAAAACTCTTTATTCCTCTTTAGTGGCATAATGCAGCACACAGAAATTCTCTATTTTCTCTCATCCTAAAACAACTCTCCCTTGATGTGTATGTTCTCCACTCTTCTTCCCAGTCTAAGTGCTCACAGGAATTGTCTATACTCTCCTCCCCTTCTTCACCTTCCATTAACTCTTCAAACCACTTTAATCTGGCTTCTGCACCCACCAGACCACAAGAACTGTGACTGCCAAGGTTACCAAGGACAGAAACTGACAGTTACTTATCCTTCCTTATAAAATGCTCTCATGGTTTTGTGTTAACCTCTGTCTTATGGCTTTCCTCCTACAACTACAGTTCTTATTCAGTGTCATTTGAAGGTGACCTCTCCTTTACTTAATCTCTAAAGGACAAAGTTTATGAGCACTAGAACCTAAACCCTTTATTCTTCTCTTTCTTTCTACATGATCTAACTGTGCTCCTCCATTCTTATGGTTTTAAAAAGCATCTGTGCGTCAACAATTCCCCCATTTATATTCTCAGCTGATACTGCTCCTCTGTTTTCTTGCATTTACCAAATATCTCTGCCTTGAGGCCTCCTGGTTACCTAAAACTCAACATATGCCAATTTGAATCCTTCAGTCAACTCCTGCCTCATCTATGTCTATTTCTCTTCCAATAGGTCTCATCTTGTACATAGCAGAACCAAGGATCCAGTTGCTCAAGACAGAAACCTGGTTTCACCCTTGACTTATCCTTCTCTCTCATCCCAAACTCTAATAAACCGTCAAGTCTTGTAGTTTCTCTTTTAAAATATACCTGGAATCTATCCACCTGGGTCAATTTCCACTGCCTTAAATTCAGCTACTGAAGTCTCCTCTTAAATTACAAAATATTTTCTTTATGACTTATGCATTCTACTCTTGTTCCCCTAAATACCATGTCCCACACAGCAGATAAACTGATGAAAATACAACTCACATTTAAATTTTCCAAATAATTCACCAATTTTTTTGCTCCTTACAAACCCTGCATGATCAGACTCCTACTCAACTCTCCATCCTCATTTGAGGTCACTCTCCCCTCATCCAATATTCTTCCTCCTCTTTGCCTCTTTTTGCTTCCTTGAACACATAGTTTTCATTCTACCTCGGATATCATACCCTCTGTCTGAAATACTTTTCTCTACTTTTCACATGTAGCTAGCTCATTAGTTTCCTTTAGGTCTCTGTTTTCCACCTTTCCCACCTAAGTTCCCACATTTCCTTCATGGCCCCCATCAGTTATTCTATGGCATCTTCATCTCTTTCATGGCTCTTATTACAGTGCATACATATATATTTCCACATATGCTTGCTTATTATTAGACTTCCTACCACATCAAAACCCTCAAGACAGGATTCATGCCTATTTGATTCATCAATATATATTAGCTGCCTCCAAAAGCCTGACACACAGTAGATGCTCAGTAAATATAATACTTCTTGAATAGATGTATGAATTTGATTTCATGTTAAGTTATCCAAATATCAGTTCCCTCATATTCAAAATAGGAGAATTATTACCTAGGATTATGCTAATAATCAATGGTTTAAATAAGATAATTCCTAATAGAGCCATTACAGTGTAAATATAAGGTCCTCTTTCCTGTATTCATATATTACCCTGTAGTGTATATTTTTTAGGTCACAGCACAAACAGAGGGGCCGAAAGTTTAAAATAATGATTTTAATAGATTAAAAAGATAAATTAGAATTCAGAGAGGCTGAAAGAGCTAGAAATTGTGGATACAGCACTTGAGAAGTGGGAGCTACAGAGAGAAAGAGAGAGAGATCCTGGAATCTCCTTAAAAGTCACCTTGAGTCTTCAGTTGAATACTAAGTTGTCTATGCATAGAGTAAAACTCCACAAAATGAGGCAGCCACAGATGAAAATTTTCCATAATTCACACAAGGTTGGGAGACGTTTGTATTCCAACCAAAGTAGACAGACTTTACTGGATACCTGAAATATTCAGAAGAGCTATATGAAGAATTATAGCTTAGTTTTGGGTCCGAATTAATCCTAAGTAAAAGCTACAACCCTAGACTTACTCAACAAAGAAAAAAAAAAGCCTCAGAAAGATAAGTCTGAACTGCAAGTAGCTTCACTATCTGGCAACATAAAATCAGTGCACTTTAAATTAAACATCAAAATACCAACACTAAAAATTATAACATAACAATAACCAGAATCCACCCCAAAAAATATACAGGCATACAAAGGAAGCAGAAAATGTAAATTATAATCAAAAGTAAAAATAGACAATAGGAACAGACACACTAATGACAGACATGGATTTTAAAACACCTACTATAAATATTCTCAAGGATTTGTGGGGAAGCATAAACATAATAAGGAAAGAAATGAAAACTACTACAAAATCAAATGGAATTGTAGAACTGAAAAACATAACATGTGACATATGAAAACCCCAGTATGGGCCTAATACCAAATTAAACATTGTAGAATGATCCGTGAAACTGAAGCATAGCAATAGAAACTATCCAAATTAAAGCAGAGAAACACAAAAGACTGCACAAGGATGAAGAGCACCCATACGACTAGTAGAACGTAATGAAGCATCTATTACACATGCAATTGGAATCTCAGAAGGAGAGGGGCCCAGGAAAAAATATTTGAAGAAATAATAGCCAAAATTTTTCAAAAGTAAGATAAATAATATACCCACAGATACATGAAGCTGAATAAACACCAAGTAAAATAAATACAAATAAAATAACATCAAGACATACCACAACCAAATCACTGAAAAACAGTGATGAAGAGAAAATACTTAAAGCACCTGGGGAAAAAAGACACATGAACAGGATAACAAAAGTAAGAACTACTACTAACTTCCAATTAGAATAAATATACAAACAGGAAGACAATAGGATGATATCGTTAAATTACTAAAATACAAAAAAAGGCCGGTCAACCTAAAATTCTATACCTTGGAAAATATCCTTCAAAAATGAAAGTATTTTGCACAGAAAAGGGAACCATAAACAAAATGAAAGGACAAGCCTCAGAAAATATTTGCAAACAAAGCAACCAACAAGGGATTAATCTCTAATATATACACACAACTAATGGAGCTCAACATCAAAAAAAAAACAGCATAATCAAAAAATTGGTGGAAGAGCTAAATGGACATTTCTCCAAAAAAGACATACAGATGGCTAAAAAGAACATGAAAAGGTGCTAAACATCACTAATTTTTAGAGAAATGCAAATCAAAACTACAGTGAGGTATCACCTCACACCAGTCAGAATGGCCATCATCAAAAAATCTACAAATAATAAATGCTGGAGAGGGTGTGGAGAAAAGAGAACCCTCCTACACTGTTGGTGGGAATGTAAATTGGTACAGCCTCTGTGGAGAACAGCATGGAGGTTCCTGAAAAAACTAAAAATAGAGCTACCATATGATCCCGCAATCCCGCTCCTGGGCATATACCTGGAGAAAACCATAATTCTAAAAGATACATGCACACCAATGTTCACTGCAACACCATTTACAATAGCCAGGACATGGAAGCAACCTAAATGTTCATCAACAGAGGAATGGATAAAGAAAATGTGCTACACATATACAATGGAATATTACTGAGCCATAAAAAAGAATGAAATAGTGCTATTTGCAGCAACATGGGTGGACCTAGAGATTGTCATACTGAGTGAAGTAAGTCAGACAGAGAAAGACAAATATCGTATGATATTGCTTACATGTGGAATCTAAAAAATGGGTACAAACAAAACGAACTTATCTACAAAACAGAGTTACAGATGTAGAAAACAAACGTATGGTTACCAGGGGTAAGGGAGGGAGGGATAAACTGGGAGATTGGGATTGATGTATACATACTACTATATATAAAATAGATAACTAATAAGAACCTGCTGTGTAGCACAGGGGATTCTACTCAGTACTCTGTAATGGCCTATATGGGAAAAGAATCTAAAAAAGAGTTGATATATGTATACGTATAACACCTGAAACTAACACAACATTGTAAATCAACTATACTCCAATACAAATTTTTTTAAAGATGAAAGTAAAGATCTTTTCAAACAAATCTGAAAGAATTCCTCACTTCAGATCAGCAATACAAAAATGTTAAGAAAGAATGTTAAACAAAGTTCTGAAATAGTGCACTTGCAGAGACGTTGATGGACCTAGAGATTGTCATACAGAGTGAAGTAAGTCAGAAAAAGAAGAACAAATATCATATAATATTGCTTATATGTGGAATCTAGAAAATGGTACAGATGAACTTATTTGCAAAGCAGAAATAGAGTCACAGATGTAGAGAACAAACATATGGTTACCAAGGGGAGTTGGGGGGGTGGAACGAATGGGGAGATTGGAGTTGACATATATACACTACTATGTATAAAATAGATAACTAATGAGATCCTACTATATAGCACAGGGAACTCTACTCAGTGCTCTGTGGTGACCTAAATGGGAAGGAAATCTAAAAAGAGTGGATATATGTGCATGTATAACTGATTCACTTTGCTGTACAGCAGGAATTAACACAACATAGTAAAGCAACTATACTCCAATAAAAATTAATTTTAAAAAGAAGAATGTTAAAGTTCCAAAAGAAAATGATACCAGATAGAAATTCTTATCTACTCAAAAGGAAATGAAAAATGCCAGAAATGGTAGGTGTGTGGGTAAATAAAAACACTGAAAAGTGTTCAATTTTTTTCAAATAATAATTGATTATTTAAAACAAATATAATATATTTTGGAGTTTATGACACATTCAAAAGTAAGAAGTGTGAAAATAAGAACAAAAATTAGTGGGGGAATAAGGCAATACTGCAAAGTTTTTACATTATATGTTACCTGGTATAATATATTTGAAATTAGAGTATGATAAGCTAAAGATGAGATTGTAAATAATAGAGCAAAAACTAAAACAAGTTTAGTTAATAAGTCAATAAAAGAAATAAAATATCACATAAATTTACAATTAGTTTAAACAAAGCAGGAAATAAGTAAAAGAGAAATAAAAAGAGAGGATAAAGAGAAACAAAATAGTAAATGACGCAAAACTCAACTATTCCAAAATTACATTAAATTGAAATTTGTATGTCAAAGGATATAATTAAGAGAAAAGATTGAGCACAGGACTTAAACAAACATTTCTCCAGAAATAAACAAATGGCCAATAAAAACATAAAATGCTTACCACCATTAATCACTAGAGAAATGCAAATCAAACCCACAGTGAGATCCACTTCACACCCCCTAGTTTGACTAAACAAATATAGACAATAATACGTGTCTCCCAGAACCTACAGAAATGTTTAGGAACCTTCATACATAGCTGGTAGGATGATTAATGGTGCAGCCACTTTGGAAAACAGTTGGGCTCTTCCTGAAAAGTTTAAATATAGGAGTTACCATATGATCTAGCAAGTATAGTCCTGATACATAGATAATATGTAATACCTATATATTAGATATATGCCCAAGGGAAACATATGTCCACTAAAAACTTGTATACAAATATTATAGCAGCATTATGCATAATAACCAAAAAATGAAAACAATTCAAATATCCATCAATGGAAGAGTGGATAAACAAAATGTGGTATATCCACAAAATGAAATATTATTTGGCCATTTAAAGGAATGAAGTGCTGAGTCATGGTACAACATGGATGAAACATTATGCTAAGTTGAAGAAACCCGTCACCAAAGCACCGAAGACCACATATCATATCATATATGTAGTGATAGAAAATAGATTACATACTGGTGGTCTGGGGGCTGGGAGGTGGGTGAGAAGAGAACGGAGGTGGACAAGGAAAGGATGGTGTGTGACTGCTAATGGACAAGGTTTCTTTTCGGATTGATGAAAATGTTCTGAAATGCAATAGTAGTGATGGTTTCACAACTCTGTGAATATACTAAAAATCACTGAATTATACAATTTAAAAGGATGAATTTTATGGTATGGAATTACACGTCAATAAAACCATTATTTTTTTTTAAATATGCATATGTATAGGGGTCTTTGGCCGGTTATAGCTGAGAACACTCGGCAAAAATGGCTGAAATAAGGAGAGGGAAGGTGCAAAATGACCTCGACTTACTAAGGAAGAATCTGAATTCTAAGCCATACTCTAAGGCAGCTTGTTATAGGTGTCCTCTGCTTATACATCTGGTCATGTATAATATAGCCTCTAAAAAAAAAAGAAAAAAGAAAAGCAGCACTGGGAAATGGAGGAGAGGAGAGCTAACAGGATCACAGGAAAAGACTGCTAACAGACAGTGCCCAGTTATTTTCAAAACAGTGCTTCTTTGATTACTAAGCATGGTGAGAAACATAGGTGCCCTATAGGAAATGAATCTGTTGCAGTCTAAGAAAATAAGCTACAGAACAGTGATCCAAAGAAAGGAGAACAGCCTTGTTTTGACTTTAAAGGGAAAGGGAACTTCCGCTATTCATTCCTGGACTTTAGCAAGGCCATGCTGGTGGGGAGAAGGGGCCAGTAGTTCTGTTTTGGTGTTAGGTCCAGGTTCAAATATTAACTCCATCACTCATTAGCTGTGTAATTTGGAAGTCATCCTTTCTGACCTCAGTTTTTTCACATGTAAAATGTGAATATTAGGATCTGTTTCATGGAATTGATATGTAAATTAAATGAGCTAATAGACAGGCATTTTCATGTCTAGTGTCTATCACAGTAAGCCTTCTGTACCCTCTGCTCTTCCTCAATTTGTTTCTCCATTACTTATTTCTCAAATATTGATTAAACATGCGCTCTGTGGAAGGCACTGTGGCATACAGAAACTCCCCAAATGTTGGAGAATATTTTGGGTGGAATTAGCAGGACACACCTTTGCTGTGGTGAAGCTGTAGTGTAGAGAGAACATGTCAAATTCATCTTTTTTATCCTCATTACCTAGCAGAGTGCCTGGTGAATAACAGGAATCTGATAGATATTAGCTGAATAATTGAATGTATTAATTCAAAGAAAATTCACAATTTTCCTATCGCTTAAAACTTGAACTTTTTATCCAGAGCAGAGCTAAGATAGAAAAAGTTATTCTACATAACTCAGATGGGCCAATTTTTAATGGGAAATAATATAAGAAATCCAGGTATCCAGAGATTCAAGTCACTTCTACATAAGCTGTCAAAACCAAGATGACTGCTTTCCGCTGGTAGAAATGTTGTTATGTGAAGACAGCCTTATGGCTCCATCACTTGTGGGCTACAATTTTTTTACATTCAAAAAGCCATAAGTATAGCTTTAGAACAATGAATATATATGTACATCAAAGAATGCTAAAATTAACTAATTAATAAAACATTTTTAAAATATTGAGTTAACAACTTGCCCACAATACGTTTCCCAAGAGTTAGCTACATATAAAAATTTTATCTAGATAATAGCATCTTTATTACACTAATTTAAACTTGGTGAGAAATCTTCCTTTTTTCTAGTTAGACTCTAACAAAGGCATACAACAAAAATGCAGAGGGAAGTGCATGTTTCTCACAGAACCATAGAGGTGAGTGTTCCAAGTTGGTGGGCTACTACAGTCCTTGTATCCATTCATGGATCAAAGTTTCCTTCAACTCGGTTGCTCCAGGGCAACTGTCCTCCTCTACATAATTGGAGTAAGTTCAAAAAGTTGGGCTGGAGAGAGAGGACGGACCCCATGATCTAAAGACCAGGCCCAGAAATGGCATTTCTTACAGAATTTCTTTTGTAAAGAATCAGTTTTGATCTCCATTAGCAATGCTTGCACAATAATATTATAGGAAAACCAGGGTTATAAAACATGATAACAAGTGCTACCTTTCATTCAGTGTCATTTATATTCATTTATTCCTCACAACAGTCCTGAGACATATTAGCCTGATGTTACAGGCGAAGAGATGTGGACCAGAGTGACTCTAATTTCTCCAAGGTCATGCAGATAGGAGCCAGAGTCACACTGGTCTGACTGATCCAGAGCTCATGCCCTTTCTCCTCCACCTTCCTGTTTCTCATTAGCAACAAAAATTTAGAAAGCTGCTATCTAACCTAGACTCTCAAAAAACACCTTTTCACCGAGACATGCAAGAACTTCATTATATTAGATGGAAACCTTTCATTTTTATAGCTCCTTACAATATACAGAGTGGTTCATGCTTGACCTCACTTGCTTTTCATATCTCAGTGAGGCCAACAGAATATGCATGACAATCTCCATTTCATAGATGAGGAAGGGGAGGGTAAGAGTGTTTAAATAATTTTCTGTAAGAAGGAACAAATTCACTGTCCACTCTCCTGATCCCACGTCAATAAATATTTTTTAAACAGCATAAATTGTTATACTGATATTGGTTGCAATGGGATTTTACTTGTATCATTGTTAGGAAATCAATGTGATGATGAAACATGTAGAAAACTTGGAGCAGGGCCACCTGATTCAAGAATTAGGAATAATGTTCAAAATAGAATTGACTACCATTTAGGAAACCAAACAGAATGTGACCAAAACTGGCTTTGTGCTTCAAGGGAGAGAACAACAGAAGCTGGTTTTAAATTTCAGCAGGAAAAAAAAAAAAAAAACATAGCTGTCAGATATGAGAAAAGATTTTTGCACCAAAGACAAAAAGAAATCATGTTGCATCCCCTTTCCTAAAAATCTCTGATTTAGGATCAATGACTCAATCACACAACACCCAGGTGGAGCTGAGTAGCATCTTGCCCAGAGCCTTGAAGCTGGAGCAGATTCCTAGCCTGCAACCTCATATGTATCAGAGAACTCTAGGGTAGGGAACCAAAGTCTGTGTTCTGGTCATAATTATGCCCCATATAAGTCATGTGATGTTAAGCAAGGCACTGAATCCCACTGAACCTATAACCTCAACTGGAAAAAATCTGATAGCAATCCCTGCCCTGTGTCATAAACCACAAGTGAGATCACCTAGGTGAGGGACTCTGTTGACCATAAACGCCTTCACAGTCACATTCATATTTCATCACTTTTTTGTAATTTAACCAATGTCAGTATATTTTACTTTTTACAAAGACAATTGCCTTCAATGCTATATCTCATTTTATTTCTCATTTCATTTGAAATAAATACTTTGCAATGTCCTACCGTATAGCACAGTGAACTATATTCAATATCCTGTGATAAACCATAATGGAAAAGAATATGAAAAAGAACATATATATGTATAACTGAGTCACTTTGCTGTATAGCAGAAATGAACACAACACTGTAAATCAACTATTTATTTTAAAATTTTAAATAAATAGTTTATTTACAGCATTGATTTAAAAAATAAATACTTTGATGTTATTTTACATATGTTTGCTTAGAAAAATCAAGAGATTTTCTTCAAAAATCAAGATTGTACTGACCTCAATCAGAGCATTGTACAGAACAGAGAATTTTTGCCAGTCCTCCAATTGTCAGAGATAATTCAAACGTACTCATAGGTCTATCCATTTCCTAGGGTTATGGATTACCCTGGTCCTCTGTGAACTGCTATCTTATCATTAATATTGGGCACTAAATTGTTTTTGACTCCACTGTCTAACATTACCTTTTTCCTTATTGATGTGTCTTTCTAAATTGAGGAGCTGCAAGTCCCGCTTCTTCATGCTAAATGGCCCTATAAAATTTGAATTCTCCATGAAAATATTCCAGAGAGTGTGAAATCAGGCAGAATTAAGACTGAGACATCACTTCAGGATTTGGTATTAGAAGGAAGGTTATAAAAGGCCAGACAACAGGAGAGAGGATGGTAGGGCCCTCAATCAGCTCTAGTTTAGCATCAGTAGATTCAGTGAACACCTTCAAAGGTATGGATAAGAAATGGTTCTGGTACTGAGATCCCATTCCAGATAGCTACTTATGCCAAATATCTAGGCTTCTTCATGCCATGTTATGTTGCACTTCTCAATGCATTGGTAAATATTTTAGAATTATAATTCAGATCATTTTTTGGTATCTAGTCATTAAAATCAAGAAATTAAAAGTAGAATCCAAACTCTTCAATAATTTAAAAGGCAAACAAGAGTTTAATTTAAAGAAGATAAAGTTTTTACTAAAAGATAAAAGATGCAGTATTGGAAGAATGAAAAGTGGAAAAAACACAACAGATTTTCTTTTCACAAGATTTTTCTTATAGAGACACAGCTCCAACTAGACATTGCCAGCTCTTTGTGTCAAGATAGGCTTGATTGGTACATCTTTCTCTGCTAAAAAAAAAAAAAAAAAAAAAAAGAATAAAACAGAACTAAGCTTGAAATTTGAGACAGGCCCACTACATCAGCCATTGTCCCACTGAGTGTGTGCAGTGTCCTCCTATGTCCCCTTTTCTTCATCACAAAGCTGAGTAGATGCCCTTTGCAACTCTGGCTTTTCCCATAACCCTTCAATTCTCAATTCACATTTTCTGGCTGTAGAGTTCCACCAAAAAAGTGTGGTGATATGGATCTCCTAACATTTCTTTTTCTTCCCCATTTATCTACAAACTAACTCCCTTCTGTATCTTTCAAAATTTGGCCTTAAATGCACATTAAAAGTTTCTACAGTTCTGCCTCGAACTTCTGCATTTTTCAACTGTGTTGATTTTGACATTTCAGGAGAAAAAACAATGCTCCTGATCTCTCTTCCTTGTCTCCTCTCTTTGTCTCCTCTCAAGTTTCCGAAGAGAGGAGGGGGTGTCTCCTCCACTCTCCACAAAGGAGAAATACTTGAGTGAGCACCCTCATCCTTCCTTTGCTCCCTACCCACACATCAACACGATTATCAGAGGAATTATTACCAAACTGCTGAGGTTGGGGATAGACTGACAGCCCAAGAGCAAAAAAATAAAATTATAAAGCAAGCTCTACCCTATCTTGCTCTTTATCACTCAAAACCAACCTGGCCTTCAATGAAGTGAGCTTTTTTCTGCTTCCTGACCCTGAGGGATTAGTTCTCAGTGGCTGGATCCTTACCTGAGGGGAAGGCCTCCTCATTTCTAATTTCTCTGCCTGGACTGGGGTGGGTACATTCATTAGGGAGAGAGACACAGAAGGTTTTGTTGTGCTCCCCAATCCAGTCTAAGCAATTAAAAAGCCAATATCACAGCCTCTATTTGGCTTCTCGTCTGTTCTTAATTGCTTAGAAGCCAAAACAGAGACTGGCGAGTGATTAACATCCCCCAAACACCAACATTTCCACTTCTTTTTCTGTCTCTTTGCCTCTTGATCTTAATTAATTCTGTGCAGCATAATATGTCCTGAGCTTCTTTGTCTGAAAGAAGCTACTCAAAGCTAAATCATGGACATAATAAAGAATTCAAAATAGCCCTTTAGTAAGAATATTCTGACCCTTTTTCTGTTAATATGTGAAATAAATAGAGAGCATATTGTGGGTCTAGCATGACACCTGGCACATAGTAAGTACAAAATAATTATTTGTTGAAAGAATACCAACTACAGAAATATTTTTTTAACAATATGGCCAAGGATTTACAGAGTGGCATATGAAATAATTTATAGATTTTTCATCCAAGAGTACCATGATTCCTGATTTTTTAAATATAATTCTTAGATATTTTTAATTGACCATATGACTCTTACAGTTGAATTGGAAAAAAAAAACAAAAAACTGTATCTTAACAGTTTGACCATAGATCTTATTGCTGATCAGCCCATCATGAAAATGGGGCATATTTAATCAAATTGATTCAATATCGCCATGTCAGGGAGAAATTTTCCTAATTCATCCATTCATTCACTAGCTGAATCTTTATTGAATTGCTACTATAAGCAAGACACTGCACTTGGAAATAACAGGAAGAATGAGACATTTTCTGCCCTCAGGAGCTTACAATCTAATAGAAATAATTCACATATATAAACGGTTTTGATATAAGGAACCATTTCATGACATATAAGATGTACTTTAAGAAAGTAGAAAGGTGGAAGCTTTGAGGGGATGGGGAAGCTCATTGACAGCCAGTGTAATTAGGTAAATCTGAGCTAGGAATTAAGGTATTTCGGGGCAGAGCTGAGGGGGTGGGGGCAGGGTGGGAGGTAAGTTCAAGAAAAGGGAAGACCAAAAACAATAACACAGACAAGAATGCAAACAGAAGCACAATTCGTGAAAGGCGAAAACTCCAAACAACCCAAATTTCTGTCATCAGAAGAATGGATATACTGTGGTATATTTATATAATACCATACAGCAATGAAATTCATGAACCAACTCTAAATGCAATACCATGGATGAACCTCACATGTATAGTTTTGAGCAAAAATACTAGACATAAAAGGGAACATATTATATCCAATTCCATTTATATAACATACCAAGAGGCAACATCCGCGGTGTTAGGATCACGATGGTGGTTGTGATCACATTTGGAAGACAGAAGGGGTAGTGACCGGGATGAGGCACCGGAAGAAGCTTCTGGTGTAGTGGGGGACTGGCAGTGTTCCATTTCTTGATCTATGTTGCTGCTCACATGGGGGGATTCACTCTGTGAGAATTCATTCAGCTGGACACTCATGATTTATGCATTTCTGTATGTGAATGTTATCCCACAATAAAAACAAAACAAAAAGCAAGCACGAAATGAAAAACTCAAAATATAAGGGGACTAATAAGTCCACCTTGACTAGAAGTTTAAAGTAAATGTAGGGGAAGTAATTTGTGGAGACCAAGCATCTTGCTAGTAAAATAGTGGGGGGGGGAAAAAGCACCATGCAGTAATTATGCATTCCCTACCTCTTCCCCACCAACAGCCCACCCCAGCTCCTAAATAATCTGTCATGATTCTTTCTAAATCCGTGAATTTAGGAAAAGGTGTTTTGGACATGATGTTTGGGAGAGATAGGTAGTGTTTAATGTTGCTTTACACTTTGTGGTAAAGTAAGAGTTGAAACAGTTTGGTAGTGATACAACTTAACCTCAGTTTAGCAATTCTCTCCTACTCTCAATCTAGAGCAAACTACACCTGATTACTTTGTAGGGAGGGGTCAGAAGTTTCCCTGGTGTGTCAGAGGTGGGAGGGCTTTGTTTAATAGACCTGAGTTTTGTCGACTGTAAAACAGGGTGAGAGAAATGAAAAGAAAGGCAGTTTACTACAAATGCCTGACATTTGTTAAGTATCTCTGTCAGTATTTTCTCCCTTCAGTGACCCCTTCTTGAGCACCTACTGTGTGCCAGGCCCTATGCTGTATTCTGGCAACACAAAGCCAAATAAGACATTATAGGAACTAAATAGATATACTTCAGATATGTTCAAACCAGCCAGTCTCCCCTAGAGAGTGTGATCGTTAGAAAGATAGAAAATACCCTGAGGGTTCTGGGAGCCCAGTGGGGACTGAGAGGGCCGTCCTGCTCAGTCACAAACACTGCTGCTTTGGACTAGAGTCAGCTTGGCATATGAAGCACATGTTTCATAGAACATATGTAACAGAATTTTGCCGGTAATAGTGAAGAAAGGATTTGCCCAGCAAATTACTGCTGGAAACAAGGGAAGTGTTAGCCTAGTTGAGAATGGGGAGTTTTAGAAACAACATTTGCATTCAAACAAAGGATATGCTAATTATAACTGAATCTTACCCACTCGTTAAAATGGTTACAAGAATTTCCAACACAGATACTTCTGCTCCTCTTTCCCCACTAACAGGGTTATCATAAGGACCTCAGATTAATAAGCATATCTATATATCCACATATAGTATATATAGATATCTCACATCTCCAGATATACTTTTGACCTCTCTTCTAAAATTCTGGATGTGCTAAACCAAATAGACATTCCGCAGGGACATGACAGCTTCCCTGTAGAATCTGCTCCTGCTTTGGAACTGTCTGTCCCAGGTGCTGGCCGCTCAGCCCCCCAAATCAGAAGCCTGAGAGACTTCCTAGACTCCTGCTCTTCTCTTAACCCCAAGCAACCCACCAATTGAATCTGTTTTGCTCCATCTTCCAATTATCTCAGGAATTCACTCCCTCCTTTCCATTCCAAGTGCACTAGTTTCTAGCCCTTAGTGTGTCTCATTGCACTTTTCACATGAATTATATTCCTCTTCTTAGTGTTCTTATCTCCTGTCTCTCCTAGCTTCAGCCCACTCTCCTCAAGGCCTCTGCTAAAGATAACTTTCTAAAATGCAAATCTGATCACGTCAGCATCTCTTCAAAGACTACTGCTAGAAGAAGAAAGTCCAAATCAAAATGCTTAACAATAAAAAATGGGCAAAGGATATGAACGGATGTCTCTCGGGAAAGGAAGAAAAGCAAATGTTTCTTACACATTCATAATAAGAGAAATGCATATTAAAATGACATGGATTCACCTGTCACATTGACAAAACAAATGCAAAACAAACAAACAAAAAAGTTTCATAGCAATTTCTCCCGAGGAAGCTGTAAGGAACTGGCACTTTTGCACAGTGCCAGTGGGAATGTAAACTGGAAAAATCCTTGGAAAGCAATGTGGCAATATCCCTCCAAATCATGAACACAGAGACCTGCAACTTCATTTCAAAAAATGTATCTTCACCTCACACTGGTCAGAATGGCCATCAATAAAAAATCTACAAACAATAAATGCTGGAGAGGGTGTGGAGAAAAGGGAACACTCTTGCACTGTTGGTGAGAATGTAAATTGGTACAGCCACTATGGAGAACAGTATGGAGGTTCCTTAAAAAACTACAAATAGAACTACCATGTGACCCAGCAATCCCACTACTGGACATATACCCTGAGAAAACCATAATTTAAAAAGGGTCATGTACCACAATGTTCACTGCAGCTGTATTTACAGTAGCCAGGACATGGAAGCAACCTAAGTGTCCATCAGCAGATTAATGGATAAAGAAGATGTGGCACATATTATACAACGGATATTACTCAGCCATTAAAAAGCAATGAAATTGAGTTATTTGTAGTGAGGCGGATGGACCTAAAGTTTGTCACACAGAGTAAAGTAAGCCAGAAAGAGAAAAACAAATACCATATGCTAACACATATATATGGAATCTAAGAAAAAAAAAATGGTCATGAAGAACCTAGGGGCAGGACAGGAATAAAGACACAGGCCTACTAGAGAATGGACTTGAGGACACTGGGAGGGGGAAGGGTAAGCTGGGACAAAGTGAGATAGTGGCATGGACATATAGACACTACCAAATGTAAAACCGATAGCTAGTGGGAAGCAGCCACATAGCACAGGGAGATCAGCTCGGTGCTTTGTGACGAGCTAGAGGGGTGAGATAGGAAGGGTGGGAGGGACGGAGATGCAAGAGGGAGGGGATATGGAGATATATGTATATGTATAGCTGATTCACTTTGTTATAAAGCAGAAACTAACACACCATTGTAAAGCAATTATACTCCAATAAAGATGTTTAAAAAAATAAAAAATAAAAATGAGGGGAAAATAAAGATATTTTCAGGTAAACAAAAGCTGAGAAAACAAAAATGAAAAAAAAAGGAGAGACATGTACCTCAATGTTCATTGCAGCACTATTTACAATAGCCGGGACATGGAAGCAACCTAAATGTCCATCAACAGATGAGTGGATAAAGAAGATGTGGCACATATATACAATGGAATATTACTCAGCCATAAAAAGAAATGAAATTGAGCTATTTGTAGTGAGGTGGATGGACCTAGAATCTGTCACACAGAGTGAGGTAAGTCAGAAAGAGGAAAACAAATACCATGTACTAATGTATATATATATGGAAACTAAAAAAAAAAAAAAAAAGGTTCTGATGGACCTAGTGGCATGACAGGAACAAAGACGCAGACGTAGAGAATGGACTTGAGGACATGGGGGGCTGGGGGGGAGGAAGGGTAAGCTGGGACGAAGTGAGATAGTGGCATGGACATATAGACACTACCAAATGTAAAATAGATAGTGGGAAGCAGCCGCATAGCACAGGGAGATCAGCTTGGTGCTTTGTGACCACCTAGAGGGGTGGGATAGGGAGGGTGGGAGGGAGATGCAAGAGGGAGTGGATATGGGGATATATGTATACATATAGCTGATTCACTTTGTTATACAGCAGAAACTAATACAACATTGTAAAACAATTATACTCTAATAAAGAAGTAAAAGAAAAATGTATCTTATAGGCACACACTCACACTGGAGAAATTATTCATGTACAAAGTTACTGGTTAGAGCACTTTTTTGCAAAAGCAAAAGATTAGAAACATAAATATCCTTTAATAGGAGACTGTTAAATAAATATCATATACCCATGTAATAGAATTTTATGTTGCTGTTTAAAAAAAGAAGAAAGCAAGGGATAAAAAGAAAATATCAGAATAGTTTTGTATATACCTATATGGAAAGATCTTCATCTTGTGTGAAAATAGGCAAGGGGCAGAATAGTACAAAACCTGCTTATATTAAAAAGGGGAAATACACACACATTTGTATTTGTTTACATGTGATAAAGTAAACTTTGGAAGATTAAATAAGGAACAGAGAGGAGTAGTTACCTATTATGTGTGTGTACTTTTTACTATATTTCCTTTTATACATTTTGATTGCTGGACCATATAAATATATTACATATTTAAATAATTAAATAAATTTATCTTTCAAATCATGCATTGGCATGGCACAAAATGCCCTTTCTTCATTTACGCCCTACCCACCTCGTTATCCTCTGGTCCTGTCATTCCACCCCAACAATTTACCCAAAGCCTATTTGTTATAGGCAACAGAACCTCTTATTAGTCTCTGTTTTTCTCTTGTTGAGTATGAGCAGATTTTTCTGTTCAGAATGTCTTCCTACTCTTCTCTCTCATTCCCCAATCCCATCACGGTCCACTTGGCCTCTTTAAGGATACTCTCCCAGTAAAGGGTGAGAGCCAGCTGCTTGCGTATGTTCCCAGAATTTGCCCTAGTAACAAACTTCCTATAGGTATTTATCTTGATGAGCCCACCATCAACTTACGACAGTTCAAGCGTTGCTTCTAATGATGCTTACCTGCTCTTCCCTAAAGAAGGTCCTTCTCCCTCACACCATAGTATCCCTCAAAGTTGTAGCATTTAATCACATTGTTTTCATGTTTCATTGTCTAATTTCTCCAATAAAATGTGAAGTCTTTAAGGGAAGTTTTTTCTCTCTTAATAGTAATTATAGCTAATAGTTATTTAGCACTTCTATGCTCTATGACAGCACTATACAAATAGAATTTTCTCTGATAATGGAAATATCCTGATCTATAAAGATGACACTAACCACGTGTGGCTACTGAGCACTTGAAATGTGGCTAGTGTGACTGAGTAATTGAATGTTTAATTTTATCTCATTAAAATCAATTTAGCCACATGTAGTTAGTAGCTACAGTGTTGGACAGTGCAGCTCTGGGCTCTGTGATAAGCTCTTCATATACATTATCTCATTTAATCCTCACAAGAACCCAGCAAGGTGGGTAATATTACTATCACCATTTTACAGGTAAGAAAACTGAGCCTTAAAGAGTATAAATGACAGTCCTACAATTACCCAGCTAAAAAATGGTGAATTTGGATTTTAAACTCATGTGTTCTGGTGCCAAAGTCTGTGCTTTTAAAATTTGACATAGAGGGCTTCCCTGGTGGTGCAGTGGTTGAGAGTCCGCCTGCCGATGCAGGGGACACGGGTTCGTGCCCCGGTCCGGGAGGATCCCACGTGCCGCGGAGCGGCTGGGCCCATGAGCCATGGCCGCTGAGCCTGCACGTCCGGAGCCTGTGCTCCGCAATGGGAGAGGCCCCAACAGTGAGAGGCCCACATACCCAAAAATAAATAAATAAATAATTTGACATAGAGGTGGACCACAGTGAAGGGTAGCAGGATCAGAAAATATATTCACATTATGTTCAAGTACACAAATACAATACAGATTTCTTTTATCATTTAAAAAAACATTTTGTATTGAAGCATAATATACATATACTCAAATGTACAGTTCATAAGTTTTATAGTTCAATGAGTTTTGATAAATGTGTAAACTCAAGCCCTCTGCAGCCTATCCAAATACGAACTTTCCAACACCCCCAGTAAGTTTCCTCTTATTTCTTCCTAATCAATCCCCACAAACCCCTGCCCCCAGAGGCCAACACTCTTCAGATCTCTTTCAGCATAGACTATTTTTAACTGTTCTAGAATTTCACATAAAGGGAATCATTCAGCATGCACTCTTTATATCTGGCGCCTTCCATTCTCATAACATTTGTGAACTTCATCCATGTTTTTGTATCAGTAGTCTGTACCTTTTTATTACTGAGCAGTATTCCCCTGGATGAATATATAATAACTTGTTTATCCATTCTCCTATTGATGGACATTGGGATCGCTTCCAATTTGGAGCTATGCTACTACGATCATGCTTATACAAAGTCTTTTTGTGTTTACATATTCATGTCTTTAGCTAAATGTCTAGAAGTGAAATTTCTGGGTCACAACATGGGCACATGTTTAATTTCATGCAAAACTTTCAGCCTGATTGCCATAAAAGTTGTACTATTTTACATTCCAACAACAATGGATTAGAACTGCAGTTGTTCCACATACTGACCATCATTTGATTTTGTTAGTCTTTGTAGTCATTTTAGTGAGTGTATAATGGTATCTCACTGTGGTTTCAGTTTACATTTCCTTACTGGCTAAAAATGTTGAGTACTTTTTGTGTGTTTATTAGTCACTTGTATGTCTTCCTTTGTGTAGTATCGATAACTTTTGCTCATTTTTCATTGAGTTGTCTTTTTTTTTTGCAGGGGTTCTCTCTACAGTCTGAATAAGGGTCACTGACACGTGTATTGAGAAGATTTTCCGCCAGTTTGTTGCTTCTCTATTGCTTTTTTTTTAATTTGCATTATATTGTATTGTACTTATTGACCCATTTGTACAGTGTTTTCTCTTTAGAAGTTAAAATCTTTATGATTTCAAATTTTTAAATTTTCCCTCTATGGTTATGGCTTTTGGGGTCTGTTTAAGAAATATTTGCCTATGCTAATGTCACAAAGGTACTCTATTTCTCTCTAAAAGTGTTAAGGTTTTAGTAGTTGACTCTGTATAGAAGGCACATCTTTCAGTTGTACAAAATTGTGTGACCAATAAAGTGTAGAGGCGCAGGAGTAGGCTGGATTGTTCCATAGCAATTTGTTCACACTGGGAACCACATATCTCAATAGCCTCTTCTCTGTACGGTTCTGGATGGTAATTGGCCAAAAGTGCAGTTTCATGAGTTTGGGGAGGTGGAAGTGAAGCGGCTGTTACCGTATAGAGGTCTCCATTGGTTAGAGGTGGTGATAGGCAGATGCGGAGGCACTGACAAGTTCCAATTTTCCCTCTCTCGTCCCCATTTCATGTCTAGCTCTTCTTTCTGACAGCTTGTCTTTGTGACCACTCCAGCCTCACCAGAAACTTTGCTATGAATTTATAGAGGCAGTAGCCATGGAGGACCAACAAGCTTTTAGAGACTTCTATTCTGGGCCCTTTCTTGGTCCTCCTGTGGCACCTAGATGTGCCTTGCTTCAGATTTCCCTTCAAGCTTTGATTTGTTCAGCTGTACTGGTGCTGGTTACCGACATCTCTCGGATCTCTTGCTCTCTTTATTTGACCTTTTCTTCCCCACTGGCTCCCACGTTTGTGTAAAGACTAATTCCTATGACAAATTCTCTGCTTCATTATACTCGTAGCAGTTCAGCTTCCCTGACTGAATCCTTACTGAGACAGTGAGGAAGAAGTGGTGACGGGAATGAAGGACTACAAAGCTCAGTGTTGCAGAGACTACCGGAAACCACTGGCTGCTTCCTGCAGCTAAAATGCTGTGGTGTCATGATTGTATTGTACTAATATAGAGGAAAACACACCTTGTTTCATTCTCATTTCTGCCATTTGTTGTGTCACATTGAGTAAGTCCTTTTAATATTCATCTTCAGCTTCATTGTTTTTCTCATATGCTTGCTCTCTCACCTCACAAAATTGCTTTAGTGATACTATGAACTATAGTGTTCCACACTCTGTTCACTAAAACATGCACTTCAACTTGTAATTATGACTATCCTTATCATTGCCATCATCATTCTTATAATTATTTGTTTGCATCTGTATCAGGCAAGATAAAAGTGTCACTTTGGTTACCTTTACAAGACCCAGATGAAAGTTTAGAAGAGAAGAAAGGATGCCAAGCCGCTCTGAAGTTTTGGATTCTCTGTTATCTTTATTACACCAATTCTCCTTGACCACATAGACCAGAGCTGGTTGAACCACTCTTGCCCATGGGAGAATTAATGCATATTCAGGTTAAGAAATCATGTCTGCCCTTGCAAAGCATCCTCTCCAATAAGCTCTCAGCCACGCCACAGGGTCCCCCACTCAGGGTGACTGTATGCTAGACACAAAACCAAGAAAGTACTTCAGATGACAACATTTTAGTCTCATGGGTCTGCCCCGTTCAAACTAACTGATGTTACAGTCTGCTGTCTTTCCTTTGACTCACTGAAGGGGAGTGGGAGTGTGGAGCATCTGAAAGAACCACAGAAATAATAATGAGGTAAAAACTTGGTACAGTTGAAAAAGCATTGTTTATTCAGGGGGTTGAGTTCCAGTCTTGGCTTGGGGAATAAACTTGGGGAACTCCAATAAACTCTGGCTTCATCTGAAAAGCTATAAAGTTGTACTGGCAAAGTTGTTACTGGCAAAGAGGTTCTGTGTTGGGGACAGGGCTCTGGTCTGACCAGTGGAGTAGCCAGAGGATGGAATGCAGGGCTGTTCATCTCTTCCTTGCCTATGTCAGTTTTATACCCCTCTGCCTCATACTTGAAAAAGTTCAAAATAATATTTTATTAAAATTATTTCACTTAGGGCTTCCCTGGTGGCGCAGTGGTTGAGAGTCCACCTGCCGATGCAGGGGACACGGGTTCATGCCCCGGTCTGGGAAGATCCCACATGCCGCGACATGCCGCGGAGCGGCTGGGCCTGTGAGCCATGGCCGCTGAGCCTGCACGTCCGGAGCCTGTGCTCCACAACGGGAGAGGCCACAACAGTGAGAGGCCCATGTACCAAAAAAAAAAAAAAAAAAAAAAAATTATTTCACTTAAAGAAAAAAAAAATAAATTTTAAAAATATATAGTGCCAGATATTCTCTAAGATGTTCTGCAGCTCTAAATACTGTGAAATATAAGTTATTTACAGACAATTCTCTATATCCTAGCAGGAGCCATACGTTGGTTTCAATCATGCAAAACATTATTTACTCATTCGTTTGTACTCTAATTAATTAATTAATTTGACAAAAAGTTACTGAATACCATATATAGAATTCGAGGCTAAGGGAAGAAAAATAAATTTAAAACCTCCCTTTACCATAGGCCTAGGGCATCAGGCAGGCAAATGAAAAACTGTAATAAAATGTGATAAATGTTATAATAGAAGTTGGTAAAAATTGCTATAGGAATATAAAGGAATCCATTTATTCTGCTAGACGGCTTTGAAAATGTACCACATGAAAGTTTTCTGTTTTGGCAGTGCATTGACCTGCAGACTTGCATTTTGCTTGGGTTCATATTCAAATGAGTTCTTCATTTTCTGAGCAGGGAGGAATAGCTCTAAGATACGCTGGGTAACAGGGTTAGGCCATCAGAGTTGGAAAATGTGCCACAGATAATTCACAAATGGAAAATCCACATATGGGCACTTCAGAGACGGCTATATATTGCTTGACTGTCAAGCTGAAGAAAATCTTATGAAGACAGTCCAAATGTATCCTTTCAAGTACACAATCTGTACATTACTTTAATATAAAAAATAAGTATAATGGGGAAAGAGCTATGTTTTCCAGGTGCCTAAATCACTGCATCATGTTCCTCTCTCACTAGGTTTGCATTTGCTCTCAAGACACATATTTCATTTGGCTTGTTGACAGTTTATGAAGGGCAAGAGGAATTTCTCCCTCTCGTGTCTGATCAAATGCACAAAGAGAGGTGCCAGCAATTAACTTAAAACTTTGGCAGCGGCCATGTCCCATGCCTCATTTAACGATAGGTCTACAATTTCTGACCCCATAATGATGTTGTTCCTTAGTAACTCATTCCCTCAGTTACTCCCTGCTCACTTATCATAGGTTTGTAGCCTTGAACCCTTCTTTGCCCCTATAAATTTCTAAAATCACAACCTTTCATACAACTTCTGAAAAATCTGTGAAAATGTTTAATTCCAAGCATATATATGTACAGAAAGCTTTGCTTCCTTGTGTACATTGTCAGTGTGAAAAAAAGTTATGAAACATGGGGCTTTGGGGGTCTTTTTCCAAACTAGCTTTACATAATTCCAAATCTATACGTCTGTAGACACCATTACTTTTCTTATTAATATTGATGGTATCTCTGAGAGGGAAAGCGAGAGGGAGACGGACGTTGGGAGAACGAGAAGGAAGGAGAGAGAAAATGGCGTCCACGGATTACAGTACCTACAGCCAAGCGGCAGCCCAGCAGGGCTACAGTGCTTACACCGCCCAGCCCACTCAAGGATATGCACAGACCACCCAGGCATATGGGCAACAAAGTTACGGAACCTATGGACAGCCCACTGATGTCAGCTATACCCAGGCTCAGACCAGTGCAACCTATGGGCAGACCGCCTATGCAACTTCTTATGGACAGCCTCTCACTGGATATTCTACTCCAACTGCCCCCCAGGCATACAGTCAGCCTGTCCAGGGGTACGGCACTGGTGCTTATGATACCACCACTGCTACAGTCACTACCACCCAGGCCTCCTATGCAGCTCAGTCTGCATACGGCACTCAGCCTGCTTATCCAGCCTATGGGCAGCAGCCAGCAGCCACCGCGCCTGCAAGAACGCAGGATGGTAACAAACCCGCTGAGACTAGTCAACCTCAATCTAGCACAGGGGGTTACAACCAGCCCAGCCTAGGATATGGACAGAGTAACTACAGTTATCCCCAGGTACCTGGGAGCTACCCCATGCAGCCAGTCACAGCACCACCATCCTATCCTCCTACCAGCTATTCTTCTACACAGCCGACTAGTTATGATCAGAGCAGTTACTCCCAGCAGAACACCTATGGGCAGCCGAGCAGCTATGGACAACAGAGTAGCTATGGTCAACAAAGCAGCTATGGGCAGCAGCCGCCCACTAGTTACCCCCCCAAACTGGATCCTACAGCCAGGCTCCAAGTCAATATAGCCAACAGAGCAGCAGCTACGGGTAGCAGAGTTCATTCCGACAGGACCACCCCAGTAGCATAGGTGTTTATGGGCAGGAGTCTGGAGGATTTTCCGGACCAGGAGAGAACCGGAGCATGAGTGGCCCTGCTAACCGGGGCAGGGGAAGAGGGGGATTTGATCGTGGAGGCATGAGCAGAGGTGGGCGAGGAGGAGGACGCGGTGGAATGGGCAGCGCTGGAGAGCGAGGTGGCTTCAATAAGCCTGGTGGACCCATGGACGAAGGACCAGATCTTGATTTAGGCCCACCTGTAGATCCAGATGAAGACTGTGACAACAGTGCAATTTATGTGCAAGGATTAAGTGACAGTGTGACTCTAGATGATCTGACAGACTTCTTTAAGCAGTGTGGAGTTGTCAAGATAAACAAGAGGACTGGACAACCCATGATCCCTATCTATTTGGACAAGGAAACAGGAAAGCCCAAAGGCGATGCTACTGTATCCTATGAAGACCCGCCAACTGCCAAAACTGCCGTCGAGTGGTTTGATGGGAAAGATTTTCAAGGGAGCAAACTTAAAGTTTCTCTTGCTCGGAAGAAGTCTCCAATGAACAGCATACGGGGAGGAATGCCCCCCCGTGAGGGTAGAGGGATGCCGCCGCCGCTCCGAGGAGGTCTAGGAGGCCCAGGAGGTCCTGGAGGACCCATGGGTCGCATGGCAGGCCGTGGAGGAGACAGAGGAGGCTTCCCACCAAGAGGGCCCCGCGGTTCCCGAGGGAACCCGTCTGGAGGAGGAAACCCGTCTGGAGGAGGAAACATCCAGCACCGAGCTGGAGACTGGCAGTGCCCCGATCCGGGGTGTGGAAACCAGAACTTTGCGTGGAGAACAGAGTGCAACCAGTGTAAGGCCCCAAAGCCTGAAGGCTTCCTCCCACACCTTTCCCACCCCCGGGCGGTGACCGTGGCAGAGGTGGCCCTGGTGGCATGCGGGGAGGAAGAGGTGGCCTCATGGATCGAGGTGGTCCTGGTGGAATGTTCAGAGGTGGCCATGGTGGAGACAGAGGTGGCTTCCGTGGCACCCGGGGCATGGACCGTGGTGGCTTTGGTGGAGGAAGACGAGGTGGCCCTGGGGGACCCCCTGGACCTTTGATGGAACAGATGGGAGGAAGAAGAGGCGGGCGTGGAGGACCTGGAAAAATGGATAAAGGCGAGCACCGTCAGGAACGCAGAGACTGGCCCTACTAGATGCAGAGACCCCGCAGAGCTGCACTGACTACCAGATTTATTTTTTAAACCAGAAAATGTTTTAAATTTATAATTCCATATTTATAATGTTGGCCACAACATTATGATTATTCCTGTCTGTACTTTAGTATTTTTCACCATTTGTGAAGAAACATTAAAACAAGTTAAATGGTAAAAAAAAAAAAAAAAAAAAAAAATATTGATGGTATCTCTAACAGAACCCACTGAATATAAAAGTATTTGACACTGCTTGAATGTTATTCAAAGTGCTTTATTCATAGCCATTGTGTATTCATTAACAATACCCTGATTTTTTTCCAGCTGGGGATAGAAAGAATTCTAGTGAAATTAAAAGTGGACAACTCAAATTTACGTAATTCATTACTTTCAGTGCCAATTATTGGATTTCTGTGATTATGTTTAACTCTGATGCATCCTTTAAGACTCATCTTAAATGCCACTTTCTCTATGAAACCAGTTACCATCTCAACTCACACAGACTCTCTCTTCTATGAAATAAGAGCACTCAGTTTATTTACAACTAATTTACATTCAAAATACACCATGTCTTGGAGTAAAATATTCCTAACATTCTTATGACTGTTTATCTTCTTTCCACAAGTGTCTCCTTTCCGCAAGTACCATATAATTATCTCATGTTTTGTTTTCCTTTGTGCTGCACACCAGCAACCAGTCATTCATTTATTCAAGCATGCTTTCATTTGATAGATATTCGATGAGCAACTACTATTTGAGAAACTAACTGTACGGGACACCAGGATTACAAACCAGTGTCCCCAACCTCAAGTAACATAGCTTAGTGGGGAAGCACACTGGTATTTCTGTACTTCCCATGTAGAGTGATTAGTGTATTAATAAAAGTAAGCACTGGGGGAAGAAACAATACAGTGGTAGGGGATTAAGAGGTGCAAACTATTATATATAAAATAAGCTACAGAGATATATTGTACAACACAGGGAATACAGCCAATACTTTATAATAACTATAAATGGAGTATGACCTTTAAAAATTGGGAATCACTATATTGTACACCAGTAATTTATATAATATTGTACATCAACTATATATATTTCAATTTTTAAGAAAAGTTAATGAGACCCAGGGAAAAAAAAACAAAATAAAAGTAAGCACTGGGGAATATGGAAGCTCATAGGAAAGACCCTTAAACTGGAATAGAGTTCGTGGAAGACATCTCAAGTGGAAAGGTAGGGAATATATTCAAATAAAAGGAGGATCATGAACAAAAAAGCCCGGAGAAGACAAAGCAAGCACAGTACTACATAGGTAGAGGGTGTCTGAAAATCATTTGTTAGTTGAAATAATAAAATGAGCAGAGAAGGACCAAGATGCGGTGGGCGAGAAGAAAATATAAATAAAATAAAGTTCAGGTTTTCCCCTTTTAACATGAAATATTTAAAAGTAAGTGCAATTTTAGTTCTTTTTTGGAAATCTTCTGTGGAAAACTACTCTATAAACAACACAAACTAATTACTGAATATTAGATTCACTTCTAAAGAGAGTGAGTAAGATTCTCATTGGAAAAAAGAGATGTTTACCTACCTGAGGCAGCTTGCCTTACACAGGGAGCTAAATGTCTCTATTTCCAAGGATGAGTGTATTTTACTCACTAAGATAAGACTTGATTATACCTTTTCTTTCTAGGATAACAGAGGGCTGGGTAATTCTATGATGGTGCTATTCTTCTTGAACTAAATAACTGTGTATGTGTTAGGAGGACAGGGTAAAAAGGAGTCGTCGAATAAGATCCTAAGAATATATTTAATTGAGCCATTTTATTTATTGTGTAGGAGCCAGAGATTCTCAGCAAGAGGATTTTCTAAAATAAACCAACCAAATAAATAGTAAGTGACATTCACTCGCCATAATTCAAATCTATCAGGAGACAATGGTGATAATAATATCTACCAGTTATTAAGAATTTATTTTGTACCTGAAAATGTGCTAGAGAATCTATATATTCTTTTACCATCAAGACAACCCTAAAAGCTAGGTATTATTATTTGCACTAGAAAGTAATTTGTAAAAGTTTGTTAAATGAGTGAATAAAAGCTCTGCCTAACAAATTACTCCTGGAAGCAATTCAATTCACTCATCCAACAATAAAAATTGAGGAAATGCCATGTACCTAGAAAATCTCACAGTTTCCTGGGAACCTAAACCCAGTTGGCCCTTATAGAAAAAACAAACAGCCTTGCAAATATAACCCACCCAGGGTACTTAACACATACTAGATATTTATTGAATGACTGGACAGATGAATGAATGAATACAAAAAAGGCAAAGGTGCACCGTAGCCAGTACAGTAGTCCCCCATTATCCATGGTTTCACTTTCCATGGTTACCCCAGGTCATCCACATTCCAATAATATTAAATGGAAACGGAAATAAACAATTCGTAAGTTTTAAACTGTGCAAGTTCCGAGTAGCATGATGAAGGCTTGCGCTGTCCAGCTCTGTCCTGCCCAGGATGTGACTCATTCCTTTGTCCAACATATCCTGCTCATTAACCACTCAGTAGCCCTTTCAGTTATCAGATCGACTGTTGCAAGATCGCAGTGCTTGTGTTCATGTAACTCTTATCTTCTTGATAATGGCCCCAAAACCCAGGAGTAGTGATGTTGGCAATTTGGATATGCCAAAGAGAAGCACAAAGAACTTCCTTTAAGTGAAAAGATGAAAGTTCTCAATGAAATAAGGAAAGGAAAAAAATCATGTGCTGGAATTGCTAAGATCTAAAGTAAGAACAAATCTTCTATCTGTAAAATTGTGAAGAAAGAAAAAGAAATGTGTGCTAGTTTTGCTGTCACACCTCAAACTCCAAAAATTACAGCCACAATGTGTGTTAAGTGCTTAGTTAAGATGTAAAAGGCATTAAATTTGCACAGTAAGATATCTTGAGAGAACGATCACATTCACATAACTTATTGTTATAATTGTTCTATTTTATTATTAGTTCTATTTTATTACTAGAATATCTTACTGTGCCTAATTTATAAATTAAACTTTATCAAAGGTATGTACGTATAGGAAAAAACATAGTATATATAGGGTTAGGTACCACCTGTGGTTTCAGGCATCCATGAGGGTCTGAGGGATCTTGGAACATATCCCCTGGGGATAATGGGGGAGTACTGTATACTGAGGAACCTCTTAAAAGACCAAAGAGAGAAACCACACTGCTTCATTCTGAAGCAGACAACCAAAATAAGCCTTTTTCCTTCAATGTTGGGGATGGTAACTTTCATTCTCCACTTCAGGTCTTTTCCACACTGCTGCAAATCACCCCAAAGCCAGATGAAGAAAGAATATAGCAAGGAGAGAGAAACTGAACATCACCAGTCCTTGCCTTCACGATAAAAGAGTTGGGACAAATTCAGTGGATTTGATCAATGGATCTAACAAAATAATTTGAGACTTTATAGCTTATTGATCAAGGAACTATGCCTGAGAGGTGCCCATCCATCACCTTCGAGGCCAGAGAACTCCCAGAGAAAACACTGCTCCTGCTGCAAATCATAGTCACCCTTCTGAATTCAGAAGTTCAGTGGTTCTGTCTACCAGGAAAACCTCAGCAAGGCCAAACAAGGCAGTATTCTTTCTGCAGGCAAGAAGGGGAGGATGAACAGTTAGTAGGCACAATGAACCAGAAACTGAGTACATTATGAATATAATCCTCACCGTGACCTTGTCAGGTAGATGATGGAATCCTGATTCCACAGACAAGGAAAGTGAGGCTCATGGCAGTTAAGTGATCCATCAGACACACAGCTAGTAGGTGCCTTTGCTCCAGAACTTTCCACTCCCCTGCCCACTCTTCCTCTCCAGCCAACTCACAGGACTCTACAAGGATACGTTTTCTGTGGGAGTCCTGAGCCAGAATAGTGCTACCCTAAGGAATTATAATATCCAGGAAAAAAAAATAGTTTATTTCCATCCTTCTAGAATTCATTTTTCAAGGAAAAAAACATCAAGCAGCTCCACGGTGCCAACATTCTTCTAAACACTGGGATACAACAGTGAACAAAGAAGACAGAGGCCTTGCCCTCATGGAGTTTACCTTCTGATGTAAGAGACAGGAAGTACATAATAAATAAATATGTGTGTGTGTGTGTGTGTACATGTGTGTGTGCAACAAGTTTACTTAACAAACTAGATTCCGTGGAGTGTGAAGCAAAAATCATCATAAGCTCATTTTAATCACCATAAACTCGTTTTCATTTGCTATGCTGAAGCTTTATTTCTGACCACTGAATGATATCTAGGGCACCCAGCATACATTTTCTCTTCATTTCCACACATTATTGAATGAGTCTCATTTTCAAAAATTTTAAAGTCCAATCCAACTTAATATCAAAATATCACTCTCATCAATTTTTAGGTTTTTAGTGTATCCTCCATCTTGGGCTAAGAATTGGGCAGCAGGAAAGGGGTGGGGTACTTAGTGAGTTTCCTCTCTGTTTCTTTAGTTCTCTTCACTCCTCATTTTGTTACCTCCTATTCCTTCAGGGTTGGTGGATAATGAGGAGGGAAAAGTGGGGACACAGTTAAGGAGCAAGATAGGTCTTATTTCAATGGTACTGTAGCCACCAACCCAGCTTTACAACGAAGCTAAAGGAACTTCTCTAGGTGGAAAAGAAAAGGCCACAACTAGAAACAAGAAAATTACGAAATGGGAAAGCTCACTGGTAAAGGCAAACACACAGTAAAGGTAGGAAACTAACCACACACAAATATGATATCTAAACCAGTAATCCTGAGAGGAAGAGAATGTAGGATATTTGCAATGCATTTAAAACTAAGAGATCAGCAACTTAAAACAATCATGTATATATATAGACTGCTATATCAAAATTTCATGGAAACCACAAACCAAAAATCTATGACAGATATACACAAAAAAAAGAAAATGGAATCCAAACACAATACTAAAGAAAGTCATCAAATCACAAGAGAACAAAAGATGAAAGGAAGAAAAAAGACCTACAAAAACAAATCCAAAATAATTAATAAAATGGCAATAAGAACATACATATTGATAATTACCTTAAATGTAAATGGATTAAATGCTCCAACCAAAAGACATAGACTGGCTGAATGGATATAAAAATAAGAAATATATAATATATGCTGTTTACAAGAGACCCACTTCAGATCTAGCCTGGCTCTTTCTCTTATGGGACTCTTTGTAGTTCCTTTGATGATCTCATCTCTCTGGAGACCTTTAGAAGAATTTCCTCCCAATCAGGTGACCTCCAAACTTATGACCATTATGACCCTACCCACTCACTTACTCTTCTAACCCACACCCGGGCTGTGATGGTCCACACCACACTTCCAGCCTTTCTGCTGGGTGCCATCCACTGGCAGGAAAACCTCTTGGGAAAAGTCCTCTTCAGTAAGGTTAAAAGCTGGATATGTGATTCAGGTCTACCTGGTCTGCTGAAAAGTATGCTTATCTTGGTCCTGCCATCAGCAAAGGAGGCTTGCCCTCACTGTGAACCTTCCTGCTCGCTCTGCTTTCTTTTTTTTTTTTTTTTGCGGTACGCGGGCCTCTCTGTTGTGGCCTCTCCGGTTGCAGAGCACAGGCTCCGGACGCACAGGCTCAGCAGCCATGGCTCACGGGCCCAGCCACTCCGCGGCATGTGGGATCTTCCCAGACCGGGGCACGAACCCGTGTCCCCTGCATCGGCAGGCAGACTCTCAACCACTGCGCCACCAGGGAAGCCCTCGCTCTGCTTTCTGAGTGGCTCCAGCCAGTCACTCTGGATCCAACCCTTGGGTCTCTACAGGCAGGAATCTGGAACTGGTCCCTATGTCCACCAATCTCCTACCCACACCAAGATCCCAGGACACAGGTCACATTTGCTGAGCAGTTTTCTTGTAGACCATTTACTTGGCTTAAGTTAAAGGGGAAGTTCTCCTTCCCCTGAAGGGAGGGATTCAATGCCCAGCATAGCCATTGGCAACTCTCTTTAGAGAGATACTTCCTCTCTAGTCTTCCTCACATCCATCATCTCACATGCCCTTGACATGCATGAATGGCTAAGGGCTGCTGGACAATTGTTAACTTGTCCCCTTACAGATATACACAGAGATCTGGCACTTTTTTAGAATATATCAGCAATTAACATCCCTTGATTTCACCTCTGCAAGCTCAAATCTAAGACAACAGAAATATTTCCTCATACAACCTGTTACATACACGATATAATTTCTCATAGTAGTGACTGTTATGAAAAGCAGAAAGCAGGGCTTCCCTGGTGGCGCAGTGGTTGAGAGTCTGCCTGCCGATGCAGGGCACACGGGTTCATGCCCCAGTCCGGGAAGATCCCACATGCCGCGGAGAGGCTGGGCCCGTGAGCCATGGCCGCTGAGCCTTCGCGTCTGGAGCCTGTGCTCTGCAACGGGAGAGGCCGTAGCAGTGAGAGGCCTGCGTACGGCAAAAAAAAAAAAAAAAAAAAAAAAAAGAGAATAGAATCAAGACACTTGTGCACAACACTAGGAACAAAAGTGATATCTGCTTATAATATCAGGTGCCTACGCTCACATAGATCCATGCATGCGCACACACACACACACACACACACACACACACATACACACAAAACTATAGCCCCCCAGAACCCTCTAACCCAACACCGTAATGACTTCCACTCTGATCAGTATTTTTTATCCACAGCTATTGTGGCAACTGGTGCCTGTGCTCCACTACCTCTATATACATTTATATATCCTTGGAGAGCTTCCCCTGACATACAGGAGAAGGCTTGCTAATGGCTGTCCTCTCAGCTCAGGGCAAAGTAATTTCTTCAGAATCCTGTTGTCATCCATCCTCCTCACATGAACAGCCTAGAGAAGTGGAGTTGCAAAGTGTGTGGCTTGGATGCCAGTGGATTGGCGGGGCTCCAGCTTCTTACTCTCAGCAACCTTGTTCTGCCATCTGATGTTAAATATAGAACGTAAGGGGCAGGGTGAGAACACTAGAGTCCCAGACAAATTCTAATTCTTCCTGTCTCCCCATCTATCACCATCTGCTTATCTCTCTCTTTTATGGTGCTTATCATCACAGTGCTTACTTATTTCCGGTCCCTTTATTCTGCGACAAGCTGATCCACACTTTTACAGTGGGACAGTCTGCTTAAAAACATCACAACTACTAAGAATACAATTAACATTTCAACTAACCAGCTCTCATCTTGCCCGAATCCCTAGTAAACCAGAAATGAGAGTAAAAACCATCAAATCATAGAAACCAACTTTGTATCAGAGTTGCCAAGGGGGAGTGGGGGTGGGAGAGGGATAAATTGGGAGTTTGGGATTAGCAGGTGACAACTAGTATATATAGGATGGATAGACAACAAGATCCTACTGTATAGCACAGGGAACTGCATTCAATACCCTGTGATAAACCAAAATCGAAAAGAACAGGAAGAAGAATATTTATGTATAACTGGATCGCTTTGCTGTACAGCAGAAATTAACACAATATTATAAATCAACTATACTTCAATAAAATTTTTTTAAAGAGTTGTCAAAAAAGGAAACTTCTAGAGTGTGTTCAGAACATGTATACTCTGCCCAATCTGTTCCTTTCATCTCTATAGCTACTCTAAACAATAAAATTTTCAAAAATGTTGACAAATAAATACTATGATATGTTGAGAAGAGCTATATAAATTTTAGGGGTCCTAGACGAAATGCACCTCTTCTATTATTCTGTTTAGTCCACCGCCCCTGAAAGCCGGCTCTGTAATCTTTGGCCACCACTGTAGGCCTCAGTTTCCTGGTCTGTTAACTGAGAAAATAGAGTGGGTAATTTCTCTGTTTCTTTTTCAGGTTTCTGATTTGAAGATTCAGAACGTTGCATGTGGGGTATCTCAGTTAATAGAATATTCAATTAACTGGAATATTCATTACCCTACATTCTATTTAATTAAGTTCTAATATAATAGTAACAATAGTTATATCTTTTACCTGTGTATCATTAAACTTCATAAATGTTTTGATACCTATTTATGCTCTTATTTTAACTTCAAAATGTCCAAAATGAATAGGTGATCTATATTTCTGTACCCTATGATATTGAAGAGATGGATGTAATTGTATAACAGGCAAAGAGATTCTATTTGGTATAGTTTGTATTGTCCTTTTTTCTTGAGTTAGAAAAATACTTTAAGGTCATTCAAAAATGAAAAGCAAAACTATGGAAATATAAGTCATTCAAAATTTTCCTTACCAGAGCATTATAATAATCTCTCATAGACACATGGAAGAAATATCTAAGCTCAACTACAGGCCTAAGTCAAAGCTAAGTTTGAATCAACTGTCTAAGAATAATGTCTCATAGCTTTAGAGCACTTTCAAATTTAGCAAACACTTTCACGCACATTATTTCATCTGAATCCCACAATGACCCTGAGTCACTGTTAACTGAAATGCAATTGTTAATCTCATTTTACTGATGAATCAACTAAGATCAAAGAGGATAAGTGACTTGCCCCAAAACACGAAAGTAATTATAGAAAGAATCAGGACCTATTAGAACCATAGAATTCAAAGTTCATAGGAACCTTAAAGGTCATCTAGTGAAACCTCTCTGCTGAGGCATCAGTCCTATGGCAGCGATGGCCAGCTGGCCATTCAAAACTGGGGTTCTCCTTTCCATAGTAGAGATTTATAACTGGGAGGTGCCTTTCCAGCCAGGGACCACATTTCCCAGTCTTTCTAGTATCTAGGTGTGATCAATTATCACCCAATATAACATGAGCAGAAGTTCTCATTTTTTCTCCACCCTTTTTCCCCTAGTTCAGAGGACAATGAAGCTGGAGAACAGAAGGTGCCCTGAATCACCCTAAGGAAGAAAGTTGTCTGCCAACTGGAACACTTATACATGAACAAGAAATAATCTGAAATTGTGTTAAGACAGCAACATTAGAGATTTAACTGTTTTCCATAGTTAGCATTATCCTAACAAATAAAAATCTCCAACAAGCCCCCTGACTCAAATTAAACACAATATCGAGGGCCTCGCTCCTACCATGGACAGATCATTCCATGTTTGAACAGCTTCTGACTATGAAAAAGTTTTTCCTGTATTAAGCAGATTTTTCTTCCTATTAGCTCAGTTTGGTCCTGGTATGCCTTTTGAACTCACACAGAACTGACCTAACACCTCTTCCACATGACTTATGTCTGCCTCTAACCCTTTATCACAGACGATCTTTGTTATAGAAGAATGAGTCTTTATGGAAATTATGTTTCCACCACAAGATCCCAAGTTTCTCCTCTCTGGCAATGCTTGATGCAATTCCAGGCAAAGGACAAGGGTTTGATAAATACTGAGTGTCTTATGGAAGCTTGTCCTGATTTTGGAGCTGAGTTGTCACCAGCTTTGGAAGCATTTCTAAATTCACTGAGACCAAGTTAGGTTCTTTCCCTGTTGTATGCCTATAGCACCTCACATCTCTATTATAACCCATCCCACATGATATTATAATTATAACCTACCCGCCTATCTAGTAAAGTCATCTGAAATAAGATTATCACTGGCAAGAAGCCCGCCTACCATTCTTTCATTATACCTAGAGCCACAGCTTACACAGCTCCAGGGGGTATCCTTCCCATTATAGTCCTTAAGTTTGTGTATAAGGTGGCCCCAAGATCCTCCTGGAGCCCAGAAGATAATGCTAATATGTTCTTCTTTCTCCTTCTCTCAGGTTACCCCTCAGTCCACTTCATGGGTGCCTGGAGATCTCATATTCCTTTTTCCCTTGCTCACTCTTTTGCTATCACTCCCACTGTGCGTACACACACACACACACACACACACACACACACCAGCTTCATCTCACCCATGCTTCATCCCTTACCATCAAGCAGCGCAAACATAATGGCTTCAGAATAGAGAAGCAACGAGACAACAAATTTCAAACTTGCTAATATTGATACCTCTCACAGCATAGCTTGAGAAATCATAATGTTAAGACACCTCCTTATGGTAAGGAAAACTGATGTGAGGGGAGAGATTGAGGAGCTGGATGGGGAAGGAAAAAGAGTGAAAGGAGTTGAAATCCCCATCACTGCATGTGACTCTCTTATTTGCCTATATGTCTTCTCTTCTAAATTATTATATATTTATCTACTCATTTACTTCAAACTTTTGTAACATTTACTAGATGCCAGGCATTGTTCTAAGCATTTTTGCAAATGTTAACTCATTTTGCCCTCATAATCATTCTATAAGGTAGAGTATCTTGATGTCCCCATTTTACAGATGAGGAAATTGGAGACAGAGGTCTTGTAACCTGCCTAATGTCACCAACCAGTAAAGTTGCATCAGGATTTGAACCCAGAACCCATGCTATTTACAGCTAACTCCGTTGTCACTTAGAGGAGTTCTTTGAAAATAGAGATTGGATCATACTCTGTTTTGTATCCCCACAACCTGGCACTAAGTTTCTGCAATACTGTACCGTAGACATTTAAAAAATTGCTTGAATCAATGAATGAGTGAGTGAGTGAGTGAATGAATGGAATCTTTTCTGATTTACTTAGAGAGGGTGCCTTGAATGGAAACTGACTCTACCATGAGTTTTCAGCCATCTCTTTTTTTTTTTTTAATTTTTATTGGAGTATAGTTGATTTACAATGCTGTGTTAGTTTCAGGTGTACAGCAAAGTGAATCAATTATACATATGCATATATCCACTTTTTTTTTTTAGATTCTTTTCCCATATAGGCCATTACAGAGTATTGAGTATTGGTACAGCCACTATGGAGTTTGCAGCCATTTCTAATCACACATTTTCTCCCAGGTTATTTATTGCTTACCCCTGTAGAACACGGGCACACGGTGCTTCTCTCAGATGCCTAATGACAAGCTGAACTCAATCTACCCATTTGCAGCAGAAGAATCATGGAGTACACAGCAATCCTGTCTACTTCAAAACGTATTCTCTGCCTCCCCAGCCCCAGAGAAGATGCCTCAGGAGAAAAGCATTATATCTTCTATTGCAGGGCCTCCTGCCCACAGAAAGCAAGATGATATGCACTCAGCAGTATGGAATGACTCAAACCGCATCCTCCTGAGGCACAGGTGTGGAGACGGAAAAGCAGTCACAGAGCTGCCCATATCCCTGCTCTGGAACTAACCTCACAGGAATGTGCTTGCTCACCTAGGGGATCACCTCTATCGCCTCTTGTGCCTTGTTTTCATCAACAGGTTGGAAAGGATTTCTGGTTTGCCATTTTAGAGATGAGAAAAGTGAAGCTTCGCTCAAAGTGTTTCATTAACATGTCCAAGTACACATGGCTGCCATACTGAACTTTGGATCACGACTTTGGATTGGAACCCCTGCCTTTTCATTCTTGCAAAGTTTATTTTCGGAAACTTATCTGGAATAAACCTTAAGCAGATGAGGAATAGCTTCAAGATGCTGCGCCTCCATGTGAGTTGAATCTATTACTTGCCCATCCCTTCTGGGAACCATCCTAGACAAAGTGTCTATTGCTTCCTTGGAAAATCCTATCCTGGATCTGAGGCAAGCAATTTCCTTTTGTTCGTCCAATTCCCAAGAGTGCGGTGTCAGGGACCCTCAGTGGACTGAGAGGAGGGAGGAAAGGCAACAGCTCTAACTCTCTCACCAAGCATCTGTGGCTTTAAACGAGTTGTTTGACCTCTCTGGACTCACTTTGTAGACTTTTGCACAGAAAACAAAGGGACTGGATTAAATACATGTTAGGTCCTGTGCAGACTGACACAGAAGCTGTAGGCCAACTTCACTGTAGGCTAGCACAATGAAAATCAACACAATGAGGTAGAAATTATCCATACCTTAACTATAGACAAGGGGCTGTGAACTCTCAGTTGTGGTGTGAGAAATGGATTCAAGAATTTATTGCAGAATGCTGAGGACATCAGCCCAATGTGCTGTAGCTGCAAAGGTCAACAAAATGATGAGTATTATCCAAAAGGGTATTATAAAACACAAGCAGACCAATTTAGCATTTACCCAGAAAACAGAACCACTATATTTCCCTCTGAAATGCAATACTCTTCAAATTGCTACACCTCTAGAAAAGTCTGAGGAATTAGAACAAATCTAGAATGAGAACACTTTAATGGCTTAGATCGTGGAAAGTGGTAATCATTGAAGGACAGCCTAAAAAGATTTAAATTACACTACGACTATGAAAAAGCAATTCTCTGCCATTACTATCCCATATAATATTTAACAACATTTCTTAATTTAGTTATACATACATATTTAAAGTCTCAGATTTAAATAAAGTAAAATGTTATTTTAGAAATAATGTTTCTTCTAACTCTCACATTTCTTGAAACAATTATTCTCAAATTCTTCATGTGCACCTTTAGTATGAATAACTCTTTCATTATTAAAGTCACATTTTGAGTCATCTAGTACAGTTTTATAAAGCACATCCTCCTCACTGCCGTTGAAGTCGTTTGAGGTGCTGTACTCTGAATCCATGTGTCGCTTTGCTGGAAATTAGATTCCAAACAGCAAGTACCTATTCACATAGCACTTGGACAATCCATCATTTCATTCACATATTATAATAATAGCACCATAATTCATTGCATATGTTTCCCAAAACTTAACCACCTATCTGTTCTGCTTTTTTTAAGTTGTTCACAATGATATCAAATACTTGGAATTGTGAGAGTATACCCCCCAAAATAATGACTAAATTACTAATATATCTGCCTCCTTTTATTTTAATAATTTCATCAGATGATTTCTCTAACCAACATAAACTAGCACTGATTTCTCTAACCAACAAGCTAGCACTGATTGAAATGATTTGAGTATAATTTGTCTTCTTTTAAAAATACTATATTGTTTAGGAAAAAAATATTTCAGAGAGCATGCCATAATATGAGAGACTGTAGGCTCAAAGGCAGCCATTCCTCCTTTTCCAAGAGATAATTAGAAGATAGCTCACACATATAGGAGATGTTAATTATGAATTTAAAAATTATAATAAAGACTAAACTTTCATTATTTCTTTTATATTTTATTACCTAGGGCTCTGATTGTTCAGGGTTGGAAAAGATGCCTAACATTCATTGAACACTTACTGTGTGCTGGGGACTTACATATATGATTTCCCAGAAAAATTAAAATAGCATTCAGGTATAGGTTTAATTACACTGAGCTTACAGGTGAATAAACTGGGACTCAAAATGTTTTTAAATAGCCTGTTTCCCATAATCACTAAAGTAGTGAATTAGAACTGAGATGTCTCTGAATCTAAAACCCTTGTTCTTTCTATCATGTTGGAAAGTTCAAAATATTAGAACAGCTATATCTCAAAGGTTTAGAGAGATAAATATAGAGTATCTTTTACTTCATATAATATAGGAATTCATGTTTTATGACCTTTGAAGTTTTGATAGTTTGTTGCATTAATTATCTGATTTTATATCTGCAAAAATTAAATATCTCCCAAAGTATGGTCTAAAAATATAAAGTGACTCATTATCAGTAACTATCCCTGCACACTATCAAATATAGTATGTTATCAAAACTTTGGAATTTATCCATCTAAAAGGTGAGAAGTAGTATTTCAATCTCATTTTATTGTGCATTGCTCGTTATAATAAGTAAGATTGAACATATTTTAATATTTTAAGGTCCTATGCCTTTTTTTCTCCCTGTGAACTCTGCATTTATAAATTTTGTCCATTTTTCTATAGAGTATTTGTACTTTTTGTTTCTCTATTTTAGGCTTTTTATATATTAGGGATATTAACCCTTTGTATTGTAATTTGCAAATATTTTTCCATTTTTTTTGTTTATGGTTGTATTTAGCTTATAGTCTTTATTGTCATGACTTGGTGGAGTTTTCTTTTTGTTTGTTTATTTATATAGTCAAATTTACTAATCTTTTTCTTCATTGCTTCTAGAGAGTGAGGCATATCTTGTTTGGTTTTAGGATATGAAGGAATTCCCCTGTGTTTTCATCTAGTATATCTACAGTTTTATTTTTCACTGCTGTTATTCATTTGGAACTCATCCTGGTACACTGTGTGAGGAATGAACTACCTCTATATGGCATTCCAGTTCACGTTTCTTTTAATTCTTATATTTTTAAACATGCTTTTGTACATCACCAATCATTAACAGTTTAAATGACTATAGAATTCTTGTTTGGAAATAATTTCCTTGGAATTTTTAGCACCCAGCATCCTCTTACACCCAGCGCTGCTCTTGAGACATTCCATGTCATTCATTCATTCATTCATTCATTTATTTATTTATTTATTGGTATGAAACTTGTTTTTTCTCCTTTTCTCTCTCCTCACCGCCTCTCCTTTCTTCTCTCTCTCCCTCTTTCTCTCTCTCAGGTTTTAAGATCTTCTCTTTACTTCTGTGGCTTTGAAATTTCATACAGAGATACCTTTCTGAGTGTGTTATTTTTACATAGTGCTAAACACTTTGTGAGACTCTTCAGTCTACAACCTTCAGCTTTTGGAAATTTTCTCATGTTATTTCTTTGGCAATATCTAACATCCATTTTCTCTACTTTCTTTCTAGAAATACTACTAGTCAGTTGTTGTATTAATTCTCTAATTTTCTTACCTGTTTCTCTCTAGTGTTCCATTGCTTTGACTTATTCTACTTTCCAGCAGATCTCCTAAATATTTTTCTCCAACTGTAATACTGAAATTTATATTCCTATTACTTTTTTCAAAACTTTTTTCCTGAATATTCTATTATAGTAGCATTCTTGTCTTTGTTTCTTGGAAGCAGCATTTTCTCTCATTTCTTTGGGGATTATAATTGGAATGTTGGGGTTTTTTTTCCTACCTGCAATGGCAGTTTCCTCTAGGTTCCTTTTTTACTTTTTGTTTTAGTCATCCTTTTTCATTTTGGAGGCTTTCCCCATCTACCTGAAAACTTTGGTTTTCATTTTTAAGGGTGAAAAAGGTACTGTATGCAAAGGTAGAGCTTCCTCTCAGAGGTTTCTTGAAAAATGATAGGAACTGGAGATTAGCATTCAATGGAAGCCACCAAATATCAATGACTGAATGTCCTATCTCCAGAGACAAGTCTTTATTCTACTATGAGGGTGGGGTTGATAGAAGGAAAGAACAGAGCAGATATCTCTCTGTCTGCTGACATTCTAGAATCTGAGCATGAGAAGGGAGTTGAAGTATCTCATACTACGCTACATGGATTCTCATTTAATCCCTTTGTTCTTAACCCACATCTCAATCCTGCACTCCACTATAACCACCGCTATCCCAGAGACTGATATATGTCCTTTCTCCACAGTATAAACCTTTGTTCTACCAGGAGAGACCGGAGACCACACCTAAACTCCTAGCTTCACAGGCAGCAAAGGATACATGTAGTCCAAAGATTCTGTGTCCACAAGTCTCTTAGACAGCCTCATCCACCAGAGGGCAGACAGCAGAAGCAAGAAGAACTACAATCCTGCAGCCTGTAGAACAAAAACCACATTCACCGAAAGACAGACAAGAGGAAAAGGCAGAGGGCAATGTACCAGATGAAGGAACAAGATAAAACCCCAGAAAAACAACTAAATGAAGTGGAGATAGGAAACCTTCCAGAAAAAGAATTCAGAATAATGATAGTGAAGGTGATCCAGGACCTCGGAAAAACAATGGAGGCAAAGACCGAGAAGACGCAAGAAATGTTTAACAAAGACCTAGAAGAATTAAAGAACAAACAAACAGAGATGAACAATACAATAACTGAAATGAAAACTACACTAGAAGGAATCAATAGCAGAATAACTGAGGCTGAAGAAAGGATAAGTGACCTGGAAGACAGAATGGTGGAATTCACTGCTGCGGAGCAGAATAAAGAAAAAAGAAAAAAGAATGAAAAGAAATGAAAACAGCCTAAGACCTCTGGACAACATTAAATGCAACAACATTCGCATTATAGGGATCCCAGAAGGAGAAGACAGAGAGAAAGGTCCAGAGAAAATATTTCAAGAGATTATAGTCGAAAACGTCCCTAACATGGGAAAGGAAATAGCCACCCAAGTCCAGGAAGCGCAGCAATTCCCATACAGGATAAACCGAAGGAGAAACACACCGAGACACATACTAATCAAACTGGCAAAAAGACAAAGAAAAATTATTCAAAGCAGCAAGGGAAAAACGAAAAATAACATACAAGGGAGCTCCCATAAGGTTAACAGCTGATTTCTCAGCACAAACTCTACAAGCCAGAAGGGAGTGGCATGATATACTTAAAGTGATGAAAGATAAGAACCTAAAACCAAGATTACGCTACTGGGCAAGGATCTCATTCAGATTCGCTGGAGAAATCAAAAGCTTTACAGACAAGCAAAAGCTCAGAAAATTCAGCACCACCAAACCAGCTCTACAACAAATGCTACAGGAACTTCTCTAAGTGGGAAACACAAGAGAAGAAAAGGACCTACAAAAACAAACCCAAAACAATTAAGAAAATGGTCATAGGAACATACATACCGATAATTACCTTAAACATGAATGGATTAAATGCTCCAACCAAAAGACACAGGCTTGCTGAATGGATACAAAACCAAACCCCATATATATGCTGTCTACAAGAGACCCACTTCAGACCTAGGGACACATACAGACTGAAAGTGAGGGGATGGAAAAAGATACTCCATGCAAATGGAAATCAAAAGAAAGCTGGAGTAGTGATACTCATATAAGATAAAATAGACTTTAAAATAAAGAATGTTACAAGAGACAAGGAAGGACACTACATAATGATCAAGGGATCAATCCAAGAAGAAGATATAACAATTATAAATATATATTCACGCAACATAGGAGCACCTCAATACATAAGGCAACTGCTAACAGCTATAAAAGAGGAAACTGACAGTAACACAGTAATAGTGGGGGACTTTAACACCTCACTTACACCAATGGACAGATCATCCAAAATGAAAATAAATACGGAAACAGAAGCACTAAATGACACAACAGACCAGACAGATTTAATTGATATTTATAGGACATTCCATCCAAAAACAGCAGATTACACTTTCCTCTCAAGTGTGCACAGAACATTCTCCAGGATAGATCACATTTTGGGTCACAAATCAAGCCTCAGTAAATTTAAGAAAATTGAAATCATATCAGACATCTTGTCTGATCACAACACTATGAGATTAGAAATGAATTACAGGCAAAAAAAGTTAAAAACACGAACACATGGAGGCTAAACAATGCGTTACTAAATAACCAAGAGAACACTGAAGAAATCAAAGAGGAAATCAAAAAATACCTAGAGACAAATGACAATGAAAACACGATGATCCAAAACCTATGGGATGCAGCAAAAGCAGTTCTAAGAGGGAAGTTTATAGCTATACAAGCCTACCTCAAGAAACAAGAAAAATCTCAAATAAACAATCTAACCTTACACCTATAGGAACTAGAGAAAGAAGAACAAACGAAACCCAAAGTTAGCAGAAGGAAAGAAATCATAAAGATCAGAGCAGAAAAAATGAATTAGAAACAAAGGAAACAATAACAAAGATCAATAAAACTAAAAGCTGGTTCTTTGAGAAGATAAACAAAATTGATAAACCATTAGCCAGACTGATCAAGAAACAGAGGGAGAGGACTCAAATCAATAAAATTAGAAATGAAAAAGGAGAAGTTACAACAGAAATAGACCACAGAAATACAAAGCATCCTAAGAGACTACTACAAGCAACTCTATGCCAATAAAATGGACAATCTGGAAGAAATGGACAAATTCTTAGAGAAGTACAACCTTCCAAGACTGAACCAGGAAGAAATAGAAAATATGAACAGACCAATCACAAGTAATGAAATTGAAACTGTGATTAAAAATCTTCCAACAGGGGGAAAGTGGCGGGGGTGGGGTGGGGATGGTGGTGTGATGAATTGGAGGATTGGGATAGACATGTATACACTGATGTGTATAAAACTGATGAGTAAGAACCTGCTGTATAAAAAAATAAATAAGATTAAATTTTAAAAATAATCTTCCAACAAACAAAAGTCCAGGACCAGATGGCTTCACAGGTGAATTCTATCAAACATTTAGAGAAGAGCTAACACCCATCCTTCTCAAACTGTTACAAAAATTTGTGGAGGAATGAGCATTCCCAAACTCATTCTATGAAGTTACTGTCACCCTGACACCAAAACCAGACAGATATACTATAAAAAAAGAAAATTACAGACCAATATCACTGATGAATAGAGATGCAAAAATCCTCAGCAAACTACTAGCAAACAGAATCCAACAACACATTAAAAGGATCATTCACCATGATCAAGTGGGATTTATCCCAGGGATGCAAGGATTCTTCAATATATGCAAATCAATCAATGTGATACACCACATTAACAAACTGAACGAGAAAAACCATATGATCATCTCAATAGATGGAGAAAAAGCTTTTGACAAAATTCAACACCCATTTATGATAAAAACTCTCCAGAAAGTGGGCATAGAGGGAACCTACCTCAACATAATAAAGGCCATATATGACAAACCCACAGCAAACATCATTCTCAATGGTGAAAAACTGAAAGCATTTCCTCTAAGATCAGGAACAAGACAAGGATGTCCACTCTCACCAGTATTATTCAACATAGTTTTGGAAGTCCTAGCCACGGCAATCCGAGAAGAAAAAGAAATAAAAGGAATACAAATTGGAAAAGAAGAAGTAAAGCTGTCACTGTTTGCAGATGACATGATACTATACTAAAGATGTATTCTAAAGATGCCAGCAGAAAACTACTAGAGCTCATCAATGAATCTGGTAAATTTGCAAAATTAATGCACAGGGCTTCCCTGGTGGCACAGTGGTTGAGAGTCTGCCTACCGATGCAGGGGACACGGGTTCGTGCCCTGGTCCAGGAGGATTCCACATGCCGCGGAGCGGCTAGGCCCGTGAGCCATGGCCGCTGAGCCTGCACGTCTGGAGCCTGTGCTCCGCAACAGGAGAGGCCACAACAGTGAGAGGCCCGTGCACCGCAAAAAAAAAAAAAAAAATTAATGCACAAAAACCTCTTGCATTCCTATACACTAATGATGAAAAATCTGCAAGAGAAATTAAGGAAACACTCTTATTTACCACTGCAACAAAAAGAATAAAATACCTAGATAAAAACCTACCTAGGGAGACAAAAGACCTGTATGCAGAAAACTATAAGACACTGATGAAAGAAATTAAAGATGATACCAACAGATGGAAAGATATACCATGTTCTTGGATTGGAAGAATCAATATTGTGAAAATGACTACACTACCCAAAGCAATCTACAGATTCAGTGCAATCCCTATCAAATTACCAGTGGCATTTTTTACAGAACTGGAACAAAAAATCTTAAAATTTTTATGGAGACACAAAAGACCCCTAATAGCCAAAGCAGTCTTGAGGAAAAAAAACAGAGCTGGAGGAATCAGACTCCCTGACTTCAGACTATACTACAAAGCTACAGTAATCAAGACAATATGGTACTGGCACAAAAACAGAAACATAGATCAATGCAAAAAGATAGAAAGCACAGAGATAAACCCATGCACCTATGGTCAACTAATCTATGACAAAGGATGCAAGGATATACAATGGAGAAAAGCCAGTCTCTTCAATAAATGGTGCTGGGAAAACTGGACAGCTACATGTAAAAGAATGAAATTAGAACACTCCCTAATACCATACACAAAAATAAACTCAAAATGGGTTAGAAACCTAAATGTAAGACTGGACACTATAAAACTCTTGGACATAAATCACACCAAGATCTTTTTTGATCCACCTCCTAGAGTAATGGAAATAAAAACAAAAATAAACAAATGGGACCTAATGAAACTTCCATGCTTTTGCACAGCAAAGGAAACCATAAACAAGACGAAAAGACAACCTTCAGAATGGGAGAAAATATTTGCAAATGAATCAACAGACGAAGGATTAATATCCAAAATATATAAACAGCTCATGCAGCTCAATATTAAAAAAACAAACAACCCAATCCAAAAATGGACAGAAGACCTAAACAGACATTTCTCCAAAGAAGACATACAGATGGCCAAGAAGCACATGAAAAGATGCTCAACAACACTAATTATTAGAGAAATGCAAATCAAAACTACAATGAGGTATCACCTCACACCAGTTAGAATGGGCATCATCAGAAAATCTACAAACAACAAATGCTGGAGAGGGTGTGGAGAAAAGGGAACCCTCTTGCACTGTTGGTGGGAATGGAAACTGATAACAACCACTATGGAGAACAGTATGGAGGTTCCTTAAAAAACTAAAAATAGAATTACCATATGATCCAGCAATCCCACTACTGCGCATGTACCCAGAGAAAACCATAATTCAAAAAGACACATGCACCCCAGTGTTCATTGCAGCACTATTTACAATAGCCAGGTCATGGAAGCAACCTAAATGCCCATCAACAGACGAATGGATAAAGAAGATGTGGTACATATATACAATGGAATATTACTCAGCCATAAAAAGGAACGAAATTGGGTCATTTGTAGAGACATGGAAGGATCTAGAGACTGTCATACAGAGTGAAGTAAGTCAGAAAGAGAAAAACAAATATCATATATTAACGCATATATGTGGAACCTAGAAAATGGTACAGATGAACCGGTTTGCAGAGCAGAAATTGAGACACAGATGTAGAGAACAAACATATGGACACCAAGGGGGGAAAGCGGCAGGGGGTGGGGGTGGTAGTGGGATGAACTGGGTGATTGGAATTGACATGTATACACTGATGTGTATAAAATTGATGACTAATAAGAACCTGCTGTATAAAAAAAGTAAAAAATAAGATTCTGTGTGCAGACTTTCAATTAACCTCATTCAGTCCAGTGTCTCATTCTTGTCTTCCATGTATGCCAAACGCTGAACTTCTCAGGGTTTTTCAGAATGAACTGGTTCATTTCACATCAATGTCTACAACTATAAGCAATTAGTTATAATATAACTTCATCCATGCCACTGACTTCTTTGTCTCTGCTTTTTTTCCAAAATGTGTTGAATTCACCCACCTACTGTTATCTCCTTTTCTGTTTCCTGTCCTTGCGGATTAATGACATTTTTTAGCCCTTTACTTATTTTTTAGTAAAGTTTCATTTGTGTATGTGTGTGTTTACTTGATTTGTTTGTTTGTCTAATTGATTGATTCTAGCCTACTTCAAATCCTTTCTGCCAACAAATTCTGGTCCAAAGTAAATATTCAAGAACTGTATCTTATTTTAGCACCCACAGATAGATGGACAGATTTATAAAGAAAAAAAAGGAAAGAAGGAGGAAGGAAGGAAGGAAAGGAGACTTAGTTTAGAGTTAAGAAAGGGCATGGTTTGCGGAGACTATATGACCCAGATATTTAACGTAGGAAATTTTGCCAAGTTATTATAATCTCTGGCATTTCCACTGAAAAAAAAAAATCCCCATGCCTGGCCCCAAAATTACACCTCCTGGCAGAGAGTGTGAGAGCACTGGCTGCCTCTAACTATCGTATATTCTCCCCTCTACCAGGCATTTTCCTGGATAAAAAGAAGAATTTTGAGAGTGAAGTGGGGGGAGGGGACAGTGTGGAAGTATCCAGCTCCCCTCTGTGCCCAGCAGGGCATTACTATGCTTTCCAGCCAGCAACGGGAAACCAGCACCCACAGAGACCCTTCAACAGTGTTGCACTGAACACAGAGTTGGACATGGTCCCTAACTTGGTGACCATTTAAAAGTGATGTGCTCCCCAAATGCCAGCAGGCACCGCCAGGCTGGCTGAAAGGACCCTTTGCTGGGTTTCCTAGGTTTCTGCAGACACACTTCAAGAAGGTTATATGTAGTCTGTGCTGAGATGGTAATAAATTAAATTATAGCTCTGGAGTAGTTATCTACCATATAATGGTAGATTGTTTCACTGCCTGAAAAAGCAGAGACTCAGTACTTTCTCAGCTGCCTTTGATTTTCCAAGCAGTTGTCCTAGAAATTTTTAAAGAACATGTTCTGTTTTCATCTAAAAATCTGCCATCTTGTAAACACAGCATTTCTAATAGTCGAAAAATGTTTCTACTTTTAGCATGCCATTCACTTTTAAATTAAAGTGTCAGGTGAGAGCAGATAAAATTTCTTTCTTCTCAAGTGTCTTTGTCACTCTCCTAGTTCAGATTCTCATTACTGCTAGTTTACTGCAACAGCCTTCTATCTGCCCTCAGCTTTAACCTTCTCCTTGATTCAAATCTTGGTCTATCTGACTTCACGTTTATGCTCTTTTCATTACACAATACTTCCTTCCCACCAACCTTTCTAACCTGTTCATCTGATGTAATAAGGGAAGGAATGCACCTCTGAGTAAAACCATTTGCCAACAATTAATTCTCTCTCTCTCTCTCTCTCTCTCTCTCTGAATTCCTCTCTCTACCTTTCTGTAGTTCACACTGTCACAGACCCTAGAAGCCCATTTTGTTTATCTTTGTGTACTTAGAATCTACTACAGTGTCTGGTACAAAGTAAATGCTCAATGGATATTTATTAAAGAAATCAACCATTAATTTACAGAAGCCATAATATATATCAAGTTGTAATTTTCTTGAATAGCCACAGTACCTGAAGTATAAGAGAAGACAAAGGAAATAATTGGATTGAATGGATTAATCCAGAGTCTGTTTGTGCTAGGTGGATGGATTGGAGAGATAAAGAAGCAAGGTAACAAGACAATTGGCTAAAGAGTGGGTGAAATGATGTTCTGTGTGATCTAGGGAAGACTTAACAAGAAGTAAAGACTTAAAGTGACTCATAAATTTGAAGAAAATGGAGCAGTTCAGGGAGAGAAGACCTTGAAATTTAAAAGTGAATGTAGGGACTTCCCTGGTGACACAGTGGTTAAGAATCCGCCTGCCAATGCAGGGGACAGGGTTCAAGCCCTGGTCCAGGAAGATCCCACATGCCACGGAGCAGCTAAGCCCATGCATCACAACTAGAGCCTGCGCTCTAGAGCCCACGAGCTACAGCTACTGAGCCCGCGCACCACAACTACTGAAGTCCATAACCTAGAGCCCATGCTCCGCAACAAGAGAAGCCAGAGCAGTGAGAAACCCGCGCACTGCAATGAAGAGTAGCCCCCGCCCACCAAAACTAGAGAAAGCCCACACGCAGCAAAGAAGACCCAACACAGCCAAACTTTAATTAATTAATTATTTTTTTTACAGTGAATGTAGTATGAGGGAGGTGAGCAACTTGGCTAGAAAAGAGACTGTGGGCAGAGATATATTGGAGGGTAAGAGGTGGAGAAGTAACAGACGAATGCAAGGAGCAAGAATGGCCACAGATGGAGACTGGGAATTGTAGGAAAGGTCAAGCAACTATAAGGCATCAAAATCATAAGGCAGTATTGCCAGAGTTTGGAAGGACATCCATGCTAGAAGTCACCTGCCAATGCTTTAGTGAAACAGCTGGTAATACTGCCAAATGACACATGCCTTGAACAAAAAGAGGCTTTGATGTAAAGGTGAAGAAGTCATGGTTTATCCCCTCCTTGACAAATGGGAGCCTAAACTGGGTATAAGCAGGCAAGATCTGTGCACACTATAGGACCAGAAAACGCAAAGTGCTGAATGTAGTATAAGTTGCTCCAAAATAGTTGGAAGAGTGCAAAGAAAGATGTATTGAGTACATACTGAGAGCTGTTAGGGACCCTGGTAAGGCAGAGAGTAATAAAGAGCATAAGTGATCTGCTATTTTCTGTTCACTTCTCATTACCTGTTCATTCTGACCGTACGTATATACTGGGTTCTTCAGAACAGCCTTACATGTTGGTACAGTCAAGCACATGTCTCAGTAGTCTGTTTCTAGGGGTGAAGGAAGGCTCACTATCTCTTGCCAGCCTGAAATGTCTCTAAGGAGTCCAGCTGTGCATTCAGAAAGTCACATGAATGTAATTTCTGCAAAAAATAAGTAAGATTTTTAACCTCTCCCTGCAGAGAAAGGATGCACAGTGGGGGATAAAGACAGCATGCCGAGAAGGAAAAAAATTAGGTCGCAGGACATTTATTGGGAGATGAAGACATCAGCCGAGATGTGGAAAAAGAGTACAGAACAGGGTACTCTGTGGAAGATCTGTGGAAGATCTCTAAAGGCAGTCATCCCTTGCCACTCACTGTCACTAAGGACCTGGGCTTCTTAATCTTGTTCTCAAGGACTCGTGCACCAAGCACGACAGCTCCACTTTCCACTACAAATGGAAAACTATGTTTTTGACTTGAGTTGATGACTATATACCACTAGAGCCACAGCAAAAAAATTAAACAGAAAAACAAAACAGGCTAAATGAGCTACCTAAGGTACTTATTTGCTGCATAGCTTAGAAGATGACTGAACTTCAGAATCCAGTATCAAAGTCAACTGTTAATTTTGATTTTTTCATGTTATCTTTTTGCTGGGAAATACAATGAATGAAAAGTACTCTCTCCTGACCCATCCCTTTCTGATTCTTTGTCTCTCTGTTATGTGTCCGTCTGTCTTCTGTCTGTATCTTTTTCTGACTCATCATGGTCCTTGTGCTCCCCCCCGTCCTCCTTCCCCTTCTCCTTCTTCTCCTTTTACTCTTTCTTCTTTTTCTTTTTCTTCTTCTCCCCCCCCACCTTCTCCTTCTTCATTTCCCTCTCTCTCTCTCTCTCCATCATTTGAGTCTTTAAATTAACTTTATGAAGATATAATTTACATACAAAAAGACACCCGTTTTAAGTATACATTTTGAAGAATATTGACAAATCTATACACTTTGGTAACCAACCTCACAATCAAGATACACAATATAAGTATCACCCCAGAAGTTCCCTTGTGACCTTTCCCAAGGTAACTACTGATATGCTTTGTCATTATAGATTAAATTGTCTTTTCTAGATTTTCCAATAAATGGAATCATACAGTATGTACCCATTTATGTCTCCCATCTTATCCTCAGCATAATGAATTTTAGATTCATACATGTTGTTACAGGTATCAGGTTCAATCTTTATTTCCTGAATAGTATTAATTGTATTAATAGTATTAATTTCCTGAATTGTATTAATAATACCTGTGGCATATGATAAATGTATGTTTAACTTTATGGGAGACATTCAGTCTGGTTCAAAATGACTACACCACTTTCCATTCCCTCCTGCAGTGAATGAGAGTTGCATTTGCTTCAGATCCTTGCCAACTCTCCATATTGTCCGTCCTTTTAATTTTTGTCATTCTAATGTATGTATGCTGGTATAACATTATGATTTGCATTTTTATTTTCCTGGTAAGTAATTATGCTGCACATATTTCGGTGTGCTTAGTTTCCATTCATTTCTCTTCTTCTGTGAAGTACCTATTCAAACTATTTACCCATTTTTTGTTAGTTTGTCTTCTTTTAATTGAGTTGTAAGAGTTATTTATGTATCATGGGTACAAATCTTTTGTCAGATATAGATAGCAGCTGTCAAATATGTGGTTTTAATTAAATTAGCAAGCTTTAAAAATAACATCATTGGTCACAGAATTCTAAAAATATAAAATAAATCTCTCAGTAACACTGGCTTTAAGGAACCTCTGAACTCCCAGCATCAGGACAAAAATCCCCATTTTTTAGCATCAATATTTTTCTCTTACACTCTCTGTTTAATTTTGTTTTCTACAAAAATATGTGGTTGGTTAAACCCTTTACCCTAATGAATTTGACCTTGATATACTGGGATAGTGAAACCTGACTTCAAATTTTAGTGTATTCTATAGGAAAACCACCTGCAAGAGTTTGTTTGTTTGTTTGTAGGGGTTGAAAAACTGTCTGTAAAGGACCTGATAGTAAATATTTTGTCATGGAGGGTCAGAAGTTCCCTTTTAAAACTACTCAACTCTGCCTTTATATGGCAGAGAATGTATTGTCATAGACAATACTTGAATGAATGCATGTGCCCCTGTTCTAAGGAAAGCTTTTTTACAAAAACAAGTGGTAGGCTGGATTTGGCTTCCTGACCCATGCTATAGTATAAGTGTGCGTGCGTGTGCGAGGGCACATACGCACATGCAAATATGCCAGAAATAATGAAAATAAGGAAGAAGGTTAGTTTAGTTTTGCAAATTATGTCCCTAACAGCTATCTCTGTACCACTGCAAAATTGGTCAGACCCTGGCACTATTGAGGTAAATTTTCAGGTTCAACCTCAGTGTCTTTCTGGTAAATTTATAGAGAAAATATTTCTGTTTTAAGGTCACAAACTGTGGTCTTACCTCTGATCAGCTATTACATAAATCTATGCCAGTCATCACAAGGGAAACTGGTGGATCAATTTAAACCTACCACTCCCATCAGAAAAGTAATTCTAAATGCATGTGAGGCTGAAAGAGCCGAAGTAACATTTTATCTGAAGAAACACTCAGAATCTGTAAAACTACTACATCAAAATAATGTGTATAGTATTTAGGATGAGCCTGTACGTTTGTAAGCAAATTACTCTAAAATGCTCACTTTTTTAGGTCCCAGTAATCTCCCTTTGATCCGTCTTTATATGCCATAACACCTAGAGGCATTTAATGGGTGCTCAGTAATCATTATTTGAATATATACACTCTCTAATATCACTTGTATCCAAAATTTATTGAGCATGAGACCCAACTGGTACAATACTAATTCCATTTTACTACCCCAAACTGGTTCCTCATCTTGAGTCTCTTAATTCTATTAATTCTACCACGATCTTTTCAATCATCTAGCTGAAATCTTAGCTTTGTTCTGGATGGCATGAGAATTAATTGAGGTTAGAGCTTATCTGAGGACAGCCTTGGTGATTCCCTAGTCTGGAGAACCCAAGATCATTGGAAACATTTCATTCCTTGTTAGTTTTTAACCTGCATCTTAGACCCTTAGAAACGCTTATGTTTTCTTCTTATAAAAAGCATTTATAAGATTTATCTCCTTTGATACTTACAACACAAAATCATTATTATTCCAATTTTAAATGAGAAAACCAAGGCTCAAAGAGGTTATGCAACTCACGCATTTACACAGATCATTAGAGCCCAGGTTTTCATTCAGTAAGACAGAGTCCCAAGACTTGAGGAACTTGCAGTCGAGTAGAACAACTCAGGCACGTGCAAAAACTAAGCAATAAAATCAAATATGTGCTATGAAGGAAGCATCTACAGGGAACACCTGAGGTGCAACAGAATAGTGGAGCTTGCAGGCAAGAACAGAATGAAAAGTTTTATTATCTTTCTCTTTAAATCAGTATAACTTCTTGGCCAACATTCAGCTTAGCATTTGCCTGGAGGTGTTGTGTATTGAGCACTCAAGCCCGTGAATAAGCGTCAGAAAGAAAAGTTTAAAAGAAAAATGAGATCAGGGCCTGGAAGCAATGGAGCAAGGGTAATGGGACTGTTGAGGTCAGCACAGGGAGGCAGGGGTAAAGCAAGTTTTTTGTGGTCCTGAAACTGGGCCTCTGATATCATAGCCCATGATATCATGTTATTTCTCTCTCTCCCATGAGCTCCTACAGATGCCCATTCTACCGAAAGAATAAAAGTTACAGATGGCCAAAAAGCGCATGAAAAGATGCTCAACATCGCTAATTATTAGAGAAATGCAAATCAAAACTACAATGAGGCATCACCTCGCACCAGTCAGAATCGCCATCATCAAAAAATCTACATCAGGAAACGCTAGAGAGGGTGTGGAGAAAAGGAAACCCTCCGACACTCTTGGTGGGAATGTAAATTGGTACAACCAGTATGGAGAACAGTAGGTAGGTCCCTTAAAAAATTTAAAATAGGGCTTCCCTGGTGGCGCAGTGGTTGAGAGTCCGCCTGCCGATGCAGGGGACACGTGTTCGTGCCCCGGTCCGGGAAGATCCCACATGCCGCGTAGCAGCTAAGCCCTTGAGCCATGGCCACTGAGCCTGCGCGTCCAGAGCCTGTGCTCCGCAGCGGGAGAGGCCACAACAGTGAGAGGCCCACGTAACGGAAAAAAAAAAAAATTAAAATAGAGCTACCATATGATCCACAATCCCACTCCTGGGTATATAGCCAGAGAAAACCATAATCCAAAAGGATACATGCACCTCAATGTTCACTGAAGCACTATTTACAATAACCAGGACATGGAAGCAAACTAAATGTCCATCAACAGAGGAATGAATAAAGATGTGGTACATATATACAATGGAATATTACTCAGCCATAAAAAAGAATGAAATAATGCCATTTGCAGCAACATAGATGGATCTAGAGATTATCATACTGAATGAAGTAAGTCAGACAGAGAAAGACAAATATCATATAATATTATTCATATGTGGAATCTAATTTCAAAAAAAGATACAAATGAACTTATTTACAAAACAGAAGCAGACTTATAGATACTGAGAACAAATTTATGGTTACCAAAGGGAAAACGTAGGGGGGAGGGATAAATCAGGAGCTTGAGATGAACACATGCACACTACTATATATAAGATAGATAACCAACAAGGACCTACTGTATAGCACAGGGAACTCTACACAATATTCTATGATAACCTATAAGAGAAAAGAATCTAAAAATAATGAGTATATGTATATGTATGACTGAATCACTTTGCTATACATCTGAAACTAACACAACAGTGTAAATCAACTATATTCTAATAAAATTAAAATACTTTAAAAAAAGAACATAACACATCGTCTGGTATAGAATAAGCTCCAAAAATGTGAGTTCCCTTTCCTACCCTGAAATAGCCAAGATAAATAAAAATGGCCCCTCTTTTTTGAAAAACAAAAAAGAATAAAAGTTAAAATTATGTAGTGGGAAGGTCTGCCTATCCAATGTGTCTTAGTTTTAGGTTTATACCAACAGTATTGGCCAAAACTACCTGGAGCCTACCACAAAGGTTGGGCTATTGAAAACGAGGAATCCTGTGATTCTTCATGACTAGGATGGTAGGTGGGAGTTACCTGCTGACACCCACAGTCTCATGTTAGCCTCTTGCCTCCAGATTCTCTGAGAATCTCCTCAAGAAGCCTCTTCAACCTGCAGTGGCACCTTTCTGTCAAATACTTCACACGTTTGTCACCAAAATGTTTTGGCAGAAGCATCATCTTCAGGTTTTGACATAATCCCGAAGAGAGACTTTTTCAATTACTACTAATGGAACATTACACTCCTCTTTGGGAACTTCTGCATGAATAAAAAGGGTCATTAATGACATCTACTCTCAGCCCGGAAATCATTAGTCAGTGCTTGGTGCAAGGTTTCTTTTTAAGCACCTCATAATTTTCCACCCCACCACCACCTCTCCAACTCAAATAGCAAGTTACTGAGTTGACTATAATACAGTCAGTGGTATTGATTCCCTGCAGGTGAAGGCTATTTATTCTCCATTGTTTTGTATATCCCATATTATATAATAATATCTCATATTCCTAAAGCACTGTTCCTTCTGAAGTGTTTTGCCAGTTCTGTGATATTTTCTGACACCCAGTAATAGGAACTGCTTTTGGGGTAGCTCCTATGTCATTTTCACATGTGAAAGACTAACTTAGGCTATTGAAATGCCATACTGGGAGGGCTTACCTATCTAATGTGTATTGTAGGACAACTGTTAAGCAATACTTATGCCTACTGAATGGCCAACTCAACATCTAAGAACAGTCAAGAAAAGAGGCAATGGTTTTAAAAGTTTGCTTAAATTATCCACAAGATTATTCCCACCATTGAGCCAATGCCAACATAGAATTCTGAAGGTCTAAAAATGTCAAATTAACCATCGTATCTCTTACTTCAGCTAACCAACCTGTAAGGCAGACAACTATGGTTGATCATTTAGACCAATGATTCTTAACCTCTTTCTCCTAATGTATTCAAATATGAAAGACAGATAAAATTAGATAGGGGTTAAGTATGTTTCCTAGTAATTACCACTCAAAGCATTCTCTTCCAACACATGAAAACTTATTGTAACACAAATGAGCAGAATGATTATAATAGGATAAGCCTGAAGCTACTCTTTTCTTTTATATAAAAAGAAAGTCAACCACAAACTTTGGCCCTTTATTAGTAACAATTTGCATTTGATATACCTCATGGCACACCAATAACAAAACATATTATCAAGAATTTCTGGTTATATTGAAAATGGAGGGCATATTATTTCAGCATCAATGAAATTTATTGATACCTTCTTCCCCTACCATCTCTAATGATAATTTTATACAGGAAAACAAAAAGATTATCTGCATGTGTAGCTATAATTCAGTCATACTGAAAGTCTTCTGGGTATTCATATCATTAAAGTTCTTTCTTAACAAATGTTAAAAAGAAACAAGGGATGTCTTTACACCAAGAAGAGCTTCCGTGACTAAAAACAGAATCATGTCTAGAAAATACAATACAGTATAGTTGATAAGAGCACAAACTCTGGAGCAGATTGCTAAAGTCTGAATCCTCATTCTACCATTTATTAGCTGTGTGGTTTGGGGCAATGTATTTAACCTTCTGTACCTCCCTTTCCTCATCTGTAATATGAGGATAATAATAGTACATACCTTACAAATTTGTTGTATAGATTACATATAAAGCAATTGGAACACTGCTTCATACACACATAGTAAGTACTCAATAAATGTGAACTTTCATTATCATCCCATGATTGAAACCAACTATGAAAGAATGAGTGATGTTGATAGGGTGTCAGATTCTTTTAAATTTTACTTGAAAATCTCAAACACATGTAAATAATGACTTCATTTGAATGGAACCATGAAAAAAATGAAAAGCTGGAGATTACATTTTTTTCCCTTGTATTCATTCTCCACTTAGATCAAAGCACAACTCTGTGGATAAATACGGTTGTTTGAGGTTGCAGAGGCAGGCTGAAAGCAGGAGATTAATCTATAGATATAGATATAGAGTTGGTTTGTTTACTAATTTAGCACCATTTCTGGATTCACTTTTATGAACTCTGTAGAGAAGAGTGTCCTGAAAGTTGCAATGTTCAGACCAAATCAGACAAATACAACATGATATTCACTATAAATATCATATAAGTAGAACTTAACACACCAAAATGTGAAATAGATGATATATCAGTTAGGAATGACTGTCACCTACTATTAACAGAAATTAGAAATGTGCGGCTTAAACAAGGTAAAAGTTTGTCATCCATCTTTCTATCTGTCTATCTATCTATCTATCTATCAGGATCAATGTATAGGCTCCAGGCTTCAGTGTCATCATCAGAGATCCAGTTTCCTTCTATCTTTCTGCTCTGCCATCCTTAGAATGCAGTTTCAGTTCTCAAAGACATCTCCAGGACCAAAGTGACTCCTGGAGCTACAGCCATTATGCCACATTCAATGCAAGAAACACTGAAAAGATGGAAAGAGCAAAAAATTTAATCCAGTTGTATATCCCCCTCTTAAGGAGCTTCTCAGAAGATTAACTCAACATCTTCTACTTATACCTCACTGGTCAGAACTGAGTCATGTGGTCACACCTAGCTACCAGAAACCCTGGGAAATGTAGTTGTTTAGTTGGGTACATTATAATCCCAAGTAAATTTGGATCCAGTGCTAAGGAAAAGAAGAATATAGGTTATTGAACATATAATTTGCAGCCACTGCCATATTCAGGTTGCTAAGAAGTTGTCTAGAATATGAATTTCTGTTTATCAAACTTTATGTTTACAATTTCTGGTTTGCAATTTTATATATTCCAATTATAAATATAGATAGATGATAGTTTTTTGGCAAAATACCTTCAACAAATGTTAATTAAGCACTTAATATATGCACTAAATTACAGTAGACACTAGAAATATAAAGGTAAATAAATTAGCAATTTCTCTCAATTTGCTTAGAATTTAGATAGGCATGTGGACAAATTCACTGCTAATTGCAATAAAAATTGTTAAAAAAAAAGAAGTTGGGAGTTCCACTTCTGTCAAGATAGCATTAGGAGTTCCATGACTCTGAAACTGGTGAAAATTACTTTTTTTTTTTTTAATTAACCATCTGGAGATGGTCCTAAGGGTATATAACAGATGAAGAAACATTTATTCAAGAAAATCTACTATAATTTGATAAGAACAGCAAGACTCTGATATTTAAACCAAGATCTGCTTCCTCCCTTCCTCCTCTCAACTCAGTGAAACTGATGAAGCCAAGAACACAGGGCTTCCTCTCTGCCCAGCTCCCAGCTGTTGGAGGGTTATCGTCCTAAAAATGGCAGGATGTCAGCTATTCTCATGAAGCTCCTAGCTACTTGTTGCTAAGGCTATGTTCCAGGTGAGTGCAGCCAAAAGGTGGGGCTCCCTTCTCCCACCTAGATTCAACTTATGAGATGGAGGCTCCGTCTTGGAGTGGCACTTTCAAGAATATTGGGGTCCCAATGTCCCTTGCCCTAGCTCATGTGGTGAAGGTTTCATGTTAGGAGAGAGAAACTGAGGCTACTGCCCTCTCTTCACCATGTATTCAAAGTAGCCACAGTAAATATGTTCAAAGAACTAAAGGAAATCATAATTTTAAAAATTAAAGTATGTTGACAAGGTCACATCAAATAAAGATTATCACTAAAGAGACAGAAATTATTTAAAACAACAACAACAACAAAGGAAATTCTAGAGTTGAAAAGTACAATAACTAAAATTGAATATTCACTAAAAGTGTTCAACAGTAGATTTGAACAGGCAAAAGAATTAGTGAACTGGATGGTAGACTGATAAGAGATTATGCTCTCTGAAGAGCAGAGAAAAAAGAATGAAGAAAAATGAACGGACACTCAGAGAAATGTGGGACACCATGAAGAACACTAATATATGCATAATAGTATTACCAGAAGGAAAGGAAAGGAGCTGAAAAAATATTCAAAGAAATAATGGCTGAAATGTCCCCAAGTTTATGTAAAAACATTTAGTACAAAGGAGGTGCATGGGAGAAAAACTGTACTGGACTAAGGAAATGACCCCAGATGATAACTCAAACACACAGGAACAAATGAAGAGAACCAGAAATGATCATTAAGAAGGATAATTTAACAAAAGCATAAATGCATATTTACTTTTCTCTCTTCTCTAAATCTACTCTAATAGTCGTAAAATTATATGAAATAATAATTAGAAAAATGTATTATTGAGTCATAACATTTACAGATGTAAAATATCTAACAATACTACCATGAAAGCAAGGACTTTTTCTTAGATAAACGCCAGAGACAAATTTAGCAATTGGGCTGCCAAGTTGGCATGGGACAATCCTTTTCCCACAGACTACTCAGGAAGGGGTCCTCTTTCCAGTCGGACCTGTCCTAAATGAATGGACCTGTCCTAAACCCCATTTTACTGCCTGTTTTCTTGGAGCACTCTCAATCCTGTTTTCATCTGTTTGGGTCCTCTAAGAAGTAGATGCCAAAATGAAATGAGATGTATAATATATTTACTGGGGGAAATGCCTAGGAAGGGTAAAGGGGAAGAAAGCACACAGGCATGATGCAAGACTTGTATCTGTGAAAAGGGAGAGAGAAGGAAAAACTGGGTAAGAAGAACTTCAGATGGCAGACAAGTTCTCAGAAAATCTTCGCCAGACCAGTTCCTGACCCAAACTGTCCGTTAGAGAAATCCTGTCTCAGGAAGGAATGGCCTGGTTCTAGTAACACGCTCGCTCAGTCATTGGCTGGGAAGAGCCTGTGAGAAATGTGACTTCAGAATGAATGCCACAGTGGTTCCAAAGGAGCAGCAGCTGGAAGAGATCCATCAGCTATGTTCCTGCAGCAGGTCCTTTTGAAGGAAGATCTGAGCAGGGCATTTCCAAAGCTCCACAAGACGATACTTTTCTTCTTTGTAAATCCACTGCAGCTCCCATTAAAATGCTCATAGAACTGCTACCAATTGTTTTTACTTGAAAGATCACTTTATAAAACATTACACTATTGCCAGTTATATACTAAAATCATGCCTGCATGGCATTTGAACAGTCAGTGCTGAATTTACATAAAAGAATAAAATGACAGAGTTCATCCAAGTGCCTCTGAGCATTTTGTCGAAGCTCTGGGCTGTTTAGCCAAGCTGGATGGAGCATGGTGCCGAGTCCAGCTGCCAGGATTATATAGACAGTGAATGCTGCATGACTCTCCAGACTGCTGTCTCACCAGTGCATCCCCTTGGTCACAAGAGGGAACTGGAAAGGGGTTATTTAACACACAAACTTGTCGCTTTAATCACAGAGCTTGTTAGTGCCAAACCAGGGGCAAAATCTGGGTCTACTAATGACCAACGTCAGCAGTTTTCTTCTGCATGGTTCTGCTTCTAAAATGTAAAATCAGATGTAGCAGTCCCACATCCATGTCTTTTTCTCTCAATAAAAGACTTCACTGGTTTCACTAAAAGAGGCCATAGGCAATCATACCAAGAAGGCTTATTTTTACATTTATCCTGCCTTGACTTAAAATTAGTGTCTGTTACATCACTGTCCTACATCCCAAGTTCACAAGATGTCGGCCTGTGTGCAGCAGGTACTCCTATTCTCAAAGAAGAAGGAAAAATTATCCCTTATCCAGTGATGATATCAGGCAGCCCTGATATGTCACCATGTGTTAATGAGCTCATTAGATTAAAACCTGTTCCAGGAAGCCTAATGTAAAGTGGCTTGTGACTGTCTTCAAAGTCCTTATTATGAAAAACTCTTATGAACCAGCCAGAGTCAGTTTCCCTGAAGGAAGAGTGAGCACACAATGGCAATCCCCATTCTTGACAAACTCCTATGAGGCAACAGATACCGTAGAGATTCTATGTCTAAAATCAGTTATTAAAGTTAATATACTAGCATAGTCACCACAGTGGTTTGCATTCCAAGTGACAGAAAACTTAACTTACTCAACTAAATTTTAACTAAAAAAGAGAAGCCCATAACCATAGCTGTCTTCAGGCATGGCTGAATTGTGGAACTTGGCACTGTCATTTTTCTCTCGCTCTCTCTCTCTTTCTCTTTTTCTTCTTCCTCTGAATGGGTTTGATTTTGAGGTCCATTGTTTTCCACATGCTGGCAAAGAAGATTTATATGGTACTTGGTGCTCATCATTCTTGATGCACCATACTTGGTGCAACACTAGTGCACACACAGAGAGCCTGCAATGATGGCTTACCTAGAGAAGAGTCTGACACTCCCATAGCCACATTCTAGATAAAGCAGATAAAAAGAATTCCTTACTTATAAAGCACAAGCTTTACGCCAATGCCCATCACACTGACTCAAGTCATTGGACCAGGGAGGTAGGTGCCTGTTCCAGAGTCAGTCACTTATAAGCTGGTTAGTGCTGGTGAAGTGGCCTAGTATGAGACATCTGTCAATAGTAGTACTTTATACTGTAACTGAATTAGTAAGATCTTCATGTCTCCTAAAGAATTTGCAAAAGAACATACAACTACACAGGGAGCAGGGGAATAGAAACAAACATAAGAGATCACAGACTGAAGTCATGGAGCCGTGGAAGACATGAGAAAGCAAAAACCAAATGACTGACCGGAGAGGAGTGAGAGGGAAGAAACTAGTTCAAGGCCGAAGTAGAAATATAAGCAGAGACAGGCAGAAGCCAAGCCTCTGGAATAATAGTGTCAAGAGTCAGGAGCGGCAAAGACACAATTATGAGGGAACATTCTGAGTTACTCTTGGATCTTAGAGCTGCTAATTATTCTGTAATGGATGAGCCACATTCAATTCCTTTGACAGTGGTGCTCATGAAAAGTTTTTCTGTGTTTATTTATCTGCATATCCTCATAATAAGCTGCTGTCAACAGTGGTTATCTGAATATGTCTCTGTCTCTTGAAACCTGAAAACGCACTACACACATCTTGATAATCTAAGAGAAAAGTGCTTTTAAACAAATTTGTTCTAGGACATCTTGGGGATTGCTTCAGCTAGAGTAGTGTTAGTGGTGGTGGTAGTGATGGTGGTGATGGTGGTGGTGATAGTGGCACTGATTTAGGTATGGCTCCAGCTAATTGATGAAAGCTGAGACCCACGTGAGGAAAGGGTTTCCCCAGTGCGACATTATGCAGAAGTATAAGGGAATCTTTCTCTCCAGTCTTGCCCTGTTCTCTGTGTCCATTCCTAGCAAAAGAATCATGTGAAAGAAGGGAGGATCAATGCACCATAGGTGTCCAGTGAATCAATGTGCTACCTTGTGAAGAGTAAGGGAGAATAGAGGGAAGATATACCTCATTGCAGCACAGAAGGAAGAACATCCATGACCTAGAACAATATATTATGCTTATTATACTATTTCTAACTTTGGAAATGAAATTTCTAACGACCAAATGTAGCCATATCCTCATTATTAACAAGGCCATTTACTCCATATACCCAGTGCCCAATATAGTGATTTATAGGAAAAATATATTTCATCTTCATCCACAGTTCCTGACTCACAGCTCCCCAAACCCTTAAAATTCCCAAGCAATAAGAACAATGGAATAAGGGCTTCCCTGGTGGCACAGTGGTTAAGAATCTGCCTGCCAATGCAGGCGACACGGGTTCAAGCCCTTGTCTGGGAAGATCCCACATGCCGCAGAGCAACTAAGCCTGTGCACCGCAACTACTGAGCCCGTGCGCCACAACTATTGAAGCCCGCGTGCCTAGAGCCCGTGTTCTGCAACAAGAGAAGTCACCGCAATGCGAAGCCCGCGCACCGCAACGAAGAGTAGCCATAACTAGAAAAGCCTGCATGCAGCAACAAAGACCCAACGCAGCCAAAAATAAAATTAAATTAAAAAAAAAGGACAGTGGAATAATATGTTGTCTCTTGTCCTCAGTTTCTGAAAAAGTTTCAAGAAGGTGACTTTTGTTTCCCACCCAAGGGTGGGGTTGCCAGGAGAATCAACCCGTTTGATTAGAGGGCTGGAATTTCTAATCCCACTCCCTGATTTCCTGGGAGGGGAGAGGAACTGGAGGTTGAATCAGTTGCCATTGGCCAGTGATTTAGTCAGTCATGACCATGTAAAGAAGCTTCCATAAGAAACAGAAGGACAGCTTATTGCTCCTTTTTTTCCCAAGAGTTTCCATGTTGGGAAATCAGAATACTTCCATGTGTCAGGTCCCAAACTCCACAAGGCCAGAGGTCCTTTCTTCAGGACCTCGCCCTATCTCTCTCTTCATCTGGCTGTCGATTTGTATCTTTTCATACATATCCTTTTATAATAAATTGGTAATCTAGTGAGGAAACAAGTTTTCCTGAGTTCTATGAGCCATGTTAGCAAATTAACTGAACCTGAGGAGGGGTCGTGGGACCTTCTCATTTACAGCTAGTGGGTCAGAAGCACAGGTAACAAACCGGGCTTGCATCTGGCATCTGAAATGGAGGGCAGTCTTGTGGGACTGAGCCCTTTACTTGTGGAATCTGATTCTATCTCTAGGTAAACAGTGTCAGAATTGAGTTGAAAACTCGGACACTCTGCTGGTGTCTGAGAATTGCATACTGGAGTGGGGACTCCTCCACACACACACATTTTGGAATTGGGTTCAGCAACCCTTTGCTCCCAGGCATGCAAACATACATATGCAGTCCACAATAAATCTGATATATCATACATACATTACTTTAGGATTTAACTAGTCATTTAGAGTTCCTGCAGACATATGGGGTTCACTGTATCCAGGGATCTTCCAGGGCTATTTGGAACCCAGGATTGCCCTTGTGTGGCAACTTTATCCTTGCCTCTTAAGTCTTATCTGAATTTAGGTAAAACCAATTAAATTCCTTCCAAGAGCTGATTTCCAACAGATATTGGGACAGGTAAGACAACACTCTGCCTGGATTTGACACCAAAGGAATGTCATCCATGTGTCAGCTGCAACCTGGTGGCAGGGAAGATCATGGCCCCTAGCATGGCATCAGCATTTCTCTTAATGACCTCAGGTGTTCTGTGGAGAGAGGGATGACAGCCCAGAGCCCTGTGGAACTGAGGGCCTTAAGGGCAAAAGAGCCGTTACTCTTGTCAGGGAGGAATGACTTGAGCCATGTTAAGCCCGAGGCCATATCGTTATGTGCCTTAGTTTGCTATATCTGGCTCACTTAACTGCCTCTGCAATGCACACTTTTATTCCATACACCCTTCGCAGAGAAATATAGATGGCTGCCATCCGTATAAACACTGGGAAGCTTGTAATTGCCCTCTGTTCCTTAGCCAGCATGACTATGGGTAAAAGGAAAGAGAAGTTCAGGAAAACATTAATAAATTTACACTCACACCCCAAACCGACAGTTCTCAACCATCATGTCACAGCGCTCTGGGAAATCATGATGGATTATGAAGTTTACTGAAAGTAGTCTGTTACTAAAAATAAAGCATGGGTATTTGCAAATTGTTTGCTTTAAAAAAATGAAGTGGATGCAAACTTATCCCAATAAAAATATCACTCCCACCTACTTTCATTCTGATATGCAATCTTAGGATGGAGAGAAAAGAGCAGAGTTAAGGAGGGAATCTTGAGGTAAAATGCATATAACCTTGATCTGTTCTTACCTGTGTAGCTGCCCTAGTAGGGTAAGCACTTGGGTATACTTAGGTCATTATCAATCGTCACATTTCTCAGGGAAAAAAAATGAGATCAGACACTCAGGTTTATTTAGACATGCAATCCTTAGTTTACACATGGATCATGTTCCAGAAGAATATCTGCAACTCAGGCATCTTCCATAGGCCATTGTTATTCTCGGTGGCTAATTTCTAACACCAGTTAAATATATCCCAAGTTTTCAATTGATAAACAATGGAAATTTACCCTCTTCTGGGGACCAAAATGAAGTACTGGGGGGAAGGGAGATGGAACCAAGAGAGAAAATGCTTCTGACTCCCATTCAAAAGTACAGATGGTTCTGATGTCAATCTCACCAAGCAACTACCTGTCAAAGACATAATGAAGTGAAGAATTTTATCCTCTAGAAGTGTTCTGTGAGAATTCTTCACAAGAAAAGTAAGATAACAGAAAATATGCTTTTTTTTTTTTAGACAAGAGAGGACCATAAAGCATGGCACTGACAAAGAATAGAGTGACCTGGGCTTCCCTGGTGGCGCAGTGGTTGAGAGTCCGCCTGCCGATGCAGGGGACACAGGTTCGCGCCCCGGTCCGGGAAGATCCCACATGCCGCGGAGTGGCTGGGCTCGTGAGCCATGGCCGCTGAGCCTGCGCGTCCGGAGCCTGTGCTCCACAATGGGAGAGGCCACAACAGTGAGAGGCCCGCGTAACCCAAAAAAAGAAAAATAGAAAAAAGTAATAGAGTGACCTGTCCAGAGCTGGAACAGAAGTTGTTATAAGCTTGAGGAGCAACACAGCAGGTTAACGGGAGGAAGTAGGCGGGGGAAGCAGCCCAGCAAGAAAGAAGCTGGATTGATAAATGACAGCAGGAGGGATTTTCAGCGACTGTCCTGAGGATAGAACTTTGGGGGAAAAAAATAACATCTAGAGAGGCTTTCTGGGAAGCTTTCAGTTTGGCCCATTGGATAAAGTCTAAGGTTAACCCCTTTCAGGAAAATCTTCAGTGAAAATTGATGTCATTCTTCAAAGCTTCTGCAGTTGGTGTGGTGCCGCCACATCATATGTCACATGACTCTGTACAGAGGCTGAACCACACTAATTTCTGTTCACAAAGAGGTCACATAAGGCTTGATTCATGCCTTCAAATTCACAAGATACGGAATATCTTTCCCTTGAAACATTCTCCTAGAATACTCTATTTCTGGATACTGACAATATTGCATGTTCCATCTTATGAAACTTACCAAGGATCAGAGCTAACTACCAAGCAAAAGTTAATATAATTATTTTCAGGATCCCAATATACATGAAGTAGCATTGTAAATTCCACTAGCTCGAAGATGCTGTAATAGTACATTTTTTAATATTTGCATAGTACAATCAAGCTTATAATGAATTCTCCCCCACCCCAAGCCCCTAGGCCCTTACACACCCACACTGAATCTTTCCAGGCAGAGAAATGGCAATTAGCCCCTTCCAATGCAAAATGCATTTCTGGGGAAACCTTAACTTCGAATCTAATGAGAGTGATGGGACCTTGGAAAATGACTCCATCTTCATACCAACACAGGAACCTTCCTGAATGTGTAACACTATTGAATCTGCTCACCCCAATTCATCCCTCAACCGTTCACTGGACGTGCTATGCCCACACACCAAGTATAAGGAACAGAAGAACAGGCTTAAAAGTGGAAATCCATGGGAGACCACAGACAACTCATAGGGCCATAGAATTATAGGATTTTATGTTCTTTTATGTAACTGGATCTTTGGAATAAATTATTGATGATGTGAATTAGAACACTCTTCCTTAATGCCTCCCTGAAGTTTTCAACCCAGGGTTTGTATGGGGAAAATAAGATGGGCAAGAAACTGTAGTAGATACTGTGATCTGCCTCTCAGAACCTACTCAGAACTGAGGTACTGATTCCCCCAGGCTCAAGAAGAGGCAGCTACTTACGACTGACCGCTGAGCCCCTCTTTGGGAATTGTCTTTAGCCAAAGGGAATCACCTCGCCCAAAGTTATGTCCCTCCCTGGGACGAGCCTTGTATCTAATATCTGAGCAGAGTGGGGATACACAGGCCCAGCCTCCTTGCATTGATTCAGGATTGCTCTGCAGGGCCATCCCAGGGCAGTTCCCTGTAAGGCTGAGGCTTCAGTTGCAAATTCTTGGTAGTTCAACTTCTCTATTTTCCCATTCTTTCCTCCCTCACTCCCTTACAGATGTTGAACTGGACAGCACTTCCTGTTAAGTTTCCTGCATGCAAATCTCCATCCTAGACTCTGCTTCCCAGGGAACCTGACCCAAGACAGAGACGGGGACTGTATCTCTCCCAGGCCTTATGTCTCTGTTGCAATTATTTAACTCTGCCAGTGTTAAGGCAAAAGCAGCCATCCGCACTACATAAACAAATGGCCAAGGCACTATTCCAATAAAACTTTATTTACCCAAAAATAGGTGATGGGCCAGATTTGGCCCTCAGGTTATAGTTTTCTAACCCCTCTTCTTCCATTTCCCAGAAATTAACGCTTATTAAATCTACATTGATAGATAATGATCAACTTAATCTTATGGTTTACTCTTCGCCCACCTAAAAATTATTTGGCCTAGAATTTGTTTTCCAACTTATTAATGAGGAACCTGCAAAGGATGAGTTTCAAAAGCTTTGCAAAAGTTAAGCTAGGTTATATCTATTATGCCTACTTAATTGACCAGCCCTATAAATGTATTAAAATACAAACCTCTGCAATCTAGATTTATATGCCATTGCTTCCCTATAGAAAGCTTGTGTTCCAGAAAGACTGGATACCTGACACTAATTCCACTCGGAACCCCTTTTTCAAAACTCAGGTCAAATGCTACTTGCAATACAAAACTTTCATAAGCTTCAGGAATGCTGAGGTGTTATTTTTTTTCATCTCTCTATCTCCCAATGCCTTGCACACTCTATGGTACTCATGAAATATTCAATGAAAAGAAAAAAAAAAGTGAATGAATGTTGTTCCACAGAGAATAAGGTCCACACAGGTTGTTACTCATTACATTGTTCTGTTCCAAAGACTCTGTAAGTTCTTTTTCATTCATCAAGAATGTTCAGTGGTACTGAACCTTACCAAGAAAGCTCTATAATGTCCATAGACCTGTCAATGTTTCAATAAAACAGTAATCTTTTTCCAGAGAATTCCATTAATGCAGAATAAACACTGGCTGGAAACTTAGGCGATCTGAGTTCCAGTCTTGGCTGGGTTATTTGGCTAGATGACCTTGGATAAGCTTTTCCCTGCTCTGGGCCTCAGTTTCCTTACATGTAAAATAAATTAGCTGGACTAAATGTTCCCTAGGGTACCTTCTATATGCTTAATAATGCTGCCTAAAAAGGCCAGGCATTCATCTCCAGTCCAGTGGTCTCTACTTGATCACTTGTCTTTGCCTGGAATCCTAGAAAAACATGAACACTGGGGGCTGTACTCTTCTGTCCTCCTCCAGAGTTCTAGAACCCCTTTCCATCTCAAAATTTTCATGTGGGTGGGAAATTCTTTCTGGCCATATCAATATAAACAGCACAAACAGAGAAGTCAGGGGCTCAGAATGTTTGTGGAAATTCTCTGTGATACTGGAGACTTGTTCTAGGAAGGAAGCATCTTCCAGACAAGAGTCTTGGGTAACAAAGAGTCCCTTAGTCCTTTTGGTGTCTCTGAGATAGATGTGCCACACCTGCAGGGACAGAGGTTAATTGCCTCAGCATCAAAGTAAGAAACTTTGTCAATTCCTCGTATGTCATAGGGACACCTGAGAAGACAGTTGTGACAGATGAGCAGATAAGCTAAAGAGAAAATACCAAAGGACAAGAGAAGCATAGGAAGTACTAACTGGAGAATGCAAAAGACTTAATGGAACAATGATTTATACCCATGTGCCTTTTTTAGGAAGGCAGATTGAAATTCCACAGAGCTTCAATTTTCCTCTAAATGCTTGTGATTTCAGAGACTCCCCGGGGCCCATGCTCCCTCTGGAGAACTCTTAGCAGGATGGAAGTTCTGCCACACCTGCTGCGGAAGGAGATGATTTTTGCATGGAGACAGACTAGGACATCACCACAACAATGGGAAGAAAAATGAAGCCACTCTTTTAAAAGAGGGGGCTTAGCCAGAGAACCATGAACAATCTCAGTGAGAGGTTTCTAAGCTTTACATGTTCCAGAGGTTTCACCTTCCATGGCAGTTGTCAAGGCAACAGAGTAAAGTCACAACCAAAGGACAAATGGCATCAGCCTCACTGAGTGTTGCCATCTTTACCTGCCAACTGCAGGTACAAATAGTGCCCTCTTTTGTCTGGCAACAGCATCCCAGATCTACTCCCAGATTCACAGACAACAGGATGCAGGGAGAGAGACACAGACATCCTATTGTTTTCCACATATGCAGCTTCTTCATAAACTTATAAAGAATTTGCAACAGTCTAAGGGTCTCTCAAGTATAGCAACCTTTAAAAATATCTGTTATTTTTAACCATTCTGGCAATTTGCAGTTACACATCATGGGAAGGAAGTCTTCGGTTTTGAAAAATAATCAGCCACGGAACCTCAGAAAATAGAGCCAGTTTTTGTTTTGTTTTGCTTTGTTTTGTTTTTCTGAACAGACCTATGGTTCTAAATGATTTCCTTATTCGTAATTTCAGAGGACAAAGTGAACATTCAAATTAAAATGGGCCCAACAGCTCCAGGCCATAAAGAAAACAGACAGCCTCAAGGACATTAGACGGTGCACAAAGAAGAAGTAAATATTCAAATTGTGGTGAGCCCCGACGCAGCGAACCCTCGAATGAAGAGACAGGCTCTCTCTCAGCTCCATCCCAGCCGTAAGATGCACCCTATTTGTAATCTTTCTAAGTGGGAAATAGGCTAGGAAAAGTTTACAATGAATTATATGTTGAAAGCAACTGACTTGCTCTAAATTTACCTGTTTGCTCTAGAAACATAAACTGGAAATGCCATAACGATGTATAGTAATTATTTACCCTGGTTCCCACGATAAAGGCCACTTGGTAGCCTACCCAGATGTGCCAACAGACTGGCTTCCTCTGCTGACCCATTATCATTACACTGTGTGCGTCATTTTTTAAAAACACCAACTACACACTGTCCAAAATTGAGTTATTTTTACCTGTCTTATTTCTTCATTAGATGGACTGTTGGCTCCTAAAGGACAGGAACAATGTCTAAATCATCCTTGTAGTCATTTATCACATGGTTTCTTGCGTATGGTATTCATTTATTTATTCAACAAAGTTACTCAGTACCTATTAGGTCACGTGTTGTACCAAGTAGACAGACCACTTCAGACCCTCACCTCACCTCCTGCAGAGGCAAAACTTATCCCAGGAATCTCACCCCATGATGAGAGAGCCAACCAGACTATACCCACTCAAGAAGGACTGAACAAAGCATGGCTAGTTCCTTCTTCCAAACTCCATTCAAAGGTTTGGATGAGCTTGAGCAAACTGTTTTCTCTCTCCTGCCTCAGTTTCTTTTTTTGTCAAAGAAAGGGTTGGATTTAGTGAGTTAGAAAGTTCCTTCTGGTTATGTAATAGCTAACATTAAAACAGAGGGAAATTGTTTACTAGCAAAAAATAGAGCAGTCCATCAAATAGCCACTAGAGTATTTACTGAGTACTGACAGAGGGCAGAGTAGGAAGGCTCTGCAACCCTCTGGTTACTCTAGTGATATGGACACAGAGCCAGAGGTGTTTATAATAAGCTTTCCAGACTCTGTGGAATGAGAGGTTAAGAAAAGGATTTGGAAAAAAAAAAAAAGTTCCTCTGAAGCTGGACAATAACATTAATTATTGTGCATTAAATTAAACAAACATCAAAAAAAAAAGGAGAAGAAAGAAAAGGATTTATGTTCATTGCAGTGCTGTTTACAATAGCCAAGACATGGAAGCAACCAAATGTCCACAGACAGATGAATGGATAAAGATGTGGTACATATATACAATGGAATATTACTCAGCCATTAAAAAGATGAAATAATGCCATTTGTAGCAACATGGATGGACCTGGAGATTATCATACTAAGTGAAGTAAGTCAGACAGAGAAAGACAAACATCATATGATATCACTTATATGTAGAATCTTAAAAAAAGATACAAATGAACTTATTTACAAAACAGAAACAGACTCACAGACTTAGAGAACAAATTTATGGTTACTAGGGGGAGAGTGTGGGGGGAGGGATAGAGAGGGAGTTTAATATTGACATGTACACACTACTGTGTTTAAAACAGATAACTAACAAGGACCTACTGTATAGCTCAGGGAACTCTGCTCAGTACTCTGTAATAACCTAAGTGGGAATAGAATTTGAAAAAGAATAGATACATATATATGTATAACTGAATCACTTTGCTATACACCTGAAACTAACACAACATTGTTAATCAACTCCAATCCAATATAAATTAAAAATAAATACATAAATAAATAAAGATTAAAAAAAAAAACAGAAACGAAAGAAAAGGATTTGAACTGCAGTGGGCAACAGGGCCAGGTCATGCATGCACCCTAAAAAGAAAAGTTCCAGGCCAGAACACAGTTCATTAGAACAAATAAGAGAGAAAGGTATGTTGAAATCTCTTTGATTTATTACCTACTATAGGATATGAAGACATTATTTATGATCAATATGTGTGCCCACTGGCATCTCACTAGAGCCACTGGTTGGTCAGCCCAATCAAACAGACATACTCTCTCTATGTCCTACTGGTACAGGCAAGGAATCTAGATGTAGTCACTACCTCCCTGAAAAAGGACCTGGTTACTCAACACTTGGGGGCCTGAGCCAGGGATAGGAAATTGCAGGGAGAAGCCAAGTTGGTAGGAAGAAGATGGACTACAACAAGCTTCCCTCGTAATTCTCATTTGCAGTTTCTTACAGCAGCATCCATCCATAATTCACCTTCCTTAAAGAATCATACAGAATATCTTCGGGTCATCTGGACACTCACGATGAAACTTCCTCAACGTATTTCTCCTAATGCTGATACAAATGGAATCCGAATGAAGATAAAAACTAATCTAGATTGTCACATAATCAATCAACATTATATACCACATATTATGCTAAATGATATAGGAAATATAAATTAGGAAATATTAAATATTTTGTGTACATAAAGTATAAAATTTTTACGTGAATAAAATATAAAATAGGAGTTCTCTTGTATCAAGGGGCTCCCTCTTGCTGCGGGCAGGGGAAAGAAATTTACAAATCAGTCATATTTCTCTTCTTCCATTCAGTCCATTCAACATGCCATGTACCCTCTCAGCCTCATTATTTTGAACTTGCCTCCCAGTGCCTGCATCACTATCACTACATATACATTCCCTTCCCCTCAAAAAAAAAAAAAAAAAAAACACTCATACCTGGCAGCCCTTGACCTTACTAAGCCCTACCTTTCTTGTAAATCTCAGCTTAAACATTAGTTTTTCCAGGAGACTTTTCCCAAGGCCCTAGACTAGATGAGATTCCCCTAAAATGTGTCATCATAGCACCCTGTACCTCCTGCAGGATCATACTCCTCACACTTGACTAGAATTACTTGGGGGTTTTTTTGGTTTTGTTTTTTTTTTTGGCGGTACGCGGGCCTCTCACTGCTGTGGCCTCTCCCGTGGCGGAGCACAGGCTCCGGACGCGCAGGCTCAGCGGCCATGGCTCACGGGCCCAGCCGCTCCGCGGCCTGTGGGATCTTCCCGGACCGGGGCGCGAACCCGTGTCCCCTGCATCGGCAGGCGGACTCTCAACCACTGTGCCACCAGGGAAGCCCGAATTACTTGTTTTATAGTCTATTGTGTCAGCTAGACTGTAGGTCCTGTAACAAAGGGGACCATGTCTGTCTCGGTCATACCAATCCAACAGACTTGCCATCTGAGTCCTCTGGCACAGCTTATAAATCCAGACATAGCCATAGCCATTTATCTGCCTGAAAACATTCCTGGTTACCCAGCTCTTAGAGGGCTGACCCAGAGTTCTGATTTTGTGGGGAGAAGGCAGGTTGCTAGGAAGAGGATTTTGTGCATTACCAATGACCAGCAGAGTCCTAAGCAAGTAGAAGGTGTTCAGTACATGTTTACCACAGACAGAATAAATATAATGAAGAATAAACCAAAGAATGAAATGATTACAGAATGTTCAGTGGCCATCAGAGAAGTGACTATAAATACAATAACAGTCAGCAAATGAAAAGTGACAATCCAGGCTGATGCCATTCTTGATTTAGCTTAGTTCCATGTCTGGAAACAGAGGAGTTGACCACTTTTTGTGACTTGAATATCCTTCCCTCAGAAAACATCCACCCATTTTTTTTAACTCCTGCTGTTGCTCCTAAGGGAGACTAACCCATCTCTGAATCTACATCACCTCAACCTCTCCACTGTCTCTCTCTGGAATGTGTAATGCAAGGCAGAAGGTAAAAATCAATCTAATGGTGTATCTGCGTGTGATCAACAGCCCAGGCTCCATAGGTGTCTCTCTAAGGAACAGGCTAAAATGAAAAGAGTGAGTAAAAGACAAAGCCTGACCACAACTCTAAATTAGGAGAAGTCAGATGCTTTTTGGTTGGAAGTCTTGTGGTTGCGGTTATGAGGAGGAGGCAGTGATCACTGACCAGGGAATCCAAGCTCCCGTGCAGCTGCTGATCAAATGCTTTTTTCTGTGGTGCTGGAGCCTCCATTCCAGCTTCTCACCCTGCTGGTCTGGACTGGCCCTGACCACTGATATGATAACTTCTGGTTGGTTCTCAGAGCTCCCACTTTCAACACACTATTCATTCCACAAATATATGTTGAGTGTCTAGTATGTGCTAGATACTGGGGGTTCCATGGTAAACAGAACCATAGCTGTTGTCTTTATGAAATTTACAATATAGTGAATGGCACAGATCAGATCATAAAATAATATTGTGGATCATAAATGCAGAATTACAGATTGTGAAGCATGCCAGGAAGAAAAGGTATAATGTGTTATGGGAGATTGTAATGACAAAATGTTTTAAATCAAGGGATGATAGAAAGCTTCTCTAAGGAACCAGGAGCCTAGGGAGTGTATGGATTTAGCCAGTAAAAGACAGGGACATTCGCTTGGAAGCTAAGGGAAAAGCTTGTGGGAAAGCCCTGAAGTAGGAGAGAGCGTAGCATATTTGAAGACATGGGCAGAAAACCAATGTGGACAGAATGTCTGGGGAGAGGGTACAAAAAAGGTCTGAGAGGTAAGCAGAGGCCTGATCTCATAAGGCTTTGTAGGTAATGTTAAAGATGTGGGTTTTCTCCATTAAAATATTTTGGCAGTGGACTGAGATGATCTTAAGACCACTCCAGCTGCTGGAGGAGAAGATTGAAGGAAGGGTGGGAAAGGATGCAAAGAACTCAGTCTGGTCCCTGCTGCTGTAGATCAGGGGAGACACCTGTCAGTGACTGAACCTAGGGTGATGGCCACAAAGGCAGAAAGAGTGGATAAACTGAAGGTATATTTGGAGATCGAATTGTCAGGACCTCTTTCTCCACCGAACTCTCACAGGTTGCTATAAGAAAGGGGACCATGTCTGTCCCCTCAGTGAGAATCAGCTGGGAAGACTGTCGACCAAGCAGCCCAACTCTGCCTCTGCCTGTCTGGTTACTTTTGTCACACAGACGTGGCCTTAATAAAGTCTCATCCTATCTATAGACTCAGTGTCAAATCTGGTTTACGATGGGCTGGGTTTTTTCATCTTACTCAGTTCTGTGGGAGAACTTTCTCTCCCCAGGAGCAACATAGAGAGAGAACCTGGCCATAGAGTTATAAAATTGGGAGTGGACGGACATGATACAAGACAGCAGGAGTTTTTAGAACAAGAATTTTATGGTTCGGGCTTCCCTGGTGGCGCAGTGGTTGAGAGTCCGCCTGCCGATGCAGGGCACGCGGGTTCGTGCCCCGGTCCGGGAAGATCCCACATGCCGCGGAGCGGCTGGGCCCGTGAGCCATGGCCGCTGAGCCTGCGCGTCCGGAGCCTGTGCTCCGCAACGGGAGAGGCCACAACAGTAAGAGGCCCGCGTACCGCAAAAAAAAAAAGAATTTTATGGTTCGGATTCTAATTAGTTTGTGGATCTCTCTTCCCCAACAGAGGGAGTTGGCTGAGATGCTGAAGTTAGCAAATTGCCTGCTTCATACAGGCACCATGTCCATTTCAGAATGTTTTGTATGGATTTTTCCCACGTCATCTATTAATTACCTAATTACATTGTCTAATTATGGGATTCTTCATGTATTTACACTGATTACGTAATTGGGTGCAATTACACTAATTAGGTTAATGATACAGGATAACGGATTACAAATTGCTTTAAAGGGACACTGGGAAGGCTGGTAGGCCAGAAACCCTTTGGAGGTAGGTCAGGATATGTCTGCTAGGCTCAGAGCTTCCCTGTCCCTCATCCTCATCCTGACCTTCAGATCCATTCTAGAGAACAATTTGGGGAACTAGCAAAATTGTTCCCCAAGACCAGGACACCTAGGACAAAGCTATGAAGCAGGCATAGTTTGCAGGTCACCCCCAGACCCACCCTTGTGGTAGACAGAATAATATGTCTCCTCACAAAGATGTCTCTCCCCTAGTACTCAGAACCTGTGAATATATTACCTTACACGGAGAAAGGAACATTGCAGACATGACTAAGGGTAATGACCTTGAGGTGGGAAGAGTATCCTGAATTATCCAGGTGGGCCCAATCTAATCACATGCATCCTTAAAAATGGAAGGAACTTTCTTAGCTGGATTAGACAGATGCAACAATGGAATGCAGAAAAGTCAGTTGGAAGATGGCAACATGAGAAGGATTCAACACCCCGTTTCTGGTTTTGAGAAGTTGAGAAGTTTTGGTCCATGTACAAGGACCAGAGAGAGGCCTCTAGGAGCTAAGGGTAGCCTCAGATGACAGCTACCAAGGAAACAGGAACCTCAGTCCTACAACCCCAATCACTGAATTCTGCCACCTGAATGAGCATGGAAATGGATTCTACCCTAGAGCCGACAGAAAGAAATGCAGCCCTGCTGAACCTTGATTCTAGCCTGGTGACATCTGTGTTGACCTTCTGACCTATAGAATTATGAGATAATCAATTTGTGTTGTTTAAGTCACTAAATTTATACTAATTTGTTACAGGAGCAATGGAAAACTAACATACCTCATACTCGTCTCCTTCCCTCCCCCCCACTTCCTTTATGGTACTTAATGTCAAGCATATTCTCTCATCTGTGCTATCTCTCTTATCAAAGCCTGTTTTCAAGGAAAGATCTGATAGCAATTTTGTCTCCTAATACAAACACACATCAGTGTTACCTCTCCCAATGGCATTTGCATTTTCACTTTTAGCTCTAATTGTGTAATAACAGATTTTGCCCATAAAAGTAGAGTGAAAGTCTCAGGCTTGGAGTCAGATCAATGGTGTTTCAAATCCCAGCTCAGCTACTTACTTGCTCTTTGTCCATGGTGAGTGGGGATGTTGCATAACCCGCGTTTCAATTTCCTTACGGTAAAGCAGGAGTAATAGTATCTACCTCATAGGGCTGTTACAAACATATAATGGGATTATGCATGTTAAGTGCCTAGAACAATATTTGACTCAGACAATGTTCATTGGATTTCCTTCCTTTCTCTGAAAAGAAACTGAGCCATCAGTGACCGACTTGGGGAAGTAATAAGAGAACAGGAGAATTTCCCTATACCTAAGAAGTCATGATAGTCTATAAGACAAAATAAAATGCTAGTTGGTTTATTTCATATCACCTTGGAACCACCAGCAGGTCTAAAAGATACAGGATAGTCACCCAAAGGAAGCCAGGCAGTGGAAGCCATTCACAAGTATTTGCTAACCCAGCCTGCCTCTGACTGTGCAAGGAAAGGTTGTGAGTGGAGACAACTAGGTGGGGTAGCCTCCTCCCATTTCAGCCCATTGCTGGCTGGCCTTAGAGACACAAAAGGGAAAGACAGCATAGCATCTGCATTTATATCTATGACTCCTGGCCATTTTTAAAATGTATGACCCTAAGCAGTCCCTGAGAATATTTGTGCTAGGTGTTGGCAGAGAGAAGGGTGAAAATTGTGCCGAAAGATAATATTAGTAGCTAACCTTATATAACATCTATTCTGATGAGAATAAAGTGCTAATCTAGGCATTTTATGTATATTAAAAATTATTTAACCCTCCCAATAACCCTTTGTGGAATGTGAGTACACTGTTCTCATCTGCATTTACAGTTGAGGGAAGTGGAGTACAAGGAAATAAAGTAATTCTCTCAAGGTTGTCAGCTGTTAGGTGGCAGAGCTGGGATCTGCACTTGGGTTGGCTGCCTCTACGGGCAACACTGTTTGCAGTATGCCATATCCTGATACTAGAGACTGGGGTCCAGCATCGCCAGGAGGAGCTAGCTTCTCTTGGTGACTTTTGGCTGAGCTTTTCCAGTTCACATCAGAGCCATTACAGGCTTCTTCATAATAAGGCAGTCAGAGTCCCAGTGCAATCTAGTCCCCAGAGTTGATCTTATCAGCTTTCTTTAAATTTGATCCAAATTAGGATGAGAGCAGCATTCTTGGAATCAGACTGATCTTATTCAGAATCCCACATCAGTTACATCCTAGCTGTACGGTCTTGGAGAGGTTGCTTAACCTGAGTCCTTACTGATGAATAATGATATCTTAAAGGCAAAGAGGAATTCTGATTCTCATGTACCCTTGTAAAAATTTTATTTAAGCCATTAAGTGTTGTTCATGGCCACTGGGCTTTGTGGTATAATTTGAGGGAGGCCAAGCAATCTTCTGTCTCCCACAAAATATTATCTTGTGTTTGATGTCTTATCTGAAGTTCAGGTCTGGGTCAGGATATTAACCCATGTTAAAATGCATAGACTTCCAGAGTAGCTGTACCCCATACACTTGTTAGTTATTGACACCATAATGTGAATTAGCTGATAAACATCATTTTTGATGTAGCAGTACTTCAAATCAGAAAATGAGGATGAGAAAAATGCTAAGGTCTATCTATCTTGAAAGGTTATTAATTAAGTGCTATCTAATTTCGATTCCAACAACTTTATGTGGCACATCCTGTATATCAAGGACATGGAAACAATTGTTACTGAGCCAAATAGGTACTCTTTTAGGTCTTCTTTTAGGGAATTCATCTAAGAAAAATGGAGATTGAGATCTTAAAATACAGAATGAGCAATAACCCACGTACATATCTCCATCATTGGATATGCTCCAATGTTTTAAAATTATCAAGTTCAACTTCATTTCCGTCTGACCCACTGAGCTATTTGCTTCTTGAGGACAAGGCCTATGTCCTGTTTATCTTCCCAGTATATAACGAATTGCTTGGCACACAACAGGTGCTCAATAACTAGTCTCTAGTAAATGAACGAGTAAATGATTGAACAAAAGGTCAAATAGAATTTCTCACTAGAAATTTAACTGTAATCTTTATGCTCCTCCCAGCTCCCTGACCCCAGACCTATATGTAATTCTGTCCTAGGCTCTCTGATGCTCTCCTCATATCCAGGGTGGCTGGGCAACCCTCCCCCACACTTGGCTTTATAACTGCATCTGTCTCAGCCAGAAGACGCCCTCGTTTCTCCTCTTTGGAAAAGTGGCCCTTTGGGCAGCATTCCTGTGCTTTTTCCTGGCGTCAGAGCTCAGACACTGGTGAAATCGCTTACCCACTGCTTCATTAGCTATGGCTGCTACCTGGGATGCTGCACATAGCATCGCCCCACAGTTATTGATCTCCCGTTTCAGGACCAAGCAGAACGATTTCACTTTCAACTGACTAATTGTGTAGGGAAAGGGCTTTAAAACAAGAAAGGAAAAATCCATTAAATTCTCTAAGACAAAACCGAGGTCACCCTGCTAAGTACTACACCATACAGATGTGCTATTAAAACAGATGTTCATGCAGACAAGCCTAAACTGTTAACAAGATTTCCTTCTCCCTGAGGATGTCTTGTTTTGCAAATGACTTCCTAGGTTTTTGTGGGGGTGGGCAAGGTGAGGGGAGGGAATCCTGTATCCATATGAGGCAAACAATTCCATTAATTGCCTCCATTCCCGTGACTGTTGTCACATAGCCGGTGTCCTGAACAGGGAGATTTAAAGACCATCCTGTGACACTCTATGGGACTCATACAACTTTAAGGGTAAAAAGATTATCTAGGGCACAACTTTTCAGACTATATTCCTTGGAGTCTTAGAGTTCTGAGGAGCTGCTTTAAGGGTTTTGGGGGCGGGAGAAGGTGGAAGGGATCAAGGGCAGCAGAGCTGGTGGGCTCCTGGTACTCTATCCATCTTTCACCCACCCCTTCCACCATGATTTATCTGTTATATATGAATCATAAGACTGCATAGGAAAAAAAAAAGAATTTCATTGCTTAAAAATATTTTAAGCTATGGATGTAGGCAGTACACATTCACATTATAGTGTCAATAACTAACAAGTGTATGGGGTACACCTACTTTTTCTCTCCCCTATCTCATCATTTTTTCTTTAACTGAATTATCTCATCAACATGTAAACATCTTTTTAAAAAAAGAAATTATCTGTGGGGACTTCCCTGGTGGTCCAGTGGTTAAGACTCCACACTCCCAATGCAGGGAGCCTGGTTTCCATCCCTGGTCAGGGAACTGGATCCCTTATGCATGCCATGACTAGGACACGGCACAGCCAAATAAATAAATTTAAAAAAAGAATTATCTTTGGATCACCAACCTACCTCCTGCTACTATCTCTCCTCTCCTCCCCTTTACAACAAAACTCTTCACAAGAATTGTCATCTTACTCTTTCTACTTCCTTCCTTATGCCCCATGATCTCTTGAATCCACTCTGCAAAAAAACTGCTCTTGCCAAAGTCACTGACCTCATGCTACAAATTTATTGGTCAATTCCCAGTCTACTTTGTTTTCCCTATTAGTAGCAACTGACACAGTTAAGCATACGGTGTTTTACAAAAAATTTTAACCACTTGATTTCCAGCACACCACATTGCCCTCTTCACTTCTTACCACACAGACTGTTCTTCTCAGTCTCCTTCACTATCTCCCCTTCCTCCTCCTGAGTTCTAATATTTGCAGTGCTCCAAGCCTCACTCCTCAGGCATCTTTTTCTTTTCTAGCTACAACCACACCAAAGTAATCTCACCCAGTCCTATAGATGTAAATTATCTCTATACTAATACCTCCCTAATTTATACCTCTAGCTTCCAAATTCTCCTCTGATCGACAGACTTACATATCTACTCGCCCTACTCGCCCACTTGACATGCTTACTTGAATATGTAAATCTGCAACTTTATATGTCCAAAACTGAGCTCTTCATTGCCTCCTTCCTCCAAATGTGCTCCTTCCAAAGTTTTCCCCATCACCAGATGGCATCAAGTGGCTCAGGCAAAAAACCCTGAGTCATTCTTGATTTTCTCTCTCTCTCTCTCTCTCTCTCTCTCATGCCCACATTTAATCCAGCAGTAAATCTCATCGGGTTGACCTTCAAAATATATCCTGGAACTAACTACTTCTCAGTCTCCATTGCCACCCTTTGGTCCAAACTGCTATGTCTTATTATTGCAATAGCTTCCAGACAGATCTCTTTTCCAACTTTGATCCTTCTGTCTCACATCACTCACTTGATCAGAGCCATCCACTGGGTTCCATATCACAGAAAGAACAAGATACAAAGTCTTTATTGTGGCCTACACAGTCCTCCCTGGCTGGAGCTCCAAGTTCATCTCCTCCTAACCCTCTGCAACCCTCGGTGAGGCCCCAGCAAACACGCTCTGCTGACACGCAGCCCATTAGCTCACCTCCAAAGAAGGCTGACCCTCACTCACAGGAGGGAAACCCATCATCACAGGGAGTCAAATAAAGAAATAAATATGTCCCCTCTGGGCCCTGACAGAATGGGGCAGCTTAATCCTCAGCTTGGTAAATGCCACAGCTACAACTGTGACCAGCGCAATCTTGAAGGCAGATCAGGGATGGTTCTGTGCAACCCCCAGCTGGAGGGCCAAGAGGTTGCCTGAAAGAGTGACTTTTCTGGGGAGTTCCCTAGCAGTCCAGTGGTTAGCACTCTGCGCTGCCACTGCGGGGGGGCACAGGTTCTGGGAACTAAGATCCCACAAGCCGTGTGGCGTAGCCAAAAAAATAAAAAAAATTTAATTAAAAAAAAAAAGGAAAGAGTGACTTTTCTGGAGAGTAATTATCAAGATTCTCTTCCTCTTCATCCCATTATCTTGCCTACTCCTCACAGCGACTCTGTGCATTTGACTCCTTCTCTATAGCTGAGGCTTGGGGAGAGAAAGTCTCATGGTTAGAAAAGGTGATCACTAAAGTGTCTTAGGTTTTCTGGCCTTCAGAAGTTACTATCTTGTCTTCCAGCTCACAGTTTGTCTCTTCCCATTTCATCTGGGTCTTTGTGACCTTAAGATAACCGACTTAAGGGGGGGGGGATGGATTGGGAGTTTGAGATTAGCAGATGCAAACTATTATATAGAGAATGGATAAACAACAAAGTCCTACTGTATAGCACAGGGAACTATACTCAATATCTTGTGATAAACTATAATGGAAAAGAATATGAAAAAGAATGTATGTATATATATTACAACTGAATCAATTTGTTACACAGTAGAAATTGACACAATATTGTAAGTCAACTATACTTCAATAAAACAAATTTTAAAAAATAAAATTTTAAAATAAGATACCTGACCTGGAGCTAAATCTAAGACCCTTCCCTCTGGACTTACTCCTATAAGCCACCTAGGATTGCACTGGAATCCTCAGCCTTGCCCCACCAAGGCCCAGCCCCAGTGGTGTTGGAGGTCAGCCATTTATCATACCTAATAACTTTTAAAAATATAAACTGATTATTTTGAAATCATGAAGATATAGACAACTTTCGTGGTGTTATCTGTCGATTGGATGATATATACATCTATGTATTTTCTTGCCAGTTCAGAGTACATGGGTGAGGTTAAGACGTCTGGGGCTAAAAGATGGCCTTTGGCCATTAGAACAAATCAAGTTAACTAACTACACTAATGGGAACGAAATTCTCTTAGTGCTTTATAACAAGTGATGGAACTAGGAGGCCAAATTCAAGCTCAGACCCAAATTCAGTTCCCTTGAAAAATCTAACTCAAATGGGCTCATCCACCTTTGGGGCATATATGCATTTTTACCTCCACATTGCCACTGAAAATCTTTCAGGGAAGAATGCAAGTTTGGCCAATCAATTCAAGTTAATGACTTTGGTACTGAAAGCCAGGAATCTAGTTAGCAGTCATTAAATTAGAAAACAGTAACCAAGAAATACAGCAAGTATCTGGAGGAAGCTTTAACTATTGCAATATAAATAGTTATATAAATAGTTTTATATATATATATATTATATATATAAATATTATATATAATATAAATAGTTATATATAAATACGTAACTATTGCAATATAAATTAAAAGAAATCTTCACTTCCACCAATCTCAAATTGGCATTTTGAGGATGAAATAATTGAATTTCACAAGCCTAACCTTGACTTGAACATGAATCATCCAGCACACTTCTAAGCAGCTGTTAGTTACCATTATTTCTACCACAAAGTGAAAGAAATTGAGGTATCTTACAGAGGTGAGGTATCTAACTCACAGCCACATGGTAAATGGGGTAAACTTAGAATCAGCATCCCAGCCAACTAATCTGTGGCTATGGAATCAATCTGCCAAATGATGCAAGACGTAATTGAATAAATGCCTATGCAGGTGGCACTGTGCATATAGTAGGTGCTCAATAAATTTCATGAAATGAGTGAAAACAAAACACAGAAAAAATACAAGTTCTACTATGACTCCTAATCAAATGTGCCATAGTCTGGCTCTAGAGAAGGAGGGTTGAGAACTGGCACACACAAGAAAAACCTAGAGGGACATGATCTCTATCTAATGTCAGCTCTGCCTCCTTTCCTTGAGGACAGGATCACATTGCCCAGCAATGCACAGAGATTCCCCTTCTGCCCAGCTGCTGAGTGACACACAGGATACTTACATGAGCTTTCTTCATGGCACGCTAAGGATTGGCTACTTCCGTCTCCCAAACTACAGGGAAGTAGGAGAAAGTTCACAGATCAACGGGGAAAGCACTTTTTTTAAACTTAGGTACTATAAACATGCTGTGTCTTTCTTTATAATGATCAGTTTGGTGTTTTGCTACCTTTTAATAGGTGCCTTAAACTATATGGTTTTTAGTATCACTTATGCAAAGAAGAGGAAGAAGAAGAGGAGGAGGAAGAAGAAGAAGGAGGAGGAGGAGGAGGGGGGGAGGAGGAGGAGGAGGAGAAGGAGAGGAAGAGGAAGAGGAAGAAGAAGACGAAGAAAGAAGAAGAAGAAAAGAAGGAGGAGAAGGAGAAGAAGAAGGAGGAGGAGAAGAAGAAGAAGAAGAAGAAGAAGAACAGGAAGAAGAAAAAGTTGTTCCTTGAGGGACAAAACATAATACATCCTATGTGCATTTCTCCCGAGGGTCTTTGGCGCCAGCGCATGCCAGATGTTCGGCCACACCACTGAATTTTGACCACCCAATGACATTACTTAAACAAATGTTCTGGCTATTGCCTTTTGGACATTTATCTGGTAGTATATGGGAGACCTATATTTTTGTCCTCTTCTCACATAAAGAGTGGTCCCTTGCAACTTCCACACCTAATGGGAAACCATGGTAATTTCTTCAAGCAGGCTTGGAGTGGTTAATCAAAAATAATCTTTCTTGAAGAGCAAATTACCTCGTTGTGATCGGGTGATCATCGTAAGTTTAAATAAAAGAAGGTATAGCACTCTGGAAAACTAAAGAAAGGTCAATAAAACCATGGGGAGAAAGGCATTCTGCTTGTTCCTCCCTGACCAGAAACTTTTGAGTCTACCTGCTGATCACCTGTGTTCTGGTGAACTTTTATAATGAAAATCTCTAATTAGCCTAACGTGGGAGCCACGTGATAACAAACAAAAAACCCAACTGAATTTAGTGATTAGCCAGAAGACTTTGTTTTGCTGGGTGCTTTACTGGAGATTCATGGGGGACTTTTATATCTGTTTTCATAGTTTCATAATCAAACTAATTGCTGTTGATCATTTCGGAGGTATGGGGCGTGAGCATAAGGTAATAAGCATCAGGAAGAAGTAAACGCAATGTAGGCAGTCTGAGAATGTGAGTGAAGCAGGGAGACTTTTTGCAAAATAAGTGGCCTTTTCAATGGTTAGTCAGCATTGCGTGCTTTCTCAAATGTAGTTTAGTGAAGATTCATTTAGTGGAGATTTACCGGCTCTTCAAGGAAAGCCGTAATAATTTTAGAAATGTGCTGCCTTCCAGGACTCTCCCTGCTGAGCTAGTGCTTCAAGCCTGTTCTTCAGGAGAATGGGCAGCAGAGTAAGGGTTTAGGATCCCTGCTGAAGGACAAAGTGAACCCAGGCACAGATGGCTGAAGTCCACACAGAGAGCCAGCCTATTTTTAATCGGGCAGCTAGGATTTGAGGAGTCTATGACTCTGCTTCTATTTGTGGAAATGAACAGCAGCAGAAAAAGGGTGTATGAGACTTTGCTGCCCTGCTCTTGTTACACCCTGACACCAAAGGGGCTGTCTGTGTGTTTGATCCCCAGCTCCATAATTCCCTATCTTGTGATTGCCTTCCCTAACCCTGAGACTTGTTCTCCCCAAGCCTCAGCTATAGAGAAGGACTCAAATGCACAGTCACTGAGGAGTAGGCAGAATAATGTCTATAGCAATGCTTTGAAAAACCACAGAGTAGAAGAAAATGTAAGAGACGATGAATAATATCTTGATAATAATATAATAATAATATAATTATAATATAATCATAATATCTTGATAATCACTCTCCAGCAGTCACTCTTTCAGGCTACCTCTTGGCCCTCCAGCTCGGGGTTGCACAGAACAATCCCTGAAACTCATTCAATCTGCCTTCAAGATTGAGCTGGTCATGGCTGTAGCTGTGGCATTTACCAAGCTGAGGATTAAGCTGCCCCATTCTGTCAGGGCCCAGAGGGGACATATTTATTTCTTTATTTGACTCCCTGTGATGATGGGTTTCCCTCCTGTGAGTGAGGGTCAGCCTTCTTTGGAGGTGAGCTAATGGGCTGCGTGGCAGCAGAGCGTGTTTGCTGGGCCTCACCGAGGTGCTGTAGAATCAAAGCCATGGCCAATCCCAGGAGGAGAGATGGTTGAGACCCTGACCTACTAGGAAAGCTTCCAGCAAAGCTAATGGCATCAGATCCCTGTGCTTCCCCTGCTGTTCCAATTGCAGTTGCCGTCTCTTGGCAGTTCCAACAACCCTGCCTTGTGAAAAACAGCTACAGAGTCCCACTCATGAGGGAGACGCGGTTACTCAAAACTACCACGTCAGGCTGCAGGGAAAGCACCTAAGAAAACATTTTAGCTCCGTGTTATCCAAGCACATGCATATAGACACAGTATTCACACGTGCTGGTGAACAAGCTCCAGGTCCTTGTTCTCTATTTGTAAATTAACAAAAACTGCCTCCAACATCCTTGAGGAAAGGCCTGATGTAAATACAGAGCATTTTTATTATTGCATCACTGCAAACAGTGTTATCACTTTCTTCTCTTCAATACGTATAACCGCACACACAGAACAAGGATATTTGCTAGATTGGATGCCAGTGTTGGTGACAGGCTAGGGAAGGAAGTGGGGTTGGATGCAGACTGACAGTTTCGTAAATTTGATTTCTAATTGTATGTATTTATTTCCTTTAAAGAAAAGAGGGAGAGAGGGAATACTCGGAGCCATGAAATCATTTAAACCAATTCCCTTTCTCTCTCCCCGGCCCTCCGTCTCCCTGAGTATGTGTGTGAAACGATCTTTGCAGCTACAGAACCATCCGATGGTATTGATCCAGGTGTGGAAATTGGTATTGACTACTGCTGCTCCGTGCACTTCCCCAGCTTTAAAGATACAGCGTATAGGTGATTTCACTTTGTACATGTCAGAGCTCTGAAGACTCTGGCTGAAACAAACTAAATAATACAAATTAAAAATCAAGTTTTGTATCTTGCTTCACTGCTTAGACCAAATGGAGCCCAAAGAGCTTCCAAAGAGATGGTAATAAAAATGAAAGTTCAATGCCTCTTTCTAAGGGGAGAAAAGGACAATTTGTGTGCACTTTGATTTCATCCTGACCACTGGTAAATGTCTTAGTATAGCCTCAATGTTGTTAAAATCCTTAGAGGATCTAAAAGCTTAAAGGGAAATGTGTTCTGACAGTCAGAGATGCTGTATTAGTTCTCTATCTCCGCCCTGAAAAATTACCACCAACTTAGTGGCATAAAAATACACCAATCTCTTATCCTACAGCCATGTAGGTCAGAAGTCCAAGAGGGTTCTGCTGGACTAAAATGTCAGCAGTCTTTGTTCCTTTCTGGAGGCTCCAGAGGAAATCCATTTCCTGCTCATTCAGTTTGTTGACAGAATTTAGTTCTTTACGGTTGTAGGACTGACAGGTCAAATCCTTCACCTGTGGCATCACTCTTTTGCCTTCCTCTTCCATTTTTAAGGACTCATGTGATTAGATGGGGCTGACCAAAAAATCCAGAATAATCTCCTTTTATCATGGTCCTTCCACCTTGACTGGGTCCTCAAAGTCCCTTTTGCTGTGTACGGTAACACATTCACAGGTTCTGGGAATTAGGACACAGTCATACTTGGGGAGCCATTATTCTGCATAGCACAGACGTCATGATTCTACGCTAATCTTTGTATCTTTCAGGAGAATCTAACAGAAATCAAAAAGAAAAAAAGCTAGCGTTTGATTTTTAATAATGGACAACATTATACCTGCACTGCGTGTGAGCGCTTCCAGGATGGACGCACACTCACACAATATATAGAACTGTGTGTACTGCCATGTTCTAATATCAAACCTGCCCTGAAAAGGCTAAACTATTGAAAAAAGAGTTACTATATATACCGGCTAGTGTGCTAGCTACACTCTTGGAATACCACAATAAATACAGCATAATCTAGAAACTCACAGTTCAGAGGAGAGATTACAATACAAGGTAAACCCGTGCTGCCATTGTGGTCTGTATAAGAGAGCCAGAGACCACAGCAACTAGCAGTGCTGACATGTATAACTGCCTCCCAGCACCTCCTACATAGGCAGATACTTCCAGTTCTATTTTATAGATTGCTAAATGAAATTTAGAAATGAAATCATATGTTGTTCAGCCTCATGGTGGCAGATGGGAGCAGGCTGCTGGGTGTCAGGAGCCCCAGTTCCAGTCCTGCTAACATGCTGAGTACTGCTTTCCACAGGATGTCATGCACCCTGAGTAGAGATTTTCCACTTGCCCATATTTATTTAGATACGCCTGAATCTTCCTCTCTGTCTTCTTTAGGGGACTGTGATGCTGCAACCTCTGCTCTACTATAATCCCAGCCCAGGGCAAGTCTGTTTCAGTCTTGCTTATGCCCACAGACAAATTCATCATCTGTTTTCAGCCCATTGCAGGGTAAGGGCCCCTCGGGTGAGAGTCTTCTGTCAGCCTGAATGGCTAATTGAGACCTCCCGTGCACAGAGCTGGTGCAGATGGCCGTGAATGCAACACTGTTAGACGAGGAGGGAAGGCAAGGCATCATGAATATTTAATCAGGTAAAAGTAAATATTAATGAAACAATTGTATCTTTAAATGGTTAAATTATTTTCCATGCTCCAGTCCGTTTTTATTTCATCATGGCGCACACGCACGCACACATTCACACACAAATTATACATTTCATCGGTGCTAGTGATTTCCAATTTGATCTTTTGAATGTGAGAATCCCCCTTATGCGAAATATAAGCCTTCCTGAATTCATTCCTGAAGTTGAAAAAGCGTGATTCTGCCCTGAAATATATAGTTCGCAACTTGCTGGAATTCCAATGACACGCCTGAGTCTTGTCTACTCTGATTTCATGGCACAAAGCCATGCATGCCATTGGGAGGCAGGAAACCTTAACTTGAGCTCATGTGTGGTAATTGCTTTATTCTGCATGAACTCGTTCTAATTCCCCCCCAAAATAAGAGAGAAGCTTAATTTTGCAATTTAAATGAGCACATTATTTAGCCCTCTCCTATCACCAGGTAGGCTGCCTGGGATCTCTTCAAATACATAGCTTCCTTTGATTATATTCCTCTGTGTTAATTTTCCATAAGACATCAATGAGTTTTTTACTCTTATTTTTTAACCCCTTTGGCACTGACTTTCCCTTTTGACATTTTGGAGAGTTTATTCAGTCCAGATTGTGTCTCCTTAGACTTTTTTGTCTGTTGTTCGTCTTCTATTTTCCATTGTAGAATCTAGTCTTCCTTCTTTAATGTTCCCTCCGTTTGCCTGAACCTACTCTTTCATTTCATAATTCATCTTTTAGTCACTGCATTTCTGACAGGCCCTTTTTATGCCTCTTTGTTTAGTTCTTATGTCGAATGGAATAATCTCCCTTTAATGTTACCAAGATGTCTAAGAATCTCTTATCCTGCTTCTGAACTGTAACCTCTATTTTCCCTCTCAATCATTGATTATCACAGGAGTCTTTCCCCACCTTTTAAGTGCATTGCTTTCACCTAAAAATAATTTCCCAATTTTCTTTTCATAATCAAGTGACTTAATGGTCTTCCAACCATTTCTCTGTCCACTCCTGCTAGCTATTTTTCTATTGACCACACCCTGTCCTCCAGCAGTGGTAGAATAATTGAATCATAGAGGTGAAAGAACTCTTTTCCATAGTCAAATCCAATTTATTTCAAGGCCAATGTTAATGAATCTTTGAATCTTCTCTGCAAGCAAAGAATTTTCTCTTAATTCCATAATCACATTTTACAGGCCATCCATTTTGACATTATTATCAAAATGTCATATATACGTGTCATATATACATATATATGTATGTATGCCTAAGGATATATATACACATACATGTATCCCTATATAATACATATATATTTAATATATATTACACATATAAAAATGTGTGTGTATAATAAAACACTTACTTCAATTTGAGCCCTTGTGAGCATTCACAAGGAAAGAAAAGCCATTGCAGCCATTTATATGTTTACAAGCAGCATTCTAGAAGGAGGGAAGACATGGAGAGATAGATCCTAACTTGTTTTCCGGTTTTGCAATGAAAACACAAGCCCTTGTCACAAGGTTCCTCACTTTGTCCTTAACCTTGGTCCTCACCTCTACCTGCGCTCCTAGTGGCCATCATGTCCCACATCCTTCACCCAAAAGGAATCAATAACAATTGCAACAAAAATAGAAAACGAGGGCTTCCCTGGTGGCGCAGTGGTTGAGAGTCCACCTGCTGATGCAGGGGACGCGGGTTCGTACCCCGGTCCGGGAAGATCCCACATGCCGCAGAGCGGCTGGGCCCGTGAACCATGGCCGCTGAGCCTGCACGTCCGGAGCCTGGGCTCCACAGCAGGAGAGGCCGCAGCTGGAGAGGCCGCAGTGGGAGAGGCCGCAGCGGTGAGAGGCCCGTGTACCGCAAAAAAAAAAAAAAAAAAAGTAGAAAACGAACTGGTTAGCTAACTATTTGCTAGTACACTAATAGTTGTTTGGTCTCAGATAAGTCACTTGAATTTTCTGGGTCTCATTTTCCTCATCTATAAAAATAAAAGGGCTAGACCTAAGTAGTAGATCAGAGATTTTAAAAGCTTTTTGAAGCTAGGAAACTTTCTTCAAACTCATACACAGACACCTCCTTTATAAAACTGATGAAGTGGAAGTTCTATGGCATAGAATGGAGAGCACTCTGTGTCTCGAGGCTGCTTCACCGACACCCCATTGGCTTCCCCAGAGCCACCGCCAGGGGACTCCTGGGTTCCTCTGAGCAAAAACTGCTGGACTAAACAACACTGAAAGCCAGGTTTGATATTCTGTGTTTCTACAAAAACAACAAAGCTTGGAAATATGGCATACAGACATTTACAGACACACTTCACTTTATAGAATAGAATCTGTGACAGATTATTTCTAAAATAAATCCCATGTTTCCTATTGAATAACATTCCGTTACAGAATTGTTTTATCTTAGATTCTGATCTTCCTTTGGTAGCAGCAGCTAATATTTTCACTTTTTGCTGTTGTGTCTCTCCTTTCCTCCCTATAAACGTCATTGTCCAACACCCACTCACTGCCACACACCATGCCCTGTGTTTTATGTCATGTAAGTTTCTCTCAACTTGTTCATTTGATCTTAAAAGGGGAATTACACTTGATTTCCGTTGCAGGAGGAAAACTGCTTGATGAAATGAACCCTGGGTTCCATCGTTTAATAAAGTAAAAAAATAAATTTAATCTTCTCAGAAGAACAATAAGACTATCTCCGACCTAAAGTGTCTCTTTGTTCAGTGTGAATGAAAAGTGCATCGAGTCTGTGCTTTGCAATAATCTCAATGATTTTTGCATTAGGAGTGAGTTTAAGAAACTCAGTGTCATCCTCACCACTTCTGCCCTTTTACAGCAGGGTAAAACCACTCCTTTGAATTGGTTTAGTCATCTCTTCCTGGATGAAAAAGAAACTCCCAGGCCCTGAATAAGGTAATGCAAAGGTCAATAAAACATAGTCCCTGACTTCAAGAAGCTCCCACTCCATGGGCAAGACACATAAATAACTAATTATTGTGAAGCATCATGAATACAATAACAGTGGTGGGAACAAACCTGCTGGGAAAAAGAGGAGGCAGAAATTCATTTTCTCTTAGAGAGAAAAAGTAGGACCCAGGGAAGTTTCATGGAGGAATGACATTTCAGTCTAGAAAGATGTGTAGTATTTCACCAGCACACTCTTGACAAGGGGAACAGTCTGCCCGGAGGCACAGAGGCTCAAAAGGACAAGGCATGATTACTGATTAAGACCTGGAGTCAAAGCACAAGGTACATGGTATGTAGCCATGGACCATGAGGAAAAACTGCTATGGGTGGATTGGGAAAATATATCTTACCTTATTCTACTCTACACCCAATAAGGAAGATTTTTAATCAAGGGAATAGCATAATAAGACCTGTATTTTCAATAGTCCTGATAGGAGACATTTCAGAGGTAAAATTTATAGATTCTAGTGATGTATTGGAGCCATGGGGAAGAGAAGGTGGTCAAAGAAAATGCTAGTGTGCTAGCCTGGATGACTAGGTAGATGGTGACACCATTAGAGATTAAAGAATCTGAAAAGGAGAAACAACCTTTATATGTAATTGTGGGGAGGAGAGTGAAGAGAACCTAGGAAAAATAATGAGTTTGCCTTTTAATGTACCTTTAGAAATTCCTATTAATATATATACAAATTATATATAATTTATAATAGTATATAGATTATAATTTGTACGTGTATTTATACTTTCGTGTATCTATTATAAACATTTCTAAAGATATATTAAAAGGCAAACTCATTATTCAATTTTATATACTGTATTTTAAATTTTATGGGTTTGTATAAGTTTATATGTCATATAATAAGATATATTAATATATATTATATATATAACATAAAAATATGTTCATACTGAGATGTGCAGAAGTCCCTGTTCATACCTTGCTGGATCTGTTTTATTGTAACAGAGTCAAGCAATGCTCAAAGGAAGTGAGATCTAGACTTAGTGGGAAGGAGTCATTCTCAAGTATTAGCGGTAGAGCTTATCGCCATATAAACCACATGTGAATTCAGAGCCTGGCAAACTGGACCAAGGGGCATGAAAGAAATCAAGCTACAGGACTCAGGCACCTTAAAATTCCTCTGCATAAGAACAGGATTAACCAAGGAATCTGGGGCTGCAAATGGAAAGTCAGGTAGCATTAACCTAGGAGAGAGAAGGAGCAGGGCCAGGGCAGGGACTGGCAGAGAAAATAAGAAATCATACCTATTTTATGGGATAGTCTTAAGAATTAAATGAGATAAGAAAAGTAAGGAGCTTGGCATCTACACATAAAAAGGACTTAATCTTAACCTCTTACTTATGCAGTGTAGACGTCAAAAAAGACACACTGCAACTATCATCATGTCATTTTTATGAAGTGAGCATTTACGGTTCCTGTTACATAGAAGTTCATTCTGTATAATTTCACAAAGAAATTATTCCATATGCCACATATTCATCCTAGGAAGCAACCTCCTGATGTGTAACATATTGGAGTCCCAAGTGGCCATCCTGTTTGTACCCACCATCTTATCCTTGGTGCTACCAACCCTCCCTGTCTTGTATGCTATAATATTTGGCATTCTGTCACACATATTTTTTTTTTTACAATGGTTGCTCAGAAAGTAAATAATTACTTATCTCCAAAAACTAATGTAGTGGAGCAAGATGATAGTACTGACTCTCCTTAGCAATTCTGTCTGTTGCCTTATTCTCCTCCCTGCTCTTTCCTCACCTGCTTTCAACAAAGATTTTCTAAGGTGAAATTGATAAGGTGAATGTGAAACTTCTCACATTTCAATAATGAAAGGGGCATTAAATGTGATTTCCCTGACATCACAGAGGCTCAACTCTGTTCTGTAAATTCTGCTTAATTAAAGCCAGGCTTCTTCATGAACTTTGCAAAAAGACTTCTGACAAAATGGCTTCTTAAGGTTTCAGCACCCAAGTGCATAATATCCAGCTATCAAAATGTATTAACTCAAAAGAACTCATTATCCAATTATGACACAGATTTAACATTACTATACATTTAGAGAGAATCTGTTTATCCAAAAGACCTCTGGTTTTATGAGCATTGAAGAAAATAAGGTTTATGTGACTCACATGTGTTTTGCAGAGGAATTTGCAAGAATGCATCTCTCACATTGAGAAATACCTCTATCTTATTCTCAGATATTAGCTCCCTCTCACTGCATCATTTACTACAAAATTAAATACTTGTTCTTATATTTAACTTAACTGGTTATTTTCACCTAGAATATTTTCTTTTAAAATATCTAAATATCACCACATCATGCCAAAATTCTACCATTTTCAAACTGGTAAGAAAACGAGAGAGGTTGATTAAGCTTTGACTTTTCACAGGAGAAAGGAAATAAAATTTAGGTGCTGAAAAAGTAAAATAGCCCTCTAAAAGCAATCTAGTTAAAACAAACAAAAAGACAAAAAACCAAATGATTCAAGACCAAGGATCGCATACAATTAGAAATTATTTTATTCCTGGATTGGTATTCTGGCAGATTAAAAAAAAAAAGTTCTGCCAGTGAGCATTGCATATATAGATATAGACAGACATAGACCACAGATATAGACATAGACATAGATATAGATATTTATATATGAATGTATATGTGAATGGCATCACACATATACCTGCATTCACACACACACAAATATAAATAAGGACCTGGACTCAAACATTTCAGTATGCATTTCTAAATGGCTTACTTGTCCAAGATATTGCCAATGCAATTATGCAAGTAAAAAGAAGGATAGAAAAATGTATTTTAGGGCTTCCCTGGTGGTGCCGTGTTTGAGAATCTGCCTGCCAATGCAGGGGACATGGGTTCCAGCCCTGGTCTGGGAAGATCCTACATGCCGCGGAGCAACTAAGCACCACGTGCCACAACTACTGAGCCTGCGCTCTAGAGCCCGCGAGCCACAGCTACTGAGCCTGCACGTCTGGAGCCTGTGCTCCGCAACAAGAGAGGCCGCGATAGTGAGAGGCCCGCGCACCGCAATGAAGAGTGGCCCCCGCTTGCCGCAACTAGAGAAAGCCCTCACACAGAAACGAAGACCCAACACAGCCAAAAATAAATAAATAAATAAAAATTTTTAATGTATTTTATCCCGAAATATATCATAATATTAGACAATAGCATGATAAAAGTCAACATTTTTCTCACTTTGCAGAATGAGGTCTCATCAAAGCTCACCAAAGGCATATGGCCATGTTATCTATTACTGTTCTCACCCTTTAGAGGCAGAAACAGATATACAGAAATCATATGACATCTTAAAGATTATATCAGTCTCCAGCTGTCTTATCCAATATTTTGTCTGATAACTGGAAGAACAGATGCTCGGAACTACTTTCTTCCCTCTCTCCTCATTTTTTAGCCCTTTCTCTCTACTACTGAAGAGCAAGCAATGACGTGGGTTTTCTAATACTCTTAACTAGAATCATCTTCTAAAATGATATTATGGTTCATGGAATCGCCAAGTTAATTGGATTTTGACTCCACTTAAATTACTTGTAAGAGACCAATCTCTTGGTCAAAGAGGAAACAAGTAAGTGGGCTCCAGAACTACAACTCAGATATTTAAGTGACATTATAACATAGAATCAGCAGATTATTCGAAGATGACATATTGGTAGTTATTCTTTGATTTATTGATTATAGATTCACTAGAATCTATAATCTATTGATTATAGATTCACTAAAAGTACAACAGATAAGCCTATAAAATGTATCTAAAAGTCACCAGGTGAATAAAGCAATAAGAAAACAATGACTGTGTCTAATGATGAAAAAAATACCAGATCCCAAAATGACAAATTTTAGCTAGCTACCTTCACAAAGGAATTGACTGCCCCGTCTATTCAAATTTTCATGTACAGAAAATGGTCTTTCTAAAAATAAAAAAACTGACCTACAAGCAGTTTAATTTCCATATACATCAACCACCCTGATAAAGGAACCAGAATTTTTTATAAGCTTAGCATTTAAGAAGAATGATGCGATGATGGTGTTTATTAGCATGAATCATAAATTTCACAAGAGAAGATGATCAAAGGCTGATATTAAAAAAAGACTATAGGGAATTACCTGGTGGTCCAGTGATTAAGACTCGGCATTTCCACTGCTGTGCGCCTAGGTTCAATCCCTGGTCAGGGAACTAAGATGCCACGTGGCGAAGCTAAAAAAAAAAAAAAAAAAAAACACAGACTATAACGCAACACTGTAAATCAACTATACTTCAATAAAATAAATTTTTTAAAAAAGAACAGACTATTATTTGAATTAGTCTTAAAAGTAGTATTTGGGGCTTCCCTGGTGGTGCACTGGTTGAGAGTCCGCCTGCCGATGCAGGGGACACGGGTTCGTGCCCCGGTCCGGGAGGATCCCACATGCCGCGGAGCAGCTGGACCCGTGAGCCATGGCCGCTGAGCCTGCGCATCCGGAGCCTGTGCTCCGCAACGGGAGAGGCCACAACAGTGAGAGGCCCGCGTACCGCAAAAACAAAACCAAAAAAAAAAGTAGTATTTGGAAAAAGCATGAGAATAAAAATTAATTGCAAATTTTGGAGAGTTTAACTGGTGATATATAATATACACTAAAGGAAGAAATAACAAGGAAGCTGGAAGACTGGGTAGGGAGCCACTTTAATGGTCCCAGATCCGGTGGGGGCCACTGTAATAGTCCAACAAGCAGTAAGGTGGTAGAGTGGGATAAAGAGACGTCAGGTAAGAGAGAGGTTGTGGAGGTAAAGTTGACAAGAATTGGTATCTAACTGAATTTAGAAGGTGAGAGAAAGGAAGATATCAAAGATGATGACCAAGAATTTTAAAATTTGAGAAAGGAGATCCTATCTTATACTGTTTTGGACCTAAGAAAGCCCTCAGAGTTCATCTAGTACAATCTACTACTACAAAGATGAAATTTAAGTTCCAGGGAGTTTAGGTAATCCACTCAAGGTCACACAGCCACTAGTGACAGAGTTAGACTAAAATCCCAAACTGCTGACTTCCAAAGTTCATATAACTTATCAAAGGTTAGGAAAGTTATCCAGAGAAATAATCAGCCTAAGGGAGAACACATTTAATAACAAAAATAAAGATGAAGATAATAACAATGACAACAATGATAATAACAATGACAATAACAATGACAATAAAAAAACAATAACAATGACAATAATGACAATGATAATAACAATGACAAAAATAAATGACAATATTTCATTTAGCATATGCTTACAATAAACCAAGCAGTGGACCAACTCTACATCCATAAGCTTCTCTCTGTAACTACTCTATGACACAGGTACTGTTAGCACCCCCATACACAGATGAGAAAACTGAGACAGAGGTTAAATAACTTCAAAATCATAGAGTTAATAAGGGGCAGGGTCTGTGTACAAACCCAGACAGTCTGACTCCAGAGTGTGCATCCCAGCCCAATTTGTGTCTTACTGAAGAAACAGTGAGACATCCCAAGTAGATATCCAACAGGTTGCTATAAAGTCTGTACTACGTTTGGGTGGAATCAAGACTGTAGATGCAGATAAAGGCCAATGATGAAGCCATGGAAACACATGAGCCTGCAAAAGTAATGAATGTAAGGAGAGAAGAGAAGGAGAAGGAAAGGAGCTGACAGCATATTCTCGAAATGGGGTTGCACTGTGCAGCTAGAGGAGAAAGGAGACTCGGAGGAAAGATAGTCATAACGATGGGAGAAGATGCAGAGGGTAGGGTAATGGACACCTGCATAGTTTTGGTTTAGGTTTTGGTTTAATTTTCCTTATCAGAGACCCCCAAACAGACCTGAAGACAAGGTAAGCAAAGAATCTTGTCCTGGCACAAGAAAACTTTCAGCTCAAGATGGCTTATTTGTCTAGAATTTGCATCTCTGCCACGTTCCATGTTTGCTAAATTCTTAGATCTCAATTTTTGGCCTAACCATTGATTCCAATTTTTCTCCAACCTTTAGGGTCGACTTTGCCTTATCTTGCATTTTCTTTCTAGCTACACCTCGTGAGACCCATCAGCTCAGAATGATCCATCTAGTCTTAATCATTGATGTCACCTGTCAAGGATTGTTTCTTTTCAAGAAAAACCAACAATTTGAAGAAATCTTAAGTAGAGGGAATGTCCTTTCATTAAGAGGTGCCCCATTACTCAAGGCAAGGAAAAGGAGCCAAGCCACAAAAATGGCTGGCCCTGGGATATGACACAAAGGCTCTCTTGCTTTCTCTTGCTTTCTCTCTCTCTTCCTATGGTTCAATCTCTTATCTATGTTGTGAACCTGCTTTACACTTTCTCTACTGTTATTTGGTCATCAGACCCTCTGTCCATAAAGAGCCATCCAAACACCCCCACTCTTACGTTCCTGCAATTTTGGGGATCACCATGAACAAACACACTTTTCATGTCTCGCTTCAACTTCCCTCACTAGAGATCTGATGGATTCAACTTGGTTTAACTGTTCGCTCCAGTCCTCAGCTGCGACCAATGATGGGCAGTTTTAAAAGTTAAAACATGGCCACCTAGGTCCACACTTTCCACAGGACTGGTAAGAAATTTCAAAGGAAAGAACATGATGATGGCCCCAGACCATTCATATCCTCTCCTGTTCCTCTGATCTACTGAACAAGCAGACTGCTTGCTGCTTACAACTCAGGGTTGAGAAGGGGAGAGGTTAGGATATGATGGAATAATCAGAAAAAAACCTCAGAGAGAAGACAAGACATGAATTTCTCTGCTTAAGCTAAGTGAAAGTTGTAGAAACAAAGATATTTTAAGAGAAAGACAAGTAACACAAGGAAAGGCATAGAGATGAGAAGAGCATAGTCTAAAGTGCCCAAGCTAATAAAAGAGGAAATTTTGCACAAAATTAGCCATTTCACATATTGGCAACCTCCCTCTCTCTGCTGAATTCTTGACATCAGCATTTACATGCTCAAATTTCTATCTTATTTAAAACACAAAAGCAAAATCAGAACACCCTGAACCAACTTCCTACCAAAAGCCCTCAAGCTGATAGCTACAGACTATCTCCTATTACCCTTTCAGAGCCAAATATCTCATAACGGTCTTCTACATTCATTGTCTCCAACTTTCAAATGTGTTTTCAAACCATTCTGGTCTGACTTCTGTCCTCATCACCCAATGGAAAGTGGTCTCAAAAGGGTCACTAATGACTTCTGTCACTACATCTAATGGAAAATGTTCAGCCCTCCCCTTATTTGACCTCTCAGTACCATTTAACTCTATTCACCAAATCATCTTTCTCAAAACACTTTTGCATGGCTCATGGGAGGATGCATCCTCTGGGAATTACTCTTCCTTCCTGCCTTCTCCTAACAAACTCTGAGATTTGGGTTTCTCAAGTCTTGGTACTCAGTCATTTCCTCTTTTCACTAAGTATGCTTTCGTGGCAATCTCATCCGTATAGTTTTCTTTTATACACTGATGATTCCAGACTCCAGCCCAGACCACTCCTTTAAGCCCAGGACTTATATATCCAAACACCTCTCGACATTTCTCCCATTGGAAGCATCTCTTCACAGCACTATGGTCAGTGCCACGGTATTGGATGGCTGAAATCCACCATGATGAGAGTATTTACACTATGGAAATTGGCAAATGCTACAAATTCATTTCTTTTCTTCTTTTTGGATAGTTAGTTGTTCATCTTTTACAAAACACCACTGCTAAAGTTTCATAAACTTAATATTTCAGAATTGAAGGCATACTGTTCCCACTTTACCCAACTTGGTTCTCTTGTAGTGAACCCTATTTTTGTGAATACCGCCACCAGAAGTCCAGTTCATAGTTAGGCTTATGATCTCCCTCTTCCTTATTTTTACCACCCATATCTTTTCAGTTACACCACCTAAATATTTTTCTATTCTATCCATATCTATCCATGCCCACTTTGCCATCAACACTTTTCTAAATTCCCTCAGACTAATAGTCTACTAAACATTTTTCCTATATCCAAACTCTCTCCTCCATGTGGTAGCTTTTTTAAAAACACAATTCTGATCATGTCCCTCTCTTTCATGATTTCCCATTGTTTTTGAATAAAGATGAAGTTCTTTATCATGGCCTTGAGTCCTTACCTGGTTTGGCTTTGCCTTCCTCTCTCCTGTCTCACACCCATCTCCCCTTCTCTCCACACTTCATTAAATGTTCTGTGTTCTTGCTGTACTCAGAGCCCATGCACATGCTATTCCTTCTGCCTATAATGGTATTTTATCTTTTCTCCTTCATCTAAGAAACTCTTATTCATCCTTCAAATCTCACCTCAATAATACTTCCTCTAGGAACCTTCTTTGACCCCTCAGATTAGGTCTCACATCCTAACGACATGTTCACAGAACAACCCATATCTCCCCTATACTTTTCACAATTGTAATCAAACAAATAAACATAGAATTATTTGTTTAACCTCTGCCTTTCACAGCAGAATGTACCCACGAAAGCAGATACTGGGTCTGTCTTGTTCAACATTGAATTCTCAATAGCAAGTACAGTAACTTATACACATAGTAGGTGCTCAATAAATACTCAATGAATAAATAAGTTTTCAGTGGATGAAGACCATCTTTTTACTGTTATGCTCACTCATAGAGAATAATCCATCAGGTTCCCTCGGCCAGATGTTGAGGGGAAGATAGGCCACAAAGACAGTTTCAGTGTAAATGTTTCCTACATCTAAAAAGAAAAACAAAACAGTATGAAAACTGCAGAAATATAACTACTTCAACCACCTGTGGACCCAGAAGAACAGAACGAAGTGGATTATTCAATTAATGGTAAATTTGACAACCACCAGAAATACCATTGAAGTCCTGGGCCAAAAACACAGTAATAGAAGTGAATAATGATCCAACACCACTGAACCACATCTAAATAACAGGAAATGTTCCTGACTCTTTCTTACAAGACTCTTCAGAAAGAACAAACTCAAAATGGAATGTCAAAGGGCAACTCTAGGAAAAATATTTTAAAACCAGATGCATACCTTTTATAACCACTCTCCTCAGATCATTCTGCAAATATAAAATTCAGAGAGATTCTGGAAGGATTTGACAAAGTGACCCAAAGGTTTAAGCTGTCTCAATACCTGTCATAGGGGCAACACCCCTCCCTGACTATTGATATTTCTCTGCAGAATTTGTTAGATTTCAATCTACTATAATATTGTCAGTGATTTTGGATGTATAAAATAAATAATACTAATATCAACAATTATAACAATTTCTATTTTTCATAATTATTAGACAGGAACCATTCTAAGTATTTTTATATCCAACCACACATTTCATCCTCACAATATCCTAGTGACATGTACTACTACTATTTCAATGTTACAGATGAGTTAACGTACATAAAGAGGTTCAGTCATTAGCTCAAGGTCACTCAAGTTTTCTCAAGGTTGCACAAACCCAGGTGGAGCTAAAATTTGAATGCAGGCATGTTAGCTGCAAAGCCTACATTTTCGGTCACTATACTATAGGACCTTATCTCTTTATTAGAGTATGGGTTTGGTAGAAACTCTCTAGGATCAAACAGAGGTTTGCTTGGTCAGCCTGTATGTTTACATATGTGAGAAGGAAAGCAATGGTCTTTCAGTCCTACCACTTCTGTGTTGAAACCTGGCATAAAGGCATCTGCATAGCCTGATGGGTTGAATTCTATCATTCCCAGAAACTTTCTCTTTCCCCATGCTCCATTCACCACCATCCTGATATTAGAGTCTCCTTCTAAAGTGGATGGAAATCAAATGCTCAGACACACAGAAAAAGATGGGTATTCCATCCACTGGAGGCTAAGACTAAAATGGCAGGGGAATGGGAAAAAGGGATGCCAAGGGCAGCCTTGCAGGAACTCCTCTCCTGACACCTCATGGCAGTGAAAGGCAAGTGTATCCAGTGATTTGCAGCCTCTCCCTTTGCTTAGTTGAATCATTTCAGGAGTGAACTGCATGTATTGTTAAAATCTCCATTGAACGGTGAAAAGAATGGCACAATCTTACAGGAGTTTGAAAGGTCTCTGCTTTTCTCGTGTATTTTAAAGTTGAGCTGTCTTTAGAATAGACTCTTTCGCAGGACACAATGTTTACGTGTTTTGAAGAAAATGATGTGTGTTCTGTTTTGCAGTTTTGCTGAACATTTAAACGCATACAAGAGAGTATTTTCAAAATGTAACTGCCGTTGAAATGCCTGGAGAAGAGAAGCGTTAGAGATGGCTAGTAGAGGCATGCTCCAAAGCTTCGAGCACGATGTTCAGTCGGAAGGAGGATCACAAGAATTACTGGAGTTAACAAAAGCACTGTTTACAGAAGCAGCCAAATGGAAAAAACCGATATCCACACTGGTTGTTAGGTGCAATATTTGCTGACGCTTTTTTCAAATGTGTTTTTGTTGATCGTTCATGGACTTGGCTAAGGTGGACGTTACTTACAGTTCCAAGTTCATTAGAAACGCACACATCTGTATGCATCTGTGCCTCACTGGACGTAGGTGCGGACTAGATGCATCAGAAGACCTGCTACATAGACTTGGAATCACATCCATGAGACAGTCCCACATTTTCAGGACTAAGGCCATGGTGCTTTTTCAAATAGATTTATATCAAGAAATAAGAGTCAAGGAGCGGGTTTTCTCATTTTCTGATTCGATGACATGAACGTGCTCAGCCACTATAGAGTTTTAAGGTAAAACCCAATGGCTTTTAAGACTTAGGCCTCCAGGTCACACAGCCGTTTCCACAGTTTTACATTTTTTTAAAATTTCATGTGTTCCTCATTTTTTAAGCAAAATCTCCTTCCCCTGATGTCTCACATCTCCGCTCCCAACAAGAGAGAACACCCTTCCTCTCTGTGTTTGTTTTAAGGAAGATGGAGGCAGATAGTATCCCTCCCTCTTTCCTGCCTTGCCTCTGACTACCTCCCATCTCTGCCTTGGGCTTTGTCAGTTCCTTTCTCTCTACACTGCATCTCTTTTAGCTCCAAAAATAGATCATTCAATTTAGGAAGAACAATTAACCGGGATGAAAAAACAAATCTGAAGTATGGGGAGGCACTTCAGCTTCTCTATCAGGCACGAAGTAATTGGCAGCGCCAGGCAATGTCTTTACTGGGGATTCAGGTTCCTTCTCCAGTGTGAGCTTCAGGAAAATCGTGGACACAGAAAGGTCAGACTCAGTTTCTACAGTTCCCCAGCACCTCCCTTGTCAGCTCCAAACATGTCACAGAGCAATGACACAAAGAAAAGATTCTGCTGTGATTTCACGAGTGTGTGTACTAGATTTGCTCCATAAAGAGCTCTTAGATGTTTTACATAATTTCTCACCCAGTAGATACTTACCATTTTCTAATGCATTGACCTGTCCCTTGAAAACTAATATATCAGGAGCATTCTGATAATTCCAAGGGCACTATGATTCAAGACTGCTGTCATCCTAGGGCAATGTTTCTTACTTTTAGAAACACCTGCATCAGAATCACCTGGAGTCCTGGTTAAAAAGGCAGATTCCCAGCCTACTTCTCAAACAGAATATCCAAGTGATTGTAATAGACACTCATGTTTGAGAAATGCTAACTTAAGAACTCTTCATGAAGACATGGCCAAGTTTAGAAAGTTAAAGACCCTCTAGATCAGTGGTTCTCACCTGGGGTGATTTTGCCTTCTAGGTGGTCACAATTGGAGGAATTGAGTGGGTGCTATTGGCATCTAGTAGGTAAAGGCCAGCAATGGTGGTAAATGTCCTACAATGTACAGGATAACCCTCCACAACAAAGAATTAATTCTCCAAACTAAACTGCTGCTGGAAGCACTATTTACAATAGCCAAGACATGGAAACAACCTAAATGTCCATCAGTAGAGGAATGGATAAAGAAGATGTGGTATATATATACAATGGAATATTATTCAGCCATAAAAAAGAATGAAATAATGCCATTTGCAGCAACATAGATGGACCTAGAGATTATCATACTAAGTGAAGTAAGACAGAAAGAGAAATACAAATACTATATGATATCACTTGTATGTGGAATTCTAAAACACAAGATAAATGAACATGTCTATGAAGAAAAACAGACTCACAGACATAGAGAAGAGATTTGTGGTTGCCAGAAGGGTGGGAAGTGGGGGAGGAAAGGATTGGGACTTTGGGATTAGCAGATGCAAACTATTACATATACATATAGGCTGGATAAACAACAAGGTTCTACTGTATAGCACAGGGAATTATACTCAATATCCTGTGATAAACCATAATGGAAAAGACTATGAAAAAGAATATATATATATATATATATAAACTGAATCACTTTTCTGTGCAGCAGAAGTTAACACAACTTTATAAATCAATTATACCTCAATACAATTTTTTAAAATGCTGCTGTAGAGGGATGAGTCATTTCTGATCCCAACTTGGAATTCGCAGTCACTATAGAGAAATCCCAAGAGTTTTTTTAGATCTAGATGAATGTTTCTCAAACTGTAAATCATTAAATCAGTTTAGTGGTTTATGGCCAACATTTTTTAATGGAACGAGTTGGAATAAAAGAGAACACGAGAAAAGAGAGAACAGGAGAAAAGAGATATATCAGAATATATCACACATGGTAAGGGTAAGTATTAATTCATGAAATTTTTATTTCAGTTGCAATATATGAACTTAATTATTGTGGAATATATAAAAGAGGATATAAAATGTATTTCTCTTTTATACATCTTTTCATTATTAAATATATCGCATACCCATAAAGTATACAAACCAGCATTTAGGACAACCTAAATGTCCATCAACAGATGAATGGATAAAGATGTGGTGTATATGTATGTATATATGTATACATATATACAGATGTGGTGTATATGTATGTATATATGTATACATACACACACACACACACAAATGTATACACACACACACACACACACACACACACAAATGGAAGATTACTCAGCCATTAAAAAAAAGAATGAGATAATGCCATTTGCAGCAACATAGATGGACCTAGAGATTATCATATTAAGTGAAGTAAGCCAGACAGAGAAAGACAAATATCATATTATATCACTTATATGTGGAGCCAAAAAAAAAAAAAGATACAAATGAACTTATTTACAAAACAGAAATAGACCCACAGACATAGAAAACAAACTTATGGTTACCAAAGGGGAAAGTGAGGAAGGAGGGATAAATTAGGAGTTTGGGATTAACATATACATACTACTATTTATAAAATAGGATAACCAACAAAGACCTACTGTATAGTACAGGGAACTATACTCAATATTTTGTAATAACCTATAAGGGAAAGGAATCTGAAAAAGAAAAAATATATATATATATATGTGTATATATACATATATGTATAACTGAATTACTGAGCTGTATACCTGAAACTAACACAATGTAAATCAACTATACTTCAATAAAATACAGAAAATGTACACAAACCGTAAATGTGTGACTTAATGAATTATTATATTATGTTATTATGAAGTAAACATTATGTAACCATCACCCAGGACAACAGAATTAAGTAGCCCTAGAACCACTATGTACCCCTTATATTAAAATCCCCTTTCTCCCCACTAAAGATAACAATGATCCCAACTTTGATGGTAATCACATCCTTATTTTTCTTATAATTTTAAGTGTGTATCTCCTAAGTAGTTTAGGTGATTTGTGTAGATTGAGCTTCTGTTATTATATCTGACCTCTTTTATTCAAATTTATCTTTGGAAGATTCGCCTCTGTTGTTGTATATAGCAGTAGTGCAGGAATTTTTATGACCATATAATTTTCCAGTGTATGAATATACCAATATACTTATACATTCTATTGTTTGGAGTTTTATGTTGTTTTTAATATGAGGCTGTTATGAATAATTCAGACATGAGCATTTGTGTACATGTGCTGGTACACACATGCATGACAATGTTAATATCAATATATACTTAAGAGGGAAATTGTTAGATCGTAAGGCGTGTGCATATTTACCTTTAGTAAATGATGTTTTCCAAAGTATGTGTATTAACTTACACTCCCACCAGAAGGGTATGAGAGTTCCAATTTTCCACATCCTCACCGCACTTGGTATTGTGTGTATTTTTAATTTTAGACATTCTGGAAGTTATGTAGTAGTATCATATTGCAGTTTTAAGATTCTATTCCTTGATTATTAATAAGATTGAGTATATTTTCAAATGTTCATTAACGATTTGGATATCCTGTTTGGTGACATGCCTGTTTAAGTTTCTTGGCCGTTTTTGTATCAGGTAGTCTGCTCTCTTTTTTTTGTAGAAATTTAAAAAATATTTTCTATACAAGCCCTCTGTTAGTTTTATGTGTTATAAATATCTTCTCTCAGTGAATAGCTTGTCTTTTTAATCTCTTAACTGTCTGACGCATAGAACTTCTTAATTTGTAGTCAAATTGACCCATCTCCTTTATGATTAGTGCTTGTTTTAACGTGTTTAAAGAATATTTCCCTACCGTAAATCCAGGAAGATTTACTCCTACATTATCTTCCAGTAATTGTGTTGTTTTGTTTATCACATTTAGGTACATAGTCAACCTGGAATGATTATAGTGAGAAGTAGAAGTAAAATTTCATGATTTTCCCATGTGAATAGCTAAGTGCCTCAGCTTACATATTCAAAGGATAATCCTTGTACCAGGGTAGCAGAGTGCCAACTCTGTCATAAATTGAGATTTCACAGGTACAGAGACCTGACTCTCGGCTAGGTGTGCTATTTTATCTATTTTTCTATTTGATTGTCCTTAGAACAATACCATATTGTATAACTTAGTTTACATTTATGTCTTGACATAAGGTAAAGTAAATTCTCCTTTTTCTTCTTCAAAATTGTTTTGTCTCATTGGTCCTTTGTATATCCATGCAGATTTTAGAATCAGCTTGTGAATTCCCTCAACATATGCTATTGGCATTGTATTGACTGTATAGATCAATATAGAAAGAATTGGCGCCTTTAAATATTAAAACTTCTAACCAGAAAACATGGTCAATACCTCTATTTAGATCTTTCTAAATTTCCATTAATTATGATTTAAAGTTTTCTGCATAGGGATTTCATACACATTTAGTTAGATTTAGTGATATATTTTTGATGATAGTATAAATGATATTTTTAAATTTTAGTTTCTGTTTATAGTTGATTATGGAAATACATTTCATTTTTGTTTATCAAGCTTGTATCCACCACATTTACTTATCAATTCTAATAATTTATCTAGGAATTCTTTGGGAGTTTTTCTATACACATATCACTCACAAACAATGACAGTTTTATTTCTTACATTCCAATTTTTGCTCTATTTATTTCTTTTTCTTTTCTCATGCCTCTGGATATGACCTCCAGTAAAAGGCAGCTCTAGTAAAAGGAATATAAGTCTGGATATTGAGTATCCTTGTCTTGTTTCTGGTCTCAAAGGGAAAGTTTTCAACACTTAACCAAAAAGAATCACGTTTACTGTAGGTTTTTCACTGACAATCTTTATCAGATTAAGAATCCCCCCTTGTGTTCCAAGTTTATAAAAAGTTTTTATCATGAATGGATGTTGGATTCTATTACATGCTTTTAATACCTCTATTCAAGTAAGATTATTATCTTTCTCCTTTACTCTGTTAACATGTCAAATTATACTGATATTTTAATGTTATACCAACACTGTAATAATGAAATAAACTCAGTCGGTCACAATGTATACGCTTTTTACATATTGAAGGATTTGGCTTGTAAATAGTACATTTTTTAGGATTTCTGCATCTATGTTCATAAGAGAGGTAGGCCTATCATTTTTCTTTCTCACATCTTTGCAGATTATTGATATTGAGGTTATGGTGGCTATAAAGTATTTCATTTTTTTTTCTACGTCTCTGGAAGAGTTTGTATAAGACTTTGTCCTTTAAATGTGATGCAGAATTACAACAGTGAAGCATTCTGAGCTTGGAACTTCTTTTGTAGAAAAGTTTTAATTACAGATTCAATTTCTTGAACACTTATAGGATTATGCACATTTTCAATTCTTTCTGTGGTCATTTTAGTAAATTCAATTTATTATAATTTTTTTACTTCATTATTGACATATTTATTCACAACATCCTCTTATTATCTTTTTAGTTGCTACAGAATCTATATTTATAGCTCTTTTAAAATTCCTAACAGGAAAAAAAAAAAAATTCCTAACAGGGATTATTTGTGCCTTCTTTCTCTTGATCAGTCTTGCTATGAATTTACCCATTTTATTAGGTTTTTAAAATATCTGACCTATCAGTTATCGAGAGAAATGTATTAAAGATTACATTTGTCCACGATTAGCAAAGGGTATTAGCAGTTCAATGTAAAAGAAACACAAATGCCTTAAATCTGTAATATAATACTCAGTCCAATCATGATATAAAAAATACAAATTAAGTTTAACTACAATATCATCTTTTCACGCATCAGTTTGGCAAAGATCATAAATATTGTTATGCTATTGATTTGGTAAAGGGGGAGAAAAACAGAAACTCTCAAACATTAGTTGTAGAATTAAAACTTGATATAACCTCCATGGGGGGCAATATAACATGGCAATATCTATCTAAATAAAAAATGCCTTTTGACTCCGTAATTCCAAATTTAGGAATTTATCCTACAAATACATGTGGACATGTGCAGAATGATATGTATAAAAACTTTTCATTTAAAAACAAAACAAAAAAAACTATTCATTTCAACCATTGTTTGTTATTAAAAAATTTTTTAGCACAACTCAAATTTCTACTAATAGGTGACTGGTTGAAATAATTATGGTTTACCCTGAAAATGTAATATTATGTAGTCATAAAAGAATGAGTCAATACTGTGTACTGATATAAAATAATCTTAAATATAATACATATAGTTAAGTAACATCAGCAAAGTGCAAAACAGTGTGTATGCTATGCTACTATTGTGTAAAAAGAAATTAAGAATATACATACTTTACTAGTATTTTAAAAGTAAGGTATATGATGGAATGTACACACAAGAACCTCAAAGCACTAGTTTCTACTCAGGGCAGGCCAGAGGTGCGTTAGTGGCAAGAGAGTAAGAGTGGGGAGGAAGATTTTTCTATACATATTATTTTCTACCTTTAAAATTTTTAACCATGTAAATTATTTCCTATTCATAAATAAATGAAAAATCACTGGTCTAAAACAGTTGCTCTCAAAATTTTTAGTCAGGTTCACCTACCTTACCCTTTCTCATTTTCTGTTGGGAAAAAGAATTTGGTGATACCAAGGAAGGTTCAATACAGAAGAAAATTTGAGGAATGTTATGTATTCATCTTTCTTAGCAATGAAGGTTTGGGTGATTCATAATCGCATTTGCAATATTCCATGTCCTAAAGTCTAATTAGTAGAAAAATACAGTCCAAAAATACTCTTGATACAAACAGGAATTTTTATATCCTGTAAAGTTAATTAAACCAGTGGCTTTCAAACCTTTTTGGACATGATTAACAGAAAGAAATGCATTCTGTATCTTGATTCAGTATATATATACATATATATACACAGTTTATATATATATATATATACACACATATACACACATATACAGACAAGTTTCATTTTTTTAGAATTTAAACACTTTCTAGTCAATTTTGTAATTTTTTATTTCCAAAAAATGGTGTTTATAATCCACTTAATTGACTTTACAACCCACTAATGAATACTATCCAGAAATTTGAAAATATTAAAATAGCAATAGTGGGAGTAGTTTGGGGAATTCTTTAACCCCACCGTAATTTCCATCAGCAAATGCTTTCCAGTCACCCCAAATGAACACACATCTTATTTAGAAACCTGTGTGTGCTATGCAAACTCACTTTAAGACAAACTCCCAGGCTTCCTTGGGATTTCAAGGATTTCCTCAAGATTTCCCCCTTACACCCAACATACGTAGAAATTCTGGAGCCACCACTGAATTCAACTGATAATGAGGCTCAATCAAGGAGTAAGTTATTTAAATAAAAGGATAAAAGCAATTGAAAAACTGCAGTCTGGTTTTCGCATGGTTCTCTTCAAATATCATACTAGGGGCTTCCCTGGTGGTGCAGTGGTTAAGAAGCCGCCTGCCAGCACTGGGGACATGGGTTCGAGCCCTGGTCCGAGAAGATCCCACCTGCCCCGGAGCAGCTAAGCACGTGAGCCACAACTACTGAGCCTGTGCTCTGGAGCCCGCGAGCCACAACTACTGAAACCCACATGCCTAGAGTCCGTGCTCCACAACAAAAGAAGCCACCAGGATGAGAAGCCCACGCACTGCAGCGAAGAGTAGCCCCCGCTCGCCACAACTAGAGAAAGCTTGTGCACAGCAATGAAGACCCAACACAGCCAAAAAAATAAAATAAATAAAATAAATTTTAAAAAAATAGTTTCTGAAAAAAAAACAATACTATTATTACTCTAAGGGGATGGTGGGAGGAAAAGATATGAACAAATAATAACAAAAAGAATTGGGAAAAAGACAATAGTAAATGAGACAAGTCAACAAATGGAGGATGAAAGATACCTGAATCAATGTGATCTTACCTAGGCTTCTGGTTTATCTAAACTGCTGCATGTGCTTAGACGTTGAGGAGAATGATCAATGCAAGCCAACAAAAGGCAAGCTGATTTTCAGTACGGGAGCCAGAAAAGGCTCAGGAATGAAAGGTACAAGTTACTTCTGAAGGCAAGGTTGAAGGGTCAGGTCGAAAGTTATGTTTAAAATTCTTCAGAAGTGTTTTTTTTTCTTGGCCACACCAGAAGCATGTAGGATCTTAGTTCCCCCAACTAGGGATCAAATCCGTACCCCCTGCAGTGGAAGCAGAGAATCTTAACCACTGGACCGCCAAGGAAGTCTCTTTAGAAGATGGTAAAGCCTATGGAAGAAGTTAAGGCCTGTGCTGTTCAATATAGTTGTCACTAGCCACACGTGGCTACTTAAATTTAAATTAATGAAATGCAATTAATTAATTAAGATATAAAACAGTTTTGCTAGCCACATATCAAACACTAATAGCTGGTTTATCGAGCAGCACAGAATACTTCCATCATCACAGAAAGTTATTTAGGAGAGTGCTGCATCCAGAGCCATCTCCCAGACAATAAACCCAGATGACAGGAAAAAAAAAAACTTGAACTGTTCTCTGGCAAAATGGATTAGCTCTTAGCTTTGTAGGAAAATCAGTTTTTGAGAGTTCCCAAACGAAAGGGCCATGACAGGCTTGATCATTATATGAAACCCACCAGTCAGTGAGCCAGCTCCACAAGGTTTTCAATCAAACTCTTAAGGTCTCACCTGTAACTGCAAACAGAGACAAGGGTCCTGGCCATTAGAGAAAAGACTAGCACATACAATAGGGACCAAAGCAAACAAATATAAAAGGGAAACTGAGAGAAAAAGACAAGTCATATAACATTAAAAGAAACCTTAAAAACAAATATTAGGGCTTCCCTGGTGGCGCAGTGGTTGAGAGTCCGCCTGCCGATGCAGGGGAGATGGGTTCGTGCCCCGGTCTGGGAAGATCCCACATGCCGTGGAGCGGCTGGGCCCGTGAGCCATGGCCGCTGAGCCTGCGCGTCCGGAGCCTGTGCTCCGCAATGGGAGAGGCCACAACAGTGAGAGGCCCGCATACCGCAAAAAAAAAAAAAAAACAAGGAAGGAAAGAAAATTAACCTGCAGGAAAATGAGGGGAAAAATTTAGAGGCTCAACCAGGAGGTATAATACCGAACAATTAAAAGTTCCATAAAGAGAGAAAAGATGGAAAGAAATTATCAAATAAGTTGAACAGGAAAAAGTCTATTTTTTTTTCTCTACATTTCTTAGTACTTCTGGCCACCAAAATGGGAACGGGAGAAGGGGATTTTCCACACCATCCAATCTTCCAACTCTCCACACACCCACTGGATGTTCTACAATTCAATTTAATTCAATTCTGATACTATCTACCTGTAATTAACATCAGATCTCTCAAGTTAAGGGCTCAGTCCTACAGACTGCCACCCCACTTCAAACACCAATCCCAAGTCCCAGGTGCTTCTGACTGACTGGCTATAAACTGGGGTTCCCATGATGCCCTCCCTGAATTTGATACTTTGCTAGAATGCCTCATGGAACTCAGGAAAACAGTTTACTTACTAATCCCTGGTTTATTATAAAAGGCTACAACTCAGGAATAGCCAGATGGAAGAGGTGCATAGGACAAGATATGGGGCAAGTCGGGGAAGGGGTGCAGAGTTTCCATGCCCTCTCCAAGGTGTGCCACCTTCCAAGCACTCCAAGTGTTCACCAACCTGGAAGCTCTCCAAACCCTTTGGTTAGGGTTTTTACGGAGGCTTTATTAACAGTATGTAGGTATGACTGATTAAATTATTGCAATTGGTGATTAAGTCACTCTCCTGCTCCTCTCTCCTTCCTGGAGGTGAGATGGGGCTGAAAATTCAAACCCTCTCATCCAGGGTTGGTTTCTCTGGCAACCAGCCCCCTTCCACCATTAGGGGCTTTCCAAGAGTTACCTCATTAATGTAAATTTAGGTGTGGTTGAAATAGGCTTGTTATGAATAACAAAAGACTCTCTTTCCGCCTTTTTTCCACTTTCACTTTTATCACCCTTATCACTTGGGAAAATCCAAAGGTTTTAGGAGTTCTGTGTCAGGAAAGGGTCAAGGACCAAGTATGTATTTCTTATTACAAATCACAATTTCACAGAAATACTATAGGAAGATTCCCACTGAAGGATATAAGATTCTAGATTGGAAGGGCCTAGTAAATGCCCAGGACAATGAATGAATAACAGTATGATAGAAAATTAATACATAAAATCTTGATTAAAAAAAAACAGTAGCTTAAATCTAAGTATGTTATTTAGAAATATGGAAGTATAAAAAAAAATGCCAGAAGGAACAACTAACGTTGCTTATTATTTTCACTTCTGGGAAGTACAATTCCGGTGAAAAGAGAAAGGATTATTGCTCTTGGTTAAAAGCCTTAAAGTACAATTTGACGTTTAAAAGTATATGTTACTTTGATTTTTAAAAAATGAAGAAGAATTAAGTGTAAAAAACACAACTCAGTAAGGACATGATACCTTTATTTCAATGAGTCCTTCCAGAAATTTGTTGGAATTCCAAATATATGCTTGTGTCCAAATGCAATAATTACCTTGCCAATCTTTGGGTGGCAGGCTTTTAAATAGCCTCAGTGAACTCTAGAAATAACTCTAGAGTTATTAAAACTCTAGTTTTAATAACCTTCATAAGTTGCATAGCACATTCCTAATAAGTTTTCCTTAACTTTTTACAGAAATGCCCCTTTATGGAATTGTATATTATTCACCTGGAAGAAGTAAGGATGTGTCCTGCCTTTTTGGATCACTCCTTGGTCAATCAGAAAGACTCTTGGAGCCCAACCTTGCACCACGATTCATTATTTAAGTATGAGGTGCCTCCTCCTAATTATCTCAGTTTTTTCGGGGATTCTAAGAATTTACCTATCCATTCATTAAACATGTATTGAAGTATATTGTAAGGCAGATACTCTGCTACATGTTGAAGGTAACAGAGATTAGAATCTAATAATATGGCCAATGTCCCAAGGATTCTAGTGAATCTAGACTTGCATTAATTTCTCCAGGCTGACACAGATATCTGAGACATTTCCAAGTTGTGGTTCAAAACACTGTTTGTCATAGGAAACTGGGCATGTTTGAAATGTCTCACCATTTGGAACTTTAAAAGTACACAGTCCTTTGGCAGAAGGGACCTGTGATGTATCCTGTTTGTTATATCTCCGTATCTACTGGCACCACTCACCTTTTCCTTTTTAAGAGAACCCTGACTTTGTGGTCACAATGGACCAGTGCCAGGAGATGGATGATAATTTTATTAGCCAATGTGACAATTGTGTTTCAGACTTCTGAAACCTCCCTTGCCACTAGGGATGGTCACATGACCAGTTCTGACCAATGATATTAAGCTGAAATTTGTTGGAATGTATGGGAAAGCCTCTGTTGTACCCATAAAGGCAGGCAGAAATGACTGATAACTGTTGCTTCCCCCCCTCTTTCTGCCTTACCATGGATGTTAGGACTGGAGCTCTAACAGCTGTCTTATAATGAGAGACAGAATGCAAGGGCTAGTTGAGCAGAAATACAGAAGGGTCTCAGTGTCAAAGGGCATCAATGAGCATCTGACTTAAAGGCAGTGACTGTCTTTCTTTGATCTTGTTTTTACATAAGTACTAAGATCTGTTTCTACCCACAGAACACTTCTGACACCAATGCGTGAGGGTTTTATCCCTCACCAGCGAATTCCCTGACACCAGCTGGGTGTCCTACAATTTAATTCATTCTGCGACTATCTGCCTGGAGTTAGCATCAGATCCCACAAGTTAATGTCTCAGATCCACAAGACGACTCCCACTTCAGACATCAATTGTCACCCCAGGCCTCCCATACTCCTGACCGACCAGCTGTAAACCACAAGTTCCCACATCCCTTCCTTGGGTTAATAATCTGCTAGAATGGCTGACAGAACTCATGAAGACACTTGACTTACCACTACTGGTGTATTATAAAGGATACAACGTCAAGAACAGCCAAATGGAAGGGATGGATAAGGTAAAGTATTAGGGGAAGGAATGATCAGAGCTTCCATGCCCTCTCTGAGTGTACCATCTTCCCAGGGCCAATATGTGTTCACTGATCTGGAAATTCTCTGAACCCCATCATTTAGGGTTTTAATGGAGGTTCCATTATGTAAGCATGATTGATTAAATCTTTGACCACTGGTGATTAACTCAATCTCCAGTCCCTCTCCCCTCTCTAGAGGTCAGGGATGGGGCTAATATTTCAATAATGTTTTATATTTCTGTCAACCTGCTCCCATCCCAAAGCTATCTAGGGGCACCAACGCCACCAGTCATCTTGTTAGCATACAGAAAGACCCTTATCACTCTAGAGATTCTAAGGATCTTAGAAGATTTTGTGTCAGCAGGTACGATTGGGGGAGGGCATTAAGACCAAATATTATAACAAAAGATGCTCCTATCACCTCTATCATTCAGGAAACTACACGGATGTTAGGAGCTCTGTGCCAGGAAATGGAGCCAAAGACCAAATATATATTTCTTATTATATCACAGCATCACAATAAAAAAGATAAAATTCCTATTTATTTAAGCCACTCTTAGGTGGATTGTCTCTCACTTGCCTTCTAAAAGGCAAAAGAGGATCTGAATTTCTTGTTTTATAAATGGGGAAATCCAGGCAATGATAAATTAAGCAATGTAACAATGTACCTAATGTCAGCACATCTTGCTGATGGCAGAAATAGGAATGGAAAAACAGGAATGTGCCAAACCGTAACATTAAGAAAAAATGGGCTGAAAATTTTTATTCAAATGTCTCTTTGGTTCTTATGTTTTCTTAGTGTTCCATTTGCTATTAGACTATTAAATATTAGAGTCTCTTGAAGAAAAAATGAAGTTTCCTCATTCAGATAAACTTATCAGAATGTAGAGTTAGTAGGATCGTTCAGTCATTCCACCCCTTCCTGACTCTATCAATATGTACTGATATGTCATTCTTCTACGTATCACTTGGTTTTTAAAATTTGCCTTGAGAATTTATCACCCATTTATCGAGTCTATAGGTGTTATAGATTATTGCTCGTAACAATGCTTCAAGGCTGGCATTGTAATATTTATCTTATGGAAGTGGAAACTGAGGTTCAGGGGTATAGTGTACTGAATTCTGTCCCCAAAAGATATGCTGACACCCTTACCCCTATTACCTATAAATGTGACTTTATTTGGAAATAGGGTCTTTGCGTATATAATCATGTTAAGAAGAGGTCATACTTGATTAGGGTGGGCCTACATCCACGGTCTGATGTTCTAAATCCAATGACTGGAGAGGGAGATGTGAAGATACAGGGATGTACCCAGCATGACTGTGGCCATGTGAAAAGGGAGGCAGAATCTGGAGTGATGTAGCTACAATGCCAAACACTGCCAGCAACCTCCAAAAACTGGGAAGAGTCCAAGCAGTTTCTTCCCTGGATCCTTCAGAAGGAGGATAGCCTCACCAACACCTTGATTTTGAACTTCTAGCCTCCAGAACTAAGAGAATAAATTTCTGCTCTTTTAAGCCACCTGGTTTGTAGTAATTTGGTATGGAAATTAATACAAGGGATTAAATAATTTTCTCTATATAACACAACTGGGAAGTAGTGGGGCCCACATGAAAATATTTCATTTAACTTGTGCACTGGAGCAACAACAATTTAACCCAGGTACACTGAGTTGGACAGCTAGTGAAAGGCCCAGCTGCTCCAAAGCCTTCATTTGTTCTACAAGTCTTTTAAGTACGGATACACTCCTAAGGATACAAAGAAGAGCTTTCATGGAGCTAACAATCTGCTTTGTGGCTCCTGAAAAGCAGCACAAGATATCATTACCCCTTACTCTATTTGCCTTGATATCCCTAGAAAAGATTAGTTTTTTCTAGTTAACAGATATCTACTTTAGCCCTTATTTTCTTTCAGTGGTTTACAATGATCACTCCCATCTTTTGGTTTAAAATGTTTCTACTAAGAAGTTAGCTGTCAGTCTTATTGTTGAAAGTAATGTATGAAGGAGTCCCCTGGCAGTCCAGTGGTTAGGACTCCAGGCTTTCACTGCTGAGGGCCAGGGTTCAATCGCTGGTTGAGGAACTAAGATCCCACAAGCCATGTGGCATGGCCAATAAAAAAAAGGAAAAAGGCAACATTAAAAAAAAAAGTAATGTATGTATTTTCTCTGACTGTTCTTGAGATTTTTTTTCCATTGGTTTTCAGCAGTTATATATACTATCATGTGCCTCAGTGTGGTTTTCTTTTAATTTATCTTGCTTAGAATCCATAAGTATTCTTAACTTTTTGGCTAAATGTCTTCTATCAACTTTAGCCCTTTTTAAAAATGTATTTCTTTATTTTTGATAGGTAAGAAGTAGATTTATTTAGAGAGGGACACGTTCCACAGACAGAATGCAGTCCATGTCAAAAGGCGAGAACAGCCTTGGGAGAAACACACTCCACAGACAGAGTGTAGGCCATCTCAGAAGGTGAGAGGCCCTGAAATACGCAGTGGTTAGTTTTTATGGGCTGGGTAACTTCATAGGCTAATGAGTGCGAGGATTATTCCGACTATTTTGGGGAAGGGGAGGAGATTTCCAGCAATTGGGCCACCAACCACTTTTTGACCTTTTATTGTTGGCCTCAGAACTGTCATGGTGCTGGTGGATGTGTCATTTAGCTTATACTAATGTATTACAATGAGTGTATAATGAAGCCCATTTCTTTTCAAATATTGATTTTGACCTAATATAGCTCTCATCTCCTTTTATGACTCCGATTACATGTATATTAGGCCTGTCATTGTGTTCCATTTATCTCATAGGATCTTTCCTATAATATCTATCTTTTTTCTTTCCATGCTTCAGTCTACTGACTTATCTCCTGGATTACAGTCCTCTCTTCAGCTACATCTACTTTGCTGGTAAACTTGTGAATTGCATTCTTAATTTTAGTTATTAGATTGCTCAATTCTTTCTTTTTGTTTAGAGATTACAACTCTCTACTAAATTTTTCCATATTTTTTCTGTTTTTCTCAAACATATAAATCACACATTTTAAAGTCCACCTGCAATAATTCTAATATCTGAACCTCCTCTATGGGTCTGATATGCGTCTATTTTTTCTCTTAGCTTCCGCTCATTTGGCCTTGTTTATCAGTATGCCTTTTTTTTTTTTTTTTTTTTGCAGTATGCAGGCCTCTCACTGCTGTGGCCTCTGTGTTGCAGAGCACAGGCTCCGGACACGCAGGCTCAGCAGCCATGGCTCACGGGCCCAGCCGCTCCGCGGCATGTGGGATCTTCCCAGACCGGGGCACAAACCCGTGTCCCCTGCATCGGCAGGCGGACTCTCAACCACTGCGCCACCAGGGAAGCCCACCTATTTTTTAATAATAATGAATGTTGTATATGAAAAACTTAAGAGATAATTTGAGATTCAGACTGATGTCAGATACTTCTGGAAAGGATGTACTTTTACTTCTGAGAGGCAGATAGGTAGAGTCAAATCAATTTATCCCAGTCTGTAATTGTGCTAATTAGAATATGGATTTTAGGTTTTGTGAGGGCTGTTCTAGTTTTTGGATCACCTCTATTCCTAATGTAGCACAGAGGCATACACAAAAATCTCTCCCTCTTAGGGGGCCTGAACTATAATTTTTTAATCTCCCTAACACTGTGAAACTATTTATTCAGTTTCTCAGCCTCTTAGCAGCCACCTGAAAATCAGCAAATGACTCCAAAGGAAAAACAAAGCTGAAAGCTAGGCTTACCTCTCTGAACCTCCCTTGTCTCCTGGATTGTAGGGCCTTAGGTCTTTGCTCAGTAATTCTCAAATGCCTTCAGACAGACTTTTTCATTTAACCCTTTCTAGTTGTCATCGTCAGGAGTATCTGTCAGATACAAGCTAGTCTGCCGTAGCCAGAAATGGAAATCCAGAACTGCTTGCTTTCTGTAGTCTTGAAGAATTGAACTTGACAGGTCTTGTTCTACAGTGAAAAGAAGAAACAAATTTCAGTTCTTCAGTTCATAAATAAACCTCCATTATAGAGAGTGAGCTTCTACTTGTTTGCATAGGATGTTAGAGGTATCACCTTTGCCTGCGAGGCAGCAAGGTATTATGGTTACAGGTATTACAGCTCTCATCGATACTTCACTCCTGATTTGTCCAGACAAGAGGACTAGATCTAGCAGAAGCATGAATTAGTGTTCCCACTCCATTCTCTGTCCTATTTGATAAGTAATATCTTGTTTTCAGTTACCTCACAATTTGGGAAACTGTCAGATAAAAACAATCCTTTAATCCCAACTAACGTTAAGTAGTTAATATTGACCTAAGAAAGATAGTTGCTATTAACTTATATATTTAATATTGACTTTACAAAATGTGATGCAATGAAGAGAAACATAAAAATTTCCATCATTTTATATCATTACTTAGTCTATTGAACTATTTTATGCTGCCTTGAAATTTGTTGAAATCCAAAGTGCTAATTCAGGAATGTAAAGGTCATTGATTTCAATTTACTTTTATCTACATATAAATATAAAGTAAAGGGAATATTTCAGACAATTAGTTGTATAATTGAATTCTACTAACATTTGATTTTAAAATATTCTGATGCAACGATTTCAAAGAAGAGAACTTTGCACAGAATTTTGGAGTTAGAAAGGATCTTAGGTGTCTTTGTAGTCCAACTCCTTGCTGAAACATGAATCCCTTCCTGCAAACATAATTGTCTGAAAACATTTTACATTGTATATGAAGACATAGATTCAACTTAACACTAATTAGAATAAGCAAGAACAAAAGAAAAAAATCTGTAATTGAACTCTCCCCTTCCTTTCCTCTTTCCTAGATCTACTGAGATGTTTCCACGTGCCAGCCACCCAGGCACTGAACTGCCCCTCAAGGCACTCACAGGCCACTAGAAGATACTCACCTATAAACAAAGCCTTACGAGAACACCACGCAGGGGGCCCAGAAGAATTAATAATTAATTTTGCCTGGAGAAGTCAGAAAGGAATTTGAGCTGGGTTTAGCCAATGAAAAGAGACAGAAAGGTAGTTTAGGGAGAGCACCTACTGTTTTACAGAATTATTTATGGCACACTTGGGAAGCAGAAGTTCAGGCAATAATAGGAAATAGGGCTAGAGATATAACATGGGGATAGATTTTGAAAGTCCTAATATGTCATGCAAAGGAATCTGAACATTATCCAAACACAAAACTTCTAAATATCCTAAAGCAAAAGAGCAACATAATAAATTTTGGTGTTTAGGAACATGATCTTGCCAGAACTTTAGATTGGAGACATGGGGACACACTGGTGGATAGGGAATTGATGCATTTGTCCAGATGAGAGACAAGATGTCTTGAGCAGTGATTTACAGTTATCTTTATACATCTGTCTTCCTCATTCACATACGCAGAAAGGTCTGAGTTAAAGACATACGCTCAAGAGGCTTTGGTAGTCGAGTGGCTGTGGAACTGAAGGAGAAGAAAACACTTTTGGACTAAGAAGAATGGGTAGATGGTGACGCCCTTAACTTGGATAAGAAACATATAAGGAGGAACTACCAGAGGGGAATGTTGAGTTTGGTCAGCTTCCAGCTGACTTTTCAGTGTGACATTCTGAGGAAAGTTTGATATGATGGACTCTATAGAGTGGCTTATCAATACTTTCTTTCTCTTGAGATCTCCTTCCTCATCCACATACTGCAAGATTTTCCTTGTCTTTACATGATTTCCATACCTTGCCCACCCACAACGTCCACCCAGAGTTGTTGATCCAGGGAGAAGCAAGACTCTTCATGATACTTTTGTTCTTGGGAGAAAATTGCTCCTTTATTTCTTCTCTGTCACTTATATTGTTAGCAACAATTTATGCTTTTGTGGCCAATTTCAGTAGCTGTATGGGCTAAAATAGTGTTTGGCTACACGTATCAGAAATCCAGAGATAGGCAGTCAAGGACCAGTATGGTTTTCAAGGAAATCATTAAAGATCTAGGCCATTTCTAGATTCCTCTTCTACCATCTGTAGCAACACCTTTCATTCTCATGGTCTAAAGACAGCGATTTTATCTTCAGGTAGTACATCTATGGCCAGGCAATAAATAAGAAAGGGCATAAGGCATGAGTATGCTAAGTGGTTCATTTTTAGCACTAAAAAATAGCTTTCCCAGAAGTTCAACCCAAGAAATTTCTTATATCTAGTTGCCCAGAATTATGACACTTGAACTCGCCTAAATGCAAGGAGGCCTGGGAGGTTTAGTTATTTGCTGGGTATGTTGCTGTCAAAAATAAATTGTGACCTGTGAGTAAGAAAGAATATATGTTGAGACATACAACTAGCTGAGTCTGCCAGCCACATTTTCCTTTTTTTTTAAATTTTCTTGAAGTATAGTTGGTTTACAATGTTGTGTTAATTTCCGCTGTACAGCAAAGTAACTCTGTTATACATATATATTCTTTTTCATATTCTTTCCGGTTATGGTTTATCACAGGATGTTCAATATAGTTCCCTGTGCTATACTGTAAGACCTTGTTGTTTACCCACACCTTTTCCTTTTAAGTATAGAAAGTAGAAGGTTTTCTTACAGATCATAGTTTCTACTGATATTTTTGATATAGTGCTTTCCCTCGGTATCCACAAGGGATTGGTTCCAGGACCCTTGCAGATACCCAAATCCACAGATGTTCAAGTCCCTTATATAAAATAGCATAGTATTTACATATAACCTACTTACATCCTCCTGTATACCTTATATCATCTCTAGATTATGAATAATACCTAATACAATGTAAATAGTTGTAAAAAAAACCAATGTAAATAGTTGCTGGCATTCAACAAATTCAAGTTTTGCTTTTTGAAACTCTGGGGTTTTTTGTTTTATATTTTTGATGTGTCATTGTTTGGACCCACGGATGCAGAGCCTGTGAATACACAGGACTGGCCGTACCAGCACACTAAAGATAGAGGGAAAAAAGGCAAGGGGATCCTAATGGGGGAGGGTCACCTGAGAATAAGAGTCTAACTTTTCTCCAGGTGCAAGCAAATTTCTAATATGTTCTTTTTTCCCCTTCTAGCTGCTCCCTTTCATAGAGTAAAAGAAATGCTTATGGTTCCAAGATAGTACTGATCCAGAAAGGCTAGACTTGAGGAGAATAGAGCAGCCTGGATTAGTATTATTGGGGCAAACAAAAGTAGGCTAGGGACTTCCCTGGTGGTCCAACGGTTAAGACTCCACGCTCCCAATGCAGGGGTCCCGGGTTTGATCCCTGGTCAGGGAACTAGATCCCACGTGCAACAACTAAGACCTGGTGCGGCCAAATATATAAATAAATATTTTTAAGAAAGAAAAAGAAGTAGGCTAAATTTTACCTATTAACTCATTAGAGAAACAATGGAGGATACTTGAAGTTAGCAAGGACAATCAAACTGTCCCAGGCCAACAATCCATTTTGATTCTTAATTCCAAAAATGTTCCCAATTCTTCACCAATCCCTTTGCAATATGACTTTGCAGCTACTACCATCAAGAGATGTGTCGGTCATGTCAATTTCCCTATTCTGGAATATGGGCTGGTCTAGGGACTTGCTTCAGTCAAGGGAATACTGTAGCTGTGTGTCAGTTCCAAGCTCAGGTCTCAAAAGACTTTGTGCACTTTCACTTTCTCTCTTTGAACCCTGGAGACCATGTAATCAAGTCTGAGCTAGATTGATGGATGACAAAAAATGCAAGACCCAATCATTGTTGTTATCCCAGACCATAACAAATTAACCATCAGACATTTGAGAGAAGCCATCATAGACAAGGCAGGCCCCAATTAACCTTCCAACTGTCTTAGTAAGTCCAGTTACTTTCAGCCAAGCTTGACCCAATTCAGATCTGTACAGTTGTGAGCAATAAAATAATGGCTATGGTTTGAAGCCACTAAACCTTTTAGGATGGTTCGGTACACAACAATAAATAATTGATATATTGACAACTGGGATTCCCTAAAATGAATAGTCTTCCAGGGGTTTACACATATATTATTTATATTGTAAGTAAATTGTTTTAGTCATACCTTAATGGGACTAGTCTCAAGTGAATGAAAATTTAATTTGGAGGACAGAAAAGAGGAAATATTCAGGCAGGTCACTTTCTGGAAGAACTGTGAGATTCAGGAACTATGGAGGAAAGCATGATATTATTAGTGGTCTCCAAGGCAGGGAAGGGCTGAAGGAAAATGAGATGGCTCTGGGAGAAACTACCCAAGAGTCATAGTAAGAATTAGAAAATTAGTCTTCTATTGAGCACCTACTCTCCATCAGGCACTATACTAAATGCTTAACACTCATTGTGATTTGATTTCAACCTAACCACAATCTTTAAAGTTGTGAAAATGAGGCCATAGATAAATTATCTTACTTGGCCAAGGTCGTGAAGTGGGGGTTTCCAGAGCCGGAGTCTGTTCGGCCTCTAAACACTGGGCTCTGCCTTTTATCTTGTTTTTGTGCCTAGGATTCTGGTAGTAGTTGCCGTGCAATTGAAGGTCTTATTTGCACTCTGACCATAGATGATAAACATCTGAGTTGCTAGGTCAGGACTTTTTGCTACACTGTCAACTTCGGTCTGCAAGAGTTCATCCTAGTATCCCCAGCACAGGCTGCTCTTAAGTCCAGGTCTTAATTCCTCCACCACCCCTCACTTTGATAGATGGAGAAGATAAAGGAAGGGGAAAAAAAGTAAGAGAGTTGCTTCTGACGCTGTTCTCAGCAAGATTATTAGCATAACACACAGAGGTACCCATACACACACACACACACATGCACACACACATTCTATACATACACTGTGAAACCACTTGCCTTGATTGTGCCGCGTATGTTCTTTTTACAAAATAATCAAGCAAATTTTGGTAATCTTCACTCCTGGTAAAGATGCTATGGTGGGAGAGAGGGGGAAGATGGCGGGAGAGAGGGGGAAGATGGCGGGAGAGAGGGGGAAGATGGCGGGAGAGAGGGGGAAGATGGCGGGAGAGTAAGACGCGGAGATCAACTTCCTCCCCACAGATACATCAGAAATACATCTACACGTGGAACAACTCCTATAGAACACCTACTGAACGCTGGCAGAAGACCTCAGACCTCCCAAAAGGCAAGAAACTCCACACGTACCTCGGGGAGGGGATTAAGACTGCTGCTTAAAGGAGCTCCAGAGACTGGCGCGAGCCGCGGCTAACAGCGCGGACCCCAGAGACGGGCATGAAACGCTGAGGCTGCTTCTGCCGCCACTGAGAAGCCTGTGTGCGAGCACAAGTCACTCTCCACACCTCCCCTCCCGGGAGCCTGTGATACACGGACAACTTCCCCGGGAGAAAGCACGGCGCGCCTCAGGCTGGTGCAATGTGCCGCACGCAGACCCCTGCCGCCGCAGGCCCGCCCCACACTCCGTGCCCCTCCCTCCCCCTGGCCTGAGAGACGCAGAGGCCACTAATTAGCGGCTCCTTTAACCCAGTCCTGTCTGAGCGAAGAACGGACGCCCTCCGGCGACCTACGGCGCAGAGGCGGGGCCCAATCCAAAGCTGAGCCCCGGGAGCTGTGCGAGCAAACAATAGAAAGGGAAAATTCTCCCAGCAGCCTCAGGAGCAGAGGATTGAATCTCCACAATCAACTTGATGTAGCCTGCCTCTGGGGAATACCTGAAGAGACAACGAATCATCCCAAATTGAGGAGGTGGACTTTGAGAGAAATATTTATTATTTTTTCCCCTTTTCCTCTTTTTGTGTGTATGTGTATGCTCCTGTGTGAGATTTTGTCTGTACAGCTTTGCTTTCACCATTTGTCCTAGGGTTCTATCTGTCCGTTTTTTTTTTCTTTTTAAAAAATATTTTTTCCTAATAATTATTTTTTTATTTTAATAATTTTTGTAATAATTTTTATTAATAATTATTTTATCTTACTTTATTTTATTTTCTTTTATCCTCTTTCTTTCTTTCTACTTTTAACCCTTTTATTCTGAGCCGTGTGGATGAAAGGCTCTTGGTGCTGCAGCCAGGCGTCAGTGCTGTGCCTCTGAGGTGGGAGAGCCAACTTCAGGACACTGGTCCACAAGACACCTCCCAGCTCCACGTAATATCAAACGGTGAAAATCTCCCAGAGATCTCCATCTCAACACCAACACCCAGCTTCACTCAACGACCAGCAAGCTACAGTGCTGGACATCCTATGCAAAACAACTAGCAAGACAGGAACCCAATCCCACCCATTAGCAGAGAGGCTGCCTAAAATCATAATAAGTCCACAGACACCCCCAAACACACCACCAGACATGGACCTGCCCACCAGAAAGACAAGACCCAGCCTCATCCACCAGAACACAGGCACTAGTCCCCTCCACCAGGAAGCCTACACAACCCACTGAACCAACTTTAGCCACTGGGGACAGACACCCAAAACAACGGTAACTACGAACCTGCAGCCTGCAAAAAGGAGACCCCAAACATGGTAACATAAGTAAAATGAGAAGACAGAAAAACACACAGCAGATGAAGGAGCAAGATAAAACCCCACCAGACCTAAAAAATGAAGAGTAAATAGGCAGTCTACCTGAAAAAAAATTCAGAATGATGATAGTAAAGATGATCCAAAATCTTGGAAATAGAATAGAGAAAATGCAAGAAACATTTAACAAAGACCTAGAAGAACTAAAGATGAAACAAGCAATGATGAACAACAATAAATGAAATTAAAAATACTCTAGATGGGATCAATAGCAGAATAACTGAGGCAGAAGAATGGATAAGTGACCTGGAAGATAAAATAGTGGAAATAACTACCGCAGAGCAGAATAAAGAAAAAAGAATGAAAAGAACTGAGGACAGTCTCAGAGACCTCTGGGACAACATTAAACGCACCAACATTCGAATTATAGGGGTTCCAGAAGAAGAAGAGAAAAAGAAAGGGACTGAATAAATATTTCAAGAGATTATAGTTGAAAACTTCCCTAATATGGGAAAGGAAATAGTTAATCAAGTCCAGGAAGCACAGACAGTCCCATACAGGATAAAACCAAGGAGAAACACACCAAGACACATAATAATCAAACTGTCAAAAATTAAATACAAAGAAAACATATTAAAAGCAGCAAGGGAAAACAACAAATAACACACAAGGGAATCCCCATAAGGTTAACAGCTGATCTTTCAGCAGAAACTCTGCAAGCCAGAATGGACTGGCAGGACGTATTTAAAGTGATGAAGGAGAAAAACCTGCAGCCAAGACTACTCTACCCAGCAAGGATCTCATTCAGATTTGATGGAGAAGTTAAAACCTTTACAGACAAGCAAAAGCTGAGCGAGTTCAGCACCACCAAACCAGCTTTACAACAAATGCTAAAGGATCTTCTCTAGGCAAGAAACACAAGAGAAGGAAAAGACCTACAATAACGAACCCAAAACAATTAAGAAATGGGAATAGGAGCATACATATCGATAATTACCTTAAATGTAAATGGATTAAATGCTCCCACCAAAAGACACAGATTGGCTGAATGGATACAAAAACAAGACCCATATATATGCTGTCTACAAGAGACCCACTTCAGAGCTAGAGACACATGCACACTGAAAGTGAGGGGAAGGAAAAAGATATTCCATGCAAATGGAAACCAAAAGAAAGCTGGAGTAGCAATTCTCATATCAGACAAAATAGACTTTCAAATAAAGACTATCAGAAGAGACAAAGAAGGACACTACATAATGATCAAGGGATTGATCCAAGAAGATTGACCCAAGAAGAAGATATAACAGTTGTAAATATTTATGCACCCAACATAGTAGCACCCCAATACATAAGGCAAATACTAACAGCCATAAAAGGGGAAATCGACAGTAACACATTCATAGTAGGGGACTTTAACACCCCACTTTCACCAATGGACAGATCATCCAAAATGAAAATAAATAACGAAACATAAGCTTTAAATGATACATTAAACAAGGTAGACTTAATTGATATTTATAGGACATTCCATCCAAGCACAACAGAATGCACATTTTTCTCAAGTGCTCATGGAACATTCTCCAGGATAGATCATATCTTGGGACACAAATCAAGCCTTGGTAAATTTAAGAAAATTGAAATTGTATCAAGTATCTTTTCTGACCACAATGCTATGAGACTAGATATCAATTACAGGAAAAGATCTGTAAAAAATATAAACACATGGAGGCTAAACAATATACTACTTAATAACGAAGTGATCACTGAAGAAATCAAAGAGGAAATCAAAAAATACCTAGAAACAAATGACATTGGAGACACAATGACCCAAAACCTATGGGATGCAGCAAAAGCAGTTCTAAGAGGGAAGTTTATAGCAATACAATCCTACCTTAAGAAACAGGAAACATCTCGAATAAACAACCTAACCTTGCACCTCAAGCAATTAGAGAAAGAAGAACAAAAAAACCCCAAAGTTAGCAGAAGGAAAGAAAGCATAAAGATCAGATCAGAAATAAATGAAAAAGAAATGAAGGAAATGATAGCAAAGATCAATAAAACTAAAAGCTGGTTCTTTGAGAAGATAAACAAAATTGATAAACCACTAGCCAGACTCATCAAGAAAAAAAGGGAGAAGACTCAAATCAATAGAATTAGAAATGAAAAAGGAGAAGTAACAACTGACACTGCAGAAATACAAAAGATCATGAGAGATTACTACAAGCAACTCTATGCCAATAAAATGGACAACCTAGAAGAAATGGACAAATTCTTAGAAATGCACAATCTGCCAAAACTGAATCTGGAAGAAATAGAAAATATGAACAGACCAATCACAAGCACTGAAATTGAAACCATGATTAAAAATCTTCCAAGAAACAAAAGCCCAGGACCAGATGGCTTCACAGGCGAATTCTATCAAACATTTAGAGAAGAGCTAACACCTATCCTTCTCAAACTCTTCCAAAATGTAGCAGAGGGAGGAACACTCCCAAACTCATTGTACGAGGCCACCATCACCCTGATACCAAAACCAGACAAGGATGTCACAAAGAAAGAAAACTACAGGCAAATATCACTGATGAACATAGATGCAAAAATCCTCAACAAAATACTAGCAAACAGAATCCAACAGCACATTAAAAGGATCATACACCATGATCAAGTGGGGTTTATTCCAGGAATGCAAGGATTCTTCAATATATGCAAATCAATCAATGTGATACACCATATTTACAAATTGAAGGAGAAAAACCATATGGTCATCTCAATAGATGCACAGAAAGCTTTTGACAAAATTCAACACCCATTTATGATAAAAACCCTACAGAAAGTAGGCATAGAGGTAACTTTCCTCAACATAATAAAGGCCATATATGACAAACCCACAGCCAACGTCGTCCTCAGTGGTGAAAAACTGAAAGCATTTCCACTAAGATCAGGAACAAGACAAGGTTGCCCAATCTCACCACTCTTATTCAACATAGTTTTGGAAGTTTTAGCCACAGCAATCAGAAATAAAAGGAAATAAAAGGAATCCAAATCGGAAAAGAAGAAGTAAAGCTGTCACTGTTTGCAGATGACATGATACTATACATAGAGAATCCTACAGATGCTACCAGAAAACTACTAGAGCTAATCAATGAATTTGGTAAAGTAGCAGGATACAAAATTAATGCCCAGAAATCTCTTGCATTCCTATACACTAATGATGAAAAATCTGAAAGTGAAATCAAGAAAACACTCCCATTTACCATTGCAACAAAAAGAATAAAATATCTAGGAATAAACCTACCTAAGGAGACAAGAGCTCTGTATGCAGAAAATTATAAGACACTGATGAAAGAAATTAATGATGATACAAATAGATGGAGAGATATACCATGTTCTTGAATTGGAAGAATCAACATTGTGAAAATGACTCTACTACCCAAAGCAATCTACAGATTCAGTGCAATCCCTATCAAACTACCACTGGCATTTTTCACAGAACTAGAACAAAAACTTTCACAATTTGTGTGGAAACACAAAAGACCCCGAATAGCCAAAACAGTCTTGAGAACGAAAAACAGAGCTGGAGGAATCAGGCTCCCTGACTTCAGACTATACTACAGAGCTTAAGTAATCAAGACAGTATGGCACTGGCACAAAAACAGAAATATAGATCAATGGAACAGGATAGAAAGCCCAGAGATAAACCCACGCACATATGGTCACCTTGTCTTTGATAAAGGAGGCAGGAATGTACAGTGGAGAAAGGACAGCCTCTTCAGTAAGTGGTGCTGGGAAAACTGGACAGGTACATGTAAAAGTATGAGATTAGAACAGTCCCTAACACCATACACAAAAATAAGCTCAAAATGGATTAAAGACCTAAATGTAAGGCCAGAAACTATCAAACTCTTAGAGGAAAACATAGGCAGAACACTCTATGACATAAATCACAGCAAGATCCTTTTTGACCCACCTCCTAGAGAAATGGAAATAAAAACAAAAATAAACAAATGGAACCTAATGAAACGTCAAAGCTTTTGCACAGCAAAGGAAACCATAAACAAGACCAAAAGACAACCCTCAGAATGGGAGAAAATATTTGCAAATGAAGCAACTGACAAAGGATTAATCTCCAAAATTTACAAGCAGCTCATGCAGCTCAATAACAGAAAAACAAACAACCCAAACCAAAAATGGGCAGAAGACCTAAATAGACATTTCTCCAAAGAAGGTATACAGACTGCCAACAAACACCTGAAAGAATGCTCAACATCATTAATCATTAGAGAAATGCAAATCAAAACTACAATGAGATATCATCTCACACTGGTCAGAATAGCCATCATCAAAAAATCTACAAACAATAAATGCTGGAGAGGGTGTGGAGAAAAGGGAACACTCTTGCACTGCTGGTGGGAATGTGAATTGGTACAGCCACTGTGGAGAACAGTATGGAGGTTCCTTAAAAAACTACAAATAGAACTACCATATGACCCAGCAATCCCACTACTGGGCATATACCCTGAGAAAACCATAATTCAAAAAGAGTCATGTACCAAAATGTTCATTGCAGCTCTATTTACAATAGCCAGGAGATGGAAACAACCTAAGTGTCCATCAACAGATGAATGGATAAAGAAGATGTGGCACATATATACAATGGAATATTAGTCAGCCATAAAAAGAAATGAAATTGAGTTATTTGTAGTGAGGTGGATGGATCTAGAGTCTGTCATACAGAGTGAAGTAATTCAGAAAGCGAAAGAAATATACGTATGCTAACACATATATATGGAATCTAAGAAAAAAAAATGTCATGAAGAACCTAGGGGTAAGACAGGTATAAAGACACAGACCTACTAGAGAATGGACTTGAGGATATGGGGAGGGGGAAGGGTAAGCTTTGACAAAGTGAGAGAGTGGCATGGACATGTATGCACTACCAAACGTAAGGTAGATAGCTAGTGGGAAGCAGCCGCATAGCACAGGGAGATCAGCTTGGTGCTTTGTGACCACCTAGATGGGTGGGATAGGGAGGGTGGGAGGGAGGGAGACGCAAGAGGGAAGAGATATGGGAACATATGTATATGTATAACTGATTCAGTTTGTTATAAAGCAGAAACTAACACAACATTCTAAAGCAATTATACTCCAATAAAAAATTATTATTAACTTAAAAAAAAAGATGCTATGGTGGATGATGTATATGCTGCTTTGGGATGACATATGTTCAACCTCACTTTCTTCATCTATAAAATGGGAATGATAATATTTACCTGACAGGAGAAGTCTTCTCTATCTCAGTTTGACCACTTACTTAATCAGTCAAACCAAAATCCAGGTGTGAGTTTTGATTCCTTGTCCTCCTCCTCCATCCACATCCCAGCCTCTAGTGAGTCTCATTGACTTTACCTCCAAAAAGCATGCTGAATCCAATCATTTTGCACCATGTCCAGTACTACTCTTTTTTTTTTTTTGACCTCCATTATGTCACATAATTACCATTTATTTTTTTGTGATGAGAACTTTTAGGATCTACTCTCTTAGCAACTTTTAAGTATGTGATACAGTATTATTAACTATAATCACCATGCTTCACATTAGAACCCCAGAACTTATTCACCTTTTAACTGGAAATTTGTCCTATTTGATCAACACCTTTCCTTTCCTCCAACCCCAGCCCCTGGTAACCAGCATTTTATTCTCTGTTTCTATCAGTTTGGCTTTTTTAGATTCCACATATAAGCAATAGCATAAAGTATGTGTCTTTCTTTGACTTATTTCACTTAACATAATGCCCTCAAGGTCCATCCATGTTGTCACAAATGACAGAATTTCCTTCTTTATAATAGCTGAATGATATTCCACTGCATATATATACCACATCTTCTTTATCCATTTGTCTGTTGATGGATACATAGATTGTTTCCATATCTTGGCTATGTAATTATTATGGATAATGCTGCAATGAACATGGGAGTGCAGATATCTCTTTGAGGTCACGTTTTCATTTCCTTTGGATATATACCCAGAAGTATGTAAGAATTCCTGGTTCTTATGGTAGCTCTGGGTGGTTTTTTTTTTTTTGCATTTTTTTTAAACATCTTTATTGGAGTATAATTGCTTTAGAATGGTGTGTTAGTTTCTGCTTTATAACAAACTGAATCAGTTACACATATACATATGTTCCCATATCTCTTCCCTCTTGTGTCTCTCTCCCTCCCACCCTCCCTATCCCACCCCTCTAGGTGGTCACAAAGCACCAAGCTGATCTCCCTGTGCTATGCGGCTGCTTCCCACTAGCTATCTATTTTACATTTGGTAGTATATATATGTCCATGCCACTCTCTCACTTTGTCCCAGCTTACCCTTCCCCCTCCAAGTGTCCTCAAGTCCATTCTCTATGTCTGCATCTTTATTCCTGTCCTGCCCCTAGGTTCATCAGAACCTTTTTTTTTTTTTTTTAGATTCCATACATGTGTCAGCATACGGTATTTGTTTTTCGCTTTCTGACTTACTTCACTCTGTATGAGAGTCTCTAGGTCCATCCACCTCATTACAAATAACTCAATTACATTTCATTTTATGGCCAAGTAATATTCCATTGTATCTATGTGCCAATCTTCTTTATCCATTCATCTGTTGATGGACAATTAGGTTGCTTCCATGTCCTGGCTATGATAAATAGTGCTGCAATAAGCATTGTGGTACATTTCTCTTTTTGAATTATGGTTTTCTCAGGGTATATGCCCAGTAGTGGGATTGCTGGGTCATATGGTAGTTCTGTTCGTAGTTTTTTAAGGAACCTCCATGCTGTTCTCCATAGTGGCTGTACCAATTCCAGTACTACTGTTCTTGTCCAAGGTGCCATCTTTCCTGGCTCAAGCTACTGCAATATTTCCTTAAACACTCTGCTTCCACTTACCCGCCCTCCACCCATCCCCCCAACCATTCTCTGCACTGAGGCAAATAATACTTTTAGAACAAAAGTCAGATGATGTTGTTCTCCTGTGCTATAGACTGAACATATGTGTCCCTCCGAAATTCATATGTTGACACATAAGGCCCAATGTGATGGTGTTTGGAGATGGAGCCTTTGGAAGGTGCTTAGGTCAGAAGGTTGGAACGCTCATAAATGAGATTAGTGCTCTTATAAGAGACCCCACAGAGCTCCCTTGCCCCTTCCACTATGTGAAGATACAGCAAGAAGATGGCTATCTGAGAACCAGGAAACAAGCACTCAACAGACATGGAATCTGCTGATGCCTTGATCTTGGACTTCCAACTTCAGAACTGTGTGAAATAAATTTCTGTTATTTATAACGCACTCAGTCTATGGTATTTTGTTATAGCAGCCCAAACAGATTAAGACATTCTGTTTTAAACCCTCCAATGCCTTTCCATTTTTAAATCTGAAACTTACCTACTTTTTTAACCTCAGTTTTGTACCACTCTCCCCTGTTGCCACATTGGCTTTGGTTCTTGTTTCTCAAACATTCTAGGCACGTTTGTTCCTCACTTAGAGCTATCCTTTTTGCCATTTATTCTGCCTGGCCTAGCGTGGTATACTCCTTCCCATTCATGTCAGAGCTTCAATATCCCTCCTCAGTTTGCCCTCCATGGCCACTCAATCTACAGTAGCTCCCAGGTCACTTTCCACCACATCTTTTATCATTCCATTATGTTTACTTGTTGCTGCATTCATTTGCTTGTTTCATTAGAATGTAAGTTCCATGTGAGCAGAGACCACGCCTGGCATATTCACCAGTGACTAGGAAGTGCCTGGCATATAGTATGTCATCAAAGAATATTTGTCGAATCCATGTTCACTGTCTCTCCCCTACTTAGCACACTCCAGTGGATTTGAAATGCAGTTAGTATAAAATCCAAAGTCCTGGGGCTTCCCTGGTGGTGCAGTGGTTAAGAATCCACCTGCCAGTGCAGGGGACACGGGTTTGAGCCCTGGTCCAGGAAGATCCCACGTGCTGCAGAGCAACTAAGCCCGTGTGCCACAACTACTGAGCCTGCACTCTAGAGCCTGCAAGCCGCAACTACTGAGCCCACGTGCCACAACTACTGAAGCCCATGCACCTAGAGCCCCTGCTCTGCAACAAGAGGAGCCACTGCAATGAGAAGCCCACGCACACCAAAGAACAGTAGCCCCTGCTCGCCGCAACTAGAGAAAGCCTGCACACAGCAATGAAGACCCAATGCAGCAATAAATAAATAAATAAATAAATAAATTTACTAAAAAAAGAAAAAAAATTCCAAAGTCCTTACCATGGTCAAAAAGTCCATGTGTTTTCTGGTCTCTGCTTCCCTCTTCGATTTCTTCTTTGTAAACTTTTTCTTTTGTTCATTATGCTCCAGTCTCTCTGGCTTTCTTTCCTTCAAGTTCAAATCGAAACTCAAGCCCTATGCATAGGTCATTTCCTCCCTCCTGCCCCACTCCCACCCATTGCTTTTTCCCAGGATCTGCCCATCTGGCTTTTTATCTTCAAGTTCAACCTTAAATGTCAGCTTTTGGAAAGCCCTTCTCTGACCACCTTATTTGATATTGCCTCCCCAGCTTCACATCACATTACCCTGTTTCATTTTATTCATAGCATTTATGAGTCTCTGAGCTTATATTTTCCTTTATTTGATTATTGTTTATCTCCTAACACTAGAATGAAAGCTCCATGAAATTAGGGAATCCAGTTTGTCTTATTACCACTATATTCGTGTCATGAACAATACGACAACATCAATGTTCTACCAAAGATCCCCAGCCTCTTCCTTTTGATTTGCTTTCAAGGGTTAGTGCTTGCAGCTCTTTAGCCCTGATATTGATATTGGATTGACTATCATTCAATAGCCAGTCCTAATAAGCTGTTGACAGTCTGGTAGCTTTTGCTTTGTTTAGGAAAGAGAGGCAGATATTTCCTAGAAAAATTTCACCTGCTAAAAGCCACCTGGTTTTCCCAGACCTAGGCAGGGTAGAATTGTACCATTCACTTTCCTTGATAATCCAAGTCTAGTAGTTATTACCTGTTGGGGTCTTGAAATCTCTTGAGACTCTGATAAACATAACGGACCCTGTTCTAAGAATAATGTAAAGTAGTACATACTACCAAATTTTGTATATCATTTTCAAGGGTTCATAGAATTCCTGAAGCTCATTTATGGACCCTGGGTTAAGAATCTCTGCTCTAGGCTCTGCCTGCTCTGATACATGACTTTAGTGCTACCTGCAGGGTGGTGGGCCCAGCACTCTTTCAGGGCCCGCCCAGTGAGGCAAGGCAATAGGACCAAGCTGGGAGGGAAAGATCTCTGTGATCAGGACTGGGAGGTTAGACAGAAGAAAAGGAAGAGCAAGAGGAATGGGGGTGGAGAAGGGAGTGGAAAAGTTGAAGAAAAGCAAGGAGCATGGGGTAAGAGAATAGCTGAAGCAGAAAGATGAGAATCCTTGGGCGGAGAAATAGATGCCGTCTACTGCCCCAGGTCTTGTCTTTGGTTACTAACTCTGGTTCTGACGCTCTGGAGAAGAGGTGAAGAGTTTTTCTACTTGTTCCCATAAAGTAGAAGAGTTACAGAAACCTAGAGGCCAGTTCAAACGTAATCATAAAGATACACAGATGAGTTTCTGCTTAGACGATGTAACACCCTGTGGTAGTGAATTTATTTCTGTGACTACGCCAGGGGACCCATGCCTTTGCAACCATTTTGTTTTCTGGGGGAGAAACCGAGGTCCTTGTACATTTTGTTTTCTGTGGGAGAAACCGAGGTCCTTGTACATTCCTCTTGCACCCCGATCTTTGTTCCTTAGTGCAGATGAGACAACATGCTAGTGGGCTTGTAATGAAGCTTGAAAGGGGATCCTCAGAGTAAACAAAATCCTGACGTAGCAGAGGCAAACATGGTGAGGTGACTTTGTAAACGTTAGAATAAGGTCAGATTGAGAACTACTCTGCTAGTTGGCCGAATTTTGGTAATGACTCATGTCATGCCCTTAAAACATGATTCAGTGGACTTCAGTTATTATTCTAAAGAAATACAGTGTGATTATTCATCATTCATTCTTTCAACGCATATTTAATACATACCTACTAGAATTAAAGCACCGCTGAGGTATGGAAGGTACAAAAAAGTACTACCCATCCCCTGCCACAACCCAGAAGATATGGAAATTGCATGTGTAAGTTTCTCCTCCTACTTTTAGAAGTTTTGTTTGTTTGTTTGTTTGTTTAATGCAAATAGAAGACTAATTTTTATTCTGTTTCACCTACGGCAGTGTCCCCTCTTTCTTGATCCTCTGTAAAGTATTAAAAGTAAGAGCGTTTTTAAATACATATTTTATCAAGTAATTTAACTTCTAGGAACCTTTGTTTCTTCATCTACAAAATGGAGATTATAACCTTACAAGGATGTTATTAGAATTGTCAAATTGTTAAAATTAAGTGGTAATGTATACACAGTGCCTGAAACGTAATCAGTACTCAACAAATTCTATCTGTAGGTATAATTATCATTCTGTGAGTGCCACTGCATTCTTCTCACCCAAGCTTGAAAACATTTTCTTTATTCTTCCCACTGACACAAAATCAATTATTGAGTTCTAGTGGCTCTTCCTTGAAAACGTTCCTCATAATTGCCCTCTCGTTTCCATTTCTTCTGCCACCTTCCTAATTTACCTTCCTTATTTCATCTTCTTAGATTTTGTGTTGGGCAACCAAATAGTTTTTCTTAAAACATGCTTTTCGGCTCCCCTGTTTCCTCAGTGGCTTCCCAGCATACACCGAATAAAGCACAAATGCTACTGTCCAGACTCCTCACATCTATACTTTGCTAATCATTTCCATTTTGCCTGAAGAGAAACTCTGTATTTCTATCAGATTCACTCACCATGTCTTCTAGATCCAACGCATCCTTCAGCTCCACTTCAAAGTCTTCTTCTAATCACTCTAACCAAATCGTCCCCTTATCTCATCCTTTATAGGATGTCTAAGGCATAGCATACCTTCTATAGCATTTACTTTGTATTAAAATATATTTCGGCAACACTATAGTGTTGGCAATACTATAAAAGTGTAGGTGTTGAGGCAAATAATTGTGGTGATTAAATTAATAAAGCGCCTTGAATATATCTTATCCTTATAAAGCACTTAATAGTCATTAATATTATTGTTGTACATTTCTTATTTCCCTACTAAAATGTTCCTAGATGACAATGGTCTTCTGGTACTGATAGTATGTTTTCCGATACTTTACCTAGTAAACTTTTATTAGATTTTTAGTAATTCTAATTACTTGCTCACAAACTGATTTCTTATTGGTTCTGAGTTAACTTCTTTTCATGCTTTAAGACATGATAACTTCATCGTTGTCAGGGATGTGCTAACTCACACTCACTGGGACTGATATGTGATTTGAGGATTATTAGTGTTGATTAAAAAAACCCAGTTAACAAGTCAGGATATGTAAGTGGATAGAACAGTTGTTTCGAGTAATATGACATCGTAATTGCAATTAACACTCCCTACTGCATGCCCTCATGCAAATGAGTACCAAATAGCTTAAGAATTGCTTTGAAATCCTGTCACAAGTCCCTTACCTTGCCAGACTTATTTTTTGTAATGATTGGGAAGGAGGTTGGACTGAGAAGAAGAATAACATTTTATTTGAGGATCTCAAAGCATTTGGTGAGGCTCCCTTCCATTTTGCAGATCAGGTACACTTACGCTTGGAGCAGTTCAATGCATTTCTTTTGGCTATACTGCCATCCAGGAAGAGGGCTATCTGCACAGTAGAATATTTTATATTCCGAAATACTGTTCTTGGCTTTTCCAAAATAATTCATCTGCTCTTTTATCTTGTGGCCATTGTGACTGTGTACCCAGTCAGAGTTCCTCTCTCATGTGCCTGATGGAAAGATGAGAGGTGAATTGATGGTCTACCTGGAGCGATAGTATTGAACTTCAGCTACGAGTTTCTTATTAGGTTTTCCCCCCGATTTTATTTTTATTTATTTATTTATTTATTTAATAAATTTTATAGATTTCTGTCTTTAAATTTATTTATTTATTTTTGGCTGAGTTGGGTCTTCGTTTCTGTGCGAGCGTTTTTCTTTAGTTGTGGCAAGCAGGGGCCACTCTTTATCGCGGTGCGCGGGCCTCTCACTATCGCGGCCTCTCTTGTTGTGGAGCACAGGCTCCAGACGCGCAGGCTCAGTAGTTGTGGCTCATGGGCCTAGCTGCTCTGCTGCATGTGGGATCCTCCCAGACCAGGGCTCGAACCCGTGTCCCCTGCATTAGCAGGCAGATTCTCAACCACTGTGCCACCAGGGAAGCCCCCACTGATTTTATTTTAATTAATTAATTTATTTTATAAATATGGACCATTTTTAGAATCTTTATTGAATTTGTTACAATATTGCTTCTGTTTTATGTTTTTTTTTTGGCCGCAAGGCATGTGGGATCTTAGCTCCCCCACCAGGGATTGAACCCGTGCCCCCTGCATTGGAAGGTGAAATCTTAACCTCTGGACCGCCAGGGAAGTCCCATCCCCTGATTTAATTTAATTTTTTTTTTCATTCTTTTCTACTCATTTTCAATTTGAGTCAATTTGTTTGAATATGTATCATTTTAAGCATCCTGAGTCTCTTTTCAGACAAGATGGGCACATAACTAATTTTTACACTATTCACACATGGGACCTTGGACAAGTTACTTAACCTTTCGAAGTTCCCTCTCTGTAAAATGGAACTAATAATCCATAACTCACACAGATGTCTTGGGGATTAAATAAAATAACTCATGTAAATTACTTGGTGCGTAGTAGGCATTCAATAGATGTCAGTTCTCTTCTTATCCCAGTTAATAATGCTTATTAGACTATATTAAAAACTAGAACCAGACTGTGATAATGTATTTCTTTATTAAGTACTTAAGCCAAATAACTAATTTCCCCCAGGGGGAAGAGAGAGAGATGTTGAATTAGTTTCATTTGGTGAACTTATTTATTAATCTTTTTTTCAGCATTATTTAGTTTCATAATCCATAATTTAGTTTCCATGCAACCAAAATGTCACAGTTCAGTATTACTTTTAGCTCTATTGTGATTGTTTTTTAAAATCTATTTTTTACATATGCCATTTATTAGAGATCATTATTAATTATATTAACAGCTCGATTGTTTCATAACAACTTCGTGCTGACAAACTTTCGCTCTCAACAGTTTCCCTGAGCTCTAACGATTTAAAAGGATCAAGTTTTAAATGGCAACGTTACAGCAGAAGAAAAACCCGAGTTGAGGGGGCGACCCACACCGTCCTTGTTCTTTCGTGTTAATTTTATACGTTTGCTTTTAAGTGGAGCCACATTTTTCTCAAGGACAGAACCCAAGTGAGGCAGGCAGGAAAAGTGGGAACTGACTAACCGAGCTGGCGCTTCGGTATCATTGCACCTTTAAGGACTGGAGACTTGGTAGCAGCTCGCCTTCCTTCCCGGCCCACCTCTGAACTCTGATTGACAGGGCGCCGGGCGAGGAGGAGCCGAAGGAGACCGAGGAGGAGGCGCAGGGAGGAAAGCAGGGGGAAGAGGGGGCCCGTCTTTTCTCCGATGGCCAATCAGGGAAGGGGGGCGGGGCTCCGGGTGCCCTCCTCCCTCCTTCCCTTCCCCGCCTCCCGGCTTCCCCGCCCCCTCCTCCCTTTCCTCTGCCCCCTCCCCTCTCCTCCTTCTCGTCCTCCTCCTCCTTCTCGTCCTCCTCCTCCTCTCAGGCTGTGGTTTTTCTGTGTATGTTTCTGGAGTCCTGAGCCTGAGCTAAACAAAAGCAGGAGGCTGACGGGGCTGCTGGAGTTTGCAGAGACACGGTGGAGGAGAGAGCCTGTGCTCTGCCTTGCCGCCGCGGCTGGGGGAGATCTGGCTTTTGCAACAGCCCACCCCCTTTGAGATCACTCTGGCCCGGAGTGGGGGTGGGGGGCAGCGGGGGGTGGGGGGGAAAGTTTGCATTGCAATCCCCCTGCCTTCCTCTCCTTTCTCCCGATCAATGCATATTTGCAAAAGGATTAAGCCACAGATATAAGCGCCGGGAGCCCATTTCTGCCTTGCAAAGGATACCGGACTGAAAAACCAAAAGCCAGCTCTGATTTCTTTTCGTCAAGTGGGAAGGTGGTTTATTTTTCTTGCTTTTTGGAGTCAACACCCTTCCCCACCAGCCCTTATCCCCACCCTCACCCCGCAACCCCTTCACGCCCCCCTCCCCCTCCCCACTCCCCATCCTCCCACCATCCTCTAAAGAGGCAAAGGGATTTTTTTTTTTCTTTTTCTTTTGGTCTTCTTTTTCCCCCCCTTCCCTGTTTATCCTGAAAAGGATTTGAAGACAGCTTGAAGGATAAAAAGCCTTGGTGCTTCCCAGGAGCCGAGCCGAGGAGCAGAAGAGGAAGAGCCGGGGGCTGCCGTTGCCTTTGGAGATGGACGAGCAGCCCAGGCTGATGCATTCCCATGCTGGGGTCGGGATGGCCGGACACCCCGGCCTGTCCCAGCACTTGCAGGATGGGGCCGGAGGGACCGAGGGGGAGGGCGGGAGGAAGCAGGACATTGGAGACATTTTACAGCAAATTATGACCATCACAGACCAGAGTTTGGATGAGGCGCAGGCCAGGTGAGATGGAGGCTTTTCTTTTCCTTTCTTGGGGTTTTTTGTTTTTCTCCCTCTCGCTGGGGGAAACAATGGGAACCGAATCACCACAGCGCTTTCTTTTTAAATGTTATTTCTTTGCCCATTTTGACGAACAACTATATGGCGGAGGAGTAAAATTTGAAGGAGCGTTGTTATCGAAAGTGTAATCTCCCATGCCGTGATATGGCTGTGTATATATATATTTTCATATATATATATATATATATATAGTGTGTGTGTGTGTATGTGTGTGTGAGTGTGTGTGAATATAGAGGTCTTCATATATATCCAGACAAACACTCAGGCACGCCGAAAATATTGCCAACTGATCCAAAAGCGGCCCTCGGCACTTTTTACTGCTTTAAAAAAGTATCAGAGAGAGCAGAATTGTCAAGTTTTGAACAGCATTACATGACTTCTTGTTGAAGGACTCCGTAACATTACAAAATAAAATGTCCCGTGAACACTTTATTTGCAAATTTAGTTGACCCCTTCCCTGAATTAGAGACTTTGGATTTTCTTTCTGGACTACTCCTCCAAAATTAATTTTTATCTTTTCCCCTTTATCTCCCTATTAAAAAAAAAAAAGGCAAGGTAATTCTTTGTCAGTAGTTGTCAGCTATCCAGAAAATATTTTGCATTTATTTAATTCTGTTTCAAAAAAAGCTGATGTAAAGAAAGAAGAGATACTTTTGCTTTTAAACATATTTGGTAGGTTTAAGAGGCTCAGATATGTAGTGTAACTTTATTGTCTCTTATTTTGAGTGGGTTTACTAACCTTCCGTAGTACAGAATGTATGGTCCTTTAAAAAGGGGTGGGGGGGGGAAATCAAGCATGCTTTTTTTCCCATGCTTCTTTCAGGACCACTCAGATGCTACTAAAATAGAAATGAAGGCAAGTGTGTATTTTATGTATTTCAATACTATAGGATAGGAAGATCTTCATTAAGGAAGCATAATAAAGAAGCTGTGTAGCTTCTCAACTTAATCCACTACCAGGTATATAATTCTCCACTCTAGGATTTTACAGTAAATTCTCTTTTCAAAATAAAACACTAACTAAATAGCAGCCCACCAACTGCTTGCCCAAGGCCGATCTCGAAAGGAAGAATTTAAAAAATCTAATGACCACATATGTCTTTACAATTACCCAGCTTTGTTAAATCTCAGAAGCAGTTGGGCTTTTTAATCATATATACACAATTCCTGTACCTCACAAGACTTAGTTATATGGAGAAGACATCATTATATGTATTTTTGTCTAAGGGAGATAGGAATTTGAGTTTAGAAAATGAGGAGCAGTTAAAAACATGGATGTTGTGAATTACACTCTTATTTTAGCTGTAAGCGCATGCAACATGTAAACTCAACAGTCCTGAGGTTTATGGGTGCTTGAAAACTTGGGAAGTTTCAAAGACTGGAACTATGCTAAATTTTTTTTAAATAGGGGAAAGTTTTCAAAAATTAATCGGTGCCCTTTTTGAATTTTATTATCCAGAGAAAAGCTAATAGGTAGGGTAAGAGGAAGATTTCCCACTGGCAGTCTCTTTTGGAATTGGAACAGATTTCTCCATTACATTGTTCCAGGAAAATAAACTCAGACATACCAATAAACTGCTTTAATAACAAGTTTATGTAGCTGAAGGGGCCGGTAAGACTGGAAACTCACCACTTTTCTGATATTTAGTCCCACTCCTTTTTGTACAACTGAGGACAGCCGTGGCTTGGCGGGTTCCTCCTTTTAATGGCCTAGATGTTGAGAGATCAGACACAATTTTGGGATAGTGACATTTTCTGTTCTCTCTCTCTAACCCCACTGATGTGCTGTGGCAATGCAATATTTCTGCAAAGCCGTGTGGAATTTTTTGTTGTTGTTTGTTTTTGCATTTGGGCCTTTATATAAGAATACAATTAATGAAAACTCTTTTAAAAGGCCCAGAAAGAAGTCTTTGATACATTGAAGTCTTTTTCACCTTTTTGCACATCCCACAAGAGAACTAAATCGCCACTAAGCTTTTCTTCTTGGTTAAACAATGTAACTGAGCAAATATTTTAATCGGGTGTTTCCTTTCCCTAGTCAGATCTTCATCATGTACACTTATTATTTACATAGGGAACCATTCCTATTTTAGACACAATGTGTATGTTTATTTTGATACTTTTGAATTTTGAGTTTATGACTCCTCTGATGTACAGTATATAGAGCATGGTTCATGGTTTCCGTTCATGAGGATGTGTCTATTTTTTAACTTTGAAAGGGATTTAAAAAGAACTGCATGTGTCTTGAGTGCCAGAGGTTCCCATTTATCTTTACACATTCATTTTAGTTAGTCAACAGAATTCCCTTAACTAATAGCTGATATGATCAGTATTTTGTTTCCAAAACAATATCCTTCTGCTAAGTGCTTCCAGAGTATAATAAAGGGAAAGGTATTGTTTTGGTCTTCAAGTGCATTCTGAATACAAGCACACAGAAGAACCAGGTAAATCACTAATCTAAAAGGCAGAATTGTATTTATTTTTCCCCCAGTGGGTGCAAGGTCCTAATTGTAAATAATTGAATTTCAACACCTGCAAATAAGCAGTGTGTGCACAAGCGACATAATGTGAACACAGAGAAATGAATTTATTCCCCATATGGGTATGTTTGCCCCCTGGCAATGCATTTCCATACTCTTTAACTTGGGGACTGAAATTTTATAAATTGACAGTTCTACTCAGAAGACCTTTCAAGCATCTTGTGTTTATGAGAATACAGGGGCATCTGCGGAATGAATTCGAACACATGGATGAATTAAATTTGAAAACACACACGGACCGAGAAGCAGACAGCTCCTAGGCTGTGGTGATTGCATAGATTATACAAAACTGTTAACCCATGCATTCGACTCTGCCGTGTATTCATTGCCCTGGATAGGATTATTGGTTTAAGACTTCCACTTGGATTAAACTACTTATTTAAAAAAAAAAAACAAACAAACAAGCCCAAAACTCTTCCTAAATGGGCGTAATTGAGATTAGTTCTGTTCTGTAGTTAAATCCCTACTCTCTCCCTGCTAATTAACATTAGTTCTTTTTCTATGGCGGGACTCTGTTTATTAAGTCATAAAGCAATTGAAGCATGCCACAGAGTTATGCTTGGTCTATAATTTTGGCTAAATGTTCAAATTTTCTTCCCCCTGTGCATTAGGAGCAGCTTGATCTCTAGAGTCCACCTAAGCTATTCTGTTGTTTCTTTCTTGCAGAAAACATGCTTTAAACTGCCACAGAATGAAGCCTGCCTTGTTTAATGTGTTGTGTGAAATCAAAGAAAAAACAGGTAGGAATGAGATTCCAACATTTAAGCATTTTCTTTGGCCAATTGACCACTTAACCGGCAATCAGGAACCCATTATTTAAATATTAAAATTTCAGAATAGAAGTACTCTCAAGATTGATCGCATATTCCAGTAGGAAGTCCTAGTAGCCCTGCTTCCTGTAAAAGAAAGCACCAAGTTTCTTTGACAGTTATTACCAGGCATTACTGGTTTATTTGCCTTAACTCTCTTCCCGGCCTCCTTGAAATTGAGGCTGAAATAGAGGTTATGAAGGGAAATTTATAGAATGATGTGCCTTTGGGGGAAAAATATGAAAGTAAAAGTCCGTTTCCTGAAGGAATATATTTTGGTCCATCTTTAAAACACTTAATTTTTTTGGAGTTGGGCACCGGGATGTTTAAGTGTTTAAAGTTTCCTTTCCTTTTTTTCTTGTAATTACACGAAGCAGCAAACTAGAGATTCTCGACAGAGTGTTGTCAAATATCTTTGTGGAAAGCGTCACACAACATCAGGTTATCGGTATTTGAGTGCCCTGTGATTTTATAGCTGGGAGAATCACTGGGTTTAGGAGAATAGAATGCCACGAGCTCACTCATTCTGTTGTTTTTCTACTTTCTAGACCTCATATCATGGACTAACACACTTATAACACATCCCAGGAGGGCATTTAAAATTTAAAGCAACAATTAAAAAATAGCAGTCATCAATCAGAGGTGTTCTTAAACAACAGATGCTCTGGGAAGGACATTTAGCAACATCCTCTTGTTTGTTTATTTTAATCCTTAATTTTCCAAGGTGGGTGAGTCTCTCCCCTGTAAAAAGAAAGAGTTGAGAAGGCAATCTGAAACCAGGGCATAAAGATGAGGAACGAGGGGTGGTTATATAAAGCGGGAGCTTCTGCTGGCCCCTGACTTGCTTGCTCGCTGTAGAGCAGTGCAAAGTACCTGACATCCTATTTATTTATTTATTTATTTATTACAACAAGGAGTGTAACAGTCAATAATTCATATCTAAACCATATAAGCAAGGGCATGACATGAATGAAAGTGACAATAAATATGATTGCATGCCCGGCTGATATACATTGATAGTTACACATAAAAAAAGGAAGCGGGGGGAGTGAGGGCACACAGGGCGGCTTTCTTCTTGAGTCCTCTCTGTGTTTCTCTTTTAAAAATAAATAGTTTCAAGATGTGACCATTGATCAAATATGTAATTACTCGGGTCTTGAAATGTATGGAAAATTAGTAAGCAGTTCCTTTGTTGAATGTTATTTGTGTTGTGCATGATATCCCAGACAAAGCACCTGAGCAGTGATGTTTAGATCTTTAAGTCTTCCGGGTTGCCTTGCCAAAGCCTAACCTTATTGCAAAGCTGTGAATTGCATTATTTTAGCTGTGAGACACCTTTTAAGAAATGTATGGATTGTGTATACAAATATCGAAAGGGCTTTTTCAGTTTGTCACACTTTCTAGTTTTTTTTTTTTTTCTATTAACCCGGAGCAGGAAACCTAAGTGTGTATATATTTCTTTCTCTTCTTTTTTTTCCTTCCTTCTCATTTTCTTTTTTCTCTGTTGCTTATTTACTTGGAATATTTGGTCTGTTGAAATTTGTTACTAATCAGGTATGCGTTCCTGCTAATCTTGCTTCATAAAATGTAGAACCAAGCTCTAAAGGCATATTTGATAATCCAGGCCAAAGAGACTCTATTTTAAAGACACTTTATCAGACTTTTATTGAAAGGAAGCCCATCAGGGCACTTAAATGTATATTGTGGCCAAAGTGTTTAATTCTAGTCTTCTAATTAAAACCTACTGAGGCAGTAGATCAAAGTGGGTGGGTGTGAATGGAGATCTGGTTCTGGTGTGGGTTCAAGAGTTTGCTCCTTACATGAATATTGCCTAAACTATGGTGATAGGAAGGTCAAAATAATACTCTAAAGGTATAATTGTTGGATTATATATTTTGTTTATAAGATTTTCTGTTATTGAATGACATTAACATTTGGAGATTTTTAAAAATCTAAATCACGGTTTTGTGTGTTGTCTCTCAAATAATATATTTAAAAAATAGTTCATTGAGTACTGTAAATTGAAAATGATAAGGATCATTGGCCCCGTGTTAAGAGGGAAATAAACACACACACACACACACACACACACACACACACAGAGTTTTGGATTGAGAGAGCACCCATGGGTGAAAGTAAAAAAAATAAAAGAAAAAGAGAAAAAAGAGAAAGAAAAAAAGTCCTTTCTCCTTATTCCTCAACTTGTGTATTGGAAGGATTAAGGGGAAGGAAGAAACCTCTCCTGGAATGTTGAGTGTTCGGTGTTATAGGTAGGAGACAACTGCGGTGTGTTGAAAAGGACTCTGATTCTAAAGCACGATTACTTACTCAGGATCGGCCTCATCCTCTTTCTACGAGCCCACAAATCTTACATATGGTTGACGTGTCTGAGACACATAGTGTCTGTAAAGTTGTAGGAGCTCTTTTTTTTCCCCCTCTTGATACAGAGCTAGTGAAAAGATCACTTGGATGATCAGTTCACATACATTTCTTCATTGTTTTGGGACTTTTCCTATTGTTACTTTCAAGCCCCTCACATTGAATGAGTATTTTTGAGCTTTCATCTCAAGCATTGTGGAGGTTACTTGATTTAGGGTGGGCTCTGTTTGTTTGTTTGTATTCTCACACGGAGCTCGCTCAGTGGGCTTACCTAGGTCTTTACAAGGAAGGCAGGACCCTGAAAGGAAGCCTGGTGATTGCATTCCTTGGCTGCTTTTGCTTTTTTGATTTTGTGAAGGACTTTCATTGGAAAACTCAGATATTAGTAGGGAAACTAGCTAAGATCGTCTCACCAACCTTTTGGAACTTTAAAGAAACACACACGCATAACACCCAAAGTAGGCAGCACCGTCTAGATTACAGTTGATTGATAGGTATTTAGTCAAAAATTACTGTGGGGATATTCAGAAAAAAAAAAAAAAAAAGAGAACCCTAGTGTTTTCTTGTTGAGAATGTAGGTAAGTTTTTATTTGGTAACTTTTTGCTTTTTTTAATAAATGCTAAGAACAAGGAATGCCTGCAAAATTCTCAGGCAGTAGATCTCAACAGCAAGAAAGCCCTGTCAAGACCTCCAGCAAGTGTATTTCAGAAGTGGCTTTTATCTGCTTGTTCCTTCTGGGAACATAGAGATTTCTGGACCATTTAATATCTCATTTTCTTTTGTTTCTTAAGAACCTTCCTTGTCTTCTGACATATTAGCAATAGGCTGGGTTTTGCATATGTGTAGAGGTAGTGGTAGTGGGGTTGATAGGATGGAAGAGAAGGAGGAGAAAAATTCAAACATACTGCATTTCTTAAAAAGACCTTAACTATATATATATATATACATATATATATATATGTATATATATATATATATATTTTTTTTTTTTTTTGCGGTACGCGGGCCTCTCACTGTTGCGGTCTCTCCCGTTGCGGAGCACAGGCTCCGGACGCGCAGGCTCAGCGGCCACGGCTCACGGGCCCAGCCGCTCCGCGGCATGTGGGATCTTCCCAGGCCGGGGCACGAACCCGTGTCCCCTGCATCAGCAGGCGGACTCTCAACCACTGCACCACCAGGGAAGACCCTTTAACTATATTTTTAAATGTTTCTTGATTTTTAAAAATTTCTGTGTCAAAAATCATGCAGGTTTAAAAATGAGGAAAACACACAAAAAATTTTGGGTGCCGTTTACTAAGAAGACTATTTATAAATAGTAACGAATAGCTGTAATTGTTGTGAATAGTTTTTACTTTTAGAACATAATAGCTATATATGGCACTTTTCAGCCAATTTTCCTCTGCATATTATCTACAGTGAAGTTATCAAATCACTGAAGGAGGTTAAAAAAATTATTTTTTGCTTTCTTAACATGCCTTTGTTCTCTCTCTTTTCTTTTTTCTCTGGGTTCAATTAACACCCCCATCACAGACTGTAGTTTTTTTTTCCTGAAGTCTACTGCTGTATTTCACCTTTTTTCACCCTTCCTTATTATTTTCGCCTGCTACTTCTTTTTAGTATAGCAATTACATTATGGGATTCCTAATCGTCGTCTTTTTATAGCATTAGAGAATAATTTGTCTGTGTGCACACACGTGTGTACATGTGTATGTGTGTGTGTGTGTGTGTGTGTGTGTGTGTGTATGTAGGTGGAGGGGACACCGTGGAAGGAAGCTATATATTTCAGGGAAATAATTCTGATGGGATTAGGCCTTGAACAGAGAACAGGAGTGTGGAGTGAAATAACTTCAGACAATTTAGAGCTGCCTCTGATCAGATTCCTTTTAGGGTTGACGTGGCAGGAGTGACTTTTCATAGAAGTTCATCTCTAGCAGGCAAATGCAAAAACTTTTTCTTGCTGATGAGAGAATTCAAGTATTTGTTTTTTTTTTTTTTTTTTTTTGTGGAAGGGACAGAGAGAGAGAAGGGGAGCAAATGAAGGGGAGTTACTTGATCAGTTTTACTTGAACCTCTGTTTCAGGTACAGCGATGTGCTAGGCAGAAGTCAGGTGATTAGACCCCGTACTATTTATTATAATCTGGTTAGAAGCGATAGACCTACAATAATACGGCTCCGTGGCAGACACAATGTGAGCTTATGATGAGAAGAGTCCCTTCTCTTCAGTCGATTTTGTGTCATTCACTTTTAGAAGTGGATTTGGACCAATTCTGGCACCTGAGAGGTAGAGAGGAGGATGCAAAGAACAGCTTGGTCAGACCCACCAGAGTGAGGTCTTTGGAAATTTGGTGTCATTTCTTCTAACAATAGGATGTCTGTGAGGATTGGGAATGAAAAAGATTTAAGTGAAACTGAGGAAGCTGGAAGAGGATTTATGAGTGGGGAAACGCAGGGGAAACTTGTGACTTAGGCCCTGTGGGGTGTTGCGGGCTGGAAGGAGCGAGGGTGTGGGTCCCCAGGTGGGTGGCAGGCTGCAGTCTGGGTGGAGGCGGGCATTGCCTGCTGGCGCATCTAGCTCACTGCTGGTGCCAGGCCTCTCTCACATGCCTCTCTTCACGTGCTTCTCCGTTCTGCTGACATCCATAAACTTTTGCTTTGTTGTTGGCAAAATTACAAAATTTACCCCCAAGCAAGCAACCAATCCCAAACCCAGATATCGAACATATTTAAATAAGAAAGCATTTTAATTTTAATTTAAAGCATAACCCTGGCTTCTCCTGCGGCGTAGTTTACAGGCATGCCTTAGGAAAACTTAGCATTGGTTAACTTAACTTTGGTTTCAAACCTTTGTGAGATGGATGCTGTTATGGTTGGAACTTGTTGTAGTGATTCTAAGCATACTTTTTACCTTTTCTTTTCATTAAAAAATTTGCCCGAAATGTCACGTGATTGAGGCAGTGTCCTAGGTGCAGCTCCCAAAGACAGCTCTTACTCATTTTCGTATGCCCCTGGCAGCACCCTGTCCATTTGCATGGCCGTTTTAGCCTGGGTTAGAGGAATATAATAATTCTGGCTCTACTCCTGCCCCTTACCTGTGATGGTGTGGTGAGGGTTAAGGAATGTAGTAACTGATAAATAAAATCAGCAGAGAATTAATGAGTTGTTTGCAAAGTGCTCTGAGCTCCCTGAGTGATATAGATAAGAGATGCTGTATTTTCTACAGTAAATTATCTCAAGACTCCTATTCTATTCCATTTCATAGTTTGTCATTGTGTTAACTTTTTCTACAAATATATAATTAAGTAGTGAGGTAGTCAGTGTGTCTCATCAGGAGAGTCCTCTGGTTGAATCTTTTGCCTCATCTACATCTTAGTGATATCACTTCTCAGAACTTGGCAGAGTGATTTCCAGAATTAAAAAAAAAAAAAGTGTGGGTATAGACTGTCATAGGATTATAAAACCTATCTCCCTTCATGGCAGAGTAAGGTCAGTAGTGACTTCCCGGAAGGTCTTCTTACCTCTGACGGCTCTGTTTCAATCTCTCAATTATTGGTGGAAATCAAGATTGCAACGGGTGGAAAAATTCATCCTTTTTGGTTTAGGTCCTGGTTTCAACTATATCTCCCATTGTCATTCTGTCAGTAAGTGGAAACTGGGGTGGGTCCCTCATACCTGTACTAGTTCTGGACCTACCACTAAGTAGTTATAAGGTGACAGGCAGATAGCTTAAGTACTTTTAGGAGAAACTATAACAGTAGTGGTTAAAGGTTTGGTGTCTGAAGCTGGACCACCTGGGTTTGTATCCCGATCTCCTATCTTTCAGCTGTGTGACCTAATTAAATTTACTAAACTTCTCTGTGCCTCATTTTTTCACCTGTAAAATAAAGGTAATAATGGTACGTATTTTAGAGGGCTGTTGTGAGGATTAAATGAGGTAATACATGTAAATTACAGTGCCTGGCATAGAGTAAACAGTCCATAACTGTTAGCTTTTATTATTTCTGGCCCTGTTTTCTTATATGAAAAAGAGAGGCTTGCACCAGATGGTCCCAAAAGACCAAGCCAATTCCAAGACTCTGTGATTCTATGCTGAAAAAGGAAAAATAGTGCTGAATTTAAGATTTGTTTTCTTATGTTTCTCTTGCCATTCTCTTAAAGTGAGAATGAGTTATATCTGGCCAAAAGGCTGGTCGAGGTTGGAAGAAGAGGGGAAAAAAAGAATGGGTAAGAACAAAGACAGAGGTTTTTAATTATCTACACACTGGACAACAACCTCCTGAAAAGCTAGAATGGCATTTTTAGTGATGGTGTTTTCTTAGCATCAGCAACTGGAGATATTATGTAATCATAGTTAAAAATATTTTCCCTTTGAAAACACATAGGCCCATCCATTCAACTCAAAGTTTCAAAGCAGGAAGAGTAACATAAAGTGAGTTTAGGGCAACCTGATCTCTTCCTGTCTTCTTCATGTGTTCTTCCTTTAGGGAAAATGTTATATCAGTCATAATAACAACCTTGATACTAGTAGTTTTTTTTTTCTTTTTTTTAACAGCTTTCTTGAGATATATTTGCTATACCATGAAATTCACCCATTTAAAGTATACAGTTCAGTGGTTTTAGTGTATTCACAGAACTGTGCAACCATCCCCACAACCTGAATTTAGAATATTTTTATCACCTCCCACAAACAACCCTGTACTCATTGCTGGTCAGTTTGTATTTCTCCTTTTGCATAGCCCCTACTAATCACTGATCTCTGTCTGTATGAATTTACCTATTCTGGACATTTCACATAAATGGAATCATATAATATATGGTTTATTACCAGCTTCTTTCACTTAGCATAATGTGTTTAAGTTTCACTGTGCTGTAGCGTCTACTGATCCTTCATTCCTTTTTATAGCCAAATAATATTCTATTGTATGGATATACCACATTTTGTTTATCCGTTAATCAGTTGATGGACATTTAGGTTGTTTTCATATGTTGTTGCTGCTCTGAACATTTGCATAACAGTTTTATGTGGACATGTTTTTATTTCTCTGGATATATATATACCTAGGAGTGGAATGTTAGATCATATGGTAACTCTATGCTTAGCATTTTGAGGAACTGCCAAACCGTTTTCCAGAGTAGCTGTAGAAGGTGTATTCTTAAGTTTTATTGTAAATAACACTAAATTTGGTCTTCGTCTCTCTCAGCATTATTTTTCAGCCTTTTTCTTCAATCACTGATCTTTCTTCTCCTCCATGTGTAAGGGTGCACTGTATTATTTTTCTTCTTTGATTAAGAAGAAAAGTATTTTTCTTCTTTTGATTAAGAAGAAACATATTTTTTCTAAGAAAAAATATTTTGATACATTTATTTGACTTGAAGTGTGCATGATCAGGATTTATGTGAAACCTCTCTCAGAGCTATCTGCATTTTAGAGAAGAAAAAAAAGTAAGTCAAAGGAATGAATCTCTACTGCTAGAATTTCGGGTGTCAGGTTCCCAGAGAAGAAGACCTTTGCCAAAAAGATCAGACAGTTTTTTTGAATAGCAATCTAGTATGCTAGAAAGAGCATGGTCTCTGAGTCAAACCAATCTGGATTCAAATCCTCACTTGTTGTGTAACGTAAGTTGATTTAACAGAGGTTCAATTTCCTCATTTGTACAGTAAAGATAATACAATGTAGGCTTGTTGAAGGACTAGCCAATATAAAGCACATAGTTCCATGAGTATGCTCAATACATGGCAACTACTCTTATTGTTCTGAAACCACGTGGCTGTCTACCACTGGTCTCATTAGTTTGACCCCGTCTATTCAGGTTTGGTTTTCTACCAGCTCTGGCCAGGAGTTTTAGGGGCTCAGTGAGATGCTTCCTGACCCTGCTTTTAAATGCTTTAAATGGTTTTCAATATGAGAGGGGAAAAAAGTCAGGGGCAAAGCTCAGCAGAAGTTACCCCAACATTCCTGCGCCTCCTTCCTTCAATCCTAGAGTTCTAGGGAGAGAATCCCATAGAACAGTGCTGTGCAGTGAACACATGTCATTCTAAATTTAACGTTTTAAATTTTCTAGTAACCCATCGGGGGAAAAAAGTAAAAAGAAACAGGTGAAATGAATTTTAATAACACATTTTATTTAAATCCAAATATATCTAAAATATTTCAACATATGGTCAACATAAAAATTATTAATAAGATATTTTACATTTCTTTTTGTACTAAGGCTTTGAAATCAGTTGTGTATTTTACATTTACAGCACGTCTTCCATTTGGACTAGCCATACTTCAAGTGCCCGATAGCCACATGGGGCTACTGTTCTCCATATTGAAGAGCATAGCCGTAGAATGGTTGTCCTGGCATAAATCTTTGTTTTGTTCTCTTTTTGGCATAATTTTCGCACTATAAGGAAGAGTGTGAAACTTGATTGTTCCCTACTCAGACTTGATCTGGTAGTTCTGCAACAATTGAAATTGGTTCCTGATGGATAGCCATGTTCCAGAATAAAGCTTATCTAAGGCATTGCTTTCTGGCAGGGAATATCCCACTACTGGGAGCCAGGATGAGGTGTTTCCCCTTTACCTTCTTCTGTGTTTTTACTTTTTTTCTTTCCTTAACTCCTCATTTTATGGTTTGATACCTTATCCCTAACAAAATGTGAAATGTTCCCTAAAATAGAATGGGTGGTGGAAGCAGCCACCTTGTTTTTGTACGGCTAGGATACAATGGAAAAAGAACAGAGAATTCTGTGTTTGCTGGACCCCAAATCAAGAGTTCTAAAGCCTAACACCGCCTGCCTCCAAGTTACTATGTTATTTTGAGAATGCCGTTTAACCTCTTGGTCTCGGGTTTCTACATCCATGGAATGGGCCACTCTAAAGAGCCACTAATCTGACCCCACGTTTCATGGATCGTGAACCCCAACATAGTCTCCTCCAAGGCCTGGATACATAGCACTGAAAGCAGGTGAAGCATTTATGAAACACGATTCTTTTTTCATTGTTATGGCACTCCTGATTTATCCTCTGACTCCTTCTATCCTTTCTAGACAGTCATGTAAAACTGGTTATGGTGGTGTTAAAGCTGCCTCCATCATTCAAGTTGAGCTGGAGAAGGCAAACCGGGAGGAAAAAAAAATAGTGTTTTTTTTTTTTTTTTTTAATTGAAGCATTCAGTATCACATTTACAAGGCCAGCTGGAGGCCAGTCCCAGTTTAATCCACCTTGTTGACTCCATGACTGAATGCAAATTATGTTTCTTTTGTGTCCTATCTATTTGTAGCTATTGGATTCTAGACTGAAAATTGCTTTTGGAAAATACAAAGATATATGGTTGCAGGCTTGGAAGTGCAGGATACGTTTGCCAAGTTCATATGGTGCAGCGCAGGAAGTCAGGAAACTTGGGTTTGATTTTCACCATAGAATTGTGGACAGTTGCTCGTACAGTGTGCCTCAGCTGAAATACTAAAATAATGTCTGTTTCCCACCTACCTGTCAGTGGGGCTTCTGGAAACAAAGTGAGGATATCTAGAAAGATGTTTGACTTTCCTTAAGAAAGTGTGGTTCAGTAAGTGTGAGAAGAAAGTTCCATCTATTTGTTCTGCTTTGAGACGGGGTTGAATCTGCTAGTAGGTCAAAGGAATACATTTACCTAGTGGCCTGTGCTGGTAGGGCTGAGAGATAGCTGTCAGTCAGTCATTTTTCTGAGGGCTTTAGGTGATTTGAGCCCAAGTCTTGTCACTGTAAGAGAATCCTCCTTATAATTACCATTGTTAATAGAATTGAAAGTTTGCATTTATATTTTGTCTCTAACAAAGAGAGCCTCTCAGAGACCCTGATGACGAGCCCAGCCTACATCTATTCTGAAAGGCTCTCTGTGGATACGAGTGTGTAGACGTTAATTCCTCTCTACAGAATTTGCATGCAGAGGCTCTAGGGCCGTGCACCCTGCTTACATTAATAAACGTTTAAAAACAAAGCGCGGGCAACACATGCACCGCTTTCCTTTGTGTGGCCTCCTTACTAGGGTGCTTGTAATCCCTAACCCCTTGCGTGGGAAATGCGTGGGTGGGTGGTGATGCTGCGCGCAGCACGGAGTCTGAAGGCCGGAGAAGTAACTAGATCGTGTGAGGAATAAATTAAAGCAGCTTCGTCCTGAGGCTAATCAAAGGGGAAAGGAGAAAACAACCAGAAAACGCATGAGATGAGAGAGCCTGTTTGCTTAGATCAGGTGGGAAAGAGAAATCGGAGTCGTCGGGAAGGAGTTTAAGGGGATGCATTACGAAATAAAACTTTGGGAACTTAAGAAAATGCTAAGAAGTCTTGGAGGAACGGGGTGGCCGGCCACATGGCCTTGTGCTAAGCAGAGGCCCCTTTCAGACAGGATCGTAATGCTCTGAGCTGGGCCTGGGTAGACGGGCGCCTGGGTCTTGCTGCAGCAGCGCGCACAATTAGCCTTTCAGAGGAGTGGGCTCTGGGGGAGCTGCGAAGCCTCCTTGAAAGCTGGTGACCTCACCATGGGGCTGATGCTGATGCAGGGGTATCAGCGCCCGCCGCCTTCGCGTTCCCGGCCGGGCCTGTGGGCCTCCTCTGCGCCCCGCGGGGCTGCGCGCACTGGCAGGGAGCCGCCGCCCAGCGCAGAGCCGGCCTCGAGCCCCCGAACCCCTGGCGCGGGCCGCCCGGGCGCGGCCCGGGAAGCCGAGAGTCCCCGGAGAAGGGCTTGGTTGTGTTTTCACCGATTCCTTCCTTTTGGGCGCCCCAGGATCCCTTCCTCCCCCCGCCACCTCCTCTCCTTAGCTGCCCTCACTCTCCAATTCCCGAGAGGGAGATAGGAGAGGACCCCCCCACCCGCCAGGGGGAAAGTCTCGCGGGAGTCATCCTTCCTTTATTAAACACCTCTCAGTCTGGGCTTGGACCCTCGCAGCCACAGCAATCGGAGCCTCCAGCGAGCAGCGAGGGTTGCGGGGGTCTGTCCCCAGGGAGCCAGGCGCGGGGTCTGTGCCGCATTTTCGGTATGCAAAGTGGCCGTGCAGTGCAGACGCTGGCGGTGGTGGTCTTGCATACAGAAGTGAAATTCAGAAGGCAGCGTGTAAGCACGTGGGTGAGCGTGTGCGGGTACCCGCGCTCACAGGCACACATCTTAATTTGCAGCTCCTTGCTTAGTTGCCTCTGTGTTGTTTCCTTTCTGTTCAATAAATAGTCCGGTTGATGCTTCATGGTATTGAAATGAATCGAATAACGTAATCTGAAGTTACTGCAGAAACCCTCTCCCATCTTCTCTCTCTCAGCTCTTACAGGGAGCACATCATCTTCCCCTGGGGAGATTTTTAACCCAAAGAACCTTGATGTACTTTAAACAGCGCTGACATTTGTTTTCCTTAAGCTTGGTCTGATTTCTTTAACACTTGAAGAAGGTTGGGTGCCTTCCCACGGACCTAGTTTCTTATGTGCTGGCTTGTCTTATCTCAGAGGAAGGCTTCAAGGGGCCTCACGCTGCCTTCTTTTTGCGAGAGTCTTCTGAAAGTAAAGAATCGATTTTGGTAGTTTGCCCCCCTCCAACCCATACACACAGAGTTGCCTCCCCTCCCCCACCTAGCCTGCTGGAGCCAAGGCAGGAAGGGGCTGTCATCATGCTCAGGCCTAAGCCATATTACTTTATTTTTCTTCTTCGAAAGTTACACCAGGAAAGATGTTCTTGATGTGTGATTATTATTCTTAAATGGATTCTTGTGCTTTCTTATCATTGCTCTGTTGCAGCCTCCTTGGGCACCCACCAGGTCCTCTCATAGACCCTCCAGAAACTTTCTACTGAATGAATGTGGGAGAGCAAGAAGGTTGAATTCCCTCATTACTTCGAAAATCTATGAATTCATTCTCTCTATAAATTTCCACCAGCCTAGTCTCTGATCCACCAGCTGAAGAATGAGGCCCGTTATTAATTTCACAGGATGAGTTTCTCATCCCAGTAGCTCTGGGGGAGAGGATGGAAGGGTTATTATATAGGTTGAGAGTTCACATGTTCCTTCTGTTACAGATGTTACAGCTAAAATATAAGAGTAGCAATACTAATACCAGCAATGGGGATAATAAAGAATGAAAATAATTGCTTCCCTCTGTTCCTGATTTGGACACTGCCACCTCCTACTCATTACCTACTCATTTCCTCTTCCCTTTTTAGGTGTTTCAGGCTGTGATATCTTGGTAACTACAGCTGCAGATTAACTTCCTAGAGGCTTATACGAAGGAGAGAATCTCCCTAGTGGCTTCCATTTGGTCTTAAGTATGCAAAGATTGGTTGTCTTTTCAAGATCCCACTAGAATATGTCTTCTCCTCACTTATGTTGACTTACGTCACCTCTTGAATGTTGGCTTTCATAAGTGAGGGTCATGGAAGCTTGACTGTTTTTAAGTAAGTGTGACCAGATATTTTTGAGCGCCATCATTTCTGGAGATGTTGGGCAAAACTCTTATGTCCCACAGGTTGAAAAGTGAAAAAGTTAAAAATGAATTCCTGTCCTGGTTGGGTTTAATATTTCAACACCAGTTAGACATTTCATTTTAGACCTTCTGGAGGGCATGATGAAATTGCAGAGTTGTATACTATTTTAGCCCATTCATTGCTGTAGCATATATTTATGAAACTTCTCTGTATAAGGCATGAAAGACACCGAGGAACACAAATGTGCCAGTGGTGGGCCTTAACCTCAAGGAACCTACAGCCCAGTAAGGGGCCGGCATCGTGGTCATGATCTTTGTAACATGGGCAGCTGACTTGCTTCCAAAGCCCTCTGCCCAGGACAGGACTCTGTTCCTTACGGCCAGGAGTGTATCGGAGAATGTCATTCCGACCCAAAGTTCTTGAACATGCAGGGTGATACACGTGGCAGAACGCTTTCTTTCTTTCAAAGGGTGCTGATTTTTACTTAGGCAGCCTGAGAAATGTTCTGTGTTTGAGTCCTCACATAGCTGGCCTTCTTGCTTTTTGCTAAACCCTGCCTCTGCTTTCCTTTCCTTTCCGCTTCCCCTTTCACTCTCTTTTGTTCCCTTCCTCGCCTTCAATGGGGCATCCCCCAGACCCTCAAATCACTATTTGCCCAACCTGTGACCTGAGACCACTTGGCATTTCCCTGGGATGGCTGGAATTTACCGCCCGCCGAAGAGGCATCTGTGACATTTGCTCACCTGGGCGGCTTAAGCTACAGGGTCCGCGTGGAGGGACTGCTGAGAGGAAGTGTGAAATTTACCTCTGTGCGCCAGGGTTCTCGCCAGCAGGGAGACAAACAAGGATGCTTTTGAGAAGCTGGAATTAATTTTTATCAGGGTATGCATATATAGTTCTGTATATTCACACACACATTTATTATGTATTCAGTAAATGCATGTAGACAATTTGTGCATTATCTGTCATTTTCTAGTCATTATTTTAACAAATTAAATTTTCATGGTTAGCTTCATCTTTCACATTCATACCCTCCCCTTGCACAGCTCCCTTCTTTCCCCCCCTGCTGGTAGAAGACACTGGGTTAACTTGACGCTCTTTGAGGCCTTGTGCCATTAGACCTACTGTCTCCTTAAGGTTTATGGGACTCAGGTGATGGCTTTCTCGCTGTGGCTGGCTCAGCCAGGCCCAGCTGTTCTGCTGGTGAGGAAATAGCTGCTTGTCTCTTTGGATCAAACTGGTCTAGGAGCTTGTTCAATCCAGTTACTGGGACAGGCCAGCCCTGGAGGCTTCTCCTACTCTTGGAACACACAGACGCACAGTCTGTCTGTCCTGGCTGTCAGCCGAGGAAGGGAGGCAGGCAGTGTAGATGGTTAAGCTGTTACTTTATACTCATGTTTACCCTATCCAAGTGATTTGAAGGGAAGACTGCCGTGGGCCCCAGGCTGGGAGAAGAGTGGTGGTGGGTCATCTTAGCATGAAGCTGAACGGAAAACGTCAGCGGAAGTGATGCCCCTTTTCCCCTTTGGAGCAGGAAATTCTTCTGTGCGCAGGTAATAATAGTTAATGCATAGAGCACACGTGGAGCTACTATCGTTGCCTCAGTTTTTAAGATGAGGAAACTGAAAGAGAGTTTCATGAACTTCCCGAAAATTGCACAGCTTATGAGAGGATCTGTTGGGACAGGTTTGACTCAGGAAGTTTTACTAAACGTAGATTTTTCTACCAAAATCTTCATTCCCATTGAGTGACAGCCCTTCAGCTTGTGATTCTTCCCAGAAAATCCCGTGGAATCCTACTCAGGTGTCCAAATAACAAATCATTTGGCTTGCCCACTTCTGGTCCTGTTTCTCAGGTACATGAACTTCATTATCTCTTGGCTGTGGTTGGCTGTAAGACATAAATAAAAGGAGATAAGTCCAAAATTCTCCCTGGGCCTGTTTCCTGGTTTTTGTTAGGCCCCTGCCTATTTGCTTTTTTAGAATCTACCTGATTTCTTTCAGGCAGTGTGCATGACTTCCTTTCATAGGTGGGCTAAAGCTTGACTGCCCGTCTGTTTTATATATATTTTATATCTATGTCATCTTTTCTAGTTCCTTCTCAGAAGCCTAGAACTCGGGAACTTAAAGCCGAGCACAGTGTCTTGTTCTTGCATGCCTTTCCTGGTCCTGCTGTCCTTCTGTCACACCTGCGTGTGCGACTGAATGGAAGCTTCCTTGGTGAAACCAGAAAGTCTCACCTGCCCAGTTGCAGAGCCAGTCTTTTCAGAATGGCACATTGAGCAGCTCCTGTTTTTGATGAGTGGGTGTTCTCAGCTTAGAGGAGGGGACAGCTGCCTCCCAAGGACCTGGGTGGAGATGAAGTCCCCGGGATGGGCCTGGATGGTGATGGTACAGGGCTTGTTATCTTCACATCACCCCAGGGGCTAGAAGGAAAAAAAAAGAATTCAAGGTATCTTATGTTTAAATGTATTGTTTAGAAAACAGTATAATCCCAGGAAGACCTTAATAAAGAAAATACATTATAAAAGAAAATAAATTCACCTTTAATTGTACTGCCCTAGCTCAGTATCTATTATAAGTCCCTCCCCCACGTTTATATTTTCTTCCTGTCATTTTCCTTATGGCCATATGAATGTTCTGTTTCTTGGAGATGATTATATACTCAGGAATGAAATTCTCTTCTATTTATGAATAGAATCTGTTATGTATCTTATTTATTTATTTGTTTATTGCTCATCTCATTTCAAAGAGGAATTGAAGCAGCTTACCAGAAGGTACAAGCAAAACGAAGAGATTTACTAAAGAAATGAGGAAATTAGAAGAGAAAATTAAGGTAGAAAAATAAAGTGCAAGGGAGCATTAGTATGTAAAATTGCACGCACAAGATCCTTTCTCATTGTGGCCGTCCGAAGCCTTTTGCTGGTAAGGAAATAGCTTCTTGACACTTTGGATCAAACTAGTCTTAGGACCTTGTTCAGTCTAGATCCTGTAGAGGCTGGCTATAGATTTGACTGTTTGCTTCCTGGTAGCAAAAGCAAAAAGGGAAACAGGCTCGATTTCAAATTTCAAAGCATTTAGAATTGAAAGTGAATCAGTTGTTGGCTGCATGCAGAATTTCTCCTGCGGTTCCTAATAAGATGCTAAATGATATGATAGATGTTGCCCTCAACATATAAACAAGATATTATATTTCATAGTTTACTGTAACCCTTTATGTATAACATCCCTACCATACTTGCCAGATCTTATTATAATTATTGGTTGACAAACTGACTCCCTCATTAGGCTAATGAATTTCTGGAAAACAGTGATTAGAACATATATGCCCAGCATATGTGTAGTAAATACTCAGTTAATAGTTTTTGAATTGAAACACTCTTTTATCTTCTTATCCAAAAAGGGGGAAAATCCATTCATTAACATTTACTGAGAATTGCCATCAAAAAGAGGGATCAAAAGTTCCTGCCCTTGAGGAGTTTATGGTCTACTGGCATAGGTACATCTTAATAGATACATTGTACTCTAGCTAGATAAGTATAATAGAGGCATGAACGTTTTTTGTGTGTGAAATGTCGTATAAGATTGCTTAAAATACACTCTCAATACAGCTAGCTTCTCCTTTTGGAGTTTGGGGTTTGGATCCTTAAGCCCGGAGAGGGGAGGGTAAAAACAGGAATGATGAGGGCATCTGATTGAGGAGTGAGGCCACTGTCTTGCAGATTAGCATTTTCATTTCCTTTCTCTTTTAGGGGGGAGGTCCTTGGTTAACTACCCCAGCCTCCCCAACCCCCAGCTCTCTGGGATGAGAGTGTGATGGGGCCTCAGGGAGGTAGGGAGTGGGACCCCTCTTTTGGCATCTTCCTGACTTGACCTGGCAGCCTCAGAGGGAAGACTGTTCGTTTTCCCGCTGCCCGTCAGAGTGATGGCCACCACTACCATTCCTGTAATGACTTATAGAGAACACTGGATCCTAAGACCAGGAAGAACGAATGATCCCTGGGACATACTTGTAAAATAAAGAGTGAAAAGAACAGATAACTGCCACATCTGGCTTTTACCCAGTTTTGTTAATTTTTTAGTTATTCATGGTTATATTAATCAGAGTTTTTACGTTCATATTTCCCTTTCTCCCTCTTTTCCTTTCTTTTTAAAAACCTTTACCTGGTGCTGACTTCGAAGCTAGGCACAATGGGAGATGCAAGATAGGACCTTGTCCTCAAATTTCTTATCATTGGGAGAAAATAGAGGGGGCTTCAGGGCAGCCATTGATCAGGGCCTTGCAGGTGACCTAAGTATAGCACAGTCTTTAACCCTCTGTACACTCTCAAAGGTTCCAGAAAGATGATTGCAGTTTTGTCTGAGATTGTAAGCTTCTCCCCCTTCCAGATGGTAAACTAGTGAGCCATGCTTTATTCATCTCTGCATACCTAGCACAGTGCTTGGTATATATGTGATGCTCAGTAAGTGTTAGTTGAAGGAAGGAAGGGAAAAAGGAGTCACAGATAATTCATCTAAATCTGAATCGTACTTATTTCTATTTTCAGACTGCCTATCTTAAGAAATTATTTCCAAAATTACTGCTGTCTGCTGTGAGCGTACTAGTTTCTGAACCTTATGCGTGTGCTTCTGCAATGTGTCAAAAAATAAGAAGACAGGATGGAAATCCCTCTTAGATCTATTGGATCACTCCAGTGAAGTGCTCCAAACCCAGTGCTCAGAGACAAAGAGGTTTCTGGTTAGAATCAACCTGTTATTGAATGGCTCCTCTGAGTCTGGGTTTTCTGAGTTATGGTCTCGGCCTTGGGGTGATGAAGGGTGCTCAGGGTGTCACAAGGTAGACGGAGGGGCGGGAAGAGCGTGCAAGAGACGTCACATGAGAACCGTGTAAGACAAATGATAATCAGATTTAGGAAGCTGGCTAGACACAACCTTTCAGTGGGAGAGGCAGAGGTGGGAGGGGCAGCTGCTTTAACTAGTCAATGGCTCAGATTCCAGTACCTTCCTTTTATTCCCATCCTCAAATTGTCCTGTCTTTTCCTATCTACAAAGCCTCCTCTTTTTTCTTTCCCCTCTCCCCAAAGTTATGCCAGCTTTCTCTTTGCTTCTGCTTCTGACTTTTTGCCCAGTTTTCCTTCCATCAGATCAATTGGAATCCTGGAAAAGGACTCCTCCATTAGATAATAATAATAGTAATAGTAATAAATACAAATAAACCCAAGAAGTTGAAAGTGTGATTTTTTAAAACGTGAAAACTGTTGTAGACCCCACAGCAGGGGATGTAATTGAGTAAGAGGCTCTCTGGGCACCCTCTACACTTCTCCCCTCACCCCTCCCAGTGTAAGCACGTGTAATTTAAACCTGTCCTTGGGGAGGAAGAAAGGAAGAATTGCCCCTACCTTCCTCCTGCCAGCCCCCTCCCTGCTTGAAAATTCCTAGTTGGAGTCTGTGATATCTCAAACCAGGCTGTCACTTTTCAGGGTCACTCCCTGAGGATATCCTTCCCCCATCCCAGTGCAGTTCAGATGTTTCCAAGTGAAGAGTATCAAAAAGCTCATTTTCCCTACACATCTCCCTTCTCGTGAGCCCTGTTCCATGTAGGGTCCTGCGTTTGCTTTAGTGGCTTTGCTATTTAGTCTTCTCCTGGGGAGAGTGGGGATGTTTGTCTTAGACCAGGAATCTCACTGTGGACTTTGAGGAGGGCTGTGTGGTCTTTGAGGGTCAGTACATTTAAATAAAAGTGTCCTGAAGAGTGCCTTTGGCTTGATTCAAAGACCGCTAGAACCAGTTTCTTTGTCTGAGTCTCTTCTGTGGCTGTTCCACTCCTTTGCTCAGCAGAGCCACTCTGTTTAAGGCTCTTCTCAGTTGCCAAGACTCTCACCCTAAGTTGGGCATCTTGGTAGCTAATTACAATGGATGTCTAGCAGAGAAACTTTTAGCATTTTGGTCTGTAAACTTTTTTCTTTACATCTTACACCCATGTGTAGTTTTTTTCTCGAATAAGACCCCTTTCCTTTGTGTCATTAATAAACAAAATAACTTTCAATTTATAGCCTCACGCCTTTTCTATACTATCCCTTGAATAAGCAGTGCTTATATACATTCATTCATTCATTCACTCATTCCTATATTCAACAGATGGCATCTTCCTAGGGTACTAAAGTCAAAGAGAGAGAAGGAAATCTGGGAACCTGACAGTACAACTGTGTTGTACACAGAGAGGATATGTGCTGTACTCACACCCTTGGAAATTAGAGCATTTTTTAGTTTGTTGGAAGAACCGTAAATATAGATGATCACTCTCATGATCCTACTGGCAAATCTACCTGTCAAACCAAATAGGAAGATGCACCCAGCATCCACTGCTTATGTTTAATGGTTTATCCTGGTGGAGTTATTGCTCTAATGTAGGCAGACAAATAGGAATAAGAAGAGCAAAGGATACAGAAGATACATGTGCATCTGTGTCATTGCTTGCCCAGAGGAAGCTGCTCATGGGTGAAGATGCTATAGTCATCCCTGAACGAGCCTCAAACACGGCACTAGGCACGTGATGAGTGTTCAGGAAATGTATGTTTTTTTCCCCTCTTCATTTCCAAAGCAAAACAGAAACATCCAGGCCCATTTGGTGCAGCTCTGTGATGCAGGAGAACAGATCCTGGCCTCTTCTACTATTGAGTAGATAGGTAACGAGAGGCCTGCCACTCAGGCCAGTTTCCTCACCTGTAAGGTGGGCACTATTACACTCATCCCCTTGGCTCTGTCCACTTCCAGGGAGGTTATGAATCTCCAGTGAGATATGGGTGTACAATGCATTGTCAATTACAAACGACAACCCAACCTGAAGATTTTTTTTTCTCTAACCTATCCTGTCACCACTGCTTACAAAATCGAAGCAGAATCGAAGAGAGAGAACTCACAGATTGGCCGGCATGTGCAGGGCTGATTTAGAACATGGCATAGATTTAGCAATCTTGTTGAACACAGAATTGGTGGGGCATGCAGTGAATACGGAGCTCAAGATCCCAAGAGAGTTGAACAGAGAGGTGTGATGGAGAGGTTTGACGATGGCCTGTTGAGGCTGTTATCCACAGAGGGAACTTGAAGATAGAGGTGAGCTGCCCACAGAGAGAACAGCGGCAGCAGTCCACCAGGATTTTGTACGGAGAATGAAACTTGGACGTCGACCCCACAAACCCTCACACCTCACACTTAAGGATGGCGCCCAGGATGATGGACACAAGGGAGATAGCAAACGTGGCTTGATGTTTATGTGTGTGCCTATTTCATATTCCCTGGTTTCGTGCACCAGGCCTTAGGATGCTACAGCTTCTGCTGTATCTTCAGGTAATGGGTACCGGCGTCTTTCACTTTGTGTGGATAAGTTCCTGAAAAGTGTTTGGGTCCAGTTTTGATAACTGTATCCTTTATCTGGGTCCACTCCTTCGCTTCATGGAAACAACGTGTGTGATGGAAAGAACCCTGGATGGGGATATTACAGAGAGCAGGGACTTGGGTATGTTCCTTATACTCTGGCGGTCTCGGCTGCCTTATTGTTAAGTGAAGGGATTCAATTTGAAAGATTAAGAGGTCTTTTCCAGGGCTAGGCTTGTAGCACTCCTTTTGTAGGGCGAAGAGCCGTTTTTGTAATGTGAATACTCACATCTTATAATGTTTCATCTGCCTTTTTTTTTGTTATTACTTGCCAATCTTTGTGTGTCCGATTTTCTTGAGGAAGGACATCAGGCACACTTATTCGATGTGTGGAGCTTATCTTCCTATTCATAGGAGTGCAAAATGAGAGGTTTTCAATACACAGATTCCCTTGCTAACTCCAGTTTCTCAGAAGCTTAGTGAATGGTCATCTCGTTGGTCCATCTATCTGCCTCTCTCTCTCTTTTTTTTTTATAATTTTGATTGGAATGCAGTTGATTTACAGTGTTGTGTTAGTTTCAGGTGTACAGCAAAGTGATTCAGTTATGCATATACATATATCTACTCTTTTTTATCTATCTGCTTCTTTTCATCAGTTTTTTTTTTTTTTTTGAAGTTGTGCCCGCTTGCAGCCGTTGGGCACTTCTGCTTCAAGAAACAGCCTCACATACACCACCCCAGGGGGTGTTCCCGGGAGAAGTAGAGAGACAAGTGCCAGATGTTGTAGCATCCCTATCCCCCTACTTCCCACAGCTTTCTAGCCCTGAATCTCCCACCCAGTCACTTAAGCCCACTTTTTATATGCAGAATGAGAGGGGAAAGAGCCCTGGGGATGCAGGGAGGCCTTGTCCCCTCTCACCTGTCCTTGCTGGGACGGACAGCTGATTTGGGGGAATTGAAATCCAGAGTCTGAGGCAAAGACCAAAGGACAGAGGCCAGACCCAAAGTGGCAGCCGGGCGCAAAATGATTGAATGAAACAGGGATACCATCACTGGGAGCTGAAAAACCTCACGTCCAGATGTGGTTGGAGAGGTTCATAGAATGAAAGACAGTCCGATGAGTGAGATACACACGCCTGTAGAGTACAATAGAAAAATCAATAGTAAGTGGAGGTGAAAGAGTTCTAGCCGGCTTTTATTGAGCACGAAGAAGACAAACTGGCTTTTGCAGTGGTTCCAGCTCTATGTTAATGGTGCTTTTTAAAAAACTCCTGTACAGGGTAGGGGGGAAAAGTCACACAGTAGAAGTTGCCAGCCTGGACATGCAAACACACACATACACACAGATGATGTAAAAAGAGAAATCAACTCAGGACTGAACATTCTCGGGTTTGTGCATATGGGTTTATGCACGTGATGAAGTGTGCTGTAATTTTACATGCATATTTTGGACTTTAAGATGGCATAGGGTTTGATCTGTCCTTTCCCATCCCTGGTCCCTTCTTCCTTCCCTTCGCTTTCTGCAAGTCTAGTGTGGCTTTATTAGGAATTCCCTTTGGTTTAGGGGGAAAAAAAATTAGAGGGAGAAAGAGAGACCGGCTGGAGGGGGAAGAAACAAAACTAGCTCTTGGCTGGCAGCCCACAGCATGGGCCCAACAGCCGCGTTAGAGAGCGGTGCCCTGGCCTTCTGTTTTCTTAAGCACACACCCCTCACCCACACGGTGCCCTCTTTTTCTCTAAGGGGGCTGAGGGAGGCTGTTTCTACCCTCCTAACCTATTTTTTTCCCCCTTCTGTTGTTTAAAGAGAATATTTCTATCTCCTTTTTTTCTTTCTTTTCTTTTTTTTTTTTTTTTTTGAGGCTTAAGCCCAGAGAGCAGTGAATTTCTCCTTGCTGGCCTCTCCTCTCCTCCCCAGCCCCCTCCCTGATGAAGAGTTCATCCAAAGTTCGCATCCAGACTCTGAACAAAGTGGCCCAGACCTTTTCCTGACTCCTCACCCTTTGTCCTCATCACTCAGTGACAGACAGGAATCAAATGCTGAGGACCCAGCCGGGAGAGGGGCTGTGGGGGAGGGGGGAGAAAGGAGAAGATTTCCCATTAACTGGCTGGGCCCTTAACAACCATGGGGAGGAGTGAGGAGGAGGGGGAGGAGGGGGGAGGGGAGGGGAGGAGGGGGAGGAGGAGGGAGGGGGAGGAGGAGGGAGGGGGAGGAGGAGGAGGGAGAGGGAGGAGGGGAGAGGGAGGAGGGGAGAGGGAGGAGGGGAGAGGGACGGGGGAGGGGGAGGGGAGGGATAGGGGAGGCGGGAGGAGGAGGGGAGGGGGGAGGGGAGGGGGAGGGGCGAGGGGAGAGTGGCAGGCCCAGAAAGGATTTTTGTTTAAGTTTCCCCAGGCACACACTGAGCATTCCCAACTTGTTTGCAGACGGTTTCATCTGGTTTCTGTTTGAGGAGAAGAGAGAATAGGATGATCTGTAAGGAGATGGGCCCAACAGAGGGGAGAGAAGGGATGGGAAAAAGATATCAGGGGTGTTTTTCCTGAAGCTGGAAACATCGAAGCTTTCTGATCCTACCGTGAGAAAACGAATTCTCTGGGAGTTCAGGGCTCACTTTTTGGAGGTAGATTACACTTTTCAGGGCACCAGAGGACCACAGAGCAGGTTACTTATTTCTGAGTGCTAAATGATCCCCTGGTGCCCTGGAAAGGCCCGTTTACCTCCAAAAGGTGAGTTGTTTATTGCCGGTGAGTAGAATATTGGCTGAAATGCTGGCTCATCCATCCTCTCCGATCCCTGCGAGGTATTTAAGGTGGAGGTGATATTATCCACCTCTCACTACGGGAAGGGGGCTGATGAATGCCTTTCTGATTCCTGTTCCCGGGATTGAATTGCCAGGGAGGGAGGGGAAGTGACTTTTCCAAGGTCTTATAGTGAGTGAGCCACTGATTGAGGTGGAATTAGATTTCTGTCCCTGTTGCAATGCACTTGTTTCTCAGAGAAGAATAAGCGTATTGACTCTGACGTGGAGCCTCATGGAGAAAGGCTGATAGGAGAAATACCTCGGCCAGCTCTCACTGGGAAGGGAGAGGCCAAAAGGAGGATGCTTCCATCATAGTCCTGACCTCGTCAGATTTTTTTTTTTTTTTAGTGCTTTGGGGCTCTGGGCTGGCTTACTCGCGCTGCTTGTCAAGGCTTCATGCACTCCTGCCACGGTTCCCAATGGTCTCCACTCCCTGTGTCTCCAAGGTCAGGTATACTGCTGAGTTCAGGTAAACAAGCATGGGTGGGGGGAGGTGTATGAAAAATGAGGCCTGAATTGGTGAGGAGGAAGTTAAATTGTGAGATGCCATTTTTGGTGAGCCTTAGTGGGGAGGACAACAGCGTGAAATCCTGCTTGGCGTTATGGCCAGAAGATCTATTGCCTTTTGCTCCCCTAAATCTTCAAAATCATAGTGAACTCTGTGATACCTGAAAGCAGATGCTGTCACCTAGCCCTTCAGAGTTTGGATGATGGAGGGAATTGAGAATTCCTTCTGTTGGATGATGAACAGGGAATTGATCTCAGGAGTCAGGACGCTTGGGGTCTGTTTCTCCTTCTGACTGCGGATTTGTTATAGTAAACTATAAACCAAATAAATTATAAGAAAGACTCTGCAGGGATGTTGACGTTTGGTGATATTAAAAACTTGGAATGCATGATTACACTTCTAACATTTACTGAGGTTTCATGTGCCACTCATTGTGCAAAGCATTTCTGTTCATATATGTTATTTCTTTTTAAAGTATACAACAATCCTACAAGGTGGAAATAATTATTTAACAAGTGAGGAAATTGAGGCACAGGGTGATTAAAAATAACTTCCCTAAGATTAGTTTGGTCAATAGTTACGCACATTATCATGGAAATACAGTGCACGTCCAGTGATTTTTTTTTTTTTTTCCCCAGAATAGCTCTGTTCACAAAGAGTTTTGTAATCAAGGGACCACCTTATTCATTAGGGTTCTGGATAACTTGGATCCTGATTCATTTCAGGCTAAGTTGAGTGAAAGCTTACCTTTTCACAGATTAACAAAGGGGGGCTTTCTAACTATATCAGTCACATAAATGGTGTTCACGGGAATATTTATCCTGCTTAGCAGAATAAACTTTCCAAAGATTTAGCAGCGGAATTTGCATATAATAAATGTTTTAATTACTAATGATTCTTGCCAATTAATTAAAAAGTCTGTCTGTCGTGGCGCTGCTTTCCTGGCAGCACTTTTGTTGACGATGAGTTTATGTTTATATTTAAGTCACACAATGACATTTCTTTTCACTGTTTCCTAACCCAGGTCTTCTGTAGCAGAACATCCTTTTAGCAGACGGGTGTGGATTTTCCTAGTCTACAAGTAGAGAAATGGGGAGATATGCATGCCCTACCTTGGGCCTGAGAGGAACTTGGTGATAGGGTCTGCATTCCAACCTGACACTTCTGCATTTTCCTGGCTTCTTGTTTCTTGTGAGCTTGTCAAGGCCATTTGCAAAGTTGGGGCCCTCTGCGAACAGGGGTGCTTGCCGCTGCAGTTAGATGCAGTCTAGACTTTCCACCTCCCCTGTGGCACTTTTGGCAAGTTGACAGGTATAATTGATGAGTTATTCTAAGAATGCGATTCCTGAGTAACTCTAGAGTGGAGTGACTGCGTTTCTGAGCAGTTAATGTGGCTGGAGGGGAAGGCAGATGAAGGGGGTGGGTGTTGGGGAGCTCGGGGTGATGGGGAGGAGGGCCTTTGTTCAAGCCGAGTTGTGTTCCAAGACGGTGGTTCTGAGTGAGGGCGGCGGGGAATCCTAGTACCCAGGGTCCCCTCTTAGGGCTCACGGTTTCAGTATGAGAATCCATGAGGCTTTTCCAGTTCATCCCCATGTGCGTCATAGGAAAGGGAACAGAAACAATTCACTTTAACTTGTAAACTTCCATGCCGCCCTTCTCAGTTGAGTTGATGGGAACTCTCAAAGCCGCTTTCATTGCTTCTAATTTGCCTTGTTGCCGACTGTCCAAAGTTCTGATCGTCCCCAACTGGCCATTTCAGTCTCAAGGTTTTGCAAAGTTGATAGTCTGTTGAGAAAAGAAAGAAGTCGTGGAGGCCTGGGTTGTGATCATCGTCTCTCATTGCCCTTGAGGATGAGCGGTGTCTGAACGTGCTGGAGCTGTTCCTGGAGGCTTTGGGGTCAGGCCTAGACTGGTTCAGGCAGAATGAAAGGGAATGACCTTGCTGGGATTGGCGTGGCACCTCCACATAGTAAGTTGGAAAGCGGTACAGGATCTGTGGCCATAGGTGGCCAGCCAGGTGTCAGCGCTTTAAATTCTATCCCTCGTGGATCCCCTTCCTTCCCACTGTGCCGTCACCCCTGCTGAGTGGAGTCTGCTGCTTCCTGCAAACACGCCTGTCCCCTCACTCTCCCCTGCCCTACTGGCCTTGCTGACGAAGAAGACTCCACCCGGGTTTTCTTGTGAATACTCAGTTACGATAGGTTCCTTTTTCTCTCTCCACACACTGGGAACTAGTACCTCCCTGGCACACAACCCTTACATTCTTTTTAAACCCAACCCACCTATTTATAGATCCAGACACAATTATCTTGTTAGCTTTTGACTGTGGGTGAGTTGCTGTGGTGGTAGCACTTCTATCTTCCAAATGTTAGCTGGACCCCAGATTCTGGGGCTACTTGAGAAGAATTAAGCTCTTCCCTTAAAGGTTAGAAATACTAAATCTGCCTCATATTTTCTCCCCTTTTTTCCTGATGGGAAGAATTAATTGAGTAGGGAGACATGGGCGTGAGTTTCAACTTCTGTGGTTACCAGCTAGCTGCATGACCCAGGGAAAGTCACTTAACTTCTTCTTTTTTTTAATCAATTGTTCACTTTATTTTTTTAATATTTTTAATTAATTAATTAATTAATTTTTGCCTGTGTTGGGTCTTCGTTGCTGCATGTGGGCTTCCTCTAGTTGCGGTGAGTGGGGGCAACTCTTAGTTGCGGTGTGCGAGCTTCTCATTCTCGTGGCTTCTCTCGCTGCGGAGCATGGGCTCTAGGCACGCAGGCTTCAGTAGTTGTGGCGCGCAGGCTCTAGAGCACAGGCTCAGTAGTTGTGGCGCACGGGCTTAGTTGTTCTGCGGCATGTGGGATCTTCCTGGGCCAGGGATCGAACCCGTGTCCCTTGCATTGGCAGGCAGATTCTTAACCACTGAGCCACCAGGGAAGCCCCACAAGTTACTTAACTTCTGGTGGTGTTTTTTTTAATAAATCTGTAAAAATGTGGGTATTTGGCTAAAAGTTGTTGGGAGGGCTAAAAAGTAATGAAATAATAGCCACTAGTTTGCAAAAATATTGTTAGTTTTCTTTTTTTTTTTTGCTTTCTAGCTTTAATTAGTTCAGAAACACCGTCCTTTCCACTGTGAAGTATAAAATGCTTTGGGCTTTGGGAACCAAGGTGCTTTTCACACCTAAAGCAGGCACTTACTAGTACTCTCTGGGTTTCTCCCTTGACTCTGCATGATGATTCTGGGTCTCTCTGGCTCTCGAGAGGGTTATCTCCAATTCTCTCAGGGTTCATCTGTGCCTAGAAGCTTGGTAACATCAAGGTTAGGCTAACTGATGTTCTCTTCCTTAGAAAGAATCTAACTTTTCCCACTTTATCCTTCCTTTATCCCTGTCATTCCCAGTTGGTGGAAGTAATAGTGTAGTGTGATAATTATAACAACTTAATTTGCACAGCTCTGTCTTAATTTCAGATCATTTTTCCATTTCCTCTCACATCAAAGATGGCATTATCCCCATTTTAGAGATAAGGAAATTGAGTCTCTGTGAGGAAAAAGGTTTACATTCTCTTCTGCTAATAACTTGCTGTGGGAAAGTCACTCAGAAGCACAAAATGAAACATGGATTGTTAAAGCTGCCAGAGGCTTTAGAGAACATCGAGTCCAGCCCTGAGGAAAAGAAACTTCAACAGAAAATTTGGGATTTGCAATTGCCGTGTTAAAAAAGTCAAAGGAAACAGGTGAAGTGAATTTTAAAAAGTATATCTCAATATATCTAAAATATTATTTCAACATGTAATCAATATAAAATTAGTAATGAGATATTTTACATTCTTTTGGTACCGTTTTCAAAATTGTATGTGCCTTTTACAGCACATTTCAGATGAGCCACATTTCAAGTGCCCTGTGGCCACACGTGGCCAGTGGCTTACTTTATTGGTTAGTGTACATCTAGTCTAACCATTTAATTTTACAGATTAGGACCCTGAGGCCCAGAATTATGATTAACTGATAAGTGGCAAGTCTCTGTTCCGAGCTCCTTTCAACTATACTGTCTGCATTCAGCTGTCTTAAAGACAGAAGACCTGGCTTCTGCTGTAATGTTACATCTGCCCTCTTCTACTCTATAGTTTGGGTTTGGAGAAGGCTCCCACTGTTAACAGGCTAAGACAGTGCTGTGCTTGTCCCGAAAGTTACAGTCTTTCCCATAGCAGAGAGAACTTTCTGATTCCTGAGCATGTCCTTGCTCTAGGGGAAGTGGGAATCCATGGAATTTATGCCTTGTAGATTTCTCCTCAGGGGAATGGGGTCAATGCTGATCAGAGCTTCCCTTGCTTAAGTCTGTAAACTTGGGCATGATTCTCCTTAAAAAAAAAAAATCTCTGGAAACCTAAGCAGCGCCCTTGGCAAATGGCACTATTGAGCCAAGTGGGCAGTGCCAATAGAGCAATTTTCAGTCATGGTCCCACGGTATTAATTTGGCTGTAAAACAGTTGAGGATGAAATGAATGATGTCGCTTGAAGCTAAGACTGAGCAGCCTTAATGGAAAACAAGGTCAGTTACCTGCCTGGATGACGACTTGGGGAGTCTTTTTTTTTTAAAGGAGAAGAGGAGCCCTTTATTAATCACCGCTTTTGGCATGTTATGTATGATTCATTTGCTCATTGTCACCACCCAGCTCAGCTTCACTTTTATCAGGTGATCTCCAAACTGACATGATCCTTGTTATATTCATCGGCTTCTAGAAACTGCCAGTGAGAAATCTTATTTATGGGGATGATGGTTATGGTTATTGACAGCCATTATTATAAACATCATTATTATTTAGTGTTCATCAACAGCAGTATGAGAGGTGCTCTAAAGAACACAGAATTAGACCCTGTCCTTGCAAATGGGCTCATAAGAAAAAAATGACAGAAAGAGACACCCAGCCTGGGCTAGCTAGGAAAAATACATTCTAGGGAAATACAGCTGACAGATAGCTCCAAAGGTTGTAATTTTTAGGGCTTTGGTGGAGTTCCATATGGAACCTTGAACACAGATTAGACAAAGAGAAAGTAGAATTTCCCAGTAAAAGCAAGTCCGTTGTTTCAGCCCAGTTTTACTGTTAGACACAGTTATAACGAAGAACTACAAGGGGAAAGTTGGATGTATGTTTTGTTTCATTGGCATGCAGGGTTTTTTTTTTTTAATGCAGGTTTATTTTTATGATCTACTTTTACTGTGGACTATTTGCATTTTTTAATGACTTGGATATCACCAGAGTCATTATGGACCTGCTCATGATGTGGAAGAAACTTAGATCTAGTGGAAAGAACACTTGTTTGTGGGACAGAAGCTTCTGTCTCATTTATCTTGATTTTAGATACAGCATTTAACTTTTCAGTTTCTGTTTTCTTATGTATAAAATAGGGATACTGGTAACTACATGATAGTGTTTTGAGAATTAAGGTGTTATTATTTCTACCTCTACTATTCGACCTTAATTTTGTTTTCATAGTAACTTCTGAGCTTCTTTTTAATTTGTTTGTTACTCAACTTCTCTAAAGTAATAATAATAATAAAAATTATCTAGGAGGACCCTGGGGCTCAGAGAAGTTTAGTATCTTGGTTAACGCCACACAGGGAATGAGTGGCACAGCTGGGATGTGAGACTGGGCCTCCTGACTTGAATCAATGACTTATTTTCAGTTGTGTTCATTGCAGTCCTGAGCACTCAAAGAAGGGGTGCTCAGGACCCACTCTTTGAGATAGGAGTTCTCGGTGGTCTTTGTTTTGTTTCATAAATTGCTCAACACTGTAAGAGTTCTTTGGGGGAATTGTCATTGCAGTTAAAAACTTTGAAAACATGGCTTCAAGTCATGTTGACTTTTTGTGTACTACCAGTATCTCTCTCCTTCATCTCGGGTGGGTTTAGATGGCCCCTGAGGGCCTGCTAGGAAGAACCTCCCCTGTCCCTGTCTTTTGTTGAAAGAATTGATGGTTATCTGAAAGGATGGTCATCTCCTGAGAAGGTAGATAGAGACATCAAAGGTTGATGGTTGGAAAATGCAACACAGTTCTTTGAAGAGGTGGAACAATCTTGGTTTGTTGGAAAGGCGCAGTATCATAATGGAGCTTTGGTGGGGGTCAGGGGGCACAGAGATAGTTGTCTACCATACTTCCAAATTTGTTGGCCAGCAAGCGAGAATTTCCCAATTCTTTATATGGCCTTAAGGGGACCATTACACCCATTTGGATGTCCCCAGCTATGATGATTCTAAAGTTGTGGCCTTGAAGCCAAGATCTGCTGTGTACTTTTCCTTAAGTGCACAGAATTAAGAAGAATTCCTTAAGTTTCTTCTACGTGTTAGGACTTTACCGTTAAGAATGGACTCTTCACGGGCTTTCTGGGGGGTCTTGTGGACATGTGGTACCTCAGAAGAGTTTGTAGCTTGTTACTCTAGGCCCTCAAGAAGCCTTGGCCTTTTAAGAAATTGATCTGAATGGTTGCCACAGCTTTCTGTAGGGTTCCCAGTCCCCGGGCTTCTGGTTTTTGTTTGTTTGTTTGTTTCACCTGACTACTAAAATGAGAATATGTTTACCTTATTCTGTCTTTTCCTTTTTTTCCTTTTTTCCTCCCTTCCTACAGGGTGGTAGAGCCTTGAGCTGGCCAATTTCAGAATAGAGTTAGGTGGGGACAAAGGCGCGTGGTGGAGGCTCTAAGACATTGCTTTCCATCGTCTGTGGCTTCTTTGGGTATCTCTCCCCTCCAGTCCACCCAGATGCCTACGGTACACTCTTAGAGCTAGAAGAGCCTTCTTTTGGAGGTGAACTAGTTTAATTCCTAGAGTTTTCTGATGAGCAAACTAGTATCGAGTGTTAACTGGAGCTCTCAGTATGTGGTAAGGACCTCGGAGAACCTGATCATAGTTGGTTTTGTCCTTGGTTCATATCCTTTCTAGGCAACGGGCTCCACCCTTCCCAGCTCCGCTCTGCCCCTTTTGTCCTTCTTGACTTTTTGAAGTGCTACCTGGGCAGCCACGTTTTTCATAAAGAATCTCAGACTTAAAATAGCTTGACATTGTGTAGTACCTTAGAGTTTACAGCACATTTCGTTTATATGATCAGATTTGGCCTTTAAAACCACCTGGAGGAAGGAGGGAGAGGTATCATTTTCCCCCTTTCACCTAAAAAGAAATGGAGGCTCAAAAAGGGAAAGTGATTTGCCCTAGGTTATTCAACAGGTATGTGGCAGGGCTTGAATTTGAATCCTGGTCTGTGTCCTTATCAACCCCTCCCTGCTGATAGACCGAGCCTTGTTTCTTTACACCAGACTCCATTTTCATCTCCTTTTCCTCCTGATATTTCAGCAAAGAGTCAGCCCCCCAGTCAGTATGATTTCTTTTTTTTCCCCTTTGCATCTCTCCCTAGAGATCTCATGTCCAACCCCATTGTTTTACTGCAACCTTGCTCACCTCTGCTGCCAACATGAACTCCAGTTTTCCCTAAATTGTGTAATTCTTTCTTCACAGATCCTGAGTTTGACCCTAGTCTCTTTCTACTGCTTGGTCACGTCCCCCTCCTTTTTTGTTTCTTTTCTCTTTCTTCAGGCAAACCTGGAACTGCTGGGCAAACATTTAGCTTATTATTTTTTTTTATAGTATTCCTATGTGAATATTTTGTCAGTGGCCTCTTCTTAATTTCAGTCCTCTGGGGAAGGGTTAATAGTTCAAACCCATCATTTTTCTTGTGAGGGTTGAGACTTAACAAAAGCTGCCTGGAGCAAGACGGTCCCTCAGGGTTGGGGGAGGGGCACAGGCCTAGGATGGGGATAACTGGGAATCCAGTTGGGATGCTGGTGATCATGAGACACTTGCCTCTTCCTTGCCCTGCTGTAGTAGAAATGCTTGAGGAAGCATAGACTCAATGAGTTGCACCCTTCTAATAGACTACTGCAGAAGTTAAGAAGACTGGAATTATATCCTGATGTGTGTCCTTTTTTTTCATTTTATTTTTCCTATGAGTTTGCTAAGCAAAGAGCAGGCTTTGTACAACTCCTCCCCCTTCCCCCCTTCTGCCCCCCCCACCCGATTTTTTTCCTCCCCTTTTCTTAAAAAGGTTCTGTGCTCTTTTGAAACAAGCCAACAAAAGTTGAAGCCAGAGTGTGTATGTGACTCAGCCCTCAGGAGCAGTTCTTTTCCAAAGCAAATTTGAATTCACGGTTGCCGGTTTGGGGCAGTGGTAGGACCCAAATCATCCTGGCAGTCCGAAGTACCAATCTCCCAATATTGAGCACTTTCAATATGATGTTCCTACTTCCTAAATCTCAATTCAGTCTGTTGGGCCCGACAATTGTAAGTATAATTATGGGAAAACTTGATAGAATATTTGAGTCAGGACTGTCCTAAAAAAAAAAAAAATCCACAATACATTGTCACTGTAATATTAGAGTAAAATGATGAGAATATTAAGGACCTAAATTGTTCTACTGCTTTTTCACTAAAGTTGCAAACAGGGATTTTGGTACTTTCCCGCTGACTGGGACACCACCATGCCTGTTGGAAGTAGTAGAACTTGACTGGATAAAGCAGTGGGCTAGTATACTCACCCTCTGTGGGCTATAGTTCCTTTACTGTATTCCTTGGCCACAGATACCATCCTTAAAGTGGGGTCTGGCCTTCTCGTAAATGTTCTAGTCACACAGTGAACTTGGGGGATCAAGGTTGATTCGAGACTGGAGTAATCCAAACAGATTACTTTTTTTGCTGTACGCGGGCCTCTCACTGTTGTGGCCTCTCCCGTTGCGGAGCACAGGCTCGGGACGCGCAGGCTCAGCGGCCATGGCTCACGGGCCCAGCCGCTCCGCGGCATGTGGGATCTTCCCGGACCGGGACAGAACCCACGTCCCCTGCATCGGCAGGTGGATTCTCAACCACTGCGCCACCAGGGAAGCCCCAAACAGATTACTTTTGATGGGTCAGCAGTTACGATCTTCATACCTGAAGAATGGCTTGTGTTTCATAGAGATCAGGTATTCCTCTGCCCTCAGAGTAGCAGGCGTTAGAGGTGCAATTAACCAGTTTCATTATTCACTAGCAACCACCTCTAGGACCCCTGGGCTAAGAGAACTTCTGTGATGACAATAAAACAAAGAATAGAGAGGAGGAAGGTAACTTTGTATGTAGTTCTTCCTGAGACCTTGGCATGTGGTTAAAGGGGTTTTCCCGGGAAGCTTCATTCACCTTCAGGTGGGCCCGTTGTAAGGATGACAGGGATTTTTACCACATTGGATGGGAAAGTGGGAAAAAGAACCTTAGTGTTGGGGTTTGTATCTCACTGGTAGGAAAAGCACGGAAGTACTCTTTCTGGAGGAGGTGGGGATGAGGGAGTCTTTGGACTTTAAATTTTGGTAGGAGGGGGTGAAGCTCAAGCCTGGAACAGGGCAATGTGTGGCATCTACCTGACCCCTTTGCCCCCACTCCTGCCACCTGCCTCACTTTGAGCTTTCACTCTCTTTCCCTGAGGATCCTATGGGTTGAAGTGTCGCAACTGGATACTCTGAAGATGAGACCCCTTAGCCTGTGGGATCCGTTTTCCGCAGAGCTCATTCTGGGGAGAGCAGCTTTGAAAGGGAAGTTAGTTCAGACCAGACACTGCCCTTTGCTCCTTCCTGGGTCCTGGCTGCGAGCTGAGCCAGCCTGCACTCAGCCTTGCACCCTCAGCAGTGGGGATCCAGCTCTGCGGCCCTGTGAAAGTTAATCCTCCTTTTGGGTGAAGCTGTTGGTTAAAAGATAATCTGTTTAGCCTCCCTTTCTCCGTTCTCCTCCTCCTGAGGCAGGAGGGGGAGTTCAAGTCTTCCTTACAGGACTCCTGAGCTTTGGCTGATTGACGGTTCATGGTGGCCTTGGGAGAAAAGCTGCCTAACCAGTTCCTAGGCCCTGGTTGGTTAAAACACAGTGTTCACCATTCATACAGGCATGGGCTGAAGAGAAACAAAGCTTAGGGAAAGGCTTGCTGAGAGGACTGCTGGGGGGTCCCACCCTCCATCCATCCTGCCCAGCCTCAGCCAGGTTTCAGAGTCTGCAGCTTGGGATGAACTTCAGGGCGATGCTGCATTCTCTAAATCCTTTAAAAAAAAAAATTGCTCTCTATTTTAGCGCTCCAGGAAACCACCCAGCAATGATTGGTTTAGTGGGATTTTTACTTTATTTTATTTTGCTTCTATTCTATTCTATTTTATTTTTTGATGTTCTTGTTTATTTAATTTCTTGAACAAGGATCCGGCTGTTTGGGCTGCGTCCCTGTCTATACCCACTCACTTAAACACATCCCAAAGCCTCACAGACACAAAGCCTCTATTTTCCCACACACATACATAGGCACCCCAACCGTTTCCACTACCCCCAGCTTCTGACCGGCTGTGTGTCTTTTCTACTCCACCCCACCCCTGAAAGCCCCCAGCAGACAAAAACAAATTACTAAATTGCTCGTCTGCACAAAAGGACTGTAGCCTTTGAGGGGAGCTCTCTAGGCACCTAATTTCTCTTAGATTTCTTTCTGTCCTCAGAGGTCCCCAAAGGTACTTGCAATGTTTGCCCTTAAACGGTTGTAAATTAGGGGCTGAACGTATGAAGCATTAATGAAGGCTTCGGCTGGAACCAGCCCACCTCGCCAGGCTGGCAAGTTTTCAGTCCTGCGAAGTCGTTTCCTTGCAGGCCCTGAGTTCCTGAGTGTCAGGTTTCAGCTCCCCTTTCTTCTCTTTTTTCTTCCTTTCTTCCGCAGCTGTTTTTCCCCCCTACCTTCCTTATCTTCCATCTCTTTCCTTTCTTCCACTCTTCCCCCACCCCTCTAGATTTTTCTAAAAGGAACCCAGGAGCAGAGTGAAAATAATGAGGCCAGGAAAGCAGCATTTGTTTCTTTTCCTACATAAGGCAGGACCAAAGGAGTTTATTCTTTTTTTTTTTTTCCCTATTTTTCTCTTTGTCCTTTGCTTTATTTCTTTCTCTTTAAGCCAAGTTCAGAATGGATGCTTGCAGAAGAGAGGAATTTTGAATGACTGCCTAAGATAAACAGAATGTGGAGAAAGTTCAGCTCTGTCCCATGTGTTAAAAATTAAAATTAGAGAAGAATAATGCAAGTGTGACCTTGACGGACTGGCCAAATGTAGCTAGGGGACCATCACAGCACCGATATATTTATACCTGGGTAAGGGGTAGTCACATTTCCAGCAACTCCATTGTGCGAAAATATGGATCCTCAGAAGTATATACAAAAAGATTCATGAAGGAGTCTTTGTGTAATTCAACGTCGTGTGTGTTTTTAAGCGGCAGTATATAAGTTGTGCAAGGTAATGGGTTCTTTTTAGATAACAAACTTTTGGGTTTGTTTAAGGTGTGATTTCTTTACCCTAAAACCATTTATTCTCCAGTAGAGTACTTATGATAGATTGTGTGGAGAATACCTACATGTTCTACTTCCTGGGTTCAGAATGTTTCCTATCACGTCTACTTAGAGTTCAGTTTGGTGTGCTTTTCAGCTTAGTAACTGTGAACTGTGCCTATGAGATAATACCATAGTAATTTTAAGCACACACCCTTTGCTAGGCATAATGTAAAGCCCTTTGTTCATTATCTCATTTAGGTCTATTATCAGTCTCATTTTAGAAGTGAGGAAACTGAGGGTATATGAATTGTACTAGGCTGCTCTATATAAAACTGCTTGTTTTCTTATCCATTAGTGTTCCATCCTGATTGCCCTGTGGTCCTACCACTCTTAGGATTATAGTTTGACTTCCAAGGCCCCTTGCACCCAGATATTCATTCATTCATTCACTCATTGGTTACATGTGTTGACTGCCTACTGTGTACCAGGATGCTCTGTCATTCAGGCCAGCACTTGGTGATAACTGCTTGTCACAGGATCTAATGATTTAGTCTCAGCCAATCAGGAGGGGATGTGGCCCTTTCATTCTGTTCCCTGAACTCTTGCTTATGCTACCCGCTTATTACTGTGGCATCCATATGTAATAAATAACTTATCAAAATAGTCATAAAGGATTTGGCAGACAAAATGAACTGCTAGAGAAGACTGCATTAAATTGAAATAGGAAGAATTCTAAGTAATAAGCTGAAAACGTGTCTTGGTGTAGAGCTGAGCTGTTCCTTTGAGGCTTTTCCTATGACCTCCTCATGTCTAGGACTGAGTTTTTTTCATTTATGAAATACTTCATTTTTAGATAAACTGCATTTGAAATTTCTTACTCTGTTTTCCAAACAAACAAACAAATAAATAAAAGTAAAGATGGGAGAAGGCAAGACAAACATCTTTATTCTGTAGAGATAGAGTGCCTTCCACGCATCAGGCACTGTGTTCATTGCTGAAAAGACATCAATGATCACATCATAGACCCTTATCTCCAGGAACTCGTATTCCGGGGGAAAGACAAGGAAACTGTCCTATTCAGAGTATGAAATGCTGTGATGGGGATACAGATGGAGTATTGTGGGAGTGTTTAGGAGGGTACCTCGCCATCTTGGGGGTGGTGAGGGCCACAGAATTTTCTTTGAAAAGATGACACATGGGGCTTCCCTGGTGGCGCAGTGGTTGAGGGTCCGCCTGCCGATGCAAGGGACACGGGTTTGTGCCCCGGTCCGGGAAGATCCCACATGCCGCAGAGCGGCTGGGCCCGTGAGCCATGGCCGCTGAGCCTGCGCGTCCGGAGCCTGTGCTCCGCAACGGGAGAGGCCACAACAGTGAGAGGCCCGCGTACCGCAAAAAAAAAAAAAAAAAAAAGAAAAGGTGACACATGAGCAGGGTGCTAGGAATGAAGGGAAGTGAGCCAGATGGGGTGGGTGGAGAGGAGCAGAGTGGCAGAAGAACATTTTTGTGAAAATGCTTTTGTTTGGAGAAAGATGACTTTTGGTCCTCTGAAGTTCTACAGCAGAGCTTCCAAGACTGTAACAGAGTTGAGTCATCCTAAAGCAGATGAGCCAGTCTTTTGGAATGTGAGTTTAACCCCTGAGGAGCTCAGGTCTCACTAACTCTCTTACTTGGCTGTACTGATGGCTTTTCCTCTTCTTTCAGATTAGGCATAACACAGTCTTCTCAGTTCAAACTCCAGTGTTTAAAATGTTTGGCGATTTGTGAAAGTCTTCCCATAAAAAGCAGTTGATCAAGCATATAAATAATACGTTAAATTAATAAGTATGTATTGAACATTTAAAAGTTTAGGGTACTGGGTTTAGGTACTCAAGATTGCTCAAAGAAATATGTAGCCAGTTCAAATAAATAAACTTTTAAAGCCTATATAAAGTGAACAACATCTATCTGCATACCAATTGCAACATACACTCTTCCAAAAAGTAGTGCCTTTTTGTGGAAACACTAATTTTGTAGCAATTAGTGTTTATGTCTTATAAAGTTTAAAAATTTTATTTTTCACTAAAATTCTTTAAATGCAGATACTTTTGGTAATTCATGCCTTTCCTCTAATTTCCCTAGATTGGGAAGATTTACTGTCATTGCAGTCTGTTCTTTTAATAACAATAAGCATGTGAATGACGGTGACCATGAAGGGCATGGGAAGGGTAAGAGTAATTCCTTTCGGCTTTAAGGGATTTAAAAATTTTTTTCATTATTCAAGAGTTATAATTTTTTTGTGTATATTTAAAACAACTCTCATCTTCCATCTTCTCTAATAAATGAGTTTTGCAATAAATTTGTGATAATCTGATAGTCAAAATCAAATCTGGTAATCTGATGTTGCATTGGCTTACTGTCTGGTGTTTCCCACTAGAATATAAGATCCATGATAGCAGAGACTTTGTCTTATTGCTCTGTCCCTAACACCTAGAACATGCCTTGCCACATGGCAAGGACTTCCTATTTATTTAATGAATGAAACAGTTGATACTTTATTTGTGCAAGGAAATTGACGATACTTGCAAGTTTTGCATAAACTAGATTGCATAAACATTCATACTGCCTTCAGCGTAACTTAATTGTTTTGATGAGAGAGAAGAATTTCAGAATCTTGTAAGATCATTTATTAGTTAGGATGGCATAACTAACCCTGCCATGGAGTATTGGGGAAGTAATGTTGGAATTGGTCTCTGGATGTTGGAAGGATGCAAAGGTGTAGTAAAGAGGGAGTCTGTAGTATATACCAGGCTGAGTGCACAGCGTGGGCAGAGGCTTAGAGTCATATGACCTTTATGGCCAGAGACTCAGGCCATCACAGGGACAGATTAGCCAAGCTAAGAAGTTGTATTTTGGAAAACTTGAATGGTAATGTGTTAAAGGAAATCAGGATTATCAGAGGCTGAAGAGAGGTGCTGAGGAGGGTTAGGGGAAGAGACTTCATGAGTTAGGAGTTGAGTAGCCTGTTGGTATTCAAGTGGATGTGTAGGAGGCAGCTGGAAATACACGTCTGAAGCTTTGGAGAGGTCAGGGCTACGGACGTAAATTTGGGTGTAATCAGCATGTATATGGCGACTGATGTTAAGAGAAGGAATGATGATCCCAGAAAGTCTGTATGGAATCGAAGAGGACCAGGGCAGAACCCTGAGAATGCCAAAGTATGGAAGTTGAGTAGGGCAGGGAATAAGAAAAGTTCTATCAGGGATGCGGAAGAGAAACCTGGAGGGAGTGGCATCTTAAGAGACAAGGCAAGTTTGAGAACAATAAGTTTATCCACATCATTAGATGCCACGACCTTCTTCTGGGCTCTTATACTTCTCTCTTAACATATACTGTGCTACGTTTGTCTCTTTACTGCCTTTTCCCTGTTAGTTCAGGAGCTCCATGAAAGCAGGGTTAAAATGTGTTTTATTTTTGTGCCTAGGTCAGGAATGGCAAAGAGGTTTCATTTCATGTGCCAAGTCTGAGAATTCTGAGCTGAGGCCAGGGACTTCAGAGAAGAGCGCCTTAACCCACTAATGATTTCGGATATGGGTTCAGGGTCAGAGAGTGGTGGCAGCTTGCCGTGTCATCTTCACCTCTGCATTAGGCACTCGTTCATTCATTATTCAGTGACCATTTACTGAGCCCCCTACATGTGCCAAGTACCGTGCCAGGCGCTCAATAAATGGTTATCGAAAAAATGTGGAATGGTTAAAGGCTCGCAGTGTAACAGCCTTTACCAGCAGTGGTAAAGGGACCTGAACGGGGTTGCGCAGCCTTTGAGAGGTGTATGCCTGTTAACCCTACTCACACGTGCAGAAGTGTGCTAGTTAATCCAAAGCCCTTGTAAACAGAATGCCAGATGTCCATGATTTTAATGCAAATACTGTTCACTTTTATAAGGATTTAACTTATTAGAGCACACTTGCATCTTACTTCATCTTTGCATGATTCCATCAAGAGTGAGAGGTCAAATGTTACCTCTATTGGACAGATGAGGTAATCGAGATCTATATTTCTGGAATGATTAACAAAGCCAAGACTGAGCCAGGAGTAGAACACAGGTCTGACTCCCACTTCTAGCTCTTGGGATTATGGCAGAGGGATTGGCTTCTCTGATCAAACATAGAGGTCTACTCTTGAAGCAGATGCCTCATTTTTCAGAGGGGTTTTCCCTTGAAACCCAGTGGGTGACAGACAAGCATTTGGGGTGGTGGAAGGTTGGTAGGAGGAGGGAAGACACCATGGGCTCCCAGAGGCTTCGTGGACTCCCAAGTCATGATTCATGATTCTTTCTCTGTAGCTAATTTTTGTTAAGTATAAGAATTCCAGGAATCTTTCAGGAATTGGGGGAGACTGCTCTCTCCTGAAATATAAAACATCTGCTCTGGGTCTCATTGGAGCTCCACTGTCTAGGGGAAAAACAGGGAAAAAGAGTTGATATGAAACAGACATTGTTTCAAACAATAAATCCCCCCTCTACTCATTAATGAGAAAGTAAATTAAGGGACAGAGGTGTCAGACTTTCAGGAGACCTTTCTTAGCGCTAATTTTTTTTTTTTTTTTTCCTGAGAAAGTGAGAAGTTCAGAGCAAGAGACCAAAGTCTCTAAGAACACAGAATGGTGAGGGTTGGTTGGACATGGCCTTTCCTCATAATCCCACCGTGCTTCAGCAGGCTAGGCAATTTTAATTTTTGTTTTGGACCAGCTCTTTCTTCTTGATGATCAGAGATATTACCCCTGAGGGGATAGAAGCTTGGCAGGACGTGTATAACAATCTAAAAAATGTGTAGGTAGATTCCTAAAATCGCCATTTTTATGTTCCCGCATCCTTCCTCTCCTTCTCTTTCAGCTGACCTCCATCCCCCCGAATTCCCTTTCTCCCCTCTTTGCTCCTTGAGGCCTTCCCATCCCCCACTTTCCTGGGTACTCTGAGATTCTCAGCATCTTCTAGAATCTGGGCGTTTCTCTTTGGGCAAATCACCATGAACCACATGGCTTACATGAAATCACATGAAACCGTTTGATTGAGTTTGGTAAGAGCCTTGGACACAGGGGAGGGAAAAGGAAGGCAAACAAGTTTGAGGGGTGAAGACCATTCTGATTTTGCTTGTCACTGTATTCCCAGTACCTAAGCCAGGGACTGGTACAGAGTGGGCCCTCCATTTCTGTTCAGTGAAATGTGACAGATAATTTAATTGGGGGATACGGCAAAAGAAGAGGAAGTTAGACGATGTACGCGCACCTTCAACAGGGAAAGAACTCTCATGGGGGCGCCTGCTACACCGAAGGGTTGGTGCAAGTTCGTGGATGCGCTGTGTCCAAGGGCCCCCCACCTTCTGCGTCTGCGCGTTAGGTTCTGGACTGAGGTGACTGGTGGCTGCCTCCCCTGCCCCCTGTGTGTCTTCGCTTGCCATCAGGCAGCAAGTCTCAATGCGTCACACGCTGGCGCCAATAACAGTCTCCCCGCCAAAAGAAAAAGAGACTTGAGGGACTGGAATTGAGTGAGGGAAATGCAAGCTCTGAGCTTGGAGGGTGGTCCACGACCCCTCCCCTTCTCTTCTTTGAACCAGGGAGGGGGCCGGTTCCAGGCTCTGTGGGAAAGCTCTTTTGAAGGGCGATGCACTTGGGCCACAGGGCACCATTCCACTTTAGTTGAGGGGGTTCCTGTTGTGTCCCAAAGAAAATGTGGTGGGATTAACATAAAAGCAGAATTTAGCAACCAGGAACCCAGGGTTCCCAACCGTCTGCTTTCTTAACTGCTGGTGAATTAAGCCCAGAAGGCACTGGGAGGGGGTGGGGAGAACTTTTGTACCAGGCTGAATTCCTGGTGGAGTGATGATAGGATTAGCAACAGCTGGGTGGAAACGAGCAGAATACCGGCAGGAATTCGAGTGATCGGTTTGATGCCCTGTCCTTGGGTTCTCTGGTTCACTGGTGGCCCTTAAGGCCTGTTGTCCTGCACCATTGCAGGGCTGGCGCCACCCTTGCTGGGGACGGGTTGGCAGGCTTTCCTGCACCTTCTGCCATGGATAGCACATGTGCATGCTCTCCTGTGCTTCGAGGCTGAGCTGGGAGATGGGGAAGAAAGAACGGAGAAAATCAAATGAAATGTTCAACCAGCAGAACAGTGTCTCCAGTCAGGCTGGCTTGCATTTGTCTCGCTTTCTATTTTCTGAACTTTCGCTCACCATAAATCCTTTTTCTTCTCCTTTTATCCATTAAAATGTTTTTAATCTTTGTGCCAACGCTTTGTCTTTTGGCTGGTTCCGCGTCTGTCCCAGCTCCTTAATCCCCCTCACATTCTTTTTGTCACTTTATTGTCTCCTGATCTGAACCCCAGCCCTTCACTTTGAAATGCCTTTTTTTCCTTTTCTTTTTCAGATTTCAGGATTTCTTGTTTTATGGTTGGATGTTCACTTGACCCTTCTTGGGGTTTGTTTTTTTCCTCTAACTTCTGGCCATGTTCACATTTCTGTCTTTCAAATAAAATTGTTACTCTCGTGGACACACAATTACTGGGGCTCAGTTCCCCCCTGGGTTGTCCGTTAAGAGATGTGAGTCTTGCTAAAAAAAAAAAAAAAAAAAAAAAAGGCCCCTGGACTTTTCTATCCATACCTGCTTTGCTCTGAGGTACGGGAATAAAAATTACTAAGCTCATCCACCATCAGAAAGGAGGGTGACCCACCCCACAGGAAATGGAGACAACCCCATTTTGCAGGGAGGCTGCCTAATTTCTTGGGAGACAGGGAGTGAGAGGCTGCTCTGTGCCTCCCTCTCGCTCACATTTCTCGCATCTCACTTTACCTCCAGTTAGAGGAGGGCTGACAGCCTACAACAATGGCCTCCTTTCTTCTTCCAGGGCCAGTGTTTTGATAGTGTCAGGTTGCACCCCAGCCTCCCCCTAGCCCATTTATAAACTTGACACGGGCAACATGATGTAATGTTATTTTTCAGGATCTCAGGGAACTTTTTTGCCCCAGGTCAGAAGAATGCTAGTTGAGTTTTGCTGAAATGAACCATGGCTCCTAGATCAAGAAGGTGGAGGTAGGGGATAGAGCGGGGCTCTGCACTGGAGTTGGTAGTGAGGGGTAAGGCTCTTTGGTACTCAGACCTTCCACTTCCGGGTGTCTAAGCCAACCTTTCGCTGTTGGGCAGTGCTCTGGTGGAAGGAGGTTTGGCACCTGCCCCTTGCAGAGCTGTCTTGCTGGGATCTGTTGCCATTGTAATGCATTGCCACTGAGCGGCCTGCAGTGGCCAAGACTGAACTAGGAAGTGACGATAGAAAGGAGAGAGGGAGCCTGCGGGCCCCTCATCCTCCCTCCCCTTAAGCCCATTGCCTGTAGCCTTTTTGTGGACACTACCTATATCCTGAAAATTTCAGAACTGGCCCATTTCTGTATTTACATTTGTTTTGAATTCAAAGGTGCAAAAGATTCTACAGTGGAAAGTTGCCTGGCACTCACTGGGAGCACTGCCCTATGCCAAGGAAGAGATGGGGAAGGAGATGGGGATCGCACCTGTGTCCCCCTGCTCTCGCCTTCTAGAGGTGAGGGCGTTACCAGTGCCTCATGAGAGGTGGTCGAGCACTGTGGTTAAGAGCACTGGAGATGGAATCCAACTTGGCTTTCCAGTCCTGGCCGTGTTATTAATTGGCTGATTAACCTTGGACAAGTTAGTTGAACTCTTCGCCTCCTTGCCTTATCGGTTGAGTAGGAGGAATGACAGATCTGCGCTTATTGAGCAGATTAAATGAGTTAATATACAGAGAGTGCTTAGAATAGTCCTTAGTACATAGGGAACACGGAGGAGAATGTCCTTTAAAAAGTCTTTCCAGAAATGTTTTGACAAATTACGACTATATTTATATTTTCTCTACCTAAGATTCTCTTTCTATGTGACCTTTTTTTTTGCGGTACGCGGGCCTCTCACTGTTGCGGCCTCTCCCGTTGCGGAGCACAGGCTCTGGATGCGCAGGCTCAGCGGCCATGGCTCATGGGCCCAGCCGCTCCGCGGCACGTGGGATCTTCTCAGACCGGGGCACAAACCCGCATCCGCTGCATCGGCAGGCGGACTCTCAACCACTGCGCCACCAGGGAAGCCCCTCTGTGACTCTTAAAGGTTGAAGTGGCTCATGTTCAGTCCTTATGTTCCAGTTTTTGAACCTCAATGCTTTGTTACCATCCCTGTAGGCAAGCCATCTGAGGCCGTCACCTAGACATTTATACGAAAGCCTTGTTGGACTGCCAAGGAATGCACGCTATACCAACGGCACTGAACTTGTCACTATTCTCAGAACAGGTCACCCTCTTTGCTGACTCTCGGCGGTTGCACTGTGTCCTCTGCCTTGTATGCCTTTCCCATATTCCACACCACCTGGCAAACTTTTCTTCCTCCTTCAAGGACCGGCTCCAATATCAGTGGTGCTGGAAAGCTCTTCTTACCTTCCCCAGGCTCCTCCTGGGGGTCCTCGGAGACGGTGTGAGGGTCACTGTGCTGTTGTCTTGCTCCTGTGTCTGTATGTAGGTGGGAGCCCCGAGCTCTCCCAGACCAGCACCAGTAGTTAGCACAGTGCCTGTTAGATAGTTAATGCTCCATATCTTAATAAATAAGCAAACAAGTACCCTGTGGTAACAACAGTATACATTCCTTTGTCTTACCTGCATGTCTGGTGAGGTCACCTTGGGGAAGAAACAAAGAAATCAAACTCCATGTTAGGATCTGACTGAACTCTCAGTCTGAGGTGGGATGACTCCAGAGCATGTGCTATCTAATGCTGGGCTTTACTGGGGGGCTGCAGCCAGACTGCCCCTTGGGGTTCCTTCTCTTCTTCTGGAGCCTAAGTGGTGCTCCCAGGGGGCACTCAGAACCCAAGAAGACCTGGCATGTCCTCATGGCCTTGCCAGAGGTAAACTCCATCAACTCCCAGAGATAACCTTCCTAGAATATTTCTGTGGGATGTCTAATGGGGGGGAAAAGCATAGAATTGAAGAAATCAAACACAGTTCTTTGCCCATAACACTCAGGAAGCAAGATATAATTCTGTTCTTCCATGCGTTGGGGCCTTCAGTGGTTGGGTCTTCCCTACGTGTTCAAGTGCAGGAAAGCAGAATGGAGACAGAGTTAGAGGATGTGTGAAGAGAGTGATGCAAAGAGTGATGAAGCGACTTGACCAAGGACACAGACCAATATTATGACGAAAGCTTGGTATCCAGATCCAGTACCTAACCATGCTGCCTTCTGAATGCCAGGTCCACGTGGTCGGGTCAGCCTATACCCGCCAGCCTTTTCTTCAGCTGCTCCTTTCTTGTCTGGCTTTCTTTCTCTCTGACCCCCCCCCGCCACACACACACACACCACCTCCCTCCTTCCTCATTCTCTCTGTGTCTGCCGACCTGTGACATCTGGCTCTTGCCTCGTTCCCACCTAGACCGTTGATTTTTGCCAATGGACTGACGAAGGGTCTCCTCTCCCACTTTGCTGTGTCTTTATTTTCACCCTCTGAAATGGAGAGGCAGCTCATAAAAATTTTTTGCAGCTCATAAAAATTTTTTTTCACACATTTTGCAGGTCTAAATTGGACCTTAATACAATGCACATGGTAATGATAAACAGGTTCGGTAGGGCATGACCGGTTGGCGGCTCAGGCTGGCACTCCTGGGCATGTCAGTTGAACTCTGTAAGCCTGTTCAACTTTTCCCTTTATTGTAGGGGAGTGAGGACTCCTCAAAACTGTAGTTCTCAAGTAGTCAAAGGAAGTTTTATGTGCACAATTTCTACATGTAGTAACCAGGTATGAAAATAAAGAGTTGAGCTGAAACTCATTTCCTTTCTTATTAACAATCTGCGGGTTACGCCGGGACCACTTTGTTTCCATTTCTACTTCTGGTTGGAATAATCTTTTAAATGATCACAAGGAATTAGAATCAAAGAAAACTAACTTATTACTCTTTTTCTCCACACCTTATTTCCTCTGCACTGATAGAGATACAGAACATTATTTTTCTGGAGTCGTTTTTCCTTCTTTCAGGCAAATGACTCTGTAAAGGTGGCATATTGCTGATTTTATGTGGTGTGGATTCCCCACAGATAGCAAGTGTTCACTCAGCAGCCTTCTGAATGTTAGGTACCAAACTGACCTTTTGTGATCAATTTGTTTTTATCCCGCTTTATTAACAGCTGACCATTGATTGGATCGACGAGGCGGCCATGTGAAGCAGCTGCTAGACGTGGCCAGAGTTACCAGACTGACTTGTGCGTGGTTTTTGTTTTCTGGACAAGGACTCTGCTAGTTAGAACAGCATTTAATTGTGCCCACCACAACTACATAAAACCCACGAGACAGTTACAAATGACCTGTCACAAGAGGGAAGAAGTGAAGTCGGAGAAGGAATGGGAGGGAGCGCCTGCAGGCCTTGTGTGCACGACAGAAGCACCCTATTGACTGTGGGATTTGGCTTCCCTGGGCTGGGTGTGCCTGGAAAGGTCTCAGAGGTTAAGAGCCAGGAGTCTGGGGAGGCGAAGGGTTATTGTATTTGGTGATTGAGGTGCCTTCCAGGTGGTCACCGTGGAAATCCTGCTCACTGGGGTCTCCTGAGATGACAGGAGACGTACCCAGGATATGTCCGTGTAGAGTTCGGTTTTGTGAACCGCGAGATGGGGCTCGAAAGGTTGGCTTAGTCTCTTTCTATATTTGGCCTCTGGAGCTGCTGCTGTGAGACTCCCAGGCAACTTTCCAATGGCTGTTTTCGAAACCTGGGGCTGATTCAGTGTGTGAACACGTCTAGGTTGGTCCTTGACGTTGTCACCAGGGCTTAGTTCAGGAGGCCCGCTGCTACAGCCCTGTGCCCCTGGAGTCCCCGTGTCCGTGCTCCGAGCCTCCTGCTGTCCCTGTGTCCTCCGGGACTCCCTCCCCACCTTTTCCTTCCTCCTACTCCTCTGATACGTGGTAGGAAACTCCGTTTACCCATCTATGTTGGTGGGAAATTCTAGGCTAGGCCAAATAATAATACCTTGCAATTATTTAGCATTTTATTGGGTGTACCTCCCTTGAGAAAGATATTCCTGGGAGTATACCAGTAAAATGAGTTTCAGTTAGCTGAATCATATTTTATAACTTCTGAAGTTACTAATTTAGAAATCTGTTCTCAAGGACAAAAACCTGACCACGGCCATCTCAACCACACACTGAAATTCTCAGCAAAGGTTTAAGAGGCACATTTTCTGATAAATTACGAGGTAAAAGCACTTTACGTAATGGAGAAAAGAAAGTCCCAAATTGCGTTTTCTAGATGCTCACCTGAGAGGGAGCTGCGTTTTCTGAGATTATTTAGTCCTTTTGAGTGTAGTAGTGACTAATATTTTTTCATATTTCTCATGTGCTGGGCACAGTGCTAAATCCATTGACATAGATCATTTCACATAATCCTCCTGATAATCCTTTGAGGAATGGAATATATTTATCCTAATTTACAGATTTGGAGACCAAGGTTCAAATAAGTGAATTAATTTGCTCAAGGTTATACAGCCGTTAAATGGTAGAACTGGGATTTGAACCCACCTGGAGCCCAGCTCCAGAGGTCAGATCATATTACCCCTTGACTATTTCTTTCCTGTTATGGGTGAAATAGCATACCTTCATCTCAAATATTATTTAAAAATTCCTTAAGTTTATATGCTAAAGTCCATAGGCCATATGCTGGTGCCTTTAAACTTTTATTTCCCTGAGAGATTATAACTAAGGCTAATGTCTGGGCTGGTCAGCTCAGTTGGTTAGAGCTAATGGGGCCAAGGTGGCAAGGTTCAACCCCCATATGAGTCTGTTAGCTGGGCTGAGTTTCATGACCATGGATTAACCTTTCACCTGGGTGAGCTGCCTCACAAATGAATATTGTTCATCTCAAAGAATAAGGAGGGGATTGTGGATAAAATAGTGGAAACCACTTGACCAGCCACCTAAGACTATGGCTGATCTTTCAAGAATCTTATCTCTCCAGTTTGGAACTAGGCATTATTACCATTTTTAATAGATTCAAACAGCATTTCTTAGTGTGCTCCGTGGAGCTAATATTTGTTGTCCTGAGCGCTGGAAATCTTCCAGAGGGGTGTGTATGGTGTAGTGAGGTTGCTTTTCAGAATTTGAGCTGAGGACGTTCTCCCTGGACTGGGATTCTTAGAAATACCCTTTAGAAAACTCTGTCTTAAGGTGTGTTTGCCCTGTTGTTCTGTTCATTTTAAATCCCTGTAGTAGTGGTGTCTCTCCACATCAGGAGAGAGCCAGTTACAGTTGAAAAGATCAGTTTCCACATTCCCCAAGCTTCTGTGTATGTGTGGATCTCCTTTTAGCAGGTTATAGCTTTGCCTCTGAAGTATATCCACATCACTTGTCTCGTTCTCCCTTGTGTGCCCTCATTTTGTAACTGGGATCCTGTTGCTGGCCACATCACGTGCCCCAAGTCAGTGACACAGCAGGGACTAGAACCCAGATCTCTGGACTCTGGCCTATTTCTCTTTCCAACAGCCTATGCTGCCTCCCAGTGGACATAGCATTTGCAGGGAGCAGAGATGTTCATACCTGATTCTTTTCTAGAAAAAGAATTGCTTTGTGACTTAACATTTCTTTGGCCTGCCATTGCCTCAGTTTGTAAAGTGGCATTGTCTTACCTCTCTGCGCAAGACTGAAGAACTCCCTTTAACACCTCCCCCGCCCCCAAATTAGCAGTATTATTAATAAACACTGGAAAGCATCCCTTATCCTAAGAGCAAATTCTAAATTGACTTTCTATTGGGAGAATAATCACCACATTGGAGAGGAACTCAAGAGATGACCGACACAAACCCCTAACCTTCTCCTGGAGTTGCTGAAGTTCACTTGCATCTTGTCAAAGACGCCCTGCTACTCCAGGGCTCACTTTCTCCTTTATTTCTCTGTTTAACTTTGTACTACTCCCGCGGCAATTTTGGTGGTCTGATCATTTGGAAAATAAGGGAAAAGTAAGTTTTATTTTACTTAAAAAATTAAGTCCAAGCGAATGATCGTTATGCTCTATTCCTCAGTTATATTTAGATGCTATTCCTGAAGAATAGTAGAGCTGCCAAAATCAGTAGGGTTTTTACCAAGCTCTGCTTCAGTAATCCTATCACTTGCGTGAAGAATTCATTATGCTGAAATAAACACATTAGGAGCTCCGTGGTCTTTTACATCTCTAATATTTATGAAGGAGTGAGGCTCCCAGCCAGCAACAGGGAAGCAGGTAATTCCCAGCAATCAGTTAAACACACGCTGGATGATTTGGATTGCAAGAGGTAGGTGCTTGATGAGCCCTGTCTATGGACATGCATTGTTCTTCCATCATTCAAAAGTTACCTACTTATGAATATTGAAGTGTTCTGGCTTTGGACATAAGGCACTTACCTTTTAATTGGCCATCAGCTTTGTTTTTAGCTGGGATGTATCTCCAGTGGGATTCAAATGAAATGGAGAGATAATCAGCCAGTAAGCAGAGGAAAGGGTAAAATGATCCTGGATGATTAAGTGGCAGCAGGGAAAGTTAGGGTTAGGCTAGAGGGAGAGAAACAAAAGAAGGAAACTCACAGGAAACCAGCTCCCTTCGCTGCTGGGCTGCCAGGCACACCTCTTTTGAAAGCACCTTTTAATTTCCCTCTTCGGCTTTCAGGTGGGACATGTGGACACGTGCGAGCTGACACCTACCGGCTTGATCACAAACTTGACTCCCCCCTGCCCCTAAACCCTGAGCCAAGCAGAGGGCAGGGCCTTGTATCCTCACTGCTCAAACTTGGCAGGGAAAAAAGACCGTTAAGTGAAGGCGAATTGGAAGCTGCCCCAACCTGCACTCAGTTGGAGCTATTTACAATATCTTTCAAGCAAGGACTTACTGGATTATTCAGTTAAGGGCCTGTGGGTAAGGGGAGTCCTCAAGGGGAGGAAATTGACCTGAAGGACCAGCTGGTTTGGACGTGGCAGTGGATGCTTTCTTAAACTCTTGAAATGTTAGCTGCTGCGTGATCTTCATCCTTGGCACACAGCCTTAAACACTCACCTTTACAGCAAGAGCAGGACACCTCTTCTGGGTCATGGTGTCTCTTTATATTCTGATGAAAGCTATGGCCCTCTCCTCAGAAAATCAACTTAGATACACACATTTTTTTTCCTCAAGTAATTTCAGGAAGCTAAGGAACCCCTGAAAGACCATCCATGGATCTTCTAATTTCGTCAGGTTAAAAAAATCCTGCTTTAGATGCAGAGGTAGAACCAGGAAGTTTTCTAGACACTAGAGAAATAATAGTGTGGTTACCCAGCATATTTCAGTGAGAGCTCTGTTGAACTGGGGCTTTTCGAAGTATTTTGTCCTCCATTCTTCCCCTCCTGCTTCATGGTGATCATAGTAAGTTTTGTGTATGTGATTTCGTAGTTTAGAGGACACTTTTTAAACATCCCATTTAGCTCTCACCACAATCCCACCAGGTAAGTGGGTATTGTTTTCCCTATCACTAATTGCCTTCTCTGTTAAAAGTCCCAGTTCTAGGGCTTCCCTGGTGGCGCAGTGGTTGGGAGTCCGCCTGCCGATGCAGGGGACACGGGTTCGTGCCCCGGTCCGGGAAGATCCCACAGGCCGCGGAGCGGCTGGGCCCGTGAGCCATGGCCGCTGAGCCTGCGCGTCTGGAGCCTGTGCTCCGCCACGGGAGAGGCCCCAACAGTGAGAGGCCCGCGTACCGCAAAAAAAAAAAAAAAAAAAAAAGTCCCAGTTCTTGCCGAGGCTCCATCCCACCTAAGTATGTGCTTGGTTGATGGAGTGGGAGGGGATGGGCCGGGGGAGGACCATCTACCAGGAGCACCACTCAGAGAAGTGAAGGTAGAACAGCTGACTTTGCTCAGAGGTGAGGCGCCTTCTCTCCATCAACTTCTGGTATTGAGATGAAGACAGGGGAACTATGTTTTCTTTATCCATGGTCAGATGTCGCCAAGGCTGATTTTACTGGTTTTGAATTTGTGATAACTATTGCAGAGGCGTGGCTGAAGTTTACCTTTGTTTCATTGATGAGGCAGACCCGGCAAATACATATTGTAAAGATCTAGGCAAACTTTTACAGGAAAACATAGAGGACCTTAGGAAAAAAGTTTGTATTCAAGTATTTCAGAGACACCCATTTGTATTTAAATGTCTAAGAAGCAGATCTACTTAATTTTTTTTTTAATTAAAGCGTATCTCCTAAGTCGCTATTTAGAGGCTATATTTTGTTAGTGTCATTTTAGCTAATTCTAATTATTGTAGGCATGCAAACATAACATTTTTATGTCTTTAAAAATAATCCTTATCGTTTTAGACTCTTTTACTAGTTCACATTCTTGCCTGCGTGTATGTGCGTGTGCGTGTGCGTGTGTGTGTGTGTGTGTGTGTGTAGTTTTTTCCGTTCTCACCTCATCCCCTGACGTGAAGTAGGGATTTGTCCACAACTATATCCCCACAGTGTAAAACCAGGCCTGGTGCAGAGTACATTATTGAACACATGATTGGATTTGTATTGACTTCAGGTTTGGGGAGGAAAGCCAAAGAAATTTTTTCTTTTCAATTCATGTTTTCCATTTTTCCGTTGTCCTCCTCTTTTTCTGTCTTTATGTTTTGCCTTCTTTTTCTTTTTTTGTCTGAGAGGGAGAATTAGGTTTTCAGAACCTATTACGGACATTGGCCTGACTGCTGAAGATGTGGGAAAGTGTTGCAAAGGACAGCCTGGAGGGGCAGTTTGGGGCTGGGCCTTGGGATGACGGCTGGCTTACTGCCAATTCTTCTTCAGAGTCAGTTTTAGGTCAGTGGCTCTGCGGTCCTGGGCTGGCTTAGTTGACCATTCCACAAGCAACAAAGGACTTCTGAATAGAAATAATCATGAAATTTGGCCATCGCTTTTGGTGCACATTCCATCTATTTGGCCATAATTAAGAATCTTTCACATCCAGATGCATATCCGGCCAGTGGAGTATTTTGACAGCTCCATTGAGAAAAGGATGGATGGACGTACCTAATCAGAAAGGATTTTATGGTTCTGGAATGCAAGAATTACATTCGGAGCTCACAGAGGATTACTCCTGTGTCTGCCTGTAGAATGTCTGAACAGGCATTTGGGTAGATTCTTTTCTACCATTTTATTTCTATCTTATTTAAGAAAGAGGTAGATGAAAGCAAAAAGGTCCCATCATTCGTATCAAATCTGGTCTATAAAACCAACTAACTTTTATTCTCCCTCCCTGTAAGTAAACCCTGGTTGCATAGACATATCAAGTCATGGGATTGTTGAGACACTATTAAAGCTACTCATTCAGGTGTCAATTGGGCCAGACAGTCCAGGAAAAACTTCCATTTAGGCGTCATCTGAGTTTACCCAGCCTCTTTTCTCCTGTGGCACTGGCTTTAATATTTGTAAATGCTGAGTACATGCTTCTTGAAGTGGCCCCAGGAGGCAAGACTGGGGTGGTAATGATCCCTACATAGGAGAAGGCATCCTATTGGGAGGAGATATGGTTTAAAACAGTGGATCGTCACACACCTTGATTTCTCTTTCCGTTGTTGCTTCTGCTGAAGCCATTCTGGGAAAGCCACGGTGACACAACCTCTCTCTGTGCTGTACTGAGAGTGCTTTGGAAAGTTTCAGTTTATCTGTATGAAATTTCAGACTCCGAGATATTAGCCCAGAGCGTCTTCTGTGCTGGTCATGGGTGGGACTTTGAACTCCCAAGTTCTTGATTGATCTTTTTTTATAGTAGTGATCACAGGATTGAGATTCTCTGGTTGTTTCTGAGGCTGCCCTCGTATGCCCTCAGCCTGTGACCAAAGTATAGTCACCTGGACCAAGCTCTTCTCTGTTTAGGATGAATTAGGCATTTGATTTGCACATGCTCTTAGCTCAGCTCTCCAAATCCCTTCAAATTCTCAACCCAGCATATGCTTGTCACTTTTCTAAACCTAATACTTTATTCTGTCCTCGTCCCGTGAGTCCTAACATTTAGAAACATTTTCACCGTCTCAGACTGGCTGTTTGAGATGACCATCCACGTCTGGCACATTGTTGGTATGGGCTCACACACATGCTGACACACGCTCACCACACAGACACACAGTTGCCATTCTTCAAATGCCTTCCTCCCTCCTGTTTTCTTCACAAAGCATGCCTCTCATCTCTGGAGGTAAGACCTGCCCCATTACACACGAGGTGATCATCACTAACGCGGTGGGTACAGATAGAGACATCTCGCAGGGTGTTAATAAAGGGCCTGGTGAAGACTAGAAAAATGCCGCCCCCAGGTAATTCTAATAGACCGCCTGCCGTTTGCTGTAACCAGGACTGGAGAGGAGGTGGGAGAGGAATAGGGGAGAGACGAGCACCAGTGTGTTAGGTCAGAGGAAATGAGATTTCTGTACTTGGTTTCCTTCTTGTCTAGGAAATTTTAAAACTTCTTCTGCTTAGGCAGATTAATAGCCTTGCCAGGTTTCAATTCCCTTCAAGCTGGGAAGGGTGCATTAAATTTCACCTTCATGCCAAAACAGCCATCTAAATGCCAAACCCATTGAGTTTCTGAGGCTTTCTTTTGGGTGTGTTTCTCTGCCTCTTCCTCTTTGCCTTTGTCAGAATCTCCGTCCACGTCTGTGTGGCTTGGCATCGGTGCCTGGATGGTCTCCACTTCTGTGTGTCTTGGTTCCTGCCGAGTCTGCCTTGTGCCTTTCATTACCACGTTAACAAACTCGAGTCGTGCCTAACGAGGACGCCTCATACGTTATGCTAATGATCAAGAGACATGTTAATGATATTTTAGAAGCCTAATTAGTGGAATATATAACTATATGCAATTTGGTAATGGACTGTGACAACAAGTTGTTAAAAGGGGGCTTGACAAATCCAGTTGCGTGTGGCCTCAGACAAACAGGAGCTGAGAACGGATGAGTGGAAATCGGATAGGGAGATAGTGGGGACGAGGTGTGTACTGGGGGAGGGAATGCCTGTGGCTGTTTTTGTGGAGGTCAGTCTTTTGTATGGATTGTTGCTTTCCTCTCATCCTTCCACTGTCCTAAAACCACAAGGCGAACTGGATCAGAAGAATTCTTTGTTAATGTTTCTTAAGCAATTGCTACTCTTGTTATTGATCATACACATATATCTTTGTTAGAAATGTTATTTTGATTATGTTATTCTCCGCAATACCCTTACGGAGATAATTTGTAATAGGAAATGTATACACAGAAGGTAGAAGAAGATCAGTTCTTGTACCAAAGAGAAACTTTACTGTGCTATAAACCAAGACCATGTAAACTGGGAAATTATCTCTATTGTGTCTATCAACATTTTGATAGTGTTGGTAGAAGTAGTAAAATGAGGAGTGGTGAGTGTAAAATCGTTCAGCTGTTTGGATGTCATTTTCTCTCAATGAAAGAATTGGTTAGAGGCATATATTTCTTCAACTGGAATCTTCTTTCCGCTAGTGCAGTGATTCCCATTTTGTGGGCCATGGACCCTGGGGGAACCATGAAGTTGTTGAAAAGGTTTGGAAAATCCTTGTGTACACCAAGCATTGTCTATAAACAGAACAGTGTCATGCACGTACACACAGATGCACATACAGATACACCTACTGAAATTCTTTAAATGTATGAGACGCTATTGTGGTTATTCACTTAAAAAAGCACTTTTCAGTTTCTGTTGGCTTTTTGTCATGTGTAGTTTCCTCCATCTGTAGAAGCTAAAAGTAGAACTACTGTCTCCTAGTGGTCCTTGCAATTTATTTGGCATGAAAAAGGGAGACTGTATAGTCACAAAGGTTGGGAACCTTTGCCTAGCCTGTGGTCATGAAAGCTGCTTATAAAAATTTAAGCAAATAACTTTCACTTTTGAAAACCATTTTAATTCTAGAAAATATATTTGTGAAAATTTGTGTAAGTGTTGTCTATTTCTCCAGAGACTTTTTTTTTAGCATCTTTATTGCGGTGTAATTGCTTTACAATGGTGTGTTAGTTTCTGCTTTATAACAAAGTGAATCAGTTATACATATACATATGTTCCCATATCTCTTCCCTCTTGCGTCTCCCTCCCTCCCTCTCCAGTGACTTTTATCATAAATTTGGAAATATATTTCTGTAGGGTAGAAAATTCCCCTTAGTCAGAATTGAATGGTTTTCCTACAGAATGTGTTATGTCACGACCCACCGCATAGACGCTTTTTTTTTCATGCATATATCTCTCTATATATTTTTTAATTGAAGTATAGTTGATTTACAATATCGTGTTAGTTTCAGGTGTACAGCACAGCAATTCAGATATATTGAATATATATGTATTATTCTTCATATTCTCTTCCCTTATAGGTTATTACAAAACATTGAGTATAGTTCTCTGTACTATACAGTAAGTCCTTGTTGGTTATCTATTTTGTATATAGTAGTGTGTATATGTTAATCCCAACCTCCTAATTTATCACTCCCCCACCCCCCTTTTCCTTTTGGTAACCGTAAGTTTGTTTTCTATGTCTGAGGTTCCTTAAAAAACTAAAAATAGAGCTACCGTATGATCCTGCAATCCTACTCTTGTGCATATATCCGGAGAAAACCGTAATTTGAAAAGATACATGCACCCCAGTGTTCACTGCAGCAGTATTTACAATAGCCAAGACATGGAATCAACTTAACGGTCCATCAACAGATGAACGCATAAAGAAGATGTGGTATATATATATATATATATATATATATATATATATATATATATACACACACACAATTAAATATTACTCAGCCATAAAGAAGAATGAAAGAATGCCATTTGCAGCCACATGGTTGGACCTAAAGATTATCATACTCAGTGAACTAAGCCAGACAAAGACAAATATCATATGATATCGCTTATATATAGAATCTAAAAACTAAAAGATACAAATGAACTTACTTCCAAAACAGAAAGAGACTCACATAGACTCTTGAGCGCTGCAGCGTCCACTTGGCACTAGCTTATGGGAACTTCAGTTCTGGAAACTTGTTCTCTTTTATTTTTTGGTCCAGAATGAAATTGCCTAGGAGAGCTAGGCTCGCAGTATCCCACTTCACCACCAGGGAAAGCTTTCAGAAACATACATTCAGTGCAAACACGTCTCAAGTTTGTAGCTTCTTGATGGAAAAAGACAGTTACAGAGACAAAGAAAGTTAGTGTTCTGGGCACCAGTTCTGTACTCTTGAAATGTATTTTCTCAGGTTATGGGCAATGAGGTGTATTTGTAGTTTTTCGTTGGCAGTTCTTCCCAAGGCAATATGCCCTATTACTGTTGAGGAAGGTGGAGGGGGATAGATTTCTTTGTTTGGGTTTTATTATTTACTGAGCACCACCTCTGTGTCAGGCACAGTGCTAAGTGCTTTTTATTATTCACTGCCTCAAGCTTCATCACGGGACCTCCCTCTGGGTTGGTACTAGGACATGGGCTTGGGAACAGAATGGCCTCCCACAGTGATGCTTACCTTAGTTTTCGAGGTGGTCTTCCTTTGGCTTGCTCTGTGTTACCTTAAAGGAGATTGATTGTAAAAAGAAAGAAGGAAAAACACGTATCACTCCACTTATTAAATTGTGGCCTCTTGACATCCAAGACATTTAGTTTTCTGAGTTTAGACACTGCCCATCATTGTGCTTGTGACAAATGCTTGCTGGTGAGAGAGCTTGTCTTTTAAAGGGAACCAGCGGTTGTCTCTTTAGAAATGTGCTAAGACCTACCTGGACTCCCTTTTTGAATGCGGTGAGTCAAAAATGCTGTGTGATTATCATACTGAGTGAAGTGAGCCAGCCAGAGAAAGACGGATATCATATTATATCCCTTATACGTGGAATCTAAAAAGATGATACAAGTGAACTTTTTTTTTTTACACAACAGAAGTAGACCCACAGACATAGAAAATAAATTTATGGCTACCAAAAGGGAAAGGGGAGGGGGTGGAAATTAGGAATTTGGAATTAACATATACGTGTTACTATGTATACAATAGATAAACAACAAGGACCTACTGTATAGCACAAGGAGCTATACTCAGTATTTTGTAATCACCTATAAGGGAAAAGAATCTGAAAAATATATGTTTAACTGAATCATTGTGCTGTATATCTGAAACTAACAAAACACTGTAAATCAACTATACTTCAATTAAAAAATAATTTAAAAATTTTAAAAAAATTAAAAAAAAGATTCTGTGTGGTTTTGGTGCTCTGAGAAACTTGTGTTCTTTTTTCTCTTGTGTTCTGTCTTCTCTCCCTCTTTGACTGTCCCCAGCATTGAGACTTCAGAGATGTGGATTCCCATCTTTGAGACCCTGATTCACTAACTGTGTAAGGTTCCAGTACTCATGCAGCCTTGTACATTCCACCATTTCAGCATCCCCATGTTTCAGATGAGCATCATCTGTACTTCTTCCTTCTCTATTTCCTCTGCATTTTTATTGATAAAGCACTTGAGGAAGATTATGTATGAAGTCAGGATTCTGTTATTACATCTGATGTATGCTTCCAGTTAAAAATGAGAACTAATTTTGGGGAGGGAGACGGAAAGGGAAAAAGTTTATAAGTGAGCCAGTGGAAAAAGCACATTCATTATCAGTGTCTTTCTCACTGAGTCGTTTGAAGCTGGGAAAATTAGCAGCTGCTTTGAAGCTCAGAAGATCTTTCATCTTTGTGTGTGTGAGTGTGCGTGTGTTAATATTAAGTTGATATTCTTTTTCTTGCCACTTATTTGGTTTTTCTGCTAATAATGAAATTATAATGAGATCCCTGATGGGATTAAAAAAAAAAAGAAAAAACACCTCACATGAATTACCCCGTTTCCCCCTCACCCTCCTTGTGCCTTTCTGTAAAATCTATTCTGCATAATAGGTCTTTGTCTCTGGATTTGAGACAGAATTGAAGGAGGCCAGGAGTTGGAAGTGCCCCCATTGTTCTTTTGGGTACCAGGATACAAACTTCTGTTGTTCAGGGAATGCTCTCTTTTCCTCCACCTCCTAGCCCTGTTCCTCCCTGGACTCTGTCACCCCCATCCTCAAACTGCTCCTTTCCTCCAACCCCAACTTTGGGTGGGGAGCGGGTGAAGGCAAGTATTGGATGTTTTCGCAGGCTGAATGTTCGGTTTATTTGAGGGGTACATACTCCCTTTCCCCTTTTTAACTTTAAGCGTTCATGACTTGGTCTTGTACAAAGAGACCAGGCGTCTGTCTAGATTGGCAGAAATAGGGTGTTTTGAAACCCTGGGGAAACCTTGCTCAGGATGGTAACATTTCTAGCGGCAGGTTTTCCTCCCATCTCCTCCGACTCTTGTCCCTTTGTCCTTTATCCGTAGAGCTTTGGCCAATGCCGTTGATGAAAGAGGGCTCATTGCCCCGGCTGAGCATTCCTTGTCCAGGCCTGGGTTTCTCCACGTGGGTGAGTTGATGGAAACCTTGGTAGAATGAATCTCTATATAGACTGTTCAAGACAGACACACACTTTTCTAATTTCAGAATTTTTCTCTGTAGGAAAGGCAATGTGGTGGTCGATTCCAGTGAACAGTGTAAGTCTTGGCAACTCTCAATTTCGGAAAATTCTTCCCTAATTCTGCTTCAGTGTTTTGTCTGAAGTCATAGATAGACAGCTGCTGTGTGTAGGTCTTAGTATTCTAGAAAAATGAGGTGTAAACAGTGGGTGAGATGAGTATGCCTTGTCTCTCTCTGTGGCTTGGTCAAAGGCTATTTCTTGAATATATCCCATGTTTAGGTTTTTTGCTGATCAACGCCAATGACCAGTTTCAGGACATCACTCCCACTCATGTCTGTAGGTTCCCCCTCTCTTTCTTCCTTCTCACCATTAAACAGGTATAATAAAGCTCAGGAATCTTTACAGTTGGTGATTTTATATCATAGATCAAAGATCAAAGCAGAGGAATACACAGCAACCGTAAAATTAACTGCTTTTTCAATTTTACAATGCTTTCAGTGATAGAGAATCTTATAAATTTAATATTAATTAAACACTTAGCTTTTAACCTCCTCCTGCATCTACTTTTGGCTGGTGGCTGGGAAAAATTAATTGGGCATCTTAAATCTTGTGTTACTAACGCCTTGACAGGAGGGGTTTCAAAAGCACTTATAACTTCAGCAGAATGCACTTTGGAGTGTTTGTCCTTCCACTCACCTAATTGAAAACGCCTTTTTTTTTTTCCCCTTAAGGTAAAATGAACCATTTGCTAATTTTCTTTTTTAAGGAAGTATAACTTACAGTCCCCTTTCATAGCCTGAGCTTTAACTCAGTCTCTTGGCACATTTAATACTTCACAAAATGGAAGCCATTGAACTTCCATTATTATAAACTTCCTATTGATTTTGGAATGCGCTGGGACACATGTGCGGCTTGGCCTGATCATTGTGTCACCTACAGCCTCTGTGTGTTCAATTCAGGGAGAGTTGCCTCCTGCATAAGTGAGCGTGGCTCAGCTTGGCAATGGTGAGCCCACATGGTGACCCAGATGGGACCCAAGAATGAACCCTCAGCGACAGGACAGGAGAGTCAGAATAGGCAATAATGTTTCACCTAAAGGAAGTTGCAAGAGATTGGAAGCCAATATGATGGACAGGATGTTTCGGGAAGCTCGACTTGGTTGTTCACGTTTTCTGAGCTACCAAAGGGACTGAACGTGGCCTTTGGTTGCGGGATGGGCGTCGCTCTCTCTTTAAAAGTCAGGCAAGCGTCCATGTCTGTGCTTCAGAAATGGTTCAGTAGAAATAATAATTAATAATACCAATCCATTCAATTTCTATAGTATTTTTTCTCCAGTGAGCATGGAGCACTTTCCTCCATGTAATCTCATTTTTTTCTCACATATCATGGCGAAGTACTTAGTGGTGGGCAAGATGAGGCCTCTGAATTTCACCAAGCTGGTTTCCTGCTGGGGCCATGCATTTGAAACTGGCAGCTGGGAGTTACAGCAAATAGAGCGTAGGCCCCAAGAAGGCATCTTTCTATGCCTGTTTTATTTTATTTATTTATTTATTTTTTGCGGTACGCGGGCCTCTCACTGTTGCGGCCCCTCCCGTTGCGGAGCACAGGCTCCGGACGCGCAGACTCAGCGGCCATGGCTCACGGGCCCAGCCGCTCCGTGGCATGTGGGATCTTCCCGGACTGGGGCACGAACCCGTGTCCCCTGCATCGGCAGGCGGACTCCCAGCCACTGCGCCACCAGGGAAGCCCTCTGGACCTGTTTTAGATTCAGGTGACTGAGAAGTAGTACCTCGATTGTTTGGGGGACGTCTGTTCTTGGCACAGTGCACAGTGGAATTCCCCTGGGTTATGTGTACTTCTTTGAAAAAACTCATAGAAAACTGAATTTAGAGAAAAAAATTAAAGGAGTCGTTATTCATTTTACAAGAAGGTTTTAAAAGTCTACTCTAAAATCGTTTACTACAGGTTTGCTTTAAATGGCTAAGTCTTCTAGTCCTGTAGTCTTCTAATAAGACTATAAATCAGTTTACGACTGGTCCCCCGGAGCGTATCTTTTGGGTAAGCTAAGGGATATAGACTCTCAACACAGCAGTCTCTTATCTTCTATACTGGGCCGCAATGGTCCTCGCTGTTCAAGTCCCCAACAGTCACCTTGACAATCTCTGATGGCAGTAGGCGATGTTTAATCCAACTGTGAAATAATAAATTAGTTGTGGTGTCACCATTAGAACTAAGATTCCTAGCTTTATGCACCTGGCTGGTTTGTACTCCCTGTGAAACCATCACCGCGCCTTCTCATTGCAGCTGAGCTTTCTGAACCTTTTAAGAAGTGAACTGATGGGATGTGGAATTTGATAGCAGATAAATTAAGAATATTGGTAAATTTAACGACTCTATTAGAAGATGGTGTTTCCAGAATCAGTAGCAGCATTTCCTTGTGTGTTTGTGAGGGTATCTGCAGAAATCCTTTATATATGTATCTCTCTGTTTTTCTGTCTATCTAGATCTATATGATATGTGGGGTGCTATAAAATTTTTAGTGCCTTAGTTTGGGTTGACCGCCTTATTACTCACGAGTGAGCTATACAGGTCTTCCTTAACAAGTGGCAGTAAAGGCTTTACAGCACCCCTTACGCCGTCACATATTTTTGTTTAGGCCACATATTGTCTTTTTCTTTTTAAGTCTCCCTTTGCTCATGTCCCTCTCAAGTACCTTTGTTGCCATGGCAACGGTTCCATCATTGCTTAGGGTGGAGCAGACTGACATCCTCCTGCAAGCTTCTTGAAGTCAGTGCTTGTTTGGGCTGACCTCCAATTCTCAGCCAGGGCCAGGGCTGGGGCCCATACCCTGGTCATCTGTGGCACTTTTTTCTCTTTAATATCTGTAGCTCTGCTTATTTGACTGCTTGTGGCCGTTCCTACATTAATCATTTTCCATGTCTCTGTGGACCTGTCCTCTAAGGAATGTGGAGAAGCTGACACCTGTGATCTAAAAATCGAAAAAGAGAAAGTTAACGTTGAGTGTTTTGAGTTAAATATGGAGCTGTGTAAGTGATTGGCTACTTAGGAAATACTGAGACCAGACAGAAGGGGGAAGGGAGCCTTTTGCATATCAAAATGCTCTTTAGAGTTCCCTCACAGGCACAGTTTCTGCAGGTTACCATATGCATTTTTAGGTCTTCTCTCTGTGTCTCTAAGCTTTTCCCCTTCTAGCAGACTTTCCCTTTTCTTGACTCGCAGACTGTTAGTGTTGGAGAGGAGTCACATAGAATTGAGTTCAACCCACTCATTGCATTTACAGGGAAGCTGAGATGCAAAAGGTCATGCATGTGGCTTGTTGAGGTCATTCGGCCTGTAGCAGCACAAATGGGATGAAAACCCACGTCTCCTGGTCCCTAGCTGGACTTCAGCTTTGCCACGATTACTTGATTCTTTAAAACAAATTATTAAAAGGTTTTACTGTCAGGCCAATTTCCCATCAAGCCACCTCAGCATTTCTGTTAAATGTGGGTGTAGCGGTAGTAGAGAGATCATTTGGCAAAAGTAGACTGGTTGTGAGGCTATGCCTCCAAATTTCTCAATTATTTTTCCAGCTAGAAGGTTGGCTTGCCAACTCCTTGATAAAAGGTAGTAGTTCCTGTAATCTGTTATCTCAGCCACATTTGGGATGCTTGTATGTATGACTCCATCTATTTATATATTTTATATGGGCAATATTTTGACTGTTTCTTTTTTGAAAGACAGTGTGAATGAGTATGCCAAAAATCACAGATGATATAAAAAACGCTATCAAAAAACCCCCACTGGGCTTCCCTGGTGGTGCAGTGGTTGAGGGTCCGCCTGCCGATGCAGGGGACACGGGTTCGTGCCCCGTTCCGGGAAGATCCCACATGCCGCAGAGCGGCTGGGCCCGTGAGCCATGACCGCTGAGCCTTGTGCGTCCGGAGCCTGTGCTCCGCAATGGGAGAGGCCACAGCAGTGAGAGGCCCACATACCAAAAAAAAAAAAAAAAAAAAAACCCCACTTTTTCAGGAAGGTGAATAAAATAACCCTAAAACAATGTGAAATTAGTCCTAATGTCCTTTTGCGAAGTCATTAGAAAAGCTAGTGCTCGTGATAACTGTGGAGATGCTTTTGGACGTTAGTGATTCTGATTAGGGAAAAGAATTTAGATCTGAGAGTCTTTTGGCATAGAAAGAAAGATTTGTTTAATCTATTCTTGGATGACGTGAAAAAGAATCCTGGGCTTCCCTGGTGGCTCAGTGGTTAAGAATCCGCCTGCCGATGCAGGGGACAGGGGTTCGAGCCCTGGTCCGGGAAGATCCCACATGCCGCGGAGCAGCTAAGCCCGTGTGCCACAACTACTGAGCCTGTGCTCTAGAGCCCACGAGCCACAACTACTGAGCCCACATGCCACAACTACTGAAGCTCGTGTGCTCTAGGGCCCACGTGCTGCAACTACTGAGCCCGCGTGTTGCAACTACTGAAGCCTGCATGCTTAGGGCCTGTGCTTCTCAACAAGAGAAGCCACCACAATGAGAAGCACACGCACCACAGTGATGAGTAGCCCCCGCTAGCCGCAACTAGAGAAAGCCCACACGCAGCAACAAAGACCCAATGCAGCCCCAAATAAATAAATAAATAAATAATAATAAAAAAAAAGAATTCTGAGTATATTTTCCTTTTCCGAGTTTCTTAAGTCTGAGTGAGGTATTTTATATGCCTGGGTATTGGGGCATTTTAGGAGAAAGTTCATGGTCTCCTTTAGGTCTTCAGCTGACCTTTCTGACCTGTAGGCCTGGTGCTCATATATTTGAATATGCAGTTTTTATATATAGCCTGCCTGTGGTAATTAGCGATTTTCCACTGATCCATCTATCAACGAGGAGACACTGTAATATCCCGTTTGATATCATTTTTCTGTTTCTCAATAATAAGGAGAAGAGAAAGCAGATGAAATGCGATCATCCGTGTAAAGTACATTGAATGATCCTGAAAGAGTTATTATTTTCATTTAACAGATGAGGAAACTGAGCCCTAGAGAGATTAAATAAACTGTCCAATCTCCTATGACTAGTAAGTGACAAAACTCAGGTTTCTCTGATTTCAAAGCCTACATTCTTTCCTCTTGATCACATTTCCCCCACAAGGTACTTGGCAGTTACTCTCTCGCACAGTCTTTGGATCTTTGCTTTTATCATGTACTGAATTCCGATCCTCCACAACTCCTAGTAAAACAAGAATGGCAGGCACTTGGCGTCACCACACAAAAGCCTGAGAGTCCGTGAGTCTCACCTTCCTATGAAGGTATCTTGTCTGCTCTAGCAGGTTTCCAGGTAGTTTGATGTCACTGACAGAGTAGGTTATGAAGTAGCAGCACTATGGGCTATATAAGGGAGATATAGGGACCTGGCAGAAGTTGGGGGCTGGGGAGGGAAGAAAGGAAGAAGCAACACAGAGTTGCTTATTCTTTTTCTTCCAGGTTAATGTACATAACTGTTACCACCCTTTTTTTTTTTTTTTTTTCTTTTTTTGACACCTTTTAAAAGCCTCCATCTGGCTTAAGTGCTAGATGAAAGTTCTGGTTAAAATAAAACACATAGTTGCATAGGCACAGTGAGTGCGAGAATTTTTTTTTCTACAATGTTCAGAGTACTTTATGAACAAACTTAAATGTCTTTGGAGGCAAACAACATAGAGAAGCTAGAAGCTATAGCTCTCAGATTCATGTAATAAAATCATGGGGGTGGAGGAGGGGGACAAAAAATTAAGTAAAAGAGGAAAGTAAACGCTATCACTCTGTGTTGACCCTTTTAGTGCGATAAGGTGCAAAGCATAAATATTCCACACAGAGAGTGACAAGTCCACTTACTTAATTCATTATTTATTTTACTTATTGGAGAAGCTGCTTAGCCTCTGGGCGTATTTACAAGTGTGATAGAAAAAAGACAGTCCCTGCCATTACTGTTTACAGTCCACAATAGATAATATATAAACAGGACATATTGTTTTTGCAGACAGACACTTGCATCAGATACACTTTGAACACACAAGAGGAAAGCAATTAAGATGCATATGAAATCACTAAGATAAATCAGCATTCGTAGCAAGTGAAGGAAAATAATACAAATCAGGGACTCGGAAACGGGTTTGCTTCCACATTTGACTATTTTCACAGTTCAAAACGTGATTTTGGAAGCCACGGTGGCTGCAGCAGAGTCAGGAATGGGGCGAGCAGTGCTGTGACTTGCTTGTTCTGGAAGCCGAGCCTGGGCAACACTCAGTAACCCCCCTCACCTTCATGGGCCATCAGCCAGAGAGAGGCAAATTAGAAAAGCGGCATAAGCCGCAAATCACAGGCTGTTGTGAGATTCAGTCTGACCCTTAGCATCATTTTATCTGAGTCCTCTTGGATTTAATGTGATTCCCTTCACACCACCCCTCTCTCTGGACAAATACTAATATTGTTACTGTTATCATCCTGATTACTTGGGGCTGACCTAACACCCTTCTGCCCTGAAGCCCTAGGACCTGGCCACGGCCTCGGCATCAGTAGCCCTGGCAGCACCTCACTGACGTGGCTGAACTGGAGTTGAAGTTACAAAGGAGGGACGTATCCTTTAGTGGCCCCATTGCCTTCAACCCCTTCATCTTCATTATGCTTTTTCCCTCCCCCTGTGATACTTGCTGCCCGTTCTCCCAAGGAATTAAAATCTCAGATATCCTGATTTCAGAGGGAGGTAGGGAAGAAGCCAGGCTCTGCATTGAGAGAGGTGAGACCTGGTGTGCCTGTCCTCAGGTTCACAGCACAGCTTTTCTCCTGCTGCACGCGGGAGGGGGAGAAAAGCCAAACTCTATGAACTTGAGTGTATAGGTTTTCATAATCCATGAATAATTTCAGGAATTAGAGATGTCCATTAGTATAAAAAAGGCAGAGTGCCCACGATGGATTTGACACTGCTCAGGCCCTGTGTTTGGGCTTTTTCTCAACCTCTTGCTTTATGTCAACCACTCCAGCACACTTATGACGAGGCCTTTCTCATGATGAATAGACTGGAGAATCAGCGGCCCGGATGCGTTAGAGACACATGGTACGTATGATCCAGAGAACATGTAACCGTGGACTCACGGGTGCTCTCCACAAGCTTGGAGGTGGTGGAAAGGTAGAGATGGAAGCACAAAATGATGTTATTCGGGTGACTGTGGGAATAACCTAAAAAGTGGGCAATTGATTTTATGGTGCTTGGGCCCTCAATCTGCTCATATAGGGTTAAGAACTAGAAGCACCCTTAGAAATCCCCAACCGATTTGTTTTACAGAGAAGAAAACCCAGAGTGGATTCATACAATGAGTTAGTGGCATAGCTGGGACTCAGAATCAGTTTACCTGTTATCACATCCACTGTGCTACACCCTCCATGTAGAATGTCCTCAAATGAATGGCGTTGACTGACTTTTTCTTGTTTTCCAGGGCCATGTTTCTCTTTCTCTCTCTGTCTCTCTCTCTCTCTCTCTTTATATTAGTAATAATCACATCATTTTCTATTACTAGTGTTTTCATTGCCGGGTCCATTTTGCTATTATTCAAGGGTCCCACCATGGATTGTGTCTTAGATCTGGTAGACTTTGAATTGAATTGATGGAGAACCTCATCACGTAGTAGGTAAGAGCCTGGCTCCGGACTCCCAGCTCTGCCATTTATATGCTAGGTGACTTGGATATGTTATTTAACCTCTCTTTGCTTCAGCATCCTAATCTACCTAATGGGAAGAATAACAGTGGTGTCTGCTTCATAGATCTCCTTCTCGTAGTTAATACGTGCAAAGCCATCGAAACAGCCTCTGGTACACGTTAAGCCTCATAGAATATTTTTGTTGCTGTTCTCTGTTTTCTTCATCCTCCAGCAGTGGCTTTGAGCTATCTAAAAAGTGATGTAGTTTAACCTGCCATTTAATTGAGGAAGGAACCTGTTCGTAACGGTCCTGGGTAAGGGTCACCCAGCTCTGTAGCACTGCCTCTCCGAAAGCTAGCTCACCACTACCTGTAATACTCATCCTTCGAGCCGGCTTTGTCTTCTGGACCTATACGCAGTACGTCTATTCTTTCTTTCAGTTTGAAGGTAGCTTCTGAGTTGCTCACTGAGTATTCCTCCTGGTTTCTTAGAGCCTATAATGGTAGGCTACTGGGAGATTCCGCCAGAGGCTCCTTCAGGGATGTTGTGGCCGTGTGTCTCCTGAGGACCAGTGTCAGTGCCATTGGCTTTTAGCAGGACCCAGCCTCATGCCACACCTGCTGGGGCTCACTTTGGACTAGTGATTATGCTAAAGCACTGGTACAGGTGAGAGCTGTGAAGAAACAGAATTTATCATTTCCCTCTTCCCATATTATGCCTTAAGCATAGTATTATTTTACGAAGACTTTGAAAAAAGAGTGCTTTTTGAATTTTTTCTTAAAAATTAAAAAAAAAGTTTTTAAATTTATTTTTGGCTGAGTTGGGTCTTTGTTGCTGCGTGTGGGCTTTCTCTAGTTGCGGCGAGCGGGGGCTACTCATCGTTGCAGTGTGTGGGCTTCTCATTGTGGTGGCTTCTCGTTGTGGAGCACGGGCTCTAGGCAAGCGGGCTCAGTAGTTGAGGCTTGCAGGCTCTAGAGCGCGGGCTCAGTAGTTGTGGCGCTCCGCGGCATGTGGAATCTTCCCAGGCCAGGGCTCGAACCTGTGTCCCCTGCATTGGCAGGCGGATTCTTAACCACTGCACCACCAGGGAAGCCCCTGCTTTTTGAATCTGACTTACTGTTGAAACTGGCCTAGACTGCCATGGCAGTCCTTAATATCTTTTTGTTCTTCCCTTCCTCCCACAATGCTAATCGGGTCCTGTTTCTGGAATGTGAATTGCCCAAATTTGTTGTAGTGTCTGCTGGCCAACTGTAAGCTCAAAGGGAAGTGTCAGCTTCCTATTAAGGTACCGCCATCCTAGGGTCACAAGCTTTCTTTTCATGTAGCACAAGCGTGGGAGGTCAGGACTCTGTTGGACATTGTTTGGGGTCATTGTTTCAGGGATGTATTTTTGGGGAGGAACAAAACCTCTTCGTTATTTCCTAGCCTGTCGGGACTTGGAAAGGCCCAAACCTTTGGGGCGGGGGCCTCCTGCTGTCAGTATCTTGGAGAGCTTTCCCTGCACCTTGTTGAACGTAGTTCTGTCTGGGTCTGCCCCCTAACCCCAGCTTCCTCACAGCCTTATAGGTGCCAAGAGGCTGCGATGTCTGTCTTTAGAGATGGCAGCTGTGGGCAGGAGTTAGCTCTGAGGCTGCAGATACCCCGAGCTTCCTTTTTTTCGCCTTCTAGGAGCAGAGATGCAGCTTAGAGAAGGTGGAAGTGTGTGTGTGGGGAGGGGGCTTATGGTGAGGGCGGGGGTGGGGAGGAAAGGGGGAACCACTGTAAAAAATGTTAATTTATTAATCACTGAATATATAGCAGTTCATCTGAAATGCTGTTGCTATGCCAACACCCTGGGAGTTTATTTTCTTAATCCAAGAGAGGAGCTCTCAGTCCCCTGCTGTGCCATTTGAATTTGCTGCTGCCATCGCTGCCACCGTGGTATCTGTTTTAAAAAGTGGGGGGTTGGTGGGGAGGGAGGGAGGGGAACCGGGCTGAACCGCCAAAGCAGTCATATGCAAAGCAGCGAGAGGCCTTTCTCGGTACAACTTAGTAAAAATGACACAAATTAATATACTCTACTTAAACCAGACCAAGATTAATGGTTCTCTTTCAGTGCAGCTTAGCCCAACTGTCACTCGACAGGGGTTTGTCGGACAAAATCAACACTAATCAACATTTATTCGTCTCTTGCCCTTGGGTCTGAGGGGCGCAAGCAGGCTGCACCGTTCTCCCGCGCGGCTCGCCACGCTTTTCACCCTCCATCCAGCTCCGCCATATATCACCCTTCCTCTTGGTGCCTCTCCTTGGACGATCCACACACTCAGCTATCAGGGTACATTAGAGGCATGATAGATTTTCTGTTTTAATTTACATCTATTATATTACCACAGAACAGATTTTGATTCGGTTGAGAACAGCGTCTCCTATAGCCAGACTCCTTGGGAGGATTTCTGCATTAACTTATTAAGGTTAGTTAGGAGGCAGCTTCAAATAGACCTCCTTCCCCACCCCACCTCCCCCCTCTCTCTGGCAGGCTCAGTAACGATGTCTGGGTGCACCTTATTCACAAGCGCTTATTCTTTTTAGACTTGGCTTCCTGTGCTGGGTCACATGAGGCTGGCTGGGTTCCTCCCTTACTTTCTGATTGGACTTTGATCAGCCAACAGTGGGAGCTGTGAGCTCCCTTCCCTGCCTGGGTTAATGGGCTCTGACAAATCTGGTGGCCTAGAATCACTGGACAGCACCACCGCTCCTACCCCAGCTTCAGTCCTAGCCCTCAGCATCTTTTTTTTTTTCCTTTTGATCTCACTTACAGTTATATTTTATTTTTACCGAAACACAGGTCTACAGAGACAGGGGAGAAAAAGCTGGAGCAAACAAAATTGGTTGGGCTAAACTAAGGAGAGGCACTCGAAAGGGTGACCGAAGGAGTGGGTCTGAACGACCGTTTTCCTTTCTCCGTGACCATCTGAAAGCATCTTATTTCAGCTTGGAACACTGGGGACGAGGCCAGCTTGTTTCTAGCGGGTGTGTAGGATCTGAATATTTATAGTTCCCTTGTAGAGTTCCTTTCCACCTCATTTATGAAATTGGCTTTTTATTTTTATCCTTCTCTCCCCTTCCTTTCATGAGTACTGTAGTGTCGAGTACATCTTTTATTTGGTGACACAGTATTTTCCCTTGACTTTTGGTCAGACGGGAGTGTTTTATGACTGTTGACTAAGGCCACATTCAGCTCTGGCTTTAGTCACCTGTTTGCTGGCTGCAGAGAAGGGAACAGAAATCCTCCCATCTGCTCAGATCCTTTTACCCTGTACTTTATGGATGGACACCGTGGCTTTGTCAGATGCAGGGAGACTGTGTCTTTCTTCTTAGATTGGCTGTAACGCTAGATCCCTGGCCACTTAAAGGCACGAGTTTTTAGTTTTTTCTTCCAAGCTGTCGATTCTAAACTGCGGTTAAGTTTCCTTTTGTGGCCAAATGCAGAGAGACTGTGGGCTGAGCTGGGGATGTGTGGTTTGTGTGTGTTTGCACGTGGCCGCCAAAGTGTCGGATGTGTTAGGAGGAGAGCTTAGCACTTCCATTTTGGCTTCTTATTACGTAGCAATGAAGTAAATGACGCTTAGTATAACGTTGCACTCAGAGAACTGTAGCTCAATTTAAGAAACAAAACTCCACCAACAGGAGTGCACCCTGTCTTGAACTTGGGAAACGGACCTCGTTAATTTTACTGAGGGGAAAAATTCTCCAGCTGGGGCTGAGGAGAAGATGAAATACCAGTGAGGTTATCGCTTTGGATGATCTCACTGAATTCAGAGTAGAATCGGAATGATGCCTGGAGAATTTTCTGAAGTGCTGTGGAGAGATTTAGAAGAGAATGCATATGCCCTCAATGGTATTAGGAGACTGCTTGCCTGGTGAGCAGAGCAGAACTTTATATGGTTCTTCTTAAAGGGGCTGTTAGAAAAGTTAACACATTAAAAAGGTGGGCTGAAATAAAACTGAAAGAAAAAATGAACGCACATGATTCTTATGTGGGTCTAGCTTGAAAACAATGGAGCTGGTATTACAGTGGCTGAGACAGTTGACTAGAAGCTAAGGGCTTCTGAGTTCGAGTCCACGCTGGGACACTAACTTCCAGTACTGGGACATCTGTTTCTTTATCACTCAAAGACAGGAGGTGGACCGAGGGCGTCCTGTTATATAGTAGGCAACTATTTGATTTGAACAATAGGTTCATGACTTTGGCTTTGCTGTAGAGAAGCTGACAGATTGTGGCCAATGAGGTTAGGATGACTGTTGGCCCATTTTGCCCTCAGGACAGGTTTGCCAAGTTCCCCTGGCATTTGTTGGGGACCACAGAAAGAAACATCACCATTTAAGGTATTTGGCCCTCTTACTGTATCCCAGTCCGCTACACAGGCAATCCTAGGAAAAAGATGATTATTTCACTGATGAGTTCTTTGGAGGTATGGAGCAGACAGCATAGACTTTCTTCTCCGAAAGCTCAAGCCTGCTGACTCAAGCTCTTTCCCCATCTCTCTGGCGTGTCACTGCACTCGGTAGAATATTTGTGCAACCATCAGGTACAAATTCGTGAGTCACCAAAGGGACACTTTTTGATTGAATGGGGCCGTCTTGGTCTAGGGGCCACCTGGATATCAGTGGAATGTTGCCAGGGACCCATTTGGACTTCTAAGGTTCCTTGAATTTCAGCCCTTTTCTCTGAAAGCTGTAAGACAACAGTTCAGGGCACTTGTGCTGCTGCTATGGCTGTGTGTGTATGTGATGGGAAATGCTAGTTGTCAAGCAGCGGGGAATGGACATAATCTTGCTGCCTAGCAACAGCGGCAGCGTGGTCACTTGTGCAGATTTCTACACCTCTTCCTGTTTGGTCTGCTGGAAAATACAGATGCCTTCTCTGGGTCACGCTCTGCCCTGGCCACAGTGAGATGTAGAAAAACACAGTGAACCAGGGTGGAAAAATACACAAGTGTGTGCTTTAAAATGATGACTTTCCAAACTGTTTTGGGCCAAGCGTTGATTTTTGTACAGCATTGCTCAGTTTCCCCTTTGAAGACCCTGTGCACAGCTGGACCTGCAGGTTGATTGCTAAGCCAGAAGAGGAGTCTTAGGAAAGTACCAGACTTCTCTGTGTGCTGCCTCTTCTGAGCCTGGTGGAGCCTTTACTCTGGAGAGCATGTGTGAATATAATATAAAACAGTCAATTTTCTGATAAAGACACACACACACACACACACACACACACACACACACACACACAGCCCGTGTGAAAAAGACAGGAGGAGCAGAAGCGTGACCACCTATTGTTCTTTAGGGTCTGAGGAACAAAGCAGTTGGGAGAGATAAAGGCAGGCGAGCCCTGCTGATCTGCCCTTTCTCCCAGCTCTGACTCGCACCTTGCACGGGACACTCCTCAATGAGGTCACCTGCTCACTACCGATTCTAAAGATGCTTCCCTGGCAGAGGCCTCCCGGGTCAGAGTGTGGCCTTTGCCCCTCTTGGCGGTCGTGCGCATGCAGCACCGGGAGTGTTTGGAGCTGAACGCTTAAGGAAGGTATTATCTGGCGGCCAGAGATAGAGCGTGAGCATACGACCCCTTACCCCTCCTGGGGTGAGTCAGTGCTGCTTGCCCGGTTCCTGCTCTGGGAGTTGAGTGGTAGCCAAGTACAGGCTTGGCATCAGAAGGCCCTAGTTCAGTCCTTAATGTCACTACCTGCTAGCGGTGTGGCTTTATGCAGCCCCTTGTCCCGCCTGAACCTTTGTGCCCCTGTCTGGAAAGGAAAATATCAATATGTGCCTCTTACGGTGGTTTTGAAGTTTCGAAAAGGCACAAGCATGTTGGCACATCTGGCCTGTGGCCAGCACGAAGGGGTTCATGCTGCTAATCTCCTCTTATCGGTTCAAGAGCAGGAAGTGAGAAGGACAAGGCGAGCCCTGTAGCCCACCTGCTTAGTACAGACTTCAGTGTCTTGGGTTTTGTCCCCAGTCTTAGCCTTCCAAACGAAGAGCCATTATTTCCCTCCGTTTAGGTAACAAAAGGCAAGAGACCTCTCCTCTTTTGACGCTTGACTGGGTTCCTAGGGAGACTGGAAGGCAGTCATTAATTTTTAGTAGTTTCTTAGATAAGCCTTGCAGAATCAGTGAGGATGATTTGCTCCCATTTCACAGATGATGAGACAGTCATACAGGACAGTGAGATTATTTGTTTGGGATTCTAGAAACCATTGGTTCCAAGATGAGATCAAAATCCTAGGGCCTGACTGGGTAAATGAAGCCTCTGGCAAAGCCAGAGTGGACAGGGTAGTGTAGGAAGTCCCAGTGAGTCCGAATGCTCTAGGAGCTGACAAGACTTGGATTTTAGATTTCAGAATTGCCAGGTCAGCAAGTGTCCTCTGGACAGACGGCAGTGTGGATTTTGGAAGCCTAGCTGAGCAGGATTGAAATCAGGCCTGTGTCTTCTCTGTTGTGTTTAGATTTGTGTGTCCACAGTTGGCATAGGAGCAAAGGGATTCTAATGGGGGAGCTCCAGATTCTCACCTTGCCTCTCTTTAAAGTCCTGCTAAAGGCTCTCATTCTTAAGTTTCCCCAGAGAGACTGATGATCAGAGTAAGGTAAGTCTAGGGTTGGGAATTACCAGCTTGCACTGCTCTAAAAGTACTCTACTCAGGGGATGGCTCCGTGCCCAACACAGATCCTTGGAAACATGTGATGACACCAGCGTGAAGGACAGGATGTGCTTCTTTTTCACTGGTTCCTTGTGTCTTAAGGCAAACACAGGCACAGTCTCCTGGACCGACAACTGTTAATAGCTTCAATTCTCTGTCAAGGGAGGGACTTGGTCTCTCAGAACCCTTTTGGCTCTGCAAGTTAGAACCTCTGCATGATACCAGCATCCTCAGTCATTTCTTTTTCTTTTTTTTGGAATGAATGTTCATAGCAGCTTTATTTGGAGTAGCCAAAAACTGGAAGCTACCCAGATGTCCTTAGACAGAACAGTGAGTATTCGATGGAACACCACACAGCAATCAAAAAGGAATGAGCCATTGACACGTGCAACAGCCTGGAGGAGATTCCAGAACATTATGCTGACTGAAAAAAAGCCAGTCCCAATGGTTACATACTGTAAGATCCCATTTATACAACATTCTTTTCTTTTTTTGTGGTACGCGGGCGTCTCACTGTTGTGGCCTCTCCTGTTGTGGAGCACAGGCTCCGGACGCGCAGGTTCAGTGGCCGTGGCTTACGGCCCCAGCCGCTCCGCGGCATGTGGGATCCTCCCGGACCGGGGCACGAACCCGCGTCCCCTGCATCGGCAGGCGGCCTCCCAACCACTGCGCCACCAGGGCAGCCCTATACAACATTCTTGAAATGACAAAGTTATAGAGATGATGAACAGATTAGTGGTTGCCAGGAATTAGGGATAGTGGCCAGAGCGGGTGGGTGTGACTCTAAAAGGGCCTGCTGGAGGGAGATCCTAGCGAGGAACAGTTCTGTATCTAGATTGCAGTGGTGGTTACACAAATCTACATGTGATAAGATGCTATAGAACTATATTCGGCCATTTCTTGTTCTCTGCGCAGGGAGACACCATCCCTCAAAAAGTTCCCGTCGAAGCAGCCATTCGTGATCTGTGAGCAGAACATGGAAAGCAGTGTGGTTCTAGAATTCCACACCACCTGTTCTTTGTGCTGCGTCCTGAGCTGCCTCTGACCTCACATTCCACGGCCCTGGGCCACAGCTGACTTGTGATACTCACTTAGTGTTTTCCTCCCGGGTTGGGGGGCAGGGAGGAAGGAGAGAGAAGCGAAGAGAGGAGAGGAGAGGAGAGACGTGCATGGGGTCCATTTCCCCCGCTATCTGGCGTTAAAGGGGTACAGCAGCTCCTACTGGGACACCCAGGAAACTTGCTCAGACCAGGAGGACACCCAGTAACCCAATCTAGACCAGTAAAGCAGTTAGGCCTTTTCCCAACCAGATGTGCCTCCCCAGCTGCCCTCTTACTTGGCTGTATCTGGAAATGACCTGCCTTCTTATGCCCAGGTTTCATGCGGTTCTCTCTGCGAGACTTTGCCTGCCACCAAAGGAAGCTTATGGAGCAGTCTCGGCCCCAGCCCATCTCAGGGCTCCTCCCTCAGCTATTTTTTGGGGAGGCATGAAGAACAGCTTCAAGGTCATGTGTCTTCCCCAGTGCTCCTTCTTCCCGTGGACTTTAGGAATTTCAGCACTTAGTCTACATCAGAGAATAGTGTGAGGAAAGAGATTTTATTGCCTGCTGAGTTTCAAAGCCCCCCCAAGTGGCGTGGGCCTGGGGGTCTGCATCCTTTCCACGACCAATATCACATATTGTGTTTGATTGTGCATGGGCATGGCGGCTTTTGGTATTCAGCTAACACCCTTCCTTTCAGGAAGTTAGAACACCGGATAGATTTTAAGCCTTTGATTCTCACAAATACTCCTGGAAAATTGAGGTCCAGTGAGATAAAGTACCTTGATTAATTATATAACGTGGAGGCTGCTTTTCGGTTATCCCTTTTTCTCTCTCCCCCCACTCTCTCTTTCCCCTCCTCTCTCCCTTTCTCCCTCTCCCTCCTGCCCCCTCCCCCATTTTCTCCCTCTCTCCCTCTCTCTCATTTTGTTAGAAAATTGTTTGTATAGGTTAGCAATAGTCTACTTTCATACGATAAGTCCTATCTCTAGTACTGTTTATTTCTCTCAGGCCTATTTTTCAGAAGAACTCAGGTGTGTTTCTGCATTTCCGTCACCATCTCCCTGAGAGAGGATGCATGAGAAGTTGGTAGTAACCCCACTTCAGAACTGAGGGAATTGAGCTCAGGCTTATTCTGTCTCGTGGAGACTGAGTCCCAGTGAGTGGAAGTGTTTTGCCAGGGGGATGTAACTATTAATAAGAAGGGGAACTAAAAATAGACCTCAGACATTTCACCCAGCTCTCGTCTGCATTACTCCTCAGCTTGGTCTCGGTTAGGACATGCAGGACATCGGACCGTTTTCATATGGCCAACCAACACCCAAGGGTGTCCCAGGGGTTGCTTAGGGGATGAAATCCTGTAGAAGTGATGTTGGAACATCTAAACATGGGGCAGTTCCTACAGTCCTGAGGCCTAAGGATTGGCTCTACAGCCTTGTCTTGTGAAGTCCTCGAAGATAGGAAGTGTTCAGTATACATGTATCGATTTGATTAGGTATTTTTGTCATGGCTAACACAGTTCTTTACTATCAGCGAGGGTGTAGTAAAGAACACCCTTGCCTCAGAGAACAACAGACATCGTGAAACGTTGAAAGGAAATAATATAACAAAACCTGTCTGCCCTCAAGGAGCTCACAGTCTACTGGTAGAGAAAGGACCTAATACAGAATGTCTGTCCTTTGCTTTGACAGGTGACGCTGTGACGATTCTAAGGCAACAGGCCACTTCTTATCCTTTTACCCAGCCCAGCCGTTTTAGCCTAAAGGAAAGGATAGAGAGGCGGGCTTCTGCTGTGATGGAGGTGATATTTTATTTTAAGATAAAGTATGGAAGCAACTGATTGATGGATTATAAACTGGGAGGTCCAGGCTAAAGCTTCATTCCGGGAGCATCAGTATATTTCACTGGGAGCCTCCTGGGTATTAATTCTGCCGTTAATTTTGTTATTAGAGACCTAGCCAAACAAAGGGAGGTGGCGAAGCTCGAGACTGGTTTAACCTTGATGAAACAGTGATTTCACCAAGGCTGATGTTCCCCCATCTATCTTCATCCATCAAGGCACTGCTGAAATATGCTAATGAAGACGGGAGATAGGAGCCCAGAGCAGTTAAATGGGGCGTTGCAGACGCTCTCCGTACCCCCGTGACGGGGCGTACATCTCTGCTTACTGTCCAGATTTAGTACAGGAAGGAGAGCAGTGTTGACGCGGTATTGTGGTCAAAGACAGAATATTGGTGGAGGGGCCACTTAGCAGAAACAAAGGGCAAGATTCAGAGACGCACACTCCAGAATGGGATGGAAAAGCTCAGGTTGTGGTGAAGGGGTTGTTTTGCTTTATTCTCTTTGTCACACCTTCTGGCTAGTCCATACTGCAGATGGAGAAGCATTTTGGTTTGTAAGTTCCAGAGCGCAACCTCCCACTTTGTGCCACAGCAACGTATCCGTCACCATGTCAGTTTGTATCACTGTCTTTCTTTCCAGTGGTTAAATGAGCTAATACCTTTTTTTAAAGTTATAATTTATTAAGTACCTATTACATACATACATTATTGGGTACACTACCAAGGTATTTTATGTAGCTTAACCTAATTCAGTGCTTACAAACACCCTTGAAAAAGAGAAACTGTAGCATATATTTTACAGATGAGGTTTGAGAGTTAAATTCGTGTCCAAAATCACATAGCCAGTATGTGGCGTGGCTGAGGTTTGAACACACGTCCATCCAACTCCAAAGCCTTTGCATTAAACTTCTGTGATCTGATGGCTCTTATGCAGGGCGTATCTGGGAATCCCTGCTAACTGTTGGGGGTAGCTTGGCTCACTTATATATTTATATATTGTTTGGGTTCACTTTAACTTTAGTATTCTCTTTACAATTCTTTCTTTCCTAAATAGACCATAAGCTCTCTGAGGCCGGGACAGGGTCCTCACTCTAGTGCCCCAAACACCAAACATTCTGGTTAATAACTCACCTGTCCACTGTTGATGTCCCTAGCTTCCACGTAGAGGGCTTGGTTTGCCACTGTGCTTCTCGTCGGCGGTAAAATAAAGCTGGCCAGCTGCTTTCTGGTTTTCGTACATTGCGTGAACGCTGTAGAGGGTTATATTTGTCTTTACGAGTTAATTTGACAGGAATCATAGTAAAATTTCTTGGTAGATCCTCTTCTGTCTTCTACTAGTTTACTGGCTTCATCCTACCTAGCCCATATCAGACCACACAGAGAAAAAAAAAGTAAATAACAAGTGAAATTTCATGATTACTTATTAAACAGCAACTTTGGGCCAGTCTGTTCGAGGAGCTGTGTACAAAATTGTGCTGATCTTAGACAGTTAGGGTAGCCAGCCCATCTTCCTTTCCAAGACGCAGATCCTAAACTACAGGAGGTCTTTGAAATTAGGTAAAACAATTCCCAAATCTAAAAATGAATATCAGCTACTCCCCGCCAGCACCTTTTTTATACAGATGGAGGAAGGCAGAAGTAAAAAAAAAGAGAAAAGATGGATTTTTAAAAATTAATTATTATTGGAGTATAGTTGATTTACAATGTAGTGTTAGTTTCTTCTGTATAGCAAAGTGAGTCAGTTATGCATATACGTACATCCACTCTTTTCTAGATTCTTTTCCCATATAGGCCATTTCAGAGTATTGAGTTCCCTGTGCTATACAGTAGGTTCTTATTAGTTATCTATTTTATATATAGTAGTGTGTAGATGTCAGTCCCAATCTCCTAATTTATCCCTCCCCCCTTTCCCCTGAAAGATGGATTTTTGAAAAAAAAATTTTAAATAAGATATTAAGTAACATAAATTCCCTGAAATAAATTGTGCTGGAATAAAAGCTCCATCTTGGCTTTAAAGTCTGTTCTGCCATTTTTCAAGCCAGCTCTGAACTTTGGGGACTCTCGGCTGTTATTAAAGAGTTAATAACCAAAGGCCTGTAGCTTCCAGGATGTCGTGTGGGTCAGTGGATGTTGCCAAAAGGTAACACCAGCCAGTGGAGTCAGTTGGGCTCCCCGTCTGGCAGATCTGTCTTTCTCAGCTGCTCTCCTCCACTTTCTAGGCTTGGAGTTCATATACAGTAAATCTTTCTCTTAATAAAGCCGTTTTTCAAATCTGACTTTGGACTAGGGACTGCTTTTTCTCCAAATGCAACAGCTGTTAAACATGGTACATTGGGCACGGTGTCTATCTCTTTGTTTAGTTTGGGGCTTTTCATATGAGCAGAGCCATAAAGGAGTGGGAGGACGCTATCGATTTCTTTCCACCCGTGAGTCAGCCACTGGGTTTGGAAAGAAGGCCTCCAGCCTCGAAAGGCCTCCAGGCTCCGCGGGCTACTCGCCCTTGAAGCTTATTGTCTCCTAATAACCAGCACAGGGTGCCCCCTCCTTTTGGCGAGATGGAATTGTGGAGCTCAAGGTGTCAGCCAGCAGAGGCCAGACCTCTTGGCCCCTATCTGTCCCGGCTACATGGGGAAAGGCATTTTTGCCCCCTTGCTCTCTCCTCCTTCTGTCACTGTCTCTGTTCCCAATGCACTGGGGAGCATTAACTCCCTGCAGGGGAAAAAAGTCACAAAAGAAATGAATTATGCATATGGAATTCATTTCCTTGATGAATAGGGAATCTGAACAAACTCCATGGCTGTTTGATTTTAAGGCAGAGGAGAAGGCCGGGGGAGGGTTAAAACAGTAAGAGGGGAGTGATCGAAAAGAATCTGGAGCAAGAGGTGGGAGGAAAACGATGGCAGAAGGACTTGGGTTTGATATACTAAGGACAAAGTAAGTGGCCCTTTGAAAATTGTTCGTGGCCTATCATGCTTGCCAACACATACACACCAGTACCTTCCTCACTCCCAGTTAGTGTGCAGATTTGTCAGCAGAGAAATTGGGGATGGTGGTAAGATTCTGCTGGGGAGAAATGACACCACCGTAGTCACCCGACCTGCTGAATTAAACATTTGGCAGTGACTTCTGACTCATTTCAGTGCAGTTTAACAATTGGCGCCTGGAATTTTGAGGCAGGAGTTATGTGGTGGGTAAAGCACTACATTTAGAAGAAGACAACCTTGGGTCCAAGCTCGAGGACGCACAGACTGTGTGACCTTGGGCAAGTCACTTAACCATTCTCAGCCTCGGTTGTCTCATCTTTAAATGGGGAGCATGGCATCTGCCTCGTGGAGATCCGAGGATGAAACATAAGTGTTTTGGCAAGTAACCCATAATGCAAATCAGAAGAGATTTTATTGTTCAGTCTCTGCCTCCTCTCCTTGACAGCCTTCTAGATGTTCAGACCTAGTCCTTAAGCAAGCCAGGATTGTTTTGGAGCAGAATAAAGGGGACATTGATTTGGAAGCTCATGGTGGGTAAAGACATAATTAAGCAAAGTGAGCAAAGAAACAAAAATTTGGTTGTAACCCTGACTTCATCTATGTTATGAAAATCATTTAAAATAATCAATGTGATGTTTTTGGCAAATTTAGCCACTGAACCAGTAGTTGTTACTGTGTGACTAGTTTGATCAACAGTAGGGACGCTTGTCACTGACAACCACATCAATTAAGGAATCAACCTGAAGGTGGTTTTTAGAGTTTCTTGTGTAGGCTGACAACCAGGAAGAGGCAGCCTCTCTTGGCTGCCAAAGACCTATGGACGCTTCCAGGCAGGAAGTGTGGCCAAACTGATCTCCTCACTTCTAATTGTTCTCCAGTATGCCTTCCTTCTGAATGGAAAGAGTATGTGGGGACCCTGAGGCTTCAGGGGAGATAACAGACTCCCAGACATGCGTGCACATATGTTAGGGAGATTTCCCTGCTTGCTGAGAGGAGATTTTATTTTTTTTCTTCTTTTTGGCTACACCATGCAGCATGCGGGGTCCTAGTTCCCCGACCAGAGATCGAACCTGTGCCCCCTGCACTGGGAGCACAGAGTCCCAACCACTGGACCTTCAGGGTTGTCTGAGAGATTTTTTGATAGTTTTGGGGGACTACAATCCCATCTCAGGATTGAGTGGATTGAATAGATCTGACCGGCCATGTTTCTTTATTTTCCTCACAACCCAATTGCAATACATGCAGTTTTAACAGAAGTGTACTTATTTTAAAACAAATGCCTCTCTTTCTTGTTTTCTGGGGGATGAGGATGTGTAATGTAATGAAATCGTATCCTTTGGGCTGTCCATCATAAACAAACGATACAATTGGGTGTCCTGTGGTGAGGAATTTTCCCATGTTTGCCCCATAGGGCCCCGGAAAGGGGCGAGGGTGCCCCAGGGTGGCCCTCCTGGCAGTGGCAGGACGTGGGTGAGACCCTGAGGCTCTGGACCCCCATCCCAACTTTAACCTCTGCACTTCTGTATCATGGATTTTATTTGTTTGACTTTATGGGTGAGAGTCGGCTCCTAAGGAATGTTTGAAACCCAGTGGTGCAGAGAATAGACCAATACCTAGTATGAATTATTTATTTGTTTATTAAGATTTTCATGGCACCTTTCCTCTCCAAGCTCCAGGCACTACATGGAACACTTCGAAGCAGAGGCAGTTAGCACTAAAATTGAAAACAAAGGCCGGCAGGGGAGGAAACTCTGGGAAGGATGGGATGAGAAGGAGGGAGACCAGAAGAGAGAATGAGGGTTCGCAGTTCAGACCTCAGAGCTTGAGCCAAAGGAAGTAGGTTCCAGAGACCTAGGGCTCTGTGGGGAGGAAGCCAGCTTCGCCAGTACAAGTTGTTGTATTATTAGCGGAAGTCACTTTACTGTCCTGAGCCTCCTTCCTGAGACGGAGGTGACCTAGTTCACCTCCCACGCCCCTCCCAGGTATGCTCTTTCACGGGGGCTGAGAAGCCTACCTTTTTCGGTGAGCAGACCTAAGACTCCTGCCAAGTTATTATGGTCATAAAAATGTGTTTTTAATGTTATGCATAAACCTTTCAATAACAATTATATTTGGTACAGAGTGGTTTTCAAACCCTGACTTCCCGTTTAAATCACCTGCAGAACTTTCACAAAATACCACCAAATGTCTGGACTCCATCCTGGAACAGTGGAATCAGAACTTCTGAGGGGGCTGGCGCTGAGCATTTTTTTGTAGTTTCCCAAAGCATCCCAGCTTACAGTATTATGCACCAAGGTTGTAAAATACTGCAGTGGGGACTGGGGCGAGCGTGGTGATTAGAGCATGGGAGGTTGAGAGGTTGAGGATACCTAAAGAAAAGTAAGGAAGGGCTTAAAACTGGGGACATGATTTTAAGTGCTAATTACGGGGGGAGGGAATTTTGCACTGCTTTGATGTTATCAAGCTATAGGTTATTCTGGTAGTACGTGTAGTCCTTTTGGCTCGTGTAGCTCATTTTTCACATACTTTGAGGCGGGGAAACTTCAGAACTGTCATAGCAACTTCTTTGGACACTTTTTCAGTTACCTGGTCCTTATCGAAAGAGTATCCGCCACATGCCAGGCACTGTTCTAGGTGTGTTACATTTACCATCCTTAAAGTGCATGTAGCGCAGAGGTTGCTGATACACTACTCCCCATTTTACAGAGGGGGAAACTGAGGCCCAGCGAAGCTAAAGTGTTTGTTCAGGGTCACCAGACTTGTAAATAGTGGAGAAAGGGGATCAAACCTGTGAATCTAGCTCTAAAGCCACCTCCCTCTTTCCACTATACTCCCTGCCTCTCAGGATGACACAGGAGTTGTTTGTCAACTGCCTCCTCTTGGTGAGAAGGCCTTTGGGTTTCTTCTTTCAGATAAGGGAGAAAACATGAGAGGAGCAATCAGCTTCTGTAGGGATGACCTTTGAGAGGGGGTAAGGTCATGTAGAGTCATGAAAACATGCAAATGGAAAGGAGCCCCTGGTCTCGGGACATGCTTGAAATTACATCTGGGCCAAAGGACATAAAACTGTGGGCCAGTCCGAATGTGAGTAGTATGGGGATCATGCTTTTCGTTTAGCCTTTGGTGCCTTTGGTGTCCTTGACGTTACTTAAGCTCGCTGCTTCTCTTGGTTCAATATGGCAGCCTGTGTGCTGTTCCCTTCGTATTCACAATGGACTACCGGGCTCCCCTTCAGGTGGCCGGTGCTAGAATGTGGTAATGCTGGCCTTCAGGTCTAGTTCAGCCCTCTCCCCAAGCCTTACTCTTAAATCACCCCACTTACACCTTCCAGAACAAATGGACTGTATGCGTACGTTCTAAATCAGATTTTCTAGTGTAAAGCAAAATCAGTCTCTTAAATGTAAAACACTTCTAAAGCACTTTTATTGATGGATTGCTTTGCTTCAGGGATGGTGATACTTTGTATAGGGTGCTAGCTCGTCTATTTTCACACCATCCAGGGGAAGAAGGCCTGAAGCATTTTCTGATAAAGAAGCTAAGGGCTCGTTGAGTGTCGAGACAACTTTTGTTGGGCTTCTCTAGGCCTTAAACCCAGGACACCCCAAATCCATTTTTTCTAGTATTCAAAACAACTAGGCAGTTTTCTGATATCAGTTGTTCATGCCCGTGGCTTGGAGTCACGGCCAGTTGGCTCCCTAGATCATGGCCCACCAGGTTTAAGTGTAAGGGGCTCACACTCCCCCTGCACAATCTTCACATCCCTGTAGCAAGCCCTGTAGCAGACTTGCAAATTAGTGGGGGTTTTTGCCCTCCCCCTCCTTGCCGTGGGTGTGATAGGGCAAACTTAACATTCATGCAACTCCAAATGGCCATGCTGGCTCTGTTCTAAGTCTGAATTATGTCATTGATCCAGCCTTCATAAACTTTCCTTTGAATGCCAATTAATAAAAATAATGGCTTTCTTTTCCCTTCTAATAATAATATTGGCAGCTTTGGGAGTACTTTGAAAACCTTGCTTGAGACGTCCATGGCCAAAGAAAACAGTGCTATTTGGCTTTAAAGTATGTGCTTTGGCTCATATGCGTCCTATCTCTGAGAAAGGCTGAAAGAGAAAGAGTGGAAGGTTTTCTGGGAAGGGGCGTGAAAGAAGCTCTCCACTCTGTGTGGATCTGCCGGTTACACTGGGGCAAATGGAGCCCTCCAGATACCAGCCGTAGGTGTCAGCTCTTTTTGGAGATCGCGAAGCACCTTACTCTTAGGCAAGCACAGTCGAGGGAGGCTTTCTCTTTGCTCCTGCGGATGTAGGATTTCTGTTGGAAGAAGGCGGCCGTGGCTTAGTTTGATTACAGCCATTTCATTCCTTCTGCATTACCTGGAGAAGAGAAGGCCATCATAATCCCTAAGACCTCCCTTGCCAGTTAACCCTCTTGACACCTGGTAGCCGGGAGCGGTGCCCTTGCTCTTCTTGCTACAAGTGCACACATGTAGAGGAGCCAGCATGTCTATTCCTTCTCCATCACCTCTGCTTCCTCTCTCTCTTCCTTTCCTCCTTTAGTAACGGGGAGAGATGGAGTTACAGCAGTTGAAGGTGGGGGGAAGGATGCTGTGCAGAAAAAAGAATCAGCCAGGAGGGCTTAAGTGGGGATGGGTGGGGAGAGGAGGAAAGCAAGATCGCTCCAAGCATCACGCAGCCCAGGTCCGCCCCCAGCCTCCTTGTACCTCCTGTCTCCGAAGGAGGGTGACGAATTTGGTTTGCGCCAACATTAAACTGATAAATGAAATTTGTATGCTGAAACAATGATAATTTCATTGTGTTTTCTATCCTTCTTTCCCATCCACACTTGCATGTCACTCCACCTCTTCCTCACTCTTCAGCTTTGGGTAAGGGCGGGGACATGTGGGGAGGGGGCCGGGTCTTTGCAAGCTGTCGGTTTGCATTGTGCGGACGGGGAAAGGTCTCTACCTGGCTCATTTTGTCCCCTTTGCTTAGGCTGTCACTGCTGACAGTCTTCATGTTTATTTCATCTCGCGTGGTGGCTGTCTCGTTTCCCTACCCTCCGATGTCATTAACGCACAGAGAGCGGGCCCTGCAGTGTTGAGCCTAATGAATTCCGCTGTGGTTGCTCTGCTCCCCACCTCGTTACCAAAGCTCAAGGTGTCAAATTAAACCCAGCCTGGAGAGAAAGAGAAAGTGCGGGAGAGAACTGAGAGCCGGGGAAGAGGGAGGGACGGAGAACACATAAACAACCACCCAAACAGAGCAGGCTGGGGAGAAGAGGAGAGGGGAGTGGTGCAGAGAGGCTCACCACCAATAGGTGACTTCCTGTGACCAAGTCCACTCGAAGCAAGGGGACAGCCAAGACTCCCAGCAGGACCTACTGCCCGACCCCTCGTGGCGTGGGGTTTTGCACCTTGGCCTTGGCTGTGGTTTGGTGCCTTTTTCTCATTGCCTGGTTGATTTATCCTCATGGTTTATGCAGATCGGGCATCTTGCGAAGCAGACAGAGTGGCTAAAGCAAAGGAAAGCAGACCGAGCTTATGGAAGGGGTGTGTGTGTGTGTGTGCGTGTGTGTACGCACTCATGTAAGGAAAGGTGGGGGCCAAATATTGAGTGGCCTGAGCAGCTGCAGAAACCATGTTTCAAAATGGTAGAAAGAGAAAATCATCACTTAAACGACCATTATCCCAATGGGGGTGCCCTCTGGTAGATGCCCTTTTCTGATCCCTACCCCAATTTGGGGAATGATAATCTCTTTTGTACATAACATTATACCATTTACAAAGCATTTTTCTATATGATGTTGTCATTTTATCTTTGGAGTCTTTTGTTCAGAATGACCATGAATAGAATTTTCCCATTTTGCAGATGGGGCAAATGTGGAGTAGAGATGTTAAGGTGATAGAGCTAGAAGGTAAGGGGACCGGGGTTACAGTTCAGGTCCTCTGCTTCCAGAATTCAGTGTTTTTTTCCCTGTACCACTAAAAGTGCTAGATTTAGTCAGAGGTGGGAGGAGGTTGGCGATGAGTAAGATTGTGAATTTTAAAAATTGAGGTAAATCTACATACAGTAAAAGGGAATGGATCTTAAGTATACACTTTGATGTGTTTGGACAAGCGAGTGTGCCCATGTAACCAACGCCCCAAATAAGATCTAGAGACTTCCATCACCCTGAAAGTTTCTCCTGGTCCTTTCTACTTCAATTCACCACTCTCCCCACCCTCACCTCTCACCTCCAAAAACCATTGTTCTAATTTTTTTCATCCTAGGTTAATTTTGCCAGTTCTTGCACTCTAAATGAGTGGAATCATGCAGTACGTATACTTTTGTGTCTGGTTATTACTCACCATCTTTTTTTTTTTTTGAGATTTATACATGTTGTTGCTTGCATCAGTAGTTTGTTCCTTTTTATTGCCAAGTGAGCAGTCCATTGTATGAATATATCACAGTATATTTATCCAATCTCACTTGTGATTTTTCTTTAAAAAAAAAAATCTTTTGAAATTAATTTGATGTTTAAGATACAACTTTTCAAAAATGTTTTGGAGCACGTGGTGGTCAATTTGGCCTGAGTCTCCTGGATTCAGTGGCAGGGCCAGGCTGCCAGGCAAGAGGGATGGGAGAACTGAGGTCAGGGTAAGCAAAGGCTTCATGACCACACTTCTCAGACCTTGGCCCACAAATCGGTGCTTTAAGTAGCTTGGGACTTAATTTTCTCTCTGCTTAGGGTTCATTCTCTGGTTCATTGTCCTTTGCTGTTGATGACAATAAGTATGACAATAGAATAACATTTCCCTTCTTCTTTGGGGTTTTGTCACTGTGTTGATTATTTGATTTTAAAAATCTGCTCCTCTCCGGATTAACGTGCAACTTTATTTCTGAGAAATTTCCGTTGTTTTGTTTTCTGGTAAATGGTAGAGAAAAACTCAAGGATATAAAAAATTGGAACTAGAAATCTCTGGCAGGTACTCTATAAGCACAATAAATAGCAGGGTGTCTTGCTCTAATAGCTTCATTTTGTAGATGGGGACAACGTGGAAAACTTTGTCAGATTGTTTGATAACTTATAATAGCAAGAATATTCAGGTTCCCTGACATATAGCCTAGTGCTTTTACCTTGAACCAAGCAGGCAGGGTGTGTGTGTTTCCAGGGTCCCTGAGAATTGCCACTTGTATTGTATTGACAGAAAAGAGGCCCAGTCTTTGGTACTCTGGTTAGAGTTGACATCATGGCGAGACATAAGTTTTCAGGTTTCATTGATTTTAAATTTGTTATGTAATGTGATTGTCTCCTCATTGATGGTCTTTTTCTTTAAATCCTCTGCTTTGGCCATGCTGAGCACATTAGAGCAGGAAAAGGATCCAGAAGGGTTTGTAAAGATGGGGACAAGAAAGCAAGAAATACTGGAATTTAAATTCTTCCCATCTTTAAGCTTTCCCTTGTGATGTTTATACTTTTGATATATACTAGTGATGTTTTGACTTTCACAAGAGTCACAATGGGGAGAGAATGGTCTGAGAGTAGAAGCTTTGGTGCAGCACATCAGTGTCCTGTTTACTTCTCTCCTCTGCTCCAGCATTCACGAAAAGAGGTTTAGTTATGTGGCACTATAAGGCCTCTTTAGGAAGGACTCAGTTGTTATCAGTCAGTGGAAGAACCAAGGCAGTTAACTGCATCTTGAGCGTTCACTTATTCATTCAGCAACATTTATTGAACTGGGGATGAGAAATAAATAGTCAGTCCCTGCCTTCAGGGGGTTCACGTGTGGTAAACAGTATGTGATGTGTATTATCACAGGGAGGAACGCAGAGTGATGGGAAATGAAAGAAGGGCCCCTGACGTGGCCTGCTTGGGTCAGGGACGGCACCCTGGAGCGGATGCCCCAGGAGAAGAACTGACTTTAGGGCAATGAGCCGAAAGGAGCATTTCCCTCTCCCCATCTCTGACACCTTCCTTGAACACCTGTCTTCTGCAGGGCACTGTGCTGTATAGGGTGTGGGCTGGCTTCTGGAGTAGAAAAGTCCAGTGTTGAATAAATAGAGATGGAGGAGGCACGTGGGTGCTGGGACTACTCTTAACCTCCCCCCAAATGAGCTACCTGTGGTGTTGTCCCATTGGAATGATCAGGACAATGTATTTCTGGTAATGATCAGTGAACTTTCTTTTGTGATCAGTCTGGTTTTTGTGTTTGCTGGTCTGGAGCTCCAGTTTACCTCCTTGACTGTGGTCTTCTGTTTTTGTTTTGTTTGTTTGCACCAGGCTTTAGATTTATAAAACATTGTAGACAGTCGTGTGATGCAATTGCTGTAAACCTGAGTGAATAGGCTTTTACATGGCATGGATATGCTGGTTTTAGAATGAATCTACTCATTGTTGTTAGAATCTAATATGGTATAAGGACTTGATGAAGATTTTGTATGATAAATGAGGCTGTGGCTGTCTTTGGAGTTAGTAGATGTACGGAACAAGAAGGTAATGTAACTTTTCACCATTATGGCATACACCTCCTTGACTGTTGTGGATATATAGATAATTGCCTTCAGCTGCAGGTAGAGAGTGGAATTAATATGTTATATTCATAAATATTTTAGAAATGATATTTTTAAGGGAGTCAAAATAAGACATTCTCCTTATCTGATTAATTGACCAGGAAGTGGGCTGCTTAATATAATGAATAACTGTTAGGATCTATTGGTATAATTCCTCAGTGGTAAGAAATGCCACATATATGTTGCTCTAATATGTAAATAATGTAACTCTGGCCAAATAGCTGAGCAAATATGGAAGCTGAGAAATGGAGTAGCAAAAGTGGTTATGTCCTGACAAAATCTCAGTTATAGTTGACTAGTTAATAGAATGAGGGATCTTTTTCACGTCAATAATAATTCAGAAGGCAAATGCTTAACATGTCTCTTGGAAGTTTTTTTCCCCAGCCATATCTGCGCGTATAATCTGTATTCTTCTAATGGATCTAATCCATATTTTGCAGAGTCAGAAAATTTAGAATAATAGTAGAATTCATCTCACCTGAGTTCATTTAGATCAACAAACTGGTAATGCTGAGGATTTTCACTTCCGTGAAACTAAATTCTGAGAAATACTTCTCCATAGCATTTCAAGACGAAGTAGGCTCTCAAATCTACGTAGGACCACAGCACATCTATTCCCTTCATCTTAGATAAATTATGAGGAGAAAACTGTCTGGAATTTGGCTGAAACGTGGCGTGCCATTTGATGCCACTGGAGGATTTGCTGTGTCAATTTAGGACTGAGTGATGGACGCTGAGGAATGAAGGAAAAAAACCTTCGCAATGTGGAACAGAAAGTAAAAGGACAATAAAATGCTAAAACTTATGGGAAATTCTTATAATATGACTAACTGTGTATGAGGTGGTGGATATCAGTTCTGCTCCTGGAATCCTCAAGTTATGTAAATGGTACACTACTGTGCTCTTATATTCGCTATTATATGTTGCATATAATATATGATTGTACTGTATCAAACATAGGTGATACGATTTTTCATCAGCTGGTACACTTGGGTCACCAGGTAGGTTTAGGAATGGGTTAATTGTGGATTATATGTATGACACCAAACCTGGATTAAGAATGAAAAAAAAATCTCCTATGTGGGATATTGGACTAAAGCAATGATATTAAGACAACATATTCTAGTTCAAATCAGCAAATAATCTGCTGTTTGGTAAACAAAACAATGGGGTGTATCGGTACTGTTTTCCACAGGGTGGAAAAGTAACAAGAACATATGGAGAGATGATAAAAAGTAGTTGACTCCAAGAGACAAGCTTCTGAAATACGTGGTGATAGAGGGACATCAGAGCGGAACACTTATTTCAGTGACTACCTGCTCTAGTTAAACATTTTTAGGATGTAGGAGATGTGTCATGCGTTGGTATCTGTTTGGAAGGTGGGGACATCTTCTGTCTTTCAGGTAATCGGGAGACGTTTATCTTGACAGTAGGCAATAATAATATGGTAAACTAAACCCCATATTATCATGATGTATTAAAACTGGATTAATTGAAGCAATAAAATCAAAATAACAGTAAATCTTATGCAATGTAAGTACGATTTACTTCAAGTCAGAAATAAAGCAATAATTTCACAATCCTAGTATATTGATGGTACCTGTTCTCTGAGGGCAGAAACTAGACACAAAATCCATACAAGATGCCAGCAACAACTTTAGTTGGTCCTGAACTATGGAACGTGGGATGTAGGAACATTTAGATCACACCTTCCTGTTCAGCATTAGGTGATCTGAGTGTCTGCTCAGAAAGGAGACTCAATTTTACTTTGATGGGGTGGTCAAGGAAAGAGATGCTCTTTTTCTTTCCTCAGTTAAATTTGTTGTCTTACTGTCTTTCACTGACTCACCCTGGTCTGTGTGGCTTTATCGACTGCTGTGGGTAAGCCTATGCAACCTGCATGCTGTGCAGGAAAGAAAGGTGATGGACAGGTAGTCCCAGAGTTACACAAACTCCTGGTGCCGCGCCCCTCCCTGAGCTGCCATCCCGTCATTCTGGAGGCTTTGGGGATGGCCATCTGCTAAGGCACCACTGCAGAGGTGCTTCCCAGCAGCTTCAGTGTCGTGGCTGCTGGTATATGTGCCCCGCTGTCAGGCAGATTCTAGGGGAAAGGGGGAGAAGAGTGATGGGTGGCAGGTGGGTGGCAAATGGGGAGACCTAAAAATTCAGAGGATGGTTCCTTTTTCTCTTAACCGCAGTTGCATTCAGAATTTGTGGTTATTTCTCAAATAATAAATAAGAAAGAAAAAAGGAAGAACAAAAGAAGGAGAACTGGGGAAAAAAAAAAAGCAAAGACAAAAACCCAATCAACCTTATAACACACTGTAGTTCTGCAGCCATGATTTAGCCTACTTGTAAAAGTGACCCTGTGCCCAAAGGCCAGGAAAGTGAATGTGTCATTTCTAAAGGTTCTCGTCAGCCTGGTGTGTGTAGAGGGACCCACTGAAAACTGTTTTTATCTGTCGTGGTCATAAAGGTTTCTGGGAATTCCAGTCCTTGCCTTTCTAAGAATGACCAAAACAAGTACAGATAACCACTAGAGATGAAATACTAGAGATCTATTAATATAGATAATTGCTCTGACAGTTCCTCAGCATCACAGCAGTGGAACACCAGCTTTGGCTCTGGACAGCAGCTTGAGTGTGTTTGATATTATAGGCGTGTGGACACAGCATGGTGTCATGGGAATAACAGTGGCTTTTAGAGTCAAACCCGAGTTTGACACTCCAGTTCTGCATTTCTACATATAAGGTCCGACTTTATGACCTTGGACAGAATACTTAGCCTCTGCAAACCTCAGATTACTGGGCAGTAAAAGGGGGGTTTTACTAGCTACCTTATAATAATAATAGCTAATATTTATTGAGCGTCTATATACTAGGTACTTGTTATAATCGCTTTACATATATTATCTGTTTGAACGCTCACTACAACCTATCAAAGAAGAGGCTCTTACTATGCTCATTTTATAGCTGAGGAAACAAAGGACACAGAGACTGAGTAACCTGCTCAAGTGCACACAATTACTAAGTAGCAGAGGTAGGATTTGATCTTAGACTCTGATTTCCAGAACCCTCGCCTTTAGCCTCTAGTTTACAATTGCCTCACCAAGATTATTGGGATGACCAATGGCCATCATACTTATCACTCGTGTCGCACAGTGCCTGTGGATAGGAGGCACTTAGAAAGTGTGGTTTCCATCCCCACGCCTCCATCCCTACCCGTGAACAGTGTGACGTAGACGCCAGCGCGGAAATGCTTCTTTCCCCGAATAGCTGGAAATTAGGTGTGTCGTTTCAAGCTGTAGTAATCACATCCTGGGAATGTGTCCAGACTTGAAGCTACACATTGATTCATATCATCTCAGCTGGAGATGGGTGAAGGTTCTGTTGAAATACCACTGGAAATTCTTCACCCACAGCTCTCTTCATTTTAAGTTCTAAGCCTGGGACATGTATTTCTCTGCCACCTCCTCCTTAGGAATATAGCCCTCCTCCCTTTATATTAATGCTTAAGTTTTCTGAGAACAGCAGCTGTAGCTTATTTTCCCCTTGTATCCCCAAAGCACCTTCTACGGGAGCGAATATATACTGTATATTCTATTTCTAATCTATCAGACTCTTTGCTGAACCAAGCAGGGTCCTTTGAGTGTGTAAAGGGAAGTGGGATTTGTACCGAGGAGGCAGGAGATGAGTTTGGGAAGAACGTTCTCTTGCCATTTGAGGGGCTCCTGCAGAGCCTGCCTCCCAAGCCTGCCTGTTCCTGGCAGCAGGAACACGAACACTTAGCACTTGGCTGATTGGAAATATGTGCCCAAGCTTGAACTTTTTTGTTTGTTTGTTTGTTTGCGGTACGCGGGCCTCTCACTGTTGCGGTCTCTCCCGTTGCGGAGCACAGGCTCCGGACGCGCAGGCTCAGCGGCCATGGCTCACGGGCCCAGCCGCTCTGCGGCATGTGGGATCTTCCCGGACCGGGGCACGAACCCGTGTCCCCTCCATCGGCAGGCGGACTCTCAAGCACTGCGCCACCAGGGAAGCCCCCAAGCTTGAACTTTGAGGGAGATGAGCAGAGGGACAGGATGACAGAGGTGGCGGCAGAACCGGGGGTCGTGGCCGTGGCCGGTCAGCGTCCCCAGAGCCAGCAGCGTGGTGCCTGTCTCCTAACTGACTTCCTGTGGCAGCGCCCTGGCTGTGGCCTCAGCTCCCTGGGCTTATTTTGCCGAGTTTGGTTCCCCAGACTTCCTGTTGATTCTGTGAGGCACTGCATATCTGTCCAATAAATTCCTTTCCTTACTAGGTGAGCCAGAGTCCATTCTTGTTGTTTGCAACCCAAAACGTTGACTGGTAGAAGAGGTTGGGGAGAATCACATGCTGTCCTGGTAGAAAATAAGGTGAAAGCAAACTGGAGAAGGATTGCACCTGGCTTTAATATATCAGGGAATGTTGCCGAAGCCTGAAATACTGGTTTGGGCTTTGAATGGAGGCCTTTGGGGACCTTGCCTACATGGGACATGCCGGGGCCTGGAGCCTTGGGGAACTTAACACTAGGTTTGAAAGCGGCGGCCAGGAGACAGAGGCCTCTCAGCTGCAGCTGACATGGCAGTGCTGAGAAGACTCAAAACACCTGCGTGGAGAGATTGGCGAAAGATCAAGGACGCTTTAGGGATCTCCTCGGGATAAAGGGAAGGACCTCTGCCATTACATAAACTTCCTTTATATTAACTTGTTGCTCCTTGTCACCCTATCAACTGGATAAAAGCCCATTCAGTTGTAAGCAACATCAGCAGAGGAAGAAGGAAGTAGTTTCGTGTAGAGGTCGCACTTAGTGGTTGTACTGCTGCCTGCTGCCAGCACTTTCTTTTCTTGGTTAACAAAACAGTGCTACTTTTATGTACATTACCCTTGACTGCAACATACTTGCTTTCTAGTCACTGAGCTTCGAAAACCAAGCACAGGATGACGTTTTTCATTTTAGTACAGTATTTCATTTCGGTTCTAACAATAATATAGATTGTGGTCTGTGCCTCTTAAATAAATAATGCATCAGCTGTTGATACTACTAATTCCCTTTCAAGGATTTATATACTCCTCCCCACAAATGCTATTCAGCACAAGGGTTACCTACCTTACCTGTGGAGCCAGGAGCCTTGATTAATATCTGCAGTATGCCTGTGTGTGTGTGGGGGAGGGCAATCAGATAATTGCCACATTCAAAGAGCTGAGCACATTTGGAGGGAGGCAAACACATCGCCTGTTGCTGTGCCTGTTCACCTTGCTTCAGGCGACACAGGTTGGAAATAGCGAAGAGGAGGCAACCTCTCCTCGGTTTTTCTCTATTCCCGCTGACTCTTCCTCACTGGGCTCTGTGTCTTCATAAATTGAACCCCTGATGCCATTCTCTTAGCCTTTACTTCTTCAGCATCCGTAGTGGTCAGAAAGAAAAGGAGGGCCAAGGTTTGAGTACCTGTGATTGAAGCCAGCAGAGGCCCCTTGTCTCCCATGCGTCTGCAGGACATACCATCTGGCATGAGGGATAATAGTCTCGGTGGTTCATGTCCAAGAGATCTCCACATCCACAGAGAGAGCCCTGAGACTGTTCCCTCTGTGCGGTCCAAGGATCACTGGCAATTTCACTGTAAGCCAGTTTCTTATCCTGACCTTTGTAATTTTATTTTTGGTATTAGTGAATGTGTACGTAAGCGTCATCACCTCATTGGACATTCAGATAAAAGTAGTGTTAGCTCTTTTTTCACTTCATGTTTTCAAGCAGGGTTGGTTAGGTTGGTTCCAGAGTAAAAAAGAAAAAAAAACCCTGAAGACCTAAAACACACCCTCCCGTGGAGAGCATCAGTTGTCCGAATGTTTTCTTAAATACTGTCTAAATGCAATGAAATCAATTCCTCTCAGACTTGAAGAACGAGCCTGTTTTTTTAGTCTGTTTTTAGAACTTTTATCCTGGCCAGACTTTAGGCCATCTGGGAGACAGGGTTTAGGCAGAGTTCGTAGGGCTTTTATAGAACACCTGGAAGCCCTAGAAAGCCCTGGGTACATCCTGCAGCCTGTACTAAGTCAATCCTGAGTTTCCATGGTCAATTGTGGTGGTCTGGTGTCATGCATAATGGCTCGGGGTCAGAGGAGACATCTTCAGTTCGTTCCAGACAAGCCTGGAGCACCCCCTGCACCCATTATGGTGTTCAGAAATGTGGACTTTGACCATCCCCTGGATCAGGGCCCCCTACACAGCCGGGTAGCAGTGGGATGCCTTTGTGCCACACTTAAGCTGCACTGGTCTTTTCCACAGTTGTCTGGAGTTTGGTTGCTGGGTTATTATGACCACTGTTTCTCCCCCATTGTACCTCCTTGTTATGTGAAGATTATCATTCTGTGTTATACATGCATATGAAGGTGTATATTTACTGATTTCCTTTGGATAGGAGGGTGTTAATGTGCAGGACTTTGATCAGAAGTGTTTTTCTTCCTCCTGAATTAGAACTCTCTCCCTCCCTCATCCTTTTATTATTGTGTTACTACAAAGAACTACATCTCTAAAACACAAATGTTTTAAAATTGACTATGATATCATAGAAATGCATTGGTGCTAACATAAGCACAGCTTGTGAAAATATGTCCTGCCCAGCTTTGTAAGTTTCAGATGTTTCCCAGAAGCCACAGCCTTAGCGTCTATCAGCCAAAGGGATGACTTCAGCAAAATCTAAAGTTTTTTTTTTTTTTTTTCCTGTAAGTCTTTTATCTTGAGATTTGGACAGAGCAGAGGTATCTTAGTGGGGCACCTCTCCCCATGGGTACAGTGTGACCTAGTGTAATAATACGTTACTGTTCATGAAACGTGGAGTCTGTTTGACATTTCGTGCTTTGGGGTCTGGCCCGTAGCTTGCCTGATCTAGGCTCTGCAAGTAAAGATACTTACCGTCGACACGCTGTGTGTTCTTTGAAAGTAAAGCTATATCAAAGATACTTACATTTAATGAGATGATTGCACCTGTCTGTCATTGCAATTAAAACATTTATGAGATCATCAAACACCTTTTTGAGTGCTCCGCAATGTATTGCTCTTGGTATGATATCCTATCCATCATAGTCCTATGCAAATAATTACATTAGGGAAGTATGGTGAAGTGTGTTGGCACCTTAAGTAAAATACCAATTGCCAGGTAAGTTTGCGGTGAACTCTAGGCCACCTTTCATAATACAGCTATGACTAATCAGATGATGTGTGAGTTAATTACTCTTCTCAGAAGTCAAGTGTTGAAGAAAGTTAGGTGGTCGCCCTGTGTGCAGGAATCCAAGCACCTGCTGAATGGTGCCAGATGATTCTGTCAAGGGGTTTCGTACAGTCTCCCCATTTGTGACGGGTAAATCCTGAAAGAGCAAAAGGCTGCATTGTCATTCAAAAACTGGTAGCCACTTAGCATGTGGTGAATGTTATGAATTACTTAATATTAAGCCATGTAACCAAGGGAGGTGGCTGTATGGTAAAGAAGAGGACTCAGATATCTCAACTGAAGCGGATGAACTGAGGTCACAGGAAGTCCAGGTTTCCCTCATCCTAATAAAGTCTTTCCTTTTCAGTATGATGTGACATTAACCAGCTGGGGACCTTGTCCAGGTGTCTTGAGCTTTTGAGGCTCTGTGTCTTCTTAAACCCCTTTAGGTGGGGACTTTCCCTCTGGTCACATGTCCACGTTGCTTTTTGTGTGTGTGTGTGGAACGCGGGCCTCTCACTGTTGTGGCCTCTCCCGTTGTGGAGCACAGGCTCCGGACGCACAGGCTTAGCGGCCATGCCTCACGGGCGCAGCCGCTCCGCGGCATGTGGGATCCTCCCGGACCGGGGCGCGAACCCGTGTCCCCTGCATCGGCAGGCGGACTCTCAACCACTGCGCCACCAGGGAAGCCCCCACGTTGCTTTTGATAATAGGTGACAGCAGTGCCAACGCTGGTCATGATACCAGCACAGAATATTAAGGTTTGGGGCCTGGGTTGAACCCCCATCATGAGAGAGGTCCTGGCGTCAGTCTGTGTTGTCCTGGTGCTTCATGGTGTCATAGACTTGGAATTTGTGTTGTGGGATCTTAGAAAAGAGACCTTTTGTCATGGGTGGGGGCAGAGGAGGACTTCCTCAAAGGAGTTCCAACCCTGTAATGAATTCTGTGAGTACTTTACTTTTAAAATTCTTGTCTAACTGGGCAGAAATAATTGCTGATCTCTTTTATATTGGCAGCAAAGCTGTACTGGTCAGAATTTTTGGGTGCACTAAAAGTCATACACTCTGGCTACTCTCAGCAGAATAAAAAATTTATTGAAAGATCTTGGATTTAAAAGACAAAGGTTAAAAAAATACATGGGACACTGGTTGGCTCACAGAATGTCTGGAGGGCCGGGCAGCCGGTGTCCACAGCATCATGGGAGGCATATCCACTAGAAACAACTTCTGCCTCTGCTGTTGGCAGCCAGGACACTCCATACCTGACGCCAATGATTCAGCCACTTCTGCGCTTGAAGAACCACATGCCTCAGTCCCGTGGTTGCCAAAAGATCGAGTCCTCTGAATGCAACTGCTGCTCTTCCAAATCCAAGTCTTGTGAGTCTTCTGCAAATATGGAACCCATTTCATCTGCCTGCAACTCAGCTCTTCCCCATAGCTTCAAAAGCTGGGTGGAAAGAAAGAAGGCTCTATTCATTTCTGCATTCAGTGGACACATTGTGAATGTTAAAAGGAGGCTCAAATCCCTTATTATCATTATTCTTATTTGATGCTTTTGTGTATAAATATGCCTGAGGTTTCAACGATTCAGTAATGTATTTAGCTAACGCTTATGTTGTTCTAATGTACTAGTGTGTTCGTTTCTCAGATTAGTTTGAGAAAGAATAATGAAATAATGATAGCTGCTCTAAGAAGCCTGATAACAGATTCTGGCTGATGGAGCAGATATCCTGCAGCTTGATAAGCTCAGTAGAACTGTGGGGCTTTTGTTATTGCTATTCTAGTAATGGAAATGTCCCTAGACTAGTTTCAAAGGCTATCAGTAAATAATGCCTAGGAGGGGGGCTGAAATAAATTTGGAAGATGAAGGATGGGAATGAGAAGATTGCTGAGAGTCACTGGATTTTAAAATTGGGAGAGGGCTTCCCTGGTGGCGCAGTGGTTGAGAATCCGCCTGCCGATGCAGAGGACACGGGTTCGCGCCCCAGTCCGGGAGGATCCCACATGCCACGGAGCGGCTGGGCCCGTGAGCCATGGCCTCTGGGCCTGCGCGTCCGGAACCTGTGCTCCGCAACGGGAGAGGCAACAACAGTGAGAGGCCCGCGTACCACAAAAAAAAAAAAAAAAAATTGGGAGAGATTTCAGACTAAGGTCCTGACATCTGCCCCCTCCCCCCCAAAAAAGTAACAATAAATAATAATTTAATAATTACTGCCTTTTATTGAGTCCTGATTATGTGCTGAGGTCCTTATTCAGTTATCTCATTTATTTTCACAGAACTCATGAAAGGACAGCATTAATTCCCCTTTTCTCAGATAACTAAACTGAGATGTAGAGATTTTTATGCAACTGATTTTGTCACGCTGTTCCTCTTGGGTAGAGCTGAGATTTGACCCTGGGTTTGATTTTAAGCACTAGGCTGCCCCCTAAGAAGAGAAGCTGAGATCATGTCTATCTTGGGATGGTTCTACCCACTCTAGTTAATTTTTTGCAAATGTTGTGTCTCTCCCCACCCATATTGACGCTGCTTCCAAAGGCTTTTGCAGGCCGACTGTGCCACTTTCATGAACGCTTGGCCTTGAGACCTTTCCTTTTTCTTACTGATCTCATTTTGATCATCCATTGTGTGTGTATTTAGTTCCTGTCTTTACATGGCAGTGAGCTAAAGAAAAAACAATGCAGTGTTTTAGCTAAGGTCCTTTCATTATAGAAATTTATAATCTGAAAAAATAAATATTGGCAAAGCAATAACTCTGACTCTGATGGGACTACGGAGTACAGTGAAGCAGAGGGCATTTGGGCCAAGACAGGAGCCTCGGATCATGGTCATTGAGCTGTATCTCAGACCCTTTGGGTCACCACTTCAGCCTGAAGATATCATATGGACAAGACCTCTGTCATAATTTGACAAGCCGTTTTTCAGTTAAGCGCAGTAGACCCTTGGCATTCAAGGATTTCATATTTTTGTTTTCGACTATTAAACAGTGACCACCAATGTCTATGGTATATAATCAGCTGTAATTTAGCAGAGGCGCACATTTGAATGATTTGTGCAAGAGTGAGTCAGTTAGCTGGTAAGAGAGCCCAGCCAGCTGCCAGCAGCCCATCTCGATGAGTGAGATTCTCAGATGTGGGCGTTCCCAGAGGTCTCAGGGCAAAGGCTTATAGTAAATGCAGCTTATGCTCCCTGAATTTTGTTTCCGGGCCTGTCCTTGTCTCAGGTGGTCCAGATAGTGAGAGATGTGAGGCCAGCGGGCTGTCCTTCTGGCTATACACAAATGGCTACCTCTGTCCCACTTTGGGGGTGGGTGGAGTGCTGTTTGTGGGTCTCTCCCTGATTGATAAGGCTTATCTGTGGAAATAGTGATTGATGTCCATTTCTACATGCTTTTCCTAGGTGAAACCCCCCCTCCACCATACATGTTGGTTGGGAACTGTGTCATTGTTACCATCCTTCCATCATCTGTTCCCAAAGGTCGACCCCTTTGCTACCTGGTCCTGAACTTGCCTTTACAGGGCTGTGAAATCCAACACAAAGTCCCACCCCAAAGACTCTTTTTCCCCTGGGAATCCTTTGTTGTTAACCTAAGCAATTGGTGTACTGGGTCCATTTTCATTTTTCCCCGCCAAACCTCATTGTGTCTTGATTTGGAGGGCGGTGGGTGCGGGGGTCGACTCTGAGGCTCAGAAAGACGTCACTTCCGTGGCGAAAATAGGACAAGTGTGTACAAATCCTCTCTCCCACGGCAGCACCCTCCTCCACCCAGTCCACCTCCACCGTGACTCATGGTTGCCTGAGTGAGAAACGCAAGGTCTCCCAGCCAGGGCCCAGCTGGGCTGGGACCTGAGGTGATCTTTAGGTAGGTGTAGATAACAGGGGGCCTCAGAGCCCTGCCAAAAGCACTTGGCCAGAGCCCCAAGATAATATTTGAAGTCCTTGTTCTAGAGAGCATCGAAGTATAATGCACTCTCCCCCTTTGGCCTCACCGTCCCCAGACGCGGCCAACGCTTGACGTCTTTTTATCAGATGAGCTTGGCACTGCCAGGACGGGCTCCTCACGCCAGCGTGGCAGCAGCCGTAGCCCCTCAGCTTGTTAGACTGAAAGAATGTGCCGTTTTAATTAATGATATGTAAATATCCTTGAATGGGCCGCATTTGCATATTAAGAGAGATTTGCGGAATCTGCGGAGTAATATATTTTAATTAAGGATTAATTAAAAATAATGGGAATTTCATTTCGCCTGGCAGAATCCGTTTAGATTTTAGCACACGTCTGCTTGGGAGTCTGGTAGGAAGGCTCTGTGTTCCGATTCCCGCAGATGAGAGAGGCACTCCTGTGTTTATCATTTTGGAACCCCTTTCGGGGGACCAAAGGGAATATAAAGGGGATACATTTTTCCTCTCGCCTTCCCCAGCACCCACCCCTCTTCTTCCTTCCTCTTTGTGATTTTAGGGCTGTTTTGGTATTCTTTATGGTAAAGTAAGTAAATGGCTCTGAGACACGGAACACTAGTTGTGTTGGCAATTATGTTAATGGGATGCTATTAGGCTATGATTCTATATGAGCAATTGGGGAGAAGAAATGCCTTACTGAGAGAGAATGATACAACAGACGTCTGTCTTATTGATATAGCTCCAGTGGTGCTTTCTGCATAATTACACTCGGCCACTTTCTTTAGGTGGGGGAGAGGCCGCTGCATTAGGGAGTTGGGAGCAAGGGATCAGGGTAAGGGGTGCCCCCTAAAAGATGTACAGAGGATGTGGGGCCAGGGCAGATTCTCCTAGCAGAGGAGAATGGGTATTGCAGGTGAGCAATACTTGTTTCCCAGGAATCCTCCTATTCTCTTCCTTTCTCTTGGACTCCCCGGGAGTAAGTGGTCTCAAGTATGGACCGAGTTCTAATTCCAGACTCCTTTCCAGAAGATGAATTCTCTAGAATACATGCACTGCATCTCTGACCTTCTGTCTGTGGGCTACTGTCCTTTTCTGAGTTCACACTACACATCCCCGTACTCTTAGGGAATTCTCTGTTCTACCCTCAGCCCCAAACTCCCATGCTCACAGCCTTCCAGTACTTTCTGCCACCCAGTTGGCTTTTGCAGTGGATACACCCACGTGGGAGCTGTTCCTGGACCCTCACGGGTTGGTCCTCTACGAGCCCTTTCCTTCTTTCCCAATTCTATAGCTGCTGCCGGTATGGAGATCGGACTACCGGCTGGCGTTTTTGAGGGCTGGAGAGAATTCCTCTTATCCATTTGGCTGCTTCAAGAATATGAGGACCTGTAAGTGGTGGGCAGTCTGCAAGGAAGCCAGTCTCTGTCCTCGAGTGACCGAGGCCCCATGCCGAGGACTCCCGAGAGCTGCCACAACGGGAAAACGCTTATTCGGTTTTCTTCCCTTACCTGTAACACACCCTCAGGGAGATCCAGGGGAAATAGCCTCAGACCTCTTTGAGAGCTGATGGCCCGAGGCTTGCATCTTTAAAGCAAATTTCTGGATTATTTTGATGACTGTCACACGGAAATGCTGGGGAGGAACCTCCCTCCCCGTGTGACTCCAGTAATTCACGAATTTAGGGGAAATCCACCTATAAGCACTGCTGGGATGGCCTTTCTTTGTAGGCATCCTGACATCTCAATAGCTAGCTGACTGAAGGCATTCGGGGTCAGACTTGAAAGGAAGATGGGGTGAGCTGAATGTATTGACCCTGCCGGGAGCACGGGTGAGAAAGGGGTTTTCAGAGCGACAAAGCGACTCTGGGGCAGAAAAATGGGGTAGGGAGCAGAGAAGGGAGAGGGAACGGAAGAAGGTGGTAGGGTAAGGTGCTCTGTAGACCAAGACCTGAGACTGAGGGGACAGTGAACAAAGCGCGGGGTGGGGGGGCGGTGGTTTCGGAAGGAGTGTTCCCTTTCTGCCCGAGTCCGCGCGCCTGTACGCAGTTTACAAAGGCAGCAGTGCCGTATCTAATGCAAATGGAGAAAATGCAGTTTCTGGTAAGTGTTCCCTAATAAATAACATCAAGTCTTCTTCCCTATCAGCCGGTGACATCCCGCATTTCTCTTCCCTATGCGCCAGCCCAAGACATTTAATGATGTGGGGTGCTCCTTATGGGATGTGAGGTCCATGCTAATATCTGCACTCGCACAAAATGGTGGGAACAGATCCAGCTCGGCTCAACTATTCCACACCGACAGAAATCACCAAATAAATACATATACCTTGCAAATACACAGATAGTCCTTTTTTTTCCTTTCTTTTTAAATTTTTTTTTTTAAGTCAGTGAAGTTACTCTTGTTTTTTCTTTTCATTATGTAGAGATTCATCCAAGGCTAGTTCTTGGTCGCTGGAGGATTTCATTAACGGAGTGAAGTCAAAATAATCAATTTCAGATGTTCCCAGTGTTTGTGGTAATGGTCTCTCTAACAATTCTGATTAGCCGGGTGAGATGGAATTTTTCTCTTAAACGACTGCACGTTGACATTAGATATGGGCAAACTTTGGGTGCGGACGCACGCGTGTGCCCGCACCTGGGGCTGGGAGAGAGGCTTCTGTTCATCCTTGCCCTCTTCCTTCACTGTTTTACCACTTGCTTCATTTTTAATTTTCCCTGTCGTAACCCTTTCCCTCCAGCAGTACAGTGTCTGAAAGGCTGTTCTCTGTCCTTTGCTCTCTCCTCTCATAAGGCTGGGCCATTTCTGGGAACATGTGTGAAAGGCTGATTTTTTTTTTTTTTTTTTGTACGTGTTGGGGGAGGGTAAGAGGCTGGTGAAATCTGCATTCAAATCAATAGAGAGCCTCGTCGTCGAGTAAAGGTTTTCTGTGAGTGTGAGTGTCTGAATCCTGGTATATATTATCCTGGTATCTCTGCTAAGCCAACTGGGAGCTCATGAGAAAGTGCTGGCTTGCCCATATGCCTTACCTTTCCTCTCTTCCCCAGACCCCTTGTACTTTCAAAGAATGAATAAATTCAATTGAAGAGAGTCCACAGTGGCTTTTCCATTATTAATATGTTTCTTTTTATTTATTTTTCATGTATTTTTCTTACTCAGGCTGTTTTCCTTTTTTTGGTCTTTCTTTTCCTTTTTGCTCTCTCTTATTTTCCTATTGACACACCAAGTATGCAGCTCTGTCACCCCCCCTCCACCCCATATGAACACAGACAGCAATTTCTCTGCAGCCTGTGTGTGACTCTACACAGACACTCACAGATGTAAACATAGCAGAGAGGGCCACCGCATGTGTGAATTGTTTGTACTTTTTCCCTTTCATAAGCTGTCATCTGTGGGCACTGCTCGGGGATTTGATCGCAGTGATCTTTCGACCCCGTGGAAGACAGTAAACACCCTCTCAGACCCTTTGCTCTGCCTCTGTCTCTGAACCTTTCACTCTCCTTTAATGAGAATTTCTCCTAATTATTTCAGTGGCTGCAGCAGAGGGACTGCAGTGTACTTAGATCTCGATACTGGGACGTGACTGTTATGCTGATAAAGGCAGGAGATCAATAATTTAGGCCCCAGCTTTAATGGCAAAGCTGAGAGCTTAAGTGTCTGCATTCAGCTTGAGTCTTAGAGGTTCTTGGAGTATTCATGATTTCCATAGGATTTTCTCCCCGTTTTTTGAAGCCGCAGCTGATCGGCATTCTTATACCTGCTCAATTGTATTTATAAAAAGATATCTGCCTCATCTCTTTGAACTTCTGTCTGTGTATCACATAAATGTGCAGAGGCATGCCTGTGCCCCTTGTGTGTACGTCTGATTATTTGCAAATGTGTATATACACTTAAGCACATATAGATTTTAGTTTTGTTCTTGTCTGGGGAGGATCCTCAGTCATATTGTTTGGGCTTTTGGGCTACTGTGATTTGTCCGTTCCAAATTCATCTGGTAAATGCTCAGGCACTTCAAAGGCAGCGGTGTAAGTCCTCCTTTTTTTTCTTTTATTCTCTGTCTAATTTCCCCATCTGTCTTACAGCTACAACCGTGCTCAACAGAAAGGGGCAACACCAAAGCACCGCACTCGCTCAGATGTGGGTGTGGGTGTGTGTGTAATAAAATTCTGAGTTCTTTAATAGGGTCATTTTCTGAGGAATTCCAGCATACCTATTTGGGCGCCAACAAATTCATACAATATATACCTACTAACAAGACAGGTAAATGCTGTGACAATGACCATAGTATAGGACATATTTTATATTAAGGTTAAAAGGGTAAAAAAAAAAAGCATCTTACAGTTATTTCCTTGGAAGATTAACCACTGGGATATTCATCACCTACAATCATTTAAGACTGTAAATACATGCTCAGTGCTGTCCTCAAAGGGTCAGAGTGAGGCAGGCAGGGAGGACCCGAAAAGGGGAGTGTACCTTGTCCTCCGAGAGTCCAAGCTTCAAGAGCCACCATTTCTCTCTACTTTCATCAGCCCAGCCTCTCTGGCACTTTTTCTTCTGGAAAAGTAACTGACATTTTCAATTTGCCTTAAGACACTAAACTCCTGTGAATCTGCTTGTATTTTGGCATTGAGAACATTTCTTTTAACTGTAAACCTCCCAGCGGGATGGAGGTGGGATTTCACAGTAATATCCCAGTACGTGCTGCACCCAGCCACCAGGGGGCAAAGCGAGAGACTTGTGGTTTGCAAGGTCACTGGAGGAGTCTGTTCTTGTCCAATGCCAACAAAGGCACAGCTACGGGGAAACTTGTAGGCAAAGGTCAGAGAGGGGCTTGAATAACTATGGTTGTTTTACACACTGGGAACCTGGGGCACAGAGATGAAGTGATGCTGAGACATGGGTCTCATCAAGACATGGGTCTCTGTAGTTTCATAGATCCATGTGAGACAGTTTTCTCATCCAGTTGACCTTTCATGATGTGGCAAGTTTTGTTTACCTTTTCGTCATTAATCACTGGTCAGCCTCCATCTCTGCTTCTCAAGTTTGTTGAGGTTGGGGCTTCCTAATTTCATGAGATGGCGTTGCTTCCCCCCCCCCCCCCCGGTCCCAATGCTTATTGCTAGAAGCAGATTAGCTTTCATGGTATCAAGTCTGGTTATCCTGGGGTCATGACATACACCTGAACAAGGAGGAATGAGAAGTTGAACTCTAGACCCAAGAACCTTAGCGTCTTTGCGTTTTCAGGACCATTCTTGTTGATTCTGGGGCTGAGGTATGCAAATAGTTTGCTTCCCCTATTCTTGCCTTTGCTCTGCCAAGGTCATCATTGCTTTGCTAAGCTGGGATGCTGCTTTTCGGTAATTGCCACCAAAACCCTTTTTTGAGTTAAGAGAGAGAGCCTAGGGACTTGGAGTGAAAGCTAAGAGTCAAGGAGTTCTGAGAAAATTATAAATAGGCATGGAATATCCTGGATAATTCTGTGGTGGGAGAATTAATTCTGAACCACTGAGTACCATTAAGAACTTGATGCCAACTAAATAGGCAGAAATTTTTTCAGATGCTGCCAAAATTTAGAAACCACCCAATGTGCCATAGCTTCAGGGAGCAAAACCACTAATTCTACCAAACTGGAGAAAATGAAGAAACACTTAAAAGTTGGACTCCAGCTGATCCTGGAGGCCGCTGGTCCTCGGCTAACAGAGACCGAAGGTGATCCTGGGTATTTGGTCAGAGAAAGACATCACAGGCTCACCCACCTGCAAGGGTCTTTAAACTTGATGGAATGATGTTGTGATTTCATGGTACCCATGAAAGTAAACCCTTTCTTTGACATGGTGCTTTACAGCTTACTAAATGCTTTCATATCTACATTCCTATTAAAAACAACCCTAGGGGACTGGCCAGGGAAATAAAATTCACTCTGTTTTAAGATGAGGAGACTGAGGTTTAGAGGTGTAGAATGGCTTGTTTAAAGTCACATAGCTGGTAGATGGCAGAGCCGGAAGAACAATCCAAGTTGTAATTCCTGGTCCTGGACTGATAGGTGATGTCCACAGATCTCTCCTCTAGGAGTTTTAGTGAAAAAATTATAAAACTATTTCATCTCTAGAAATGGAATAGAAATAAAGGTTCCCTTCTGGGTCTTTTTTTCTGTCTCTGGCATCCAACCCTTGGCATTAAAGATAATTTTTTTTTTTTTTTTTTTTTTTTTTTTGGTATGCGGGCCTCTCACTGTTGTGGCCTCTCCCGCTGCGGAGCTCAGGCTCCGGACGCGCAGGCTCAGTGGCCATGGCTCACGGGCCCAGCCGCTCCGCGGCATGTGGGATCTTCCCGGACTGGGGCACGAACCCATGTCCCTCACATCAGCAGGCGGACTCTCAACCACTGCGCCACCAGGGAAGCCCAAGAAGTATTAATACTACTACTCATCATTCTCTTCTGTCCTAGCCCCTTCTTGGTGGAGACAGCAGTCTCTGCATGATCCAGCCACCACCCCAGTGCCCAGCACTGCTCAGACCGAGCCAGCCAAAACCAGACCTGCCAAGTGGGTAGGGCCTTCTCAATAAAGGAGCTATTCTGATGTATGCCGTGCACTGGGCTGCCCATCATTATGAGGGGTCCATGCACTTTACTGGCTTTTCCTTTCATGTTCTCCCTTTGTATCTTGCAAGATCCTTTCACTTGATATTACTCATCTCGTCACGAATGAACTCCAGGACCCTCCATCTAAGGGCTAAGTGCTGTCTTCTTGTGTTATAGCCCACGGGACCTGCTTGGATGCAGACTTCTCAAGCAGATCCTGGTGGGGATTGGATTTGAAATCTCTATATTTCATCAGATTAGGTCTATGAGTCAGCTTGGACTGCCATAACACACACAATTCACAGACTGGGTGGCCTTAACAACAGACGTTTATTGCTCACAGTTCAGGAGGTTGGAAGGTCTGAGATCAGGGTGCCAGCGTATTCAGTTCTTGGTGAGGGCTCTCTTCCTGCCTTGCAGATGGCTGCCTTCTCATTGTATCCTCACATGGCACAGAAAAGACACTCTGATGTCTCCTCCTCTTCTTATAAAGGCATTAATCCCATCATTAGGGTGGGACCCTCATGTCATCATTTAACCTACTTACCTCCCAAAGGCCCCACCTCCTAATACCATCAGATTGAGGATTAAGACTTCAACATATACATTTTGGGGAGACAAACATTCACTCCAGTACACTAGGTTTTGGACTTTTTGTGCATACCTTGTTTGTTGTGATCTGTGTGCTGAGTCTCCTTCCATTTCTGCAGTTGGAGTCTGGTAACTTCTCACAACAGGACCTTTCTCACAGCAGGACCTCTCCCGTCATGCCTTGCTGTTAGGACTGTGCTGTTTCCATTTGGCATAAACTTGTGCAGTTTGCAAACTCAGCCTCTCATCTGATTTCTTGAGCACACCTTGATAGAGGAGCTAGATCAAAGTAGCTCACTGCACAGAGGGGAGCAGAGAGAGAGGAGGGGTTTTGCATTCTCTGGGCTGCCACAGGTCAGTCTTTGAATTGCGTAGGATAAACCAGAGCTTCCATGAGCCCATGACATGCTTTTATAACTGCTGTGTTTGTCCAGCCCATTACCTGGGCTTCTCCTTTCAATTCTCTCTCTGTTTTCAGATCCGCTCTTAAACAAGCAGAACCCTTGGGGTACTGGATTTTTGTAGTAGAAGTAGGATATGGCTAGCTTTAGACCAACAGAGAATGGAACTACAGGGGAACCAGGATATGAAATTAATATCAAATCCAAGTAGGGCAGTGGGTCAAACCAAGAAGGTAAGGCAGGGGGGCAGGATTGTGATTAAAGGTGGAAACTAGAGCACCCAGGTGAAGCAAGATGGTTCCTAAGGACAAGAGGATACAAAATCTCAAGCCCTGGACTTTGGCTGCCTTGGGTACAGAGTTTATGGTCTAGGATGTTTTTGGCTCAGACACCGAGTCTTGAAATGGATTATAGTGAAGCGTTGAAGAGGACAGTCTCTGCAGTGGGACTGCTTGGGTTCAAAGCCTGCCCCTCAGCTTGCTAGCTCAGTGATGTTGAGGTTCTTCAACTATTGTGCATAACACACGTTGGCGTTGTTGTTTTCTTCAAAGAGCTCTGCCTGACTCACTCCTAGCTGCCCAGAGTTCCTTTTCCTAAAGCTTCAATCTTGATCCTTAAGCTAGGGCCTGAGGTCTGCCTTTAAGTTGGGTGGACATGCTGCCTCATAGGGTCTGCCTCACATATAGCAGTGACTACCTGGGTGGGGCTTTTTGTTTCTTTGTTTTTTCCCTTTCTTGGCATCAGATTATCATATCAGGCTCATTTGATCACCGTCACACCCATTTGGATACTCCAGTTAAGATTCTTGGTCTAGTTTCTACCCCTTGCCCAACTGGAAGGTACTGTTAAGATCTCAACATGAATAATAGCCAAACCTCCGTAGTTTGTGGCAAGTACGAATGAATATCTTCCACGCATATACTGCTTTACAGTTTATAAAGTCCGTGTATTTGCACCATTTACTCATAATTTTTAAGGTGCTGTGGGGTCCATAAAAGAACTGATCTCTGCCTTAGGGGAGCTTCTGTTGTTTGGGAGACTAGACTAAAATACATAAACTGCAGATGATAATGTTCAGTGAAGTTGTTAATTGGGTGTTTGGGGTTCATGGCAATTAAAGTCGGCTTCATGAAGCTGAGGTGGGGGGGTGAGGTAATGGGGGTCATAAGGGGAGACGGTAACCAGCACTAAGGAAATATGGAGGTGGGAATTAATTTGGCGTGGGGAGGGGGTGACAGGGAGGAAACTGGCCTGCTTTTGTATAGGATTTGGGTTAAAGTAGTGATAGAGGAAGGTAGTGCTATAGACAATGCTTGTGTCCCCCCAAGATTCTAATGTTGAAACCTAATCCCTAATGGCACTTTTGGGAGATGACTAGATCATGAGGGCAGAGCCCTCATGAATGGGCTTAGTGCTCTCTAAAAGGGACTCCAGAGAACTCCCTCACCCCTTCTACCATGTGAGGATACAGCAAAAAGATGGCATCTGTGAACCAGGAAGTGGGCCCTCACCAGATACCAAATCTGCCAGCACCCTAATCTTGGACTCCCTAGCTTTCAGAACTGTAAGAAATAAATCTCTCTTGTTTATAGACTGGCAGCTACCAGTCTGTGATGTTTTTGTGATAGCAGTCTGAATGGACTAAGACGGGTAGGATGAGTTGGATCAGATTCTGGAGAGGAGGCAAAAACAATTTAAAGTAGATAGTTCACATATGTATTTTGTCATTTAATTCTCCAACAACCCTATCGATTTAGTATTATTGGCCCCATTTTACAGAAAGTATATGTGATGGTGTCCATGCCTATGTCTGTGTAAAGCCATGCTCTTCAACATGGTGAAGAGCCATGCTCTTCAACATGCTCTTCAACATGCAATTCAACATGGTGCCTTGCATTCCAAGCAGGACTGTAGGATTGACATGGTTGGTAGTGGGGAACCATTGCAAGTTCCTAACAAAGGAGGTGTAAGTGAAAGGGGGTTAATAGTGAAGTTGTTTACTGCACATGGATACATCTATTTATATAGGACAAGGAGAACCTTTGGTGGAACATGTACAACCATCAAAAAGGCAAACTCAAGTCGGATTATGAACTCAGCTCCCAAGATCTGCATCCTTTCCCCATGTACTGGCAACATCCAGATCGTTTGTACCCACATTCTGTCTGCATCCCAACTGGCATAAAAGCATGATCCTTCTTGGGTCTGTGTCTCTACAATTAATGATGCTTTCAGATTACCAAATACAATTCATTTGGCAATGAAAGGAAATAGTTTTGTGCTATTGCCCTCCATGTGTGGGAAATTGCATTTTTGACGAGCAAAGCTGTTGGCCTTCTTCATGCAACAGTTGAGAACATGAGCTGGTGGCGGGGGCCTCAGGTGAAAAATCTCAGGAACCAGTCCCTCGGCTGCCGCCACCCATTGAGGGTGAAGCAGCCCCCATCCCTGTGGTCCTTTGAACTATGTTTGTAATCTGTTGGTTTTCATTAGCTAACACATACACTAACAATTATCCCTGTAAAAGAACGCTTTATTAAAGAAGATGCGTTCCTGTGACAGATTTTGTTGTCAGAAAGTTTCTAACCAAAGACTGAAATATGAAGCTTGGGCATGTGTTCAGGTTCTTCTTATCTCGTGTGTGTGTGTGTGTGGGGGGGGGGGGACATTGATGGTGTGATCCTTCTCAACTCACAGTTTTTCAGGTGAAAAAGGTGTCGAGCTGTTTGGTTGTATGGCATTTGTTGGGAGTAGGGCAGAGGGGCTCGAAGGAGAAAAGACAGGAGGGTGGGTTCTTGCTTAGTCCAATCCAGGGCATTAGTTCTCCCTGTCCCTGGGGACCCCTAAAGGGGAAACCTTTTTCTCAATCGCCTCTAAGCTCACCGGTGGGAGACCTTTTATCCGCTAGAGATCATTTCCTCTCCCTCAACCTTTGCCACTACCTACACAGTGCTAAAGAGACCAAAGTTAAGGGCACCATTGCCACAAGCCCCGCCTTTGGCACCCCCCCCCATCCCTACCCCCAGGCTGTAGGATAGTTTTATGGACAGCTGCTTTCTTTACTGACGTCATCTGTTAATTAGGGCATATTCCAAACTCCAGGAGGGACCTGTCTGGAGGTGGGAGGAGCTCTAAATTCATTTTAATTTAGATTTATCTGAGACTGCAAAGAAATCACGTCCATGGTGAGGGAACTGTCCTCACCTAGGCAGGGGGAGAAAAAAACGGAATCAAATTCTACACATATCTTCTTGTGTTGATACTGATGTTTTGAGAAATGGGCTTTTGCCAATAAATATAAAAAACATGCGTAGCTTTTCCTCCCACTCTTCATCTTCCCCCTAAAGGTTACGTGGGTTTCTATACTCTTTTTTTTTTTTTTTTTTTTTTTTGCGGTACACGGGCCTCTCACTGCTGTGGCCTCTCCCACCGCGGAGCACAGGCTTCGGACGCGCAGGCTCAGCAGCCATGGCTCACGGGCCCAGCCGCTCCGCGGCATGTGGGATCTTCCCGGACTGGGGCACGAACCCGTATCCCCTGCATCGGCAGGCGGACTCTCAACCACTGCGCCACCAGGGAAGCCCCGGCTTTCTATACTCTTAATTAACCACATCAAATAATTTGTTTACTGGGCTGAGCTTTTTATTTGGTTGGTGAATGATCACCAGGCAGGAGAAGATGGTGAGACGGAAGACTGGGAAACCCTGGCCGAACTTGGTTTGTACTCCGAAAGGGCTAGAAAAAGTTTCATGAGACAATGAAGGAGACAGTCTGCTGCTGTGGATGCCAGAGAGGTAGATGGCCGTGGTGGGGCTGTCGGGACTTAGAGACCTCAGGTGGAGAGACGTACTTATGATATAGTTGAAGGGCTTTGTTGAAAATAGGTGATGGACACCGTGTGCAATTGTCTGGGCTTTTACTACGAGCAGACAGTCTTCTTTTGGTCTTTTTATTTATAAAGTCACCAGATGAGATCATCAGACTGTCAAGCACAATTAAAAAATCCCAAATTACTAGATCTGAGACCTAATGTTGCTTTTTAAGGAAAATCAAAAGAAGTTAAGTTCATTTAATTATTGCCTAAGTCATTAAAGACAACATTTTTACTACTTTATGTTTTATAGTTATTTAAAAATTTACCCAGAAAACAGGCCCCCACCTGTGAAGAGCACTGTAGGTTTCCATTAATATTTATGCTCTCATTTGATATTTGTAACCACCCCCTTGAAGTAGGTTCTCAGGAAAAACATGGACCTAGCCCCATCTTAAAGATGGCGAATCTGAGGCTCAGAGAAAGGAAGTGATGGGATGAAGTTCACAAATTATGTCTTCTCACTCTAAATGCCTGCTTTTTAAGCCCACTGATCTGATCTTAGTTGGACCAAGGAGGTGTCATTGGAAATACCAGTGACCACGTGAAATTAACTAATAGTTTCTTCCTTCCTGGTGGAAATGCCCGCAGAATGGAGCAGATGCATTACTCCATCCCATGTGGGAATCTGGCCCCTGTACCATGGGTCGAGTGGACCTCGTTGGTTTAATGAAAGCAGAAGGAAAGTCTCTTTTCTAGGAAGATGGGTCCAATAGGTATTCCATAAAGAACTAGAAATTAGTTACTAAAATATTATATTCTAGTAGATCATAAAGCAAACATTTATTATATTCATTTGCTTTTTTTTTTTTTTTTTAAAGCAAAGCCCTTAAGCTTGTTTCAGGAGTATCTGAAAGAGAGGACATTACAATTTTAGAATTACAGATTCAGAAAGGATTCAGTATTAAACTCCTACCCAGTGGACCTACCAGTACAACTACAGGGATGGCTAATGTCATCTGGATATTTTCTAAATACTTCTAGAAATTGGTAGTAAGATCACAGAATTTTTCTATCTTAAAGGAGCCTTTGAGGTAATTATTATTTAATAAAAAGCTGCTAGGCTATTATATACATGAAACAGGCTGGTTTTTTTTCTCTTGATGAACTGAATCTGCCTCAGTGAAACTTTTCTCCCATCTATCTGGGGTCTCCGCTTTGACACGGTGTAAAGCAAATCCATTGCTCTTCTGCACAAAGACTGTTCAAATATTTGAAGACCATTATTTTTTTCTCCCTTCATCTTCTCTTCCCTAGGCTGAACACTCTCAATTCCTTGAGTTTCCGTGTGTTATATATACATTTTTTATTCTTAATTTATAACTGTACAGATATTTATAGAGCACCTACTGTGTGTGGGCCTGGCATTTCTAAATTTAAACCTTTTCCTTGCAATAAATTGTGAGGGAGAAGAAAACTGGTTGTATTCTTTGCTTTACACTCAGGTAATAGAAAATGAAGTGTGTGTGTGTGTGTGTGTGTGTTTGCATGTGTGTATGTTTGCTTACACACACGTATATGTATATATACATATATATATACACATATATATCATACATATCATAAACCATTGGGAATAAAAACTGGGAAGTAAATAAGTTGAAAAGCTAATTGCACATTTAAAATAAATCTTTTTACTTTTGATAGTTTAAGAGAGGAATTATGGGGTTAATTATAGCTGCCTTTTAGAGACAGAGCTGTTCAAAGATACATTGCAACTAATTGGCAGTCCTAGATGCCTGTGAAGAGAGAAATGCAGTTTTAACAGCCTGTTGAGTTTTGTTCCAGACCAAGACATAGAAAGTAAATGAAAATCAAATTGCAAAAAGACATTAATTTAAACTCTGCTGTTGGCAAAGTTTTTTTTTTGTTTTTTGCTGTACGCGGGCCTCTCACTGTTGTGGCCTCTCCCGTTGCAGAGCACAGGCTCCAGACGTGCAGGCTCTGCGGGCCATGGCTCAAGGGCCCAGCCGCTCCGCGGCATGTGGGATCTTCCCGGACCGGGGCACGAACCCGCGTCCCCTGCATCGGCAGGCGGACTCTCAACCACTGCGCCACCAGGGAAGCCCTGTTGGCAAAGTTTTGATCTTTGGTCCTGGTGAACTCCAATTTACCTTTGTCTTTAGTAGTAAAAATATTTATCCATAAATAAATAAACTTGTTAAATAAATTAATAGTATAAAAAGACTTCAGAGGGAATGTTCTAAGTATTCACTCAAGCAGAGTAGCACCTTCAAGTATCTTTTGTGTTATATAAGTACTCAATAAGGTTATATTATTATGTCTTGTTAGAGCGTCATTTACATACAGTGGTAACATAATCACAAATCTTTCTTATAGATTTATTAAAGTAGATGTGATCTGTCTCGGATATTATAGGCTCAATGGTAAGAGTTAGAAGGAAGTCATCCTACTTTTATATAATATACTCTCTTAGACAGCTATCACTAATTTAGACAGGCCTTTATGGTTGTTCTGAATTGGTGAGAAAGTAGCATATAAATTGGATTTTTGGAATCACTCACTTTTGTTGCCAGTGTTTGGAAATAAGAGTGGTTTTCGTATGGCTTTCCCTGGACCCACAGGAGGGACATGTTCATCCATCTATTTGCCTATCTGTTTGTCCTTCCATTTATTTATACATCCCTTCATTGAATAAATATTTATTGAGCATTTACTAGATGCCAGGCACTCTTCTGGTGTTTGGAATACATCAGTTAAACAAAACAGAAAAAAAGAAAAAACCTTCTCACCTCAAAGAGCTTTTCTTTTAGGAATGATGACCGTTAGTCACTTAATAGTTGCTGTTTTTGTCAACTATCAACTCTACCCATGAGCTGGATATTTGTTTTTTGTTTTTTGCGGTACGCAGGCCTCTCACTGTGGTGGCCTCTCCGGTTGCGGAGCACAGGCTCCGGACGCGCAGGCTCAGCGGCCATGGCTCACGGGCCCAGCCGCTCCGCGGCATGTGGGATCCTCCCGGACTGGGGCACGAACCGGTAACCCCTGTATCGGCAGGAAGACTCCCAACCACTGCGCCGCCAGGGAAGCCCCGAGCTGGATATTTTTAATTTAAAAAAACTAATCATGTGCCCCAAGATTAATCAAGTTCCAGGCTCTGCTCTTTATTTTTCTCTTACTATTAAATAGCACCTCGTTCCTCAGGCTGCTGATGGAATTGGTGGCAGGGTCATTAGGCCGGTGTGCTCGGGGATATAAGTGCTGGGAGTCGCTGCCATGGCAGAGTCCCTCCTGGATTGGAGTCTGTCAGTAGGAAACAACTTGAATTGGAAGAAGGGGATTCCTCCCATACCCCTTTTGCTCACCTCACGCCTTCCTTCCTTGTAGATAGGATAATTGCAAGGACAGAGCAGCTCGCAGTGGTGGCAGGCGAGTTTTGTCCTTCTACTTATTTTCCCCGCATGCTAGTTCTGCTAAGAACCCAGGCTGTGAGTTTTTTTTGATGTGGAGAACTGTTCACTAAGCATGTCCTGAGGAAGAGGATGAAGGGAAAGTTGTGATTCTATGACCATCATCAAATTTTGGTTTAACACTCAGAAGTTGCCTGATAGGTATCAGTAAGCCGATAATAATAACTTACCTTTGCATGACCCTTTATCAGTCAACCACAGTAGCTTTTGTGTAGTGGTGTACAGCTTCCCAGATATCATATCAGGTGTCATCTTATTTGATCCCCATCAGGGTGCCCTGAGGCAGAAGGTAGAGCCCTACTTTATAGAAGAGGAAACCAGGATTCCAAGGAATTTGCCCTAGGTCATATAGCAAGTGTCCAAAATCAGACTTTTAATCCTGGCCCTGTGATTCCAAGACCATTCTCCTTTTAACAGGCCACATTGTTCACCGCTGTTATCCTAACTCCCAATATACGAGATAAGCAGAGTTTATATCCTTGTTTTCCCTATGTTACAAAGGCAAGTCCTGAGACTGAAAAGGTTCAGCGCTTCGCCTGGGGTTGAATAGGTGGTGAGAGAATTGAGATTCAAATCCAGATCATCTGAATTGAATCTTTCTGCTGTATCACTTTGCTTTATGTGTCAGGAACCACCACCCCACCTCCTAACACACACACACACACACACACACACACACACACACACACACACACACACACACACACGCAGAGTGTGGATCAGTCGCAAGGTGTACTAGTTAAGGACTGCTGAATCTGGTCCGGAGACTTACTGTGATGGGGAAATGCAGGTGTGTTTTTGATTTGTGCTTGTGTTATAGTTAGTGTGCCCCCTTTTCTTCCTTTTAGTATTGATGGGGGATCACCTTAAGATTTATGTTTATTCTTAAGACTTCTTTCCTTTTGTTTATGTACAAGAACATCTAACAGCTAGAGTTACATTTAAAGCAGCCGTGTGAATAACCTTGTGAAGACCTCCAGCTCCAGCGAGGGTACTGTTTGCTTTTTGTAGATGTGTCTATAGATCTGTCTACCTATCTCTGGCAGAGAGCGTTATCGTCATGTTTTCCCTGTTTCTTGATGCTTTGTGAAAGTATTGCAGAAATAAAAGAACTGTCTTTATTCTTTGATCTCTCTTATGCTTTATGAATTCTGAAAAATTGAGGGAGAACAAAGGAAATCTGTGCTTTAGTGCTCGCCCTAAGTATTGAGAAGCAGGTTTAAAAGATGCTTTAAAATTTCTAGAAGCCAGAATGGGCAGATGCTGGAAGGAAGGATCCCATGTGGTCAAGCAGACCGGATACTTCTTTGACCCAGCCCTTGGTTTGAGAAGACTGTATTTAGATGTTTCTCTAAGTGTCCTAGATTCATAGACCTGAGTGGCCTCACTGGATATCAAGATATATGTAGATGTTACTTCCTAAGTGTAATAAATGTGGACAGAGGATTATCACTGCACACGCCCAGAAATCACTTAACATCGGGGGGAGGTGCTTTTCCTATGAGCTTTCCAAGACAAAGTCCTTCTAAGGCCACGTTGTGTTGGCAAAAAAGGGATTTGATGCTCTGCACTTAGTAAGGTCACTTCTTTGTTCTTAGCCATATGTACTTATAGAATATATCCTTCTTTTGCCTGTACTCATATCTGTAGTATAGAAAGTAAATCAATTTTATATAGTATTTTATGGTTAAGAACCACTTCGTCTTGTGTGTTGAACTTTAGCAAGAAATAAAAGAAAACTCACTTGGCAGATATATTATCTCACTCCATCACTACCACAACCCTAGGAATTAGACCAATTGGGAAACTGAGTCTTAGAGAGGTTAAGTGACTTCCTCAAGGACACAGGATGTTACGTGCTATGACCAAGACTTGAACCTAGCCTTCCAAATCCAGCATTCTAGCTCTGTTAAGAAATGTCTAGTAATCCAAAAGCATTAGCAGGGTCTCCCAGCCTTACTGAGAATTTTCTGCAGCCCATTTTTTGATGGTTTCCTGCTGTCACAGCTATCCTGGGAGATGGAAATGGCTTTTCCTAGATCTCTCTGCATTATTATTGTTGTTGTTATTTTTAGTTCTATTTTCATGAAAAATGTGCTTTTAGCCCAGGAAAATAGCATAGCAGCAGCTTATCAGAGTGTTCCAGAATGAGGAGGGTCTTATCTCACCTGCAGACTAGGGACACCTTCATGGTTGCTGGGGTGGAAGGAATGTATAATCAGCCCGCCCCCAGTAGACATCTAAAGCCAGCGGTCACTCATCCTCTCCTAGGTCCCATGCTCCACTCTTTCCTCCCTCCTAGCTCTTCAAGCCCTGACATAATGCATGAAATAATTCTGTTTTCTCTGAAAAAGGAAGGGGGTTCTGAGACCAGGGGAGAATTAATATTTATTGAACACCTACTCTGTACAATGAACAATGTTAGGACTATGATAAACATTGTCTCATTGATTGCAACAGTTCCATGAGGTCAGCATCATCTCCATTTTTCAGATGGGGAAACTGGGACTAGAGTAACATTTCCAAAGTGGCACATGAAGCGAGAGATGAAGCCTGTACAGGAACCCAGATTTGTATGATCCTGAAGCCTGTGTGCATTCTGTCTACATGGGATGCCCTTCCTCCTGCTGGAGAAAACCACAGACCACGGCTTTCTTGCAGCCTTCCGGCTGGAGACCATTAGGTGCCCGTCGCCTATGGAAAGTGTCACAGAGTGCAGCGCCACCCAGTGGGAAGAGCCTGGCTGGACTTAGGAGTTAGTCAGGCCTGGGTTTGAATCCTGCATTAGTCATTTAGTATTGATCGCTTCGACATGTTGCTTACCTGCTCTGGACCTCTATCAATCACCTATAAAAAGGAAAGCTACCTACAGGGAACCTGTGCAGATTAGAGGAGAGGATATATGCAAAGCCCTAACTTGATAGGTGTCTGCTAATAGATGCTCTTTATTATTACGGTGATTACCATTCTACTTTTTTTTAGATGAAAGTGTTAGGTCACCTGGAACCTACAAGGGTGCGCTATTCAACACATAGGCTATTTAATCAATGGCAGAACTAGTTGCCAAAGTCCCAGTCTCTTCACTGTGCCAGAGATCCAGATCTTACCGGGCTTCTCCGTTTTGCCAAACCTGTCTGATCTGGCTCTTGGGAAGCTTTGCTGGCCCATCTGATGGGAATCAGGCAGGGTGAGAGGTAGGGCCAGCTGCTACCATCAGGAACAACTGGACCCCGAGAACTCTCCTTGGCTGCCCCAGAATGATTGGAAGAAAGTGTGCATTAAGAAATTATAAGGCAGGGCTTCCCTGGTGGCGCAGTGGTTGAGAGTCCGCCTGCCGATGCACGGGACACGGGTTCGTACCCCGGTCTGGGAAGATCCCGCATGCCGCGGAGCGGCTGGGCCCGTGAGCCGTGGCCGCTGAGCCTGCGCGTCCGGAGCCTGTGCTCCGCAACGGGAGAGGCCACGACAGTGAGAGGCCCCGCGTACCGCAAAAAAAAAAAAAAAAAGAAATTACAAGGCAGAAAGGAATTGGGGGCTGGGAAGTAGGCAACTAACCCGGCCATTTTTACCTCCAGGGCCGGGGAAGCAGGGAGGGGGGCTTGATGATGCCTCCTTGGGTTCACAGAGGTGAGTCAGTGAGAGAGACAAGGTTTCTACTTGCTTTCCCTGGTTCCCTGGGTGCAGGCCAGGAACATACTCAGTGTTGGTTAAGTTTGTTTGACAAATGAGGGACGCGTTGATCATTGATAACTGTTGGATGCAGAAGTGGTATTCAGACTGTTTAACAACAGCCAGGGTGGCATGGGCACCAGCCAGGCAGAGTGGACAAGAGCCATAGTGACAAAGCAGGGTCCTCAAGACAGGACTGCCTTCTGTGTGCTGGATATTAACACTTCAGCTGCTGAGTCCTTGGGAAGTACAGGGGAGACACTGGGGCAAAAAGAGGGTGGCACTTGGAGGTAGAGAGGTTGGTTGAGGAACAGCTGTTTATCAACTGGTAGAGAAGTATTTTAGGATTTGAACCAATGGTCCACATGTACTGTTACTATCATGCACCAGCCCAGCTTGGGTGACTATAGGGCTTTTCAGTGTGCATCTGAATGAAGCCAGAAACACGTGCAAGGTTTTAAGAGCATTTTGTGTGTCTTATTGGCAATATGAGGTTGAACATTTGTCTAGTAACCATGACCAGCACTGGCTTCTGGTACTCAGTTCTGGGTTCTTTTTAGGAATCTGTACACGGAGAAAGTGTGGACTTAGCGCTCATTTAAGGAAGAGGTAACTTTGATAAGAACCAGGTGGGTTTTTCCTTTTCCTTATGGGTTTCATGTTTTTTGGATCTCACTAACTCTCCCCAGCTGTGTCCTGCTGTAGGCACCTGTTTGAGACCTTGTGTGTCGGGTTACCCCCAACAGAAGCCCTGGGCGCTTCCCCTTTGTGACCCCCATGGTGCTTTCTGGGGACTAGTCTTTGTGGCAGAGCCCCTTGTCGGGGGGATGCCTGCCTCTCCCAGCTCTTCCTGGCTCGTTCCAGGGCCCAAGCATCTCATGTCATCTTATCATCTTCCTTTTCTCAGCCTTAGTCAGGGTTGTATTTTTGAAACACATGTGCAACTACCTTTAGATAGTTTATCATTAACTGGAAATAACCCTTCAGACTTATGGGTAGATATCCACATTATTAAAAAGGATTCCTTAGATTGGTGAAGTATTTGCTTGCTAGCTCCTATAAATAGATTCTCTGGTGTATTTGAGAGCATGCATAGGTCAGTAACAGCTTGAAAGAGAGGTTTGGTGCATTGCTAAAGAACTTTTAGCTAAAGTTGCAGGTGCAATCAGAAGTGGAGCTACAAATGAATAATAATCAGTGATTATTTATTTGTCTAGTCCTCTAGCTTTGCAGAGCTCATCCACACATTTTCTCATGTGATACATGTGGTCTCCATCTCTGATCCTTTGCAGGTGGAAAGGCTGACGCATACATTTCTAATGGGTAATGGGGTGGCTGGAAGCTGCCACCATGAGTCCCTCTGGTTGCACTAGTGGCCACCACCTCTTCTGCATCTATTTTAAGGTCTTCATCAATGACACATGACCCTATCTCCATTCTCCCATTCGTCTCCCAAAATTTACCTTTCGAGATTACAAGGCTTTGCTCTTTTCCACGAAATGGTTGGCATCCTCAGACTTAGGCCAAGAAAAACTAGAGTTTCTTTTCCATTCCAAACTTGTAAGCACATAGCTTTTCATAAAGATTGTAGTAGTGCAGGCTGGGTCTTCCCTGAAGGAGTGGCCCTTCGTGTCGCCATCTAACTGAGGAATGGTGGGTAACAGTCCCCTCTGAGAAGAGCCAGCCAGCTAGAGGGTGGAGCCTTGCTTCCCGCTGGCACCCAGGGCCGCTTGGAGAGCTGGCGACCTTCCTCCGGGGCTCCTGATATCGAGCTGGGGAATGAGTAATGGGGACTCGCCAAAGTGTTTAAACACCAGAATTGAAATTAATGTCCCCTCATTGCTGGCTACGCTGACAATACATTACAGCAAACACCTTCCCAAAGTGAAATGAATGTTTGTTTATCCTCATGAAATATACATCAAAACATGTTGGTGGAAGAAGCCCTAATGAGGGAAGGGGCCAGGTTTCCTGTTAATTCCAGGCGAACAGTTAACGGAGGTGCAGGTTTCCTTTTTCTTTTTCTTTTTCTTTTCTTTCCTTTCTTTCTTTCTTTTCTTTTCTGTTTTTTTTTTAAAGAATAACCTGTCCACAGCTGTGTATCTAGGACATTAATATGAGTTTAATGAAAACTCCAGTTGATCTGTCCAAAGATATTGATGAGCATTGCCCAGCCGTATTAATCATCTCCTTGAGGGAGGAAATGAAGGGAATGGGCGAACAGGTTTCTGTCAGATGCCAATCCAGATGAAGAGATGTGAAAAAAAATTTTTTTTTTAACCTTCCACAGATACATCCATTTCCCGGGACGTGGGTTGGCCCAGGAGGGAATGACAGTACAGGAAATTCTGGGGCACATTTAACGTTAAATCATTAAGCTTCTGCCAATAAATCCATTACTGTTAATTATATCGAAATGGCCAACGATCCGCTGATAATATTCCTTCATTGATTTTCCCTTTTTTTTTTGCGGTACGCGGGCCTCTCACTGTTGTGGCCTCTCCCGTTGCGGAGCACAGGCTCCGGACGCGCAGGCTCAGCGGCCATGGCTCACAGGCCCAGCCGCTCTGCGGCATATGGGATCTTCCCGGACTGGGGCACGAACCCGTGTCCCCCGCATCGGCAGGCGGACTCTCAACCACTGCGCCACCAGGGAAGCCCCCTTCATTGATTTTCATTCTCCATGAGTCGAGGTTCTGGCTCTCATTTCTTTGGTGTTTTCATCTTTCATTTCTTTCTCCGTCTCCTCGTCTCTCCCCCCCAACCCCCACGCCGTGCTTCCCACACCCATCCCTCCCCCTTCCCCCTTGAGCTTTTGCAGAAATGCAGTTCCCCTCTCGCTGGTGATACAGTTCTCTCCCTAAGTGCCAAATGTTTCTTGATAGGAACAAGCTACATTTCTTTATGGCTTATGGCAAACTGCCTTGATTACTTATACTGCTGTACCCATTATGTGAATTAAATATGTATTCAGTTGCATGCTGCTTGCAATGTTATTGCAGGGTGACATATGGTACTGACTCAATTAGAATGAAACTAGCATTAGATAACCCTTCTGATTACATGCATCCTGACCGGCTCCTCCTCGGCCTCCCCTCTGTGCTCTCTCTCTCCAGTGTCTGCAGGCAGCAGGTTTGCATTATCCGTTATCATCTCCACCACGTTGGATGCTGGCCTGGGGGTTGGAAAGGGAGGGGGCTGTGGTCTCTGGGAAAGAAGGCATCTTGGACAGACAGACAGACAGACAGAATGAAAGGGCTAGTGGGGAAGGAATATTAAGGACTCTATGCTTGCATTTGGAATTAACTAGTGTTATATTTTTTTGGAAGCGGTTGTCAGGCCTGCTGTGAGAAGAGGCCAGAAAGGTCTCCCTAGGGTTGGAAGATCAGAAAAGGAAAGAAAAAGAATGACTGTGAAATGACTGCTGTGTGTGTGATTAGTTGGTCCTTACCTTGAAATTTTTCATTTAAAAATAACACCTTTTTTTTCCCCCCAGATCAGAGCTCATACTTATTCTAATACCAGTGATACATTTTGTTTTTATAGCACACCTGAATCATATGTTAACCCATTTGATTCCCATCAGCACCATACAGGGAGAACAGGAATTGCCGTCCCCATTTTACAGAGGAAGCAGTGGAGACACAGAGAGGCTACATTACATTATAGTTGAAGGTCGCAAAGCCACATGGTGGCAAAATGAGGAGGAATCCTTAAGAATGCAGAGGGTTCTGAAGGGCACCTCAAGGATGTGCTATAAAGTGATTGAGAGTGTTTAGATCTTAAAAAGGAAGTATTTTGCCTGTCTGGGCAGGGGCAGTAGTTGCTGGAATATCTTGTGTTGTGAATTGATGCAACACAGTTCACACCAGAGAACAGCTGGCCTGTAACATTTCCTTGTGAGGATGAATTTTCTCTCCTTGATCATTTTCACCATGTTTTAAGCAGCTCTAAGCTCCCTTCCTTTTGCTTTTCCTGCTCTGTCACTTCTACTTGCCAAGGAAGAACCTGGAGACCGTTCTCTCGGTCTCATCTAGCCACACCTGAGGCTACAGTATCCTCCCGGTCCAGAGCCTACCCCAGGACTCGCAGGCCATCTTGGATTTTCTCAGGGGCTGGTAGAAAGGCTGCTCAACCCAAAATTGCTTGTCTGACTATGGCGGAATCATCTAATGGGACTTCTTGCCCATACCGGCTCAAGTACACAGGTCTGTTTGACCATTTACTATATGTATTTGTGTGCGCCAGACCATATGCTATTGGAAATACTAAAAATGTATATGGTATATGGTCATATAAATTTATATGGTATACTGGCCATAGGCAGCTTATACCCAGGCAGAAAAATAGCATGAGGGTGAGGGTAAGTGTGAGTGAGGATGATGTAACTCAAAAGTACCATAGATGCACTTATTAACCTTCGCTAGAATTCCTAGAATTACGATGATGCTTAGCTCCAGTACGTTGAGCAGAGCAGGCACTCACCAAATGTTGGTTGAATGAATGAATGAGAGGGATCAGTCTGATTCTGGTAATAATGAGGCAGGTTTTCTTGGAGGAGATGGGGCCCCTTATAGATAACACAACCATCCATCCCATCCTACCCCTCCCAGCCCACTTTCCTACTGCAATAATGATCACTAATTTATAGAGCACTTTACAATGAAAACAACCTTTCAAAAGACACTGAAAAGATATACAAGAAAGGAATAAAAATGGTTACCTGTAGGGGCTAGCGGTGAGGTGGGGATGGGGGAATGGAGACAAGGCTGGGCCCAAGACTCAGCAGCACATGGGAATCATAATATGTACGTCGTGGATGTGTTTTTATATTGTAAATGTATTACGTGTTTAAAAATAAGATTAAAATCAAAAGACCTTTCAGGGAGCATTAACTTACCTAATTTTCACAGCAACCATGTGTTATAGGGGAGCATTTTAATTATGTTCTAATTTCACATAAGGAAACCAAGGCACAGAGAGGTTAGGTAACTTACCCAAAGTCAGGGAGTTAGTAAGTTGTAGCGTGAAGACTAAACCCAGATTGGGTTCTTTTCACCATAGCATATGGCGTCTGTGAGCCTTGGCCCAACTGTGCTAATCCCCAGAGGGGTGCCTGTGTGATTGGGGTCCTTCCTGGGACCTCTGTTTGCCAAAGTAACTGTGTATGTACTGAGGTCTCTGCAGAAGGGGAGAAGATGTGGGATTAGGGGCCCTCCCCACTGGCACTGAAACACGGCAGGTTTATATTCCCAGTAAGATCTGACTTGGAGCTACAAGAAGCATTGTCTCTGAACCAGCCCTGCAATTCAGACTCTCTCTGGGGGAAGGAAGGCAGCATGGTAGCTTTAACCTGGTCCTTAGGGTGGGCCTGCTATTCTCTGGGTGCCTCCAGAGGAATCACGGAGGTATTACAATTACCGTAATACCTAAGAGGACCTGAGGACAAATCTGGCATGGAGAAATGCCAAAAATTGTTGGTCTTGTACATTTAGTAGAGCAGGACATATGTCTTTGAGGGTGAAGTGCGACATTTGTATGGCATCCTTCAGGTAGGTGTCTCCTTTACTCTGTAGATGTTTACGCTACCTTCGTTGCTTAGAAGAGCTCCCATGTCGCCACCCCTGCCCCCTGCCTCCACTCTTTCTCCTTGACCTCTAGCTAGGGCTGCCTCACGTAGTAGAACAGAGGGAGAGCTGCGCCTTCAGCTGTGCTCATGTGTTCTCACTTAGTATATCTGTCATTCCATTGCAGCTTTCACATACTTGTGTTCTCCAGACCCAGCTAGTTAAGAGCAAGGCCTTTTCCTGAGTATCACGGAGCCAGTGAAGAACTGATCTGACCATAGACTCCAGGAGGGAGATCTACTGCCCTGAACACCACAATACCTTTCTTTTAGCAACCAGTCGCTAATCAGAGGTTATCTTATTTCCCTGTTTGCCTTTCAGAAGAGTTAGGTCAGTGTTCTCTGAGGCCAGCCCTTTTCATGTGCCATGTTCTGTTTCGATTTTGTCTAAAACTGTCCAGTGTACCTTCTGCACCTCCTGACTCAGGTCCTACTTCCGTGAAGCCTTCTGGTAGGGCTATGCCAGACTGTACGCACCTCCCCCCTCCACCTCCCATTGATTCTAAGATTTCTAACTTCTAGAAAGTTTCTATGCTTCTGCTGAGGTGAGATTTCTGCCTCTCCAGGACATGGGAGCTCCCAGCTAACAAATCCCATCTACACTCTTTTCAGTTGTAGACTCATGCTGTATTTACTACTAATGATCTTTCCTCAGTGAAACTCTCACCTCTCCTGATTTCCATTTCATCCTGATTTGCTTCATAGCAAACCTCAGGGGTGCATCTCTTTCGACTCACCGCTGCGATATTCCCCACCGTTGCCCATGACTCCATTTATCCCCTCAATACTCGTGGCTCGCAAATGTATCTACTTGTAATCTCCCTGAGGACAGGGGACTTCTCTTTCTTGCCAACCTCTGCATCCCCATTGAAAGCACAATGCCTGAACCAAAGCAAATATCCAGTGAATATTTATTGAACAAGTGGTAAATTAAAACCTGTGTTTTCCATCCAGACTGATGCTGTGAGTTTCAGACCTGCGTGTATAACTGCCAAGCAGGCATCTCTGCGTCTACATTCAACAGAATCCTCAAACTCTGCACATCCAGGGCAGACCTCCTCAGCCCCTTGGTCCACATCAAATCTTCTTCCTCTATTCCTTCTCTCTTTCATCTGCCCAATCCAGAAACCTCCTATCTGTGTTAGACTCTTTTTTCTAAGCCTGCCCTGCCCCCCATCTAATCATTAGCCAATTTGTGTTGATTCTGGCAGTAAAAATTGATTGAATGCTTTATCCCAGAGTTAGTGCCAGGTGAGGGAATACAAAAGTAAACAAACACACCCTAACTATATCCCGTATCATGTGTCCTCTCCATCTGCCACTGTCCTAGGTCAGGCCCTCATGTCTTTCACCCAGACAGCTGACCTCCTAGCTGGTATCTCTGCCTCAGATATCTTCTCACTATCCATCCTCTCTAAGGCCCACCATGACACTCTTAACATGCAAACCTGCTTGCCGTACCCCTATTGAGAATTCTTCACTGGCAGTCCCAATGTCAAAAGCTGTAGTCCTGAATCTCAAAACTATTGTGCCATGATCGGTTGTGAAGTATGTCACAAGTAATTTTGATATTAATAACAGTCTAAGACCTGAGGTTTGCAAATGATTTAAAATTTTAAACTAATTCAAATTATCACCATAAAAATGTCACTTTCACTCACTTGAAGTCCCATATGCTTTCCTGAGTGGAAGAGAAGACGTAGCTTTATAGCCTGCTGGGAATTGTGCGTTTCTGTGGCATACCCTCTGGAGTATGCTTTAAATCTGATCATCATTGAGTGTGCAGGTATGATGGACGCAAGGCTGAAGTCTTCAGGATGAACCCTGAAGACTTTAGTGTAACCTACGTTAACCTTATGATCTAGCCCTTGTCAATTTCTCCAGGGTTCTTTCCTACCATTTTCTTCTATTTCATCACAGGCTGCAAATACCTAAAACCTGCTACTTTTTTTCCCTCATACTTCAGAAATCGTCTTCTCTATTAGGAATTCCCGTACCTAACATCCCCATGGTGAAACTATTGCTAATTGTGCAAATCCTAGCCCGAGTACTCCGATCCAGTGTTAGATATTTCTTCTTTGTGTTCATTTTGCCTTGTATATTCCTTCAAGGTAATATACGACTTAGATTAATTCGTCTTTGTAATTTTATTTTTTGCACATCATTTTAATTTTTACATGTTTATTTTCCCATTGGACTGTAAGTACTTTGAGTTTATTGTCTTTTTATATTCTTCTCCCAATTTTTTAGGACAGGCTTGGGCCTATAGTAGGTGCTGCATAATCATTCATCGTATGAACGAGGGAGTCATATAGATACCATCTTACCCACTGATCCCAACATTCTGCAGAGTCAGGCACCTTTAGTACCATATCCTATCTTGATGTCCCTAGACAGGGAATCTGAAAAGCAAGTCCTGGCTCATCCATGTGTGGTTATATGGCCCTAGACATGTTCCATAAAATTTCTATACACCTGTTTCTATATGCATGGTCTGTTTGTGGGACTGTCCTCTGAAATGGTCATTTAGACCAAATTGGAGGAAATATTGGGAAGAGGATGCAGTGGGTAAAATGAGGCCCACGTGGTTGTTATTGATCCTGTGGCACTGTGTGTCCAGCAGAAGGGTTTAGATAAGTGGTAAGAAATGGAGGCCCAGTGGTTCCCCGAGCACAGATGACATATGCTGAAACCAGAGTCAAGGACCTTCTGTCTGGTGAAAATGTGCAGGGCGTACTAGACTGGAGAGAGATTGAAGACAGGAACTTCAGCCAGGAGACAAAAGGACACAGGGTCTAAATAAACGAATGGTATTTTGGGGAATGAAAAGGATCAGGCTGTTTTGAAAGAAAGATTAGCAGAGCCTGATGACCACCTGGAGAAGGAGGTGGAAGGATAGGTACGACTCAAGGATGACTGAATCATTTAATTCATTTATTAACTTTTGAGATGACAGATGACTCAGTACAATGAAATGAAAAACTGTTTAACAATTATAACTGTCCCCAAATAGCCAGAAGGTGTGGTCACAGATGCCCACTTAAGCCTGTAACTGTCAGCAATGAGGCTTTGCCGGGGTCGTCACAGAAGCCTCTGCTGCGTTGTATGCAAGTTTGAACTAGGCTCTGAGATGTCATCCGTCTTTACTTCTACGTATCTGCGTTTATAGGTTTTCCAATCTGGTTACCTGGGAGGATGGGCTTGGCATTAATAAAAGCAAGGAAATTAGGAAAGGGAGGGAATTTGGATGCTGGCTAGAGTTTCGTTCATTCCAAATTGGGGCAAATTATTTAGTTTCATAGAATATTGTGATTGCTTCTGTATAACTGTTCACTTTTTTTTATGGGCTACATCTCTGACATTCATTTGACTTTGTCTCCCTAGAGACAAAGTGTGATCTCCTAGAATCATACATTATTTGTATGGGATTCCAAGACTTAGCTCTCAAGTTTCTGGGGCCTCCTTTCTGTGAGGAGTCAGAGTTTGCAGTCGATCAGAATAAAATAGAAGGGGAAAGAAAAACTTGGACTTTGGAGTCAGACTGACCCGAATTTGTGTCCTGGATCCTCCGTCTACTATGTGACACTGGGCAGGTTACCTAATTTGTCTTGTGCTTGTTTCCTCAATACTGAAAGTGAAATCATAACATCACCTACTTCATAGGGTTTGGGGAAGGATAATCATAATAAAAATAGCTACTACTAACTTAGGGGTTAACAGACACTGTGTTATTTACATTCATTATTTCTTTTAATGCTCCCTGCAAAGCTGTAAGGCCTATACTATCATTGTCCCCATTATATGGACCAGTAAACTGAGCTTAGAGGCGTTAAATAACTTGCCCTAAATGACCCATGTAGGAATTGGCAGAATAAGGATTTGAACCTAGGTTGAATGACTCTAACAGCTGAACGCTTAATGACCAAAAGAAAGCTCTGTAGCCTCCCCCAAATCACTCTTTCTGTGAAAATCTGGAAGCTCTCCTAAGACCCCCATTCAGATTAATTACCCCTTCTACCTTGTTCCTATAACAAATACCTATAGCTTTTATTAGCATGTATTTTGTCATTTTTCAACCCTTTATTCAACCTTTAATTTTAGTCATTTGTTCCTAAGTTCCTCTCTCTTCACTAAATTACAAACGTTTGAACACAGGAACTGTGCCTACCTATGTATTATCCCTCCAGTGCCTTCTTTATACATAGGCATTCTCAATGTTAATTTGTTGGAAAGAAATTATATGAAAGGCTCACTCCTTCCCTAGGGGGGACACCTTTGGTGCCATGAGCTCACCTTTGCCTTTCTGTCACCAAAATAGAAAGATTAAAGTGTCAAGGAATACTATGAGTGGCACTAATGAAATATGATCATTTAAAATGATGAAATAGGGCTCCCCTGGTGGCACAGTGGTTAAGAATCCGCCTGTCAATGCAGGGGACACGAGTTCGAGCCCTGGTCCGGGAAGATCCCACATGGCGCGGAGCAACTAAGCCCGTACGCCACAACTGCTGAGCCTAAGCTCTAGAGCCCGTGAGCCACAACTCCTGAGCCCACGTGCCACAGCTACCGCAGCCCGCGCGCCTAGAGCCCATCCTCTGCAGCGAGAGAAGCCACCGCAGTGAGAAGCCCGCACACTGAATGAAGAGTAGCCCCCGCTCACGATAACTAGAGAAAGCCCGCGTGCGGCAACAAGGACCCAATGCAGCCATAAATAAATAAATGAAATAAATTAAAAAAATAAAATAAAATAATGAAATAAAGTCAGTTAGTCTGAGTAGAGTCCTTATATCACCCGCCCTGCCCTGCAACACACAAACGTCATAAAAGCAGAAGTAATCTTTCTTCAGTAAGTTGTTTGTGATGTTTAGAATTGAACCAGACAAGAAATGAAGTATTGGGAACCAGTTCCTCCTTGCCTCCGGGTATCAGAAATACTCCATCCCACTTGGTCTTAACTTTTTTCTCTCATCAGCCCTTCAGTTGGAATGCAGGCGTAGTTGTAAGGCTGAGATGTGCTGGAGTCTGACCTCCCCTTGGTGGGGAGTGGGTCTGGGCAGTCGAGGTGGATGTGAGTGAATCCCCATGGTACCCATTATCGAGAGGGTTAGGCCCCGAACCTGTCCTTTTCTTCATTCTACCACACCTGAGATGGAAAAAAGAAATTCCATGACCCCTTATGTAGCAGCAGAGGGAGAAAGCAAGATGCCCACCTCTGAATACCTTTAGGTTTAAAAGTGCAGGATTAACTGATACACACTACGGTTATATAGAATAGATAAGCAACAAGTTCCTACTGTATAGCACAGGGAAGTATATACAAAGCCTGTAATAACCTATAATGGAAAAGAATCTGAAAAAGAATATATGTATGTATGTATACATACATATATATGAGCTAAATCACTTTGCTGTACCCCTGAAACTAACACAACATTGTGAAGTAATTATAATTCAACATAACACGGAAACAAAACAACAACAAAGTGCCTTTTAACTGCTCTTGGGTGCAAAGCTGAGTAATAGTAATGGTCCTGTTGGTCAAAAGGATGATGCAGAGTATTTCATACCTATCGAGGCCGTTTCATACACAGTGCCTCTTATTCCCTTTCTCTGAGAAACAGCCCTGAGGAGATGGATAGAAGGAATCACAGAACTGTGTTTGACTGTGTTCAGTGAAAGGCCGTGAGTTGTTTTTCTCGTTTTGTCTTCCGTCCCCTCCTTCTTTCCTGATCCTGAATGAATCTCGCCATAGTTATTGATACCTCTCACCATTCAGCACCCACTGTTGGCAGCCTCCCCCATGTGAAACGAGGGGGCGTTGGCACAGAAGGCCTCTACGGGACCCAGTAAAGGCTCCGAGCACATCAGTTTGTGTAATTGACTCAACAGAGGGCCCAAAGGCCACCCCCCCAACCCCGCCAAACCCCTTGACTCTTATTTCAAACATGATTCTAATGGGATGGTTGTCTGGTTTCCCCACCCCTGCTAGAATATATGCATGGTCATCACTCATATGTACTGGGCACTTACTACTGGCAGACACTGTCTTTAACACTCACGGGTATTAACTCGGGGAATCCTCACAACCACCCCAGGAGCTAGGAAACACGATTGTCTCCATTTTACAGGTGAGGACCCAGCAGGGAGGGGATCAGAACCAAGGTCCCACAACCCATCAATCGAGGTCAGCTTCGGCTTCCAGGATCTGGTACCACAGCCATGTGAACTATAACACTGTACTACCTACGAAGAAGAGGAAACTCTGCGAGGCTCAGCATAACTATAAAAAGCCCAGCAGATGGAGTTTACGTAAAACAGGCTTGCAGACTCCCACCTAGCAGTGGGCCTGGGTGATAATTGGCATTCATAATGATGAATGATTTGGGTTCTGAAGAGGAAGCCAAGTTATGTTCAAGATTATCCATCTATCTATCTATCCGGATATCTTTTAAAGAAGCTAGAGGAAAGATAACATGTTTTTAAGTGATTTATATCTAAAAAGATGAAATCAACCCAGTTTTGGTAAACCCCTAGGAATAGGGAGACGGGGCAGCTTTCTAGAGTGGTTTCTTTCTCAGGAGTTAATGTTTTCTTACCTTTCTACCTGCTCCTGGCTTCCAGGGTCTCTGTTCCCTGGGTGTCTCCCCAGAACAAAGGTTACAGACCCGTGGACAGCCTGCATCTCCTCCATGGACTCTTTTTCCAGAAAAGATGACAAGAATTTATGAATCACTCTACACTGTGAATGGGGTGCCCTGTACCCACTCGACGTTGTTGCTTTGCTTCTGTGGTGGCAGGTAGAGGGAATGCAGTGCAGTAAATACCAGTGCTTCCATAAACCACCATGAACGTGGAAGGGGGGTGGTCAGGGGATTTGAGAGCAGAGAGGGGAAATCACTTCTTTGCCTGGAAGGGAAATGCCGTGCCTACCCCTTCAGGTCTGTCTACTGGATGAGAAGGAAATTCTCTTCCTTGCTTCTACCTTCCCCCATCCCCTTTCTTTTTTTGTTCCCTTTTTAGAATAATATAAAATAAAAAAAAGCCCAGCAGAAAGGGAGCTGTGATGCTGTCGTCCCTGGCGTTGATGTTATTTATTTTCCTCAGTTGCTGCTCTGGAAGCCCGGAGTTGACAGAGCGGTTTTGTAGAATAGAAACATTATAGACTGTTACTGTCAGAGTGTTAAACGTGATGGATAGAGAAATAGAGGCGAAGGAGGGGACTTAATACTGAGAGCCAGGGTGCTCATGGGAAAATAAACCATCCGCATATAAGAAATGAATGAGGTAATATGGCAGGAGGTAATGGGCTTTCGCCACATGCCGGAACAGAGATGCTTATTACAGGGTGTGCTTAACCCTTGGCATGCTGATTTCCCTTTGTGGGTTCCAGGGCCCTCCGCCGTGTCCCTCTGTGCGAGCGCATGTGTGGCTTTTCTTCAGGCAGGGAAGCAGGCGTGCGCAGAGGAGTGGAGACAAATGTGTGCTTAATAACACGGTATTAGCAGCAGCCTGTACATCAGAAAGCCTTGGCGGCTCCCGAGGGGCTCGGGATCCCCGGGGCTGCAGGAAGCAGAACATGCCCTGATTGCTGGGTTATGGAGAAGCAGGGAGGCATGCTGGGGGAGCTGGGGGCTCTGTTGATTTCTCCACTGGGGACTGCCGAGGGGTGTTCTGGTTCCCTGGGAGAGAAGTTCATGATTCATGTTGCTCGGCTGCCTTAGTGGCCCCAGAAGATTCCCTGCCACTTTACGTAGCCAGTGCCTAGCTGTTCTCCCACTGCCTGGGATGTGGGGCTTTGCTGTGAGATGGGAGGGAGGGGGCAGACAGTGGTCCCTTTATTACCTCCTTGTCAAGCAGTACAGAGCCTGTGCTGGAGACGTAATACAGGTGAGCATGCCAGGGGGAGACCCGGCCTCAGATGGGACGACGGAAGGAGTCCAGCCAGCCTAGGTGACGTGAAGGGAAGTGAACTGAAAGGTGACCAGGTTCCATGAGCAAGGTGCTTTCCCTTTGTGTTGGGTTCCCGTGACCTTTACGACCCATCTTTGTGTCCTGGTGGTGGCCAGCCCTGTGTCTTGCACATGGCAAGCATTTAGTAGACTGTGAGGACTTGGTTAATAGGGGCCCTCATCTAGCTCTGGTGATTACATGCTGTGTGGCCTTGAACAAGTCATTTACCCTCTCTGGGTGTTAATGTTCTCTTCTATGGTGTGGGGATAATACCACCTCATAGATTTATTATCAAGATGAAACACACTCATACTAATGAAAGTGTGGGCAGGCTATAAAACATTACGCAAGCACCGAAGTTTTACCGTTATTTCTGCAGTTAGTGACAAAACAATACCTGTGTATCAAGGATCCAGCAAAGAACTTCACCCAAGAAATTAACGTTTTCAAGCTAGCAGCTTCACATGCTTTTACCCAAACAGTGCTGTTCTTGTCTGGTGTTAAAGTGTGTCTCTTTGCTTTCAGTGGTGGTCACATCAGCAAGGACACCACCCTGGCTGGATGTTTATATTGTAGGCACCGGGTCAGTGGGAGCCTCAGAAACTCTTGCAGGGGACCGCAGTCACCTAAGAGTTGTGGTATGCCTCACACTCCTGTTCAGAGCTTTCATAGAATCACTGAATTTTGGAGTTAGAAGGACCTTAATCCATGCCCATCGTTGTCCTTCGTTTAGCTTGGAAAGTGCTTCTTGCTGAAGCACAGGCCTCACCTCTAGCAGCTTTTGGTCTTTCTCTGGAGCTCTTCTATAGAAGATGTTCCTCAGCCCAACCTCATCCTCTGAGATCTAGTTGCTGCCTCTGAGGTCATGTCACTAGGAACCCTGTCCTTAAGATGGTCCACATTCTGGGGATTTTTGGATTGTCATTTAAGCTTTCAGAGATCCTCAGTATTTCCACAGGAGCAGAAGGACCTAGGTTGGCTGGCCCGCTCAACCGTGGTCTGGACTCTGCTCCAAGTCTGACGTTAGCATGTGGTGCCCACTGGTGAGGTGAGGGGACAGTCTTTCTCCCTGCGTCCTTTTCCCTATTCCTCTTTCTCACTCGTGGGTCCAGACCTTCCAGGCAAGTTGGTTGCCTTGCTGTCCCCCCGCTCCTCCTGGGATGCTTTTTTGTCTTCTCTGTATATCGAGTCTCTATCCATCCTTCAAACTTTGCTGCTTCTTATTTTTTTCCCAGTAATTACAACTTGCATTGAATCTTCTCTTCTCTTGATTCTTCAGGTTTGTACGACTGTATGTAACAGCTGGCTATATACAGTTATTTGGTATTTCTCTGATTGTTTCACATGAGACTATCTTGCTAAGGGTATTAACATTTTCTCCAAAAAAGGATATACCCTGTGTATACTTTTTCTTATAATTGGCATCCCACTTCCCTCTGCTTCAATGATTTGTCATCTACTTCATTAGAATGCTTTTATAACATAGAGCTTTCTTTTGCTTTTTCTGGTTTTTCTCACTAGACTAGCTGTTCCTTATAGAAAGAAGGTATCTTTGGTTGTCCCAAGGCATCTAGTATATAGCCTCTCTTGTTATTTCCTCAACTTACTGACAGTTTTTAACAGAAAAGGTCTCTTCCTGCACTTGTCTAGTTTACACACTCAGACATCCTTATATTCAGCCTTGAATGGAATGGGAATGAAATCCACGTATAAAGAAAAATGGTACTAACCTGTGACAGGATCTTGTCTCTCACGAAATAATATTGTTGGTACATTTGAGTCAGAGAAGCTCTGAGGATTAGTGCAGAGTGTAGAATGATGCGTCACACATAGCAGGCATCAGAACTTGTTAGTTACAGTAGTAGTGGTAGCATCTGCAGTAACTGATAGTTGAGAAGTAGTAGAATGTAGCAGTAATACCTAATGCCCACCGATCTGCCTTTTTTGCTCTGTTTGTGTTTTGGTCGAGTTCCACATATAATCAGATAATGGAGAGAATCTATAAGCTTGGGAACAGTAACACCAGACCCTCTAAATGAGAGTCTTCCCTGGGCTAGTGGGTTCCTTCTGCTCCTTACTTATTCTAAAGGCTGGGGCCCTACCATGGTGTCTTCCTGAGCACCTCTGCGGTCCCAGGATATTGTCTTGAAATATGTCACGACAAAAGCCAACTCCTTTTGGGTTCAGGAAGGAAGGTGTATTTTAGGACCAGTGAGGTACAAATCCCTGGATTTGTTTAAAATTTATAAAAAGGACAATAATAAAGGAAGAGGAGGAGAGATCCAACTTCTGGCCTTTTCAGGAGACTCTTGCCTCTCTGCATTTTTAAAATTCCACTAGGATGCCCAGAATAGTAAGATTTGCAGACTACAGAGTTCAGGGGAAAGGCAGAATGACGCAGAGCTTCCAGGACAATTCTTTTCCCTTGTTGATTAGTTATTTTTCTAAATCCCTTTCTTTTCTGTGTCAAAGCACAGTGCCAGTCTTTGAACTTCACCAACTATGATCTCAGAAATGTGTGTGCTGAGGCCCTTCATCTTTGAAAAAGGGAATGATTGGGGTTCAGGAGGGGCATTGCTGGTGTATTCAGCAGGCAATGTCACTTGTTCTCAAGAGTAACCTGGGGGTGTTTATGAAATGCGGCTTCACAGGCTTGGCCTCAGCAGGTTTGCTCTGTGGCCTGGAAATCTGCATTTCATGAACACCTTTGATGAATTCGATGCCTGTGGTACATGCTTTACTCTTTGGGAAATACCTCTACCTCCACTCCTCTTCCATTCCACTGGTGGTGGAGGTGCTCACTTCGACAGCACATAGAAAAATTGAGAAGGATACAGAGATGATTAGCATGGGCTTTGCAGGAAGATGATGTGCACATTTGTAAAGTGTTTTGTATTTCTTCACTGAGCTGTACCCTTGTAATTTGTGTACTTTTCTATATCTGTGTTACATACCAAAAATTTTAAAAAGCATCTGTTGTCCTTTTATTAATATCACTGTGATATATGACCCAACCCAAGAACTTTTGACCTGTATCAAGAACCTATTTTTTTTTTTTTTTTTTTTGTGGTACGCGGGCCTCTCACTGTTGTGGCCTCTCCCGTTGCGGAGCACAGGCTCCGGACGCGCAGGCTCAGCGGCCATGGCTCACGGGCCCAGCCGCTCCGCGGCATGTGGGATCTTCCCGGACCGGGGCACGAACCCGCGTCCCCTGCATCGGCAAGCGGACTCCCAACCACTGTGCCACCAGGGAAGCCCAAGAACCTATTTTGAAGAGAATAAAAAGCCATTAGCATGAATCCATGGTTTTCCAGGAGGCAGCTGGGATATTTCAAGGGATATTAAGGGGCATGAGAGTCCACCTTTGTTAACAAGAGTCGTCTGTAGCAGTTCTGGGGTGGAGTGGGGAGTAAGAGGGGATACAGTGCTCCTTGAGCCTCCTGATATATGAGGCGCTTATGGCGATGAGGTTTTTTGGTGTCACCGTACATACGTTAGAATGTTTGTTCTGCGAACTGAGTGAGGAGGATGTGTCAGAATGTGGCCCTGAGCACTCGTGGAGACGTGGAGAATGAGGTGGGGAAAGAGGACACCCTGAGCTCACCTTCATGAGCGTGAGGCTCAGGCTGTTCCCAGGGTCACTGAGATAAGTCATATTTACTCAATTTTATTTGCATGGCCCCATTCTGATAGATTTGCTATATTTATGAATATAATTTTGCATTTACCCTCTCGCACCAGAACTTCCATATTTGAGTTGACTGTTCATTTTGAGTTGGCTGAGTTGTGTTTGAGTGTGCGTGTGCCCTCACAGGGCTACACGATGAGTATGCACAGGCATATATGTATGTATCTGTCTCCATGTGCCTGGCCATCCTGTTCTCATGGTCTCTTAGAGATACTTTGTTCCAAAGTGCAGAGACTTCTTGTGCCAGTTCCACGGACCACCGACCGTATAATGTCTTTTGATTTTTAAAAACCTGGTGTTTGCAAGTATCTATTTATTCCTCTCTAACTCGTTCCGCTGTGTTATTCTAAATGCGGGAAGGCAGGGGCACTTGAGGATGGTGGCGCAGAGTTGGGAGAGAGAGGGGAGTGTTTTAGTCAAGCTGGGTTGTGTGTCATGGATTCCTGGGTCCAGGTTCCTTTATCTGTTGTTAAGCTATGGTGGTGGGGCTGGGAGAGGGAGAGGGGAAGAGACCCTTTGCCCCTTAACACTGCCCCTCCCAAACGCACATAAATACACACGAACACACACACGCTGACTCTTTGCTGATTATCATGAGCCTAAACTGCTTTCATCTGAGATGACCTGTTAACCAAGAGCCCAAGCCTCCGTGGAACAGCTTGGGTGTCTGCCCCTGCTGGTCAGAGCCACGGTGTCCTCACTGGCTGTTAATCAGAGTCTGGGAAGCTCTAGCCACTTGTGCTGGATTCGGCTTTCTGTCTGAACCCAGCAGCACAGCTGCTCTCAGACCTGAGACATGTCTGGAAGGAAAAGGGATGGTTCCCCCTCTCCCTTTTCCTAAACCTCACCTCCACACACGTCCAATAGCACTCCTGAGGACCCAGCCACCTTGTTACAATGGGCTCTGGCGTTCAGAGCAACTTTCCTACAAATCTCTTTTTATTGGCATTTCCTCCAATTTACCCATCCCTAAATTGCATTTGAATCAGTGGAGAGAAAGAGAGAGAAGAAGAGGGGAGGTTCCCCCCCTCCCCCCACTCTTGGAAAAGCAGCTCACAACCAGTTTATTTGGTAAAATGCTGCAATAGATGCTTGTCAGAAATAATTTATTCCTGTTAGCTGTAATCTGAAGGAAAACAGATACAAGTCCTATAGTTAAAAAAAAAAAAAGTAAAGTAGTCTTGCTTTCGCTGACAGTACAAAGGTGTCATATACAAGAAGGATTGACACAGACCAAGGGGTCTTGTGGGAAATATGATAATAACTATAAAGAAGACAGATTATTCCCCAGTTGCCAACATTCAAACCTTTTTACAGTCAGTTCAAACATATAAAACTTTATTGCTCTAGCAGAAAGGGGAACAATTTCTGGTTGCACAGCTTTCCCAGGGCTGGGTTTATACTGTCTGTGTTATTGCTCTATAGTGGCATTTTAAAGTTTATTGAACAAGACTTTTACAATTGAAGGAAGTATATAAAACTGTAAATTTATTAGATTTTTCAGGATAAGTGCCCTTTCTAGTTGTGCTCAAGAATTCGGAGCTGCGAGAAACCGCTAGTTACAAGACTTATTAATATTAAAGACTGAGGGTACGCACATTTTATACCTTAACTGATCGCACAAATAATATTATTATATTACTGAACATCAGAGCTCCGATGCTATGGAATTGGATGGATACACACATGTAGGACTTTAAATGCCAGACGTGTCTATTTTTCACTGGCTAAAAAGTTAGCTTTTGTTATATCTTACTTTATTTGATTTTAACACAATCGGTTAGGATACTCTCCTTGTTCAGTGAAGGGTGTCTCAGGGTAAATGTTTTTTTTTCTGAGATCCTTGCTGATTTTCCAGCATTTCTCACAGTTTGACTGTAATGCAACTACAGGTGGTAGATTTTAAGAGCACACTTTGTGGGGTGGGTAGGATGGGATGAACTGGGAGATTGGGGTTGACATATATACACTGTTATGTATAAAATAGATAACTAATGAGAACCTGCTGTATAGCACAGGGAACTCTACCTAGTGCTCTGTGGTTACCTAAATGGGAAGGAAATCCAAAAAAGAGGAGATACATGTATACATATGACTGATTCACTTCACTCTACAGTAGAAACTAACACAACATTGTAAAGCAACTATACCCCAATTAAAATAAATAAGTAAATAAAAATAAAATTTAAAAAAGAACATATTTTAGGTGAAGCAATATATTGTAGCATCTACAAAACGTAACTGTTCTTTTGATAATCAAAATATTATTAAAAAAATTCTCTTTTATGTTTTCCAGCTTCTCATTTTTCAAGTCTTTGAGGGACATGATTTGAGGAATTTTGAAATGTTTGTAATAATGCATATCCAGGTTTCCCAACCTCTGACCTTTTTAGTCCAGAAAATTCTATGTTGAGAGGGGCTATCCTGTGCACTGAAGACATTTATCTGCGTCCCTGTTCACTACCATAGATGCCAGCAGCATCTCCATTCCTCCACTGTGACAACCATAAATGTCTCCAGACATTGCCAGATGTGCCCTGGGGGCGTACTCACCCCCTGTTGAGAAGCACGCTTTTATACGGTGTTATGTCTTTGAAAAAAATAAATTTTACTCTAAATAAAAAATATGGGCTATGTCTGGTAATGAAAAAAAAAAAAACCCTATAGTTACCAAATATGATGAATGATAGGATTATTTACTTCCAGAAATATCTGACTGTGGACTTCTCTTAAATAATGTACTCTCCAAAGAACGTAACAGAACTCAAAAACCGTGCATATGATTTCTCAGAACTACATTGCTCTATAACAGGAAATGTCCTGTCTGCCCGCCTGTGTCGGAGGGTGTGTGTTTATAGGTATATCTACTTATGAAACTGGATTGCATATTCTTTTTGTGTTATCTGTGATTCACCGCTATGTGTTTGCCTCTTTGATTTTTCATACGCATTTGCAGAAACATATGCATATATATACATATATATGTTTATATTATGTGACTACACAGGGAAGGATTTGAGAAGTACAGAGACAGACAATTTTGATTATAATTTTCTCCCTTGACAGCTTTAATTTTGAGGTACCATCCACTTGCCTTTAATTATCAATTTGTGTTCTAGCATTTTTTTAACCTCTTCAGAAGGTTTTATTAGTGGATACATTAAAAACATTCCAAGAAGTTGTTTATAGCACCTGTTCACCTTCGTGCTACCTAATGTTATGCAAGTTGTCTGTGTGTGAATGGCACTTTGATCTGGGGTTTTGTGTTAATTTGCCTAATGGCCACAGCATTTACAGAAATAATTAAGATAATATGTTTTCAAAAGAGATTAAATTTTAAAAGGCGTTTAGTTTTTGATTGCCTGAGTTTTGGAGTTCTACATTTTTTTTTTTTTGCGGTACGCGGGCCTCTCACTGTTGTGGCCTCTCCCGTTGCGGAGCACAGGCTCCGGACGCGCAGGCTCAGCGACCATGGCTCACGGGGCATGTGGGATCTTCCCGGACCGGGGCACGAACCCGTGTTCTCTGCATCGGCAGGTGGACTCTCAACCACTGCGCCACCAGGGAAGCCCCTTTCCTTCTTTTTAAAAATTCTATACACTTGTGACTTACTAAGCGGTATCTTGAAAGTGCCTTGAATCTGTCGTTCTTTTCTCTCCCTCTGGCCTCCGATGGCTGGGTAATGTTAGCCATATGACAATGTGTCTTTTCTTCTTTTCTCGCCATCTCTGTAGGTGCATCAGGGTTTTTTTTTTGTGAAGATGTGTGACATCCTTAAGAAGTATGGTGTAACTCAGTTTATTCCCTAAATGTGTTTCTGAGAAGCTAGGTATAAATTGCATGAATGGAAAGTAAATCATGTTAGAAATCTGCTTGTGCGTCTGGCTAAGACACCTATGATGATTCTCATAATAAAACAAAAGATCTGTTCACAAGCACCCCTTTAGTTACATCTGGCTTCCTTGAATCATAATACACCTTGCTTGAATGTGTAGACTACCTGTGTCCATGCCAGTGTGGTGTTTGTTGTGAAACACACACACGTAACATACCTGCCTTTAAACTTGACCATCAGAGAATGTGTTGGCCCCCATTTGAGGGACTGTCACCCCTACAAATGATAGCCTCAATGCTTTCCAAGGTTAGATAATACATACAGTCGAGGTTAGATAATAAATACGGTCTTATTATGATTTAAATCATAAAAAGAACCTGAAAGATGTGAACACACTGAGTCGGGCATACGCAACCCACCCCTCCAAAGCATTCAGGGTGAAGAGGGAAAATCTTCATCAAGTCTTGTTACCCTTTTGGATTTCTAAATCCTACTTCCAGGTACCACAGAGGAGGCGGCAGCAATGCCATCTTAGAAAAACCCTCAACCAAACAAAAGAAGCCAACAAAAGAAACTAAAGAACCCTAACCCCAGTCACAGCTAAATTCCCGGGACGGCTTAGGTCCTATACTTGTCCTGAGTTCCTAGACTTTCTCGGCAAGTTTGCCATCTTCAGGGGCGAGTTGAAAGGGACTGTGAACACTTCAGAGGCTGAAAGGGAACCAGCAGGAGCAACATGAAACAGCAAATGTCAGGGAAGTCAGGAAGCCCTGAATCTTTTATGAGACCTTGGATATTCTGATCACAGCTCCACTGACACCGAGATTGGAATACAGATTACAAGAGGGAGTGTCCGTGACATGAAGCCCAGGCTTAAATCTTCCCAAGGTTTTCACGTGGCTTACCATATGAATATTTTGTTATTTTATGTGGCAGTGTTCCCACAGGAGGCCAGGAAGAGAGCGCTGAGTGAGCCAGGGGTAGGACAGGTCTAGAGGTGGGAGGGAGGAGAACAGGATTGTGGCTAACGCCACTGCGGGGTGTGTGTGTGTGTGTGTGTGTGTGTGTGTGAGAGAGAGAGAGAGAGAGAGAGAGAGAGAGAGAGGGAGAGAGAGAGGGAGGGAGGGAAGGACAGAGAAAGGGAGAGAGAGAAAGAGAGAGAGAGAACAAATCCCCGCCTCATATAAGACACTGATACTAAAACCACTAGGGCTGTTTATGAATTCATGAAAGCTTCACAATGAAAGGAAGGAAAGAAAAGAGGAAGAGACCCCCATGCTGAAATGAATTTTATGCTCAAGAGCTTATCTTGGGAACGCAAATAGGTTTAAGAGTCTCCAAACTAAGATGCCCTTTTTGGAAAAAGGGGAAGGAAAAAACCCAACGGCTTTGGAGCCTGGAAGTACAGTGAAAGGATGTGGAAATGAGAAGCTGCTGCTCCCATGGGGGGAGCCACGTGTCCTGCTGCAGTGACGCTGTGGGCCGGAGGGAGGTCGTCTGGGTCTTCGCCCTTAAGCTGGTTTAATTTCCAGCAGGGATCCCGGTGAGGACTGCGGGCCAAGCAGACGCTCTGCATTGTCTTGATGGCGGGGCGGGGTGGGGGGTGGATTATGGCAGGCAGGGGCTGGCAGAGCCCCAGAGAGACGCAGGCGCCATGGGGCATGTAGCGAGGTCCGTGGAGTGCTAGACTTCGAGCTGCTTTGCCAGAACAAAACTTGGCAGCAGATTTGAGAGTCTGGATTTTGCTTTTCCGCACATGTCCACATCTGGTAGGTCGCGCTGTCTCACAGCCAATCTGCAAGTCAGTTAGGTGAGGTGGAGTGACCCCAGCCTAAGGCAGGCCACAGAGGCCGAGGCTGAGTGACTAAGTGACCGTTAGAGCCCCAGCACAATGGAGATCCGAACCGGGGGTCCTTGACGCAGCCCTTTCTTTGATCAGAGCGCGTCGACTACTATAGCAGCTCTGAAAGGGGTGGATGGGGATGAATAAGGGGTAGTTATTCACAAGCAGGAAATATTTATGTGTCAGGTGACTTCTATGTGTCAGGCACTGGGCTAAGTGCTTTTAACACACGTCATCTTCGCAATACATCTATGGCACGGGTACTCTGATTATTCCCATTTTAGAGATGGAGAAACTGAGGCTGAGGCAGAGTTAGAAGTGTGGTAGAGCCAGATGTGGAATCTAGGCTATCTCCAAAGTACTTGGCTTTGAACACCCACTGGGCAGGTTTGGGCTGAATCTGTTCCTTCATTTCAGGCAGCATTTACTGGATGCTTACTCTATGCTGGGTTCCATGCTAGGGGCTAGGGGTCAAGACTGGAGGAAGACAGCGCCCTGGTCCTTCAGGTTGTCACAGTCATGGGGACACCCAAGCACATCAGCAATGGCAGTGGTGTCATAGATGCTCTGAGACGGTTGGACACAGTCCTCATGGGGCCCAGCAGCCCATAGTGCAGCAGTGCAGTGGGGACAGGATGGCTGCAGCCCACCAACTTCTTGTGATCACATTTGTCAACATCGACTACCCAGAAGGCTCCACCTGAGAGAGCTGGCCTTCTTTCTATGACAGTGGAAGCTTCTCAGAAGAAGAGGACTATGGACAAAATGAGAAGCAGACCCTCCAGAAAAATAGGCCCAGCTGCTTGTCTCAGGAAATCCTCTAGTCTTGTGAGCCCGAAAGTGTGGAAGAACAAAGCTGGGTCCATTGAAACAGAAAGAATAAGAAAACAAAAAATAGCAAAGGGGAGGGAAAAAAACACTTTAAGTTGAATAAACTACCGCTGAGCCGACTCAGGAGTTCAGAGGGGGAGTCTCACGCTTCCAGGATATTTCCAGTTTCTGATGGCAATTAGGGAAAGACCGCTGTAACCTTGAAACTTGGTCTGGAGGGACTGAGCTTAAGACCACCAAGACATTGCACACAGACCACCCACTGCAGACTTTCTTGCAGAGATCTGCCGGCCAGTCTTTTGATAATTCTGCAAGGCAACCTAAGCCATATTTTGTTGGGAGAGTGGGAGAGCGAAGGCAGGTGTTGAAAAGCCATGAAAAAAAAAAGAAAACAAAAATGTGCCTGAGGCTCGTTTCAGCTGGCAGCAGAATTTCCCTCCTCTTTTCTTTTTGATTTTGATATTATTACAGGAACATTACCACGGACACAGTTTTCACTTGACAGTGAAATACCAGAAGTCAGCTTGGGGCCAGAGTGCTTTGTCGGTCCTGGGGGGTGGGCTTCCCCTGAGCCCCTGTAAATCTGAGAGAGGATTGCACGAGGATGGAGTGGTGGTGGAGCTAGTCGTGGGCCTCCAGAGGCCCCTGGGAAAGGATGCTTCCTGGATGTGAGCTGCTCAGGACCAGGAGATGCTGGAGTTGTAGAGATGCAGCCAGGAAGCAGGTCACTTGGGTGTGAATCGTAGAATTGTTTTGAGGGTCAAATCAGCAAATGTATGTAGAACGCGTCCACCAGTGCTTGGCACGTACACCCGTGCTCGGTAATATCAGCTATAGTTACCGTGTCTTCCTGGGCAAAGCAATATCCTTTCTCTGCAGAATTGGAAACTGATGTCAAGAAAAGAAGGACGACATTGTGGTTGGAGGGAATTTCTTTTTGGTTCAGTTATCTTTTTTTCCTTTTTCTCCTTTCGGTTCTCTCCTTTCCTCTTTATTCGAAGGCCACCAGAAGTTGAATTTAAACTGGGGGACTCCTCCAGTGCTGTTGAATTTGTTGAGTGTGTGCATGGGCAGTGGAAGGTGCTGGTTTTCTATGGTAAAAGGGAAAGGACACTTGAGGGTTTATGGAGGAAACAGAAGAGGGCCAGGAAAGGAAGACCACGTTGAAGGTGTTTAATTGTTTGAAATGTTGACACATGTGGATGCCTAACAGAAGAGTGAAGAGTGGCAGCTGAGTCCAAGGTGGGGACAGCCGTGCTTATCTTCCTCGGATTCGGAATCCACCTGTTCTTGTTGACCCCATCTGGCCAGCCAGGTGTGAGCCCAAGTACGGCAGCAAACGGCAGCAACGGCAAGAACAACAGGGCAGGTGCCGCCGAGTGAGTCTGCTGCAGGATGCGAGAGACACGCTCATCTCACTCTACCCTCTTGCTATCGGCTCTTTCTCCCTCTTCCTTCCACTCTGTTTCTAGTGACACATGAGGGGGAAAGATTGCATCACCCTGTGAAAGAACGGGGAGGTGGTGGTGTTGGCCACGGGCTAGCAGCAGTGACTCAGGGCTGAGCTGTCAGCAACCGCGATGTCTGCTGACCTGGAAACACAGATGAACCCTTTCACCGAAACTTTTATCATCCCAGTTTTCTCTTTTGGGGATACCCCCCTGCCTACCCTCTTGTGCTACAGATAGTTGAATTTCTGCGACAAGCCTGAGGAACAAGTCGGTCCCAAAAGAGGAGGGGGAGAAAGCAGATTGGGGAAATTGCTTTCAGGACACAGAATCCCTACAAGCCTGGGCTTCTCCCACACACACGCGTAATCTTGGTTGATGTCTATGTCTACCTGTGAAAAGTTGAAGGAAATAATATACACGCTCTGTTAGAAACATTCAGCCACCACGTATGGAGGGCTGGCTCTCTGCTGGGCACTAGGATGTGGCATTCCTAGGCTGGGTTGGGGGGTGGGTCTCTGAACAAGAAGCCTGGCTGTGGGGCAGGAGATCAGGGTGCGGCGAGAGGATGGGTTATTGAAATTGAACTGGGGGCTGAAGGGTAGAAAGAACTGTATCGGTCACCACCACCATCACCAGCCCCCGCTTTCTACTTTGTTGTTTTTTCTTGTTGTTGTTTTCGCCTGTAAGAGAATCAGAAGGGTCCCATCTGCCTTCTAGGGAAGGGTCATGCATGGTAACTGGTAACATCTGGAGCAGGGTCTAGTTCATTATGCCACCCAGAATATCAAAGCCGTTTAGGCACTGGAAACCAGGGAAGGAAGAAGGGATTATAAAAAAAAAAAAAAAAAAAAAAACCTTGCTGCCAATCGGGTAGCTCTCTGTCTGCCGTCTGCAGGCTGCCGCTACCCACTCGTTACAATTAAAATGAAGTGTCCGTCAGCGGCTATCTTCTCTGTGTGGCCCATATGTTTCTGAGCTGATACTGTCCGGATTATTCTGTTCGGGAAAACGATAACGGCTGTTTATAACCTTGGCAAAGACTGAGGCCTAATCAGGCTGGAGCACATTTTCACCGACTGGCTGATAACAGGCTGTTAGCAGTCTTCTCGCTGGGGAGAGATAGGCCCAAAATAAGCAGATCTGTGAGCACAGGAGCCCAATCGAGTGGTACACACTCTGGCCCCGGCTTTATTTTTAGATTCCCTTTTCCCGGTTGGTATCAGAAGGCACAGAGGAAGGAGGTGGGGTGGGTGCCCCCATGGGGGTCAGAGGGAGGCAGCGGGGGAACGTTAATCAGCATGAGAGGCAGAGGGTCAGCCCGGCTCTCTGTGCTCTGGGCTCCCCTCAAATGAGGGAAAACACGTGCAGGTCTTAGGAGACAAAGGAAGGGATGGGGCTGAGTTTCCTGGCCTGGTGTGTGGGCCCCGAGGCCTGTTCAGCTCAGTGTCTCCCAGCTGCTGGAGTCTCCGTCTGGGCCAGCAGGCATGGGTGCTGGGTGCTTTCCACGTTCTCTCCTGCTGTAGGGACCGACCTTGGCTATCGGACTTAATCCACATCGTGGGCCTCTTGAGGGCGTCCCTCCAGAGTCACTTTCCCTGCCCAGCTCATCCTCACGCAGGTGTGGAGAGCAGACAGTGGGTTAGAGTTAAAGGGACGCGGGTGCGGAGAGGACCCACGGAAAGGTCCATGGGTGCGGAGATTGAGACATCGACTGACTGAGGCTCAGGGAGGTGTGTAAACCCCACTGAACCATGGATTAATAACTGATACTCAGTCCCCAGGGGGGAGCTGGAAGTTTTCAGAGAGGTCCAGATTTCTGCCTCTCGCTAAAGCCTTCGAGGAAAGGCCCTTTGAACTTGTCCCTATAAAAACCAAATCGACAGCTAGCTTTTGCTTCTAGACCTCATTCTCCAAAAGGACAAGTTACCTCTGGGCCTTCCTTGACATGTGTGTGGTTCTAGAACAGTTAGGACTTTGAGATGCAAAGGTATGTATATGATGTCAAGTATATGATGTCAAGCATGTGATGAAAATAAAAAGTAGGAGGGAAGATACAATCGTGATAGGCAGCGAATGTCCTAAGAAGAAGAAAGTGTGAAGGTATTGTTTGCATTAGACAGTGGAAGTCTTGTATTTTGTCTGTTTATTCTGCATAAAGCTTTTTATCCTAAAGCGCATTGGGTGTTTTACTGTCTACTCTGCTTGCCTGTCTGTCTCCGTCACTTGCCTCCTCTTCCTGTCCTCTCTTGCTCTCTGAGCAGCTGCCTGATTCCTGACTCACTTTTGTCTGCCTAAGACTGAAAGGGTAGAATCAGGTGGTGGGAAAGCGGGACAAGGAGACCCATGCGTGGGGGAGGGGCGGCGTTCACAGGGGCACACAGATTGAAGTAGGCACAGAAGGCAGCAGAGAGCACTATTACCATTATCATGCTAATCTGTTTACAAGGCCCCCTTTATTCATTAATCTTTGAATAGCAGAACCGTGCATGCAGCCTGAAATAAGAACCACCTGTGCCTCTAGGAACAAAAAAATGAGAGTGTTAGGGACAAATGGAAGCAGGAAGGAAAAAATTAAATATAAGCAAAAGGCTTTAAACCTGATCTTTCTGTCCTTTAGATCTTCACACGTATGATTTTATAGCTCACACACTGCAAAAGTGGCCAGCTGACTGGCAATGTAGGAGACACCCCCCAAGTTCTGAGAAAAATCTGAAAATGTAATAAAAGTATTAAGTGGTCTGTCTTTAAAAATCCAAACAGAGGTTTTTCTACACTAATTTTTATTCTTCTTTTTTGGAAGTTAGTACCCACACGTGGAATAGAAATGAGTTAACGCTTGAGATTCACTGGTTAACTCGATAATCTTTTACATTATCTTCACATAATTCATAGTAATATAATATAGAAAGCTAATACTGGAAGGGACCTTGCATATGATCTCGTTCAATCCTCTGTCTATTAAACCTTTAATTAAGAGTTCTTTACACATAGTCCAAACCTGCATTTGTCACATCACACACAGACTGGTTACATTATCTCTGGAGCAGTTATTCTTACACGGAGCAACATAGCTCTTGCAAACACTTAGTACCCTGTGTTATAACAATTAACAGGGACTGAAGGGAGATGTAGGGGAGGGCTTCAGCTTTCTTTGCCATTGTTGCTAAGATGGCAGAGATACCAGCTAGAAAGTCCGTAGAAGACATATCCCACCTAGAACTAAGCATGTTCTAAGAAGAGATACAACAATGCCAATGGAATGGAATGGCTTCCATATTCCTTTAGGTAGGACTGGAAGTTAGCTAAATAATAATTCTTATTAAAAGATATTCCCTTGGACTTCCCTGGTGGCGCAGTGGTTGAGAGTTCGCCTGCCGATGCAGGGGACGTGGGTTCGTGACCGGGTCCGGGAAGATCCCACATGCCGCGGAGCGGCTGGGCCCGTGAGCCATGGCCACTGAAACTGCACGTCTGGAGCCTGTGCTCTGCAACGGCAGAGACCACAACAGTGAGACGCCCGCGTACCGCAAAAAAAAAAAAAAAAAAAAAAGATATTCCCTTTGTCGAAAGGTTTAGTTCTTCAGTTCTAACCACCAAACCTTATTGGTCACTAGTTGTAGAGTCCTAGAATCTCAGAGCTGTAGGGACCCCCTCTAAAGACCTGCCTCCTTATTTTTCAGAGGAGATTGGAGCACCAAAGAAGGGACTGGACCAGGGCTAGAACTAGGACGTCCTACCTTCCAGCTCAGTGTTTTCTATCTATATGATGACTTTATGATTTAGTTATAGGATGAAGCATTTAAAATAAATCCCTTAACTGTCCATGCCACTGTTTACTCATCTGTAAAATGAGCATTGTAATTTCCCAATTGATTTTTAAGTTCCTCCAGAGCTGGGACTCTGCCATCCATCTCAGTGTTTCCCAAGGCACCAAGCTCTTCCGGTGCTTCGCACACAGAGTTGCTCAATACATGTTGACTATTGAATAATTGACTGAATGAATGAATACGACTTTTAATTGGACTTCTCAAGCGATGATTCTTTCATTAAATGATTTTTCTCAGTTGTGTGCCCATTCTTAGCCATTCATTTCTTAAATCTCTTTCAGGAAAAGCAGTGAAAAATGATGATGTCGTCTTTGGTGGTTCTAATGGAGAACCTTTCAGTGCCGCAGAGACCTGATTACAATCATGGAAGTGTTGTTGTGGTTGTTTGTTTTCTTTGCAGTTAGTTGTTCATGGAGCCTTCGGAAGGCTTAGTGATCTGAGGGTCCTTTGACTTCGAGGTTCTCAGCAGCAGGGTCAGTCCATTCTTAGTAACCCAAGAACCCTCTCCAGCAGATTGCTGTGGGATCTTTTCATTTTTCCTGAAGATAGAAGGGGAACTTATAGGGGACTATGGATAGGGACTTGATCTAACTTGTTTCCTGCTATATTCTAGTGCCTAAATAATACCCGAATCATAGTAGGAACTCAGTAAGTGGATGAGTTCAATGTACACAGGTCCGCTTTTGCTTCTCTAGCCCGTGCCTTCGATGTGGGAAGCTGGACTGGGGGACTGTTGTTAGTTTTCTTTCTCAGTCTGTGAATTATCTGAGTCTGTTCCTCTGACTCAGAAACCCTGCCCAGGATAAAGTCTTCCCCTGAAAGCATAAATTCTGTCAGTCCATTAAAAATCTGTATCTTTGGACCTATAACTCACACTACCAGGGCCCTTTGATTCCAACCCTCTTCTCATCACCGCCCATGAGATGACCTCCCACAAAGCCTGGCTGCCCTCTTAGGCTTCTGAGAACAGCCATTCAGAGAGGTCAGAATCTAAGGCAGAGAGATTATTTGGGGGTAGGGGGTTATAACAAAATTGTTGCTGTTTTATTGGTTCTAACTTGCTTCTCAGAGGCACGTGGCTGGCATATTTGGGTCATTAAATATAAAGGCGTTCTGCTTATGAATTATGCCAGCAAGATGTTTTCAGATCATAGGAAAATGGTGTGCGTGGTGGCTGCCAAGTAGTGTTTTTATGTGTATGACTGAACACACCACCCGCGGATCTATATGTAAGGCAGTGGGGCTCTGTACACATGTAGCATCATTCATCACGGGCCCTCAGAACCTTTCATAAACATGCAGTCACTTAAGACTCCTGTGAGTTAAATAAATAATAAGATCCTTAGCCCCTTGAACAGACTATGAAACCTAAATATTGACAAAATTAGGCAATTTAGCCCAAGGCAGTATGTGCAGAGAAAGCAGGGCCTAGTGAGCCAAACCTAAGCTCCGGCAGCGAGAATCTTACCTGTAAACATTTGTATGAAGGCAGGTCGCCGTGCGGCTTTGAGAGGAGGCTTTCAGTCAGTTTTCAGGCTTTTATTCAACAGCTGGTATGTGCCTGGTACTGAGTTAGAAACTATTAAAGGGGGAAAAAAGGCAAACCATACACAATGGCTTTCTCACAAGACCTAAAAAGCAGTCATCTCAATTTGTTGAGCTCACTCCGGCCATGACCGTTCGCTATGGAACATAATTAAAATAGTGAATCCTATAATACAGACAATATTCAGTCTTGGAGGCAGAGAGCAGTTTCGTTCCAGGGTAGTAGTGGTGGTGGGAAATTGATGGCCATGGAGAGGAGTTGGGACAATGAGTTGAGAAATAGGTAGGTTTGGAGTCAGCAGAAGGCAGATGAATGGACATCACATTTGAAAAGAACCAAATGAACAAAGGCCAAAAGATCAGAAAGAGGATTGTGCTTTCCTAGCAATTCTCACTCTATCTGTTCTCCTATTGGTAAAAATGAAGGAAATGATATTGGCTAGTAGCATGCCACCACAGGAAGGATAGCTGAGGGTGGTTAATATGTTGTTAGTTGCCATGGTTAGATGCTCTTTATTTGATCCATATCAGCATGGCGTTAGGTACGTGGGTCTCTTGAGAGCGTTTAAGAACATGACATTGGAGGTATTTCTTGGAGACATCTATCCACTGGTGTATGGTATGAGCAGAACCAGACTTGGGGAAGAGGACGGCCCTTCTTGGCTGCAGGATGAATACAGACCAGCAAATGCAGCCATATTGGGAAGGAATCTTGGGTGGCCCGGTGGCCCCTCCCTTCCAAGACCGAGCGCTGTCTAGGATTGTCAGACAGGTGTTCAAATAAATAATGCAGCTAGAAATACTTCCAGCGGCAACTGGGATGGTCTTTGAGTAGCTCTGGGACGATGGGGGTACAGCGTCCCAGCTACTCGGGCAGTTGTGTGTTGGCTCCAGAAAGTTAGGACAGACGCTCTCTGGATACATCCCCTGCATGGACCAGGGCTCATTTCCGAGGGGGAAACAAAACAAAGTGTTTTTTTCATGCAGCCCTGCCTGGAAACAGGGTGTGCCTTGCTGAACCCATCAGAGTGCAAGAACAAACAAATTAATAGGCTTCCACTAGGGGGAGACTGTGGTTTCAGAGCAGTAAGTGCAGTTAATGTTATCTGCCCCCTATCTAGTTCTTGTCCACCGCTAACAGACCGTACCTAGCATGATCTCAAGGAGAGTAATCTCTATTAATAACCAAAGTGATGGTAACTGTTACCATATTAGCAGTCTTTTATTAAGTACTTACTATGTGTCAGACACCATATTTGCTGTTTTATTTAATCTGCAAAAGAAGAATCAAGGTAGGTAATATTATCCCCATTTGTGTAGATTCAGAAACTGAGCTTCAAAATAGTGAACCTTGCCCAAGGGCACACACACTTAAGTCATGGAGTTGGGAGTTAGGTCTAAGCCTGATTCCTAAGCTATGCACACTTTAGTAAAAATGTGTACTTCCATGCGAACTTGCCAGTAACAGCATGCTTTACCTTTTTACCTTTTTATTTATGTTTTTACTCTAAACTCATACATATAGATTAATATATAATGATATCATGTGGTGTTGGCATTGTAGCATGTTCAGGGTCATTTTGGGGAATTTAGATTGTGTTTTGCAAAAGGATCTGTTACCCCCAACGTGCCTATGTGAAAATCGGCAACTACGAGTTGAAGCCCCCAGTTGGATCACATTTGGGAACTCTGACTCATGACTCTGAGTGGTCAAGATGTGGTGACCTTCATTATTTTGATTGCTGCTCCTATAGGACTAACTCTGGTATGTGTAGGTCTAAGAGGAATATTTGCCCACCAGGAGTATTTAGGAATTGGGTGGCAAATGCAGTCTCTAAGACGATTCTGCAGATCTACTGTGCTAACTGTTATCACATGGTGAGGATTCGTGTGGCATTGACTTAGGAGCACATGAAAAGCCAAACCCTGGATTGCCCGGGCTTTGGGGATGAGCTAAGCCCACCTTTGCTACTTGGTGAAATCAAAGCTGATGACAGAGGTTACCTGGCTGAAGGTCACCAGAGACTCAGTCATGCTTTTGACCATCCAGACTTGATAGAAAGATGATGGAGCTACTGACAGAGTCTTACTTTTGTGGCAAGGACTGGTTGTGAGAGGGAAGTCTGTTTCAGGGTTTCAGATTTTCACATGGACAGATGTGAATTGCAATGAAGGCCTATTTTAGGTCTTTTGAAGCTGAATTGCAGTCCTGTTTTTCCAGTCCTTATGGTTAAGCTGCCCCACCCAGCCCAGTTGAATCACACTTGGATTTACTGAAAGAGGAGGGGCTGACCCTCAGGAACTGGCCAAATGACAACTCTTGGTTGATAACGAAAGTGTTTCAGAATTCTACTCAGCCTTACTCCCAGCCAGAGACGCCGTCATATCCGATGAACTGAACAAGCCGAGGGCTACCAGGATCTGCCTAGGAGACCTACCCGGGCATGCTGGCCCATGAGATGGACACACGGTCAGGGTGGTGTCCCGGAAGCAGGCAATGCCATGATGAGCCATTTTTCTACCCGCTCTCGTTCAGCTTTAAATCTGGGTGTGTAGGGGTAGGGAGAAACTCTTCTGTCTGTACCTCATCCTGTGTGAGGGAACGTTAGGAGGCTACTGGTCTGACGTACAGGGTAACGTGTAGAATGCGAGCCCCGATTTCAACTGTGATGCAGTTCTCTGACGAATCCACAGCCGGAACCTGGACGCCGGGAAGTACTAGCCCTCTTCACTTGGCCTGAGTATTTGAAAGCTTTAGGCTATTAATTCAAATTGTAAAAATCGTATTTACAAGAAACCAGGGAGTAGACGGATGGCGAATCAGAACTCCCTGGAGACCTTTTTAAAGTTGTACATGTCTTGGGTATAATCTCTGGATGTGGGGAGCCCCAGGCATGTGTGTTTTTGAGAAGATCCCCAGGTGATTCTGTTCCAGGCCCCACTGAAGCCCAGGGCTTTAGATTAATGCCATAGCAACATTGTTTTTGTCTTGTCCAATGAGCGTACCAGCCGTGGCCTGCTGTTCCTGTCATTGAATTTGGAAGTGTTTTGGCTCCTGAAATTACATGGGATATGTGTGTGTGTACGTGTGTATGCGTGCGTTCATTTGTTTTCGGAAGCACACGGCCCGCTGCTGGCCCTGTGACATGTGATCAGAGCAATGTGGACATGGCGAGCCTGGGCACACCGACCCTCCCCATTTCACCCTGCCTGCAAACAGAGTTCACATCCTCTAGGTAAAGCTCTGGAATCCCACGCTGACCTTTTCGTAAAGCATTAGACTCAAGTTGAACATTTCCAGTTTTACCACAAATGCTTGCCCCATGGGAAAACACTTCCCTACATTTTAGGACAATTGATTCTGATTTTGAGGAACTAATTTGTATTGAATGCAAAATGTCCAGCCTCACATGTAAACTGGAAAGTCCCCATGTCCAGACAGGATCCAACGCTGTGTTTTTAAGACAGGGGAAACAATGAAAGATTGTGTTTTCTGTTTCACAAAATCCTCCCTTCACCGTTCTACATATTTTTATTTTATTTTATTTTTTTATAGTCCCATGGGGCTAATGACAACAGGGAGTTGTTAAAGACCTCTGGGCTCATGGGAGACTTCACCCTGTCTGGATTCTGAACTCCTAGATGGCAGAGTCTGCTGGATCATTTACTGTGTGAAGTTCCCGTGTGCCAAGGATCCTTATGCTGTCGTGCTGATCCCTCTGAGGCTCTCTTGGATACGTGACTGACATTTGAACTCTGCAGTGAAAGTCGGCATTTTACTCCCCACCTTGTAGTTCTGTCCACCAAGGAAGGAGAGCTCCTAGGACCGTGTGATGTATCCGAGAGCCCCGGTGCCTTGTAACTTCATTTGGAAGAAGTCACGGATACAAAAGCTGCTACCTATGAGGCTAGCATCTGCTGACCTAAACAGGAGCCCCTCGAGCGTGCTTTCTGCCAGGGGCTCACCCAGAGAAATATTCTCATTGGTGCTTGAGTACCCCTGCCCCCAGGCCCGACTACTGTCTTCTTCAGTAGGAATAGCAAGGAGGTGGCGAGATGTTTGTTAAGGTAACAGAGATGCACAGTGGAACATTGCTTGTTTGGTCTTGTGATCTCTGGTCCAAGGGAGTTGCTTCCTTTCCTGAAGCTACGGTGGGCTTAGGGCTTCTGTGGTTTCCTTCCTGAGGTCTGTTCACAGTGGTTGTAACTTCATTGCAACAAAAGACAAATTTTCGGAGAACCCTCCTGGGCAGGGGGTGGGGGGGCTCTTTCTCCAAAAGAGTGTCAGGACTTCTCTGATAGGCATCCTCATCTCTTTACTTGAACCCGTGAGAAGATGGCTGAGGGAATCAGGGCAGGTGTGGGTGCCTGTAAGGGTCTCTCTAATTCCGAGAGTCTGTAAGCATTCTCAGGTTCATGCAGACTGTCTATTCCTATTTCTGGAATTTGCCTCTTGGCATTGTCGTGCAGGGGGCTCTTTCCAGTTGCGGTTCGTGGTGGAAAGGTCAGCTGTGCACCCAGGAACGTGGGACTCTCTGCTTGTCCCCCACGGGCACTTGAACAGGCGTTTGACTGGGTTGCATATGAATTTGGGAGCTAGAGGCTCTTAAGACTCTCTTCTATCTGATTCTCAACGCGGCCAGAATTCTCTTTAGGTACACTGCTCCACAACTCAGTGACTCCATCTGTAAAAATTGGGTGGCAGGTGTTTTTGTTTGTCCTCTGTATAGGATTAGGAGAGAATGGAGGTAGAAGCATAAGGCCTTAAAAGCAGAGACATTTGACTTCGTTGGGCAGCAGTGCTCTATTAGGCCAGTGCCATTGTTTTCCATTGTGGAATACCTTCCAAAGTGTTTATCTGGATTCTCTCCCTTTCCATTTGCTGTTATTAGCATGAAAGATGGAGTTACTAAAGGTCCACTCCTGTTCCCCAGGTAAGAATCCTGAACATTTCATTTGGCTTCTCATCGATAGCTCACCTGTGGGTCCACTTTCTCCACCTGATGCTGGCTTGCCCCAGGGAAAGGGGGAATCCCACCCAAGGACTAGCGAGGGGGTACATCTATTATTACATATACTATATTCACTTGCAGTGTTTCATTCATTTTTTCTTCGTTTAACAGGTGATGCTCATTCACGTAACAAAACTTTTTTCAGCCTCTTTATTGGGTCAGGCTGTACTCTAAGCACTAGGGATACCACACGAACAGAACAGACAAAATCCTTTTCCTCGTGGAACTTCCACTTTAATGAAGGAAATAAACAATAAATATGCTATTGCATGGTGAAAAATCATACACGATCCTGTAAGATATTACTCTCTTTTAAACCCAGTTTTGCATCTTTCCCCGGGACTGACTCTCAGCTCTAGGCTCCCTGGCAAGTGGTCGGTCCCCCGTGTGGCTGTGCCTGGCTGTCACTGATTATAGATACCTGCAGGGCTTACTCTTGTGCTCTGTAACCATTTTCCATTACAGAAGCGTCTTGCTGCTCACCGAAGCCTTAATCTCTTATGCCGCGATCAATGGGTGTGTGCCTTTCCCACTTGGATGCTCATTTTTTAATCCTTCCTGCCTCCCTCAATGTCATCCTGTTCCATTTTTCTTTATAGACTTTCAGGTCTACTGTACCTGCTGATTACTTAGTGGAGAGTGCCGGACATCTCCCTTAATTAATTGTATCGATTTCAAATCCCACAAGGTTCAAGGTCCTTAGATTTCTGAAGCAGCTAAATGGAATGTCTAAATTCCAGCCTTTTCCTTCTACAAATTGTTTTGCCACAAAGTTGCTGGGAGGAAATGCTGCGGTTTTATTTATTTCAAGGAGTATATGAACCCACAGAGGACTCTGCATTCTTCACTGGGCTTTTTGTATACAAGGGAGAAGAAGAAAGGTGCTTGGGTGTCTCTTTCTTTCGCTTTCTTCCCTTCTTCTCCCATCCCCCCTCAGGAAACATTTCTCACTGTCTCCTTTCTTTCGGTCATCTTCCCCTTTTGTCATGTACTTCCGTAGTCCTGGTGGAGCTGAGACCTCGTCTTAGCAGCCAGTGGTTTCTTCATTCTTTGAAAACAGGTGTGACCAGGACTTTTCCGAGAGTAACTGCCCAAGATGTTTTCCAAGAAGATACAGCTAAAATCCTACGGCAGTGCTCTTCTTGAGTTTTACATATGTGATTTTCTAATGTTCCTTGCTAATAGTAAGCATGGAATTTCTGGGGAACAGTTATCAAATCTGGCTCAAGCATCGTAAGGTTTGTAAAAACGGTAATCTTTCCATATGGAGAAATCATCACTGAGAGGAACTTCAGAGATTATGAACTTGATTCCCTCATTTGATAAATGCAAACGGGGGGTAAGAGAATTTGTACTGATTCAGCCCATATCATGTACCAGACCCTAGACTAGGCATTAAGCATAAATGATCTCTGAATGGTGAGGTAACTGACTTCTGGGCATATTACAAGCTGCACCTAAAACCCAGTTCCTTTCCAATCACCATGCTGTCCCTTCTTAAACCGAATAGCCAAAGAGAGGGAAGAGAGGCTCAGTGCAAAGAAGTTCCTTGGACTCACTCCCTAGAGGCTTAAGCTCTGCCCTGACTGCTAGGTTGTAAGCCATTGTGGACCCTCCTCAGAAGCTGGCACTGGCAGACACGGGGTGGTGGCCAGCCTCATTGTGCCTGGAGCCGTGGCAGTCATCAAAGAGTTCAAGTTGGGTGGTAGGCAAATGCAAGGGGCTGGAGGGAGAGGTAGACAGATGAACACCCTACCCCCCATCATGCCATCTGACCATCTGAAGTTGCGTACCTGGTGGAAGGCCAAGAAACATTCTGAGAAGGGGCGTGGACGTGTCTAAAAGGACTTTTTCCTCTCTGCCCGGGCCAGCCAGGCAGCAGAGCCCTGCACTGCCTGCGGCTGGGGAAGACTCTGTTGCTATGCGCCGGAAGCTTAATTTTATTATTGCTCTCCCCTATTTAATGTCTGTCTCTCAGGCAGCTGGTGATGTTTTAATGAAGCTGGAATTGTATAGTCTGTAGCGCTGGATAATCATAAGCTGCCGAGTCAGAATCAAATTAATAATTCATGAAATTAAAGTGTATAATTAATTTGAACCGTGCAGATGAGAAGAAGGGCCAGAGCCCACAGCCTGGAAGGAGCTGAAGTGTGGGGAGCGTTTACTGAACTCAGCTTCTGTCCCCAAATAGCGTATATCGGCTCACAGCGTAGGTGTAGTGAGTCTGTGGGTCGCTCTGCACACACAGGCTTACCTGAAACAAGGTACTTTCATCTAAAACTTGGACTAAGCTTCTTAGAAGCTCCAAAGCGTTTTAATTGGTTTTGATTCACCCTTCCTTGGCCCCAGAAGAATCTTGTTGGTTTTTTTTTTTGTTTGTTTGTTTGTTTGTTTTTGCAGTATTCGGGCCCCTCACTGCTGTGACCTCTCCTGTTGTGGAGCACAGGCTCCGGACACGCAGGCTCAATGGCCATGGCTCACGGGCCCAGCCGCTCTGCGGCATGTGGGATCTTCCCAGACCGGGGCACAAACCCGCGTCCCCTGCATCGGCAGGCAGACTCTCAACCACTGCGCCACCAGGGAAGCCCCAGAAGAATCTTATTTTAACGGGAAATGAGACTGTCAGATGTTACTGGGTTACGGATCTTTGTGGCGCAGGGGTTCTGTTCAGCCTCCATCAGAACCTTTGCTCTTTTCTGCACTTGGCAGAGACATAAGTCACATCCCCAAATTCTGGAGTTCTGTTGAGCTTCCTGGCCCCTAGATTTCTCTCTCAGGAGTGCGCTTCCTCTTCTGTACACACAGACACGCACACAGGGAAATGCAAACAACTTCCTCTAGACAACAGTGATGCTACGTCTCACATCTAGTACCTTCTTTTTCCTCGCAGATGCCCTTTGCAATAGCTGAAGAAAGGTATTCTCGGTGCCATTTTTTAGCAACAAAGTGAAGGGGAAGGAGCCCAAGTGCCTCATCCAGAGATGGGGCCTGGTCCACAGAGTTTGGAACCACTCCGCCTTTCTTTTCCGCTACTTGCAGGCTACTTTGTGATGCTCGTCTTTGTCACCTCTCGAGGTGTAAGAGCACCGTGGTTCTGCTTATTACCGGTGATGATGACATAACTTGCTGGGCCTTTTGCCTGTTTTCTGCAGACATTGACTGGGATCCCTTTATTGTATCTTTGCGATGCCTACTCTGGTCCTTTTGTGTGCTGCTTGGTTTTGAATGACAAATGCCGTAGTAAGCAGAGGGACCTTTGGGTTCCACTTTTCATTAGAAAATCCCTTCTGGTGTTTTAGCCTCCTAAGCGTGGCATCTTCCTCCCCCCGTGGAGACTCTCAGAGAGGAGGAAGGCTAAACAGGGACCTGCATTTGTCCCTTCCTCTTTGGCAGGCCTTTGAGAGTTCTTGTTCTAAAGGGACAAATGCCTGGAAGCTATGATACAGACTAATAATGCATAAATCCCCCCAAGGTTTGGACTAAAGTGAGCCTCCGTTAACTTCAGATTCTTGAGTCTTCAGAATGTTTGTCTCTCACAGAGCGGTTTGCTGTCTGCCCCATGTTCACACACTTAACCAGAAACCCCAGGAGGAAGTTGTGCCAATGAGAGACCGCCTTAGTCATTCAGGGCCTCATATGCCACAGTGTCCTGCACACCAGTTCTCTTTATTCTCTCTTGACCTGCATGCTTCCCCTAACCTGCCTTTGTTTGCACAACCTTAACTTCTATACCACCGTTCTGCTTCCCCACAGGTAGGGTTTCAGCCCCTGGTGGTTTGCCAGACTGACTGATTACCCATAAACACATCTCAGGGTTCCGTTTTGCTCCCAGCAATCCTTAAACTATTGCATGTCTAACATTCTCAGACTAATGCACAAATAAGGAACATCTGATGCCCAACCCATAACAAACGCATTTCGGGGCAAAAATAATGGTCCTGTGATATGTCTGGCTTCCTATCTTCAAAGCACTTTGCCTACGCAAGTAAATCATTACTCTGAAGTAGCTATCCATCATGTTTTTGGCAAGAAAGCCAAGAGACAGAATTAAAGTGACTTGCCCAAGGCAACTGGAGTGGTTGGCACCATGATGGGATTTGCTTTGTCCTACTTTTCGGTTGGTAGAGGGAGTCTTAGATGACCCCAGGATTTGGAAATGAAATGTAACTACCTAAGAGCTTCTGGAATTTCCTTCTCTTGTGTTTAGTTGAAAGTTTTTGACTGCCCTGGGTGATTGGATATTATCTCTGGAAAAGTGTTATACTACGTGGTGTCTTATATGGCCCTTTATTCTTACAAGTTTAATCTGTTTTTGAAAAGATTAAAAATCATTTGAGACTACTGTGGAATGCAGTTTCTGCACGGTGTTTATTTGTGAGTTCTCTTTTTACATACCAACATTTTTGTCAAACCACAGCTGCCTCCTCTAGGGAATGGGATCTTTCTGATTTGAATAAGTTAATTAAAGTTACAGAGACTGTGGTCTTTTTCTGCCATGGGTTTAGCGTAGAGAGACTAGGACAGGATGGGAATGATGGCTCCTGGGTCTACTTGTCCATCACCTGAGTAACTGGACAGTGACCCTGACAGCCCAGTTATTTTAGCCATGCAACAGTGATTAGGTTAGATCACCATAGGATCGGTTTGATCAACCAGGTGGCATTCCTCCATGAATATGGCTGGAACCAATGAATTAACCAAAAAAGCCTGGTCACATCTGGGTATATGAGTGGATGCATGCTGAAACCACCCCAGGGAATTATATAAAATTGTAAGCCTGGCCACTTACCTCATTGAATCAGCCCTATGTTTGAAGTCTATTGAGTATAAGGTGGAAGTCTATGGAGTATAAAAATGGTCTTTAGAAAGTCTTTTAGGAAGAGAGGTAATTCTTAAAACCTATAATGAAAAAAGAATGCTTTACTAGTAAAAGCAGCCCTGCACTTCACCCTATGAAGCAGTTCTTCATAGGATGCTTTGTTCGTGTCTTCATTATGCTCTTTGTACGGGGCTGGCAGAGTGCACTTTTACATAGGAAGAAACTGAGGCACATCTAGGGGCAGTGACACCGTCAGAGTGTCTGCGGGCAGAGGCAGAGCTGGGGATGGGCATCCATCTTAGCGTTCGCTTTCTCTGAGAGCTGCTCCAGTGTTTCCACAATGCAGGAAGAAGCCCTTCCCTTTAGCTTTCTGGGTTCCCTCCAGCTACTCTTTTTTTTTTTTTTTTTTGCGGTACGCGGGCCTCTCACAGTCGTGGTCTCTCCCGTTGCGGAGCACAGGCTCTGGACGCGCAGGCTCAGCGGCCATGGCTCACGGGCCCAGCCGCTCCACGGCATGTGGGATCTTCTCGGACCGGGGCACGAACCCGCGTCCCCTGCATCGGCAGGCGGACTCTCAACCACTGTGCCACCAGGGAAGCGCCCAGCTACTCTTTTCGCTCACTTCCTTTTGGTCAGATGCTTGAGCAGTGCAATACGGTGGTACAGTTTTGCTAAAGCTCGACACCAAGCTTAGGCTTTATTGTCACAGACCCCCAGGGATAAATATTTTGACCCTTTAGCAGCTCCTGAATGAGTTACTGCACTCACCCCTTGGCATGTACATAATGAACATGTAATGAAATTCAGTAATTAACTTATTTAATTTATGTATTTGTTTAATGTGTGCCCTTAATGTCTGTCTTACGATCTTAGGGAATCTGTAATTCTGTTGGTTTTGATTGTAAGATTCCAGAACACAGGGACTGTGGCTGTGCAGTTTTGTATGGCATTAATAAAGCTACATTTGGTTATAATTTAAAAGAATACAATTCCTATATAGAGTATTTTAATAAAGTCCATTTTGCAAGAACTAATGTGATTTTGAAAGTAAATAGGGCAAATAACCTTCACTTGGTGGTTCTGAGCAGAGCCATCGTCGTTCTTTGGGTGGGTCTTCTGGCAGCAGCATCCGTTCACACAATTGCAGTTGTTTTTATTGTTGAGATTTAGAGATTGATTCAGAGTGTTGCAGACACACACCTACGATGGTAAGGTCTTTTTTTTTTTTTTAAGAGGCAAGCTTAACCTTGTTAATCCTGCCCTGCCCAGGCTTATGTGACCACGAGGCTCTTTTCTTTTTCTTTTTTTTTTTGAAGATGTTGGGGGTAGGAGTTTTATTAATTAATTAATTAATTTTTGCTCTGTTGCGTCTTCGTTTCTGTGCGAGGGCTTTCTCTAGTTGTGGCAAGCGGGGGCCGCTCTTCATCGCGGTGCGGGGGCCTCTCACTATCGCGGCATCTCTTGTTGCGGAGCACAGGCTCCAGACGCGCAGGCTCAGCGGCCATGGCTCACGGGCCCAGCCGCTCCGCGGCATGTGGGATCCTCCCAGACCAGGGCTCGAAGCCGTGTCCCCTGCATTGGCAGGGAGATTTTCAACCACTGCGCCACCAGGGAAGCCCGATGGTAAGGTCTTGAGTTAGTTCGGAGCAGAAGGCAGCAGTCCCCTCTCATGCACTAGAGATGACTTTGGAACCTGAAGAGGTGACCTCTGCCACACATGCCATGAGGCTCTTTGCCTTTGTCAGCTGCTAGAATTTGGATGTAGGTACCTGGTACATGAACTGACTTTTGTCTGTGTGCTGGAGGTCTTCGCCCCAGCTTCCAAATTAACAGTTAATACTGCCTTCCCCCAACCTATGAGGGCCACTGTCCCAGATCTGAGAAGGGAGTCTTTTACCTCACTGATGTTTTTAGTAGAATTTGTCAGCATTTGCGTTCTCCCTTCATCATATTCTGGGATGTGAGAAAAGAAACAAATGAACAAAAAGCAGAGCTGGCTCATTCCAACTGATCCTGGTGAGAATTGGGGTGGCTGTAGTTAACACAGGTGAACCATTTCAGACTGTGCTTCTTGGAGAAAGGAACAAAGTGCCCACAAGCACTGACGAGGTCCTGCACAAACACATTCCCATTTCTCGTGTAAACCAATAATTTGTTTTCCAAAGTGAATCCAAAAACACAGAAGTCATTCGTAATTTTCAGAAATTATTTATTACCATTATAATATTTCCTCACAGGCAGCATGTAGCCCATTATGCAGAATTATAACCTATCTTGGTTTTCGCTATGGCCTGAATAATGAAATTGGAGGAAATGCAGAAAATCTGGGTATTTGTGTTAACTAACATGCTTCACTCAACAGAAGGAGGGAACCTCGCCCAGCCAAAGATTTGTTTATTTTCCCAAAAAGGCATATTTTTTGCTCAGGGCCTCTGGTTTTTAACTTTACAACACCAGTTAAGAGTCATTGAGTAATTTTTAACGGCAGGATGCATCTCTTTCTCGATATTCTCCCCACCCACTGCAACATATTTCAGTTTAAGTGGTCTGATCTTTTTCTTCATAGAGCCGTGTCTCTGCATGGGTGAGAACTACAAAACCGGCCAGGAGGAATTTGATACGCCAAGTGGATCAGCTCATTATAACTTCTAGGAAACCACAAGATAATTGTAGGGCTCTTGCTGGTAGGCTCCCCAGCACTGTGTTAAGTGTTTATACTCTTTTCTGCTCTGCTTGCAAGAGCCGCTTCTCTTTACAGGCCCTTTTATAGGCCATCTGAATAAAGGTGGTTGACATGCATTTTCAAGGCAGAGTTTTCCAGGCAGCATCCAGGGCTATTTGGTAACTGCCCTTAGCGGTTTAAAAAAGCAAACATAAAATATGTGACTCAATCCCTGCAGTAATTAGGAAGTACATTTTGGGCCGTCGGCTTCAAATCATCAGAATGCCTTCGTTGATAAAAAGTGAGTTTTTCGCTAAATGATAGCCTATCGATAGATTCACTCGCTATGAAATGGTCAGAACTGACCTACTGAATTACCTTTTGCCCTTTATCCCTGTGCTCATATTTGTGCCTTCACTTTTCTCTCCCTCTTTTTCCTCATCTTTATCATCATCGAAAAGTATTTTTTATCATCAAAAAATTGTTTTCCTATTTTTATCGTCAAAAATTATTTATTATTAATAGTAAATAACAGGCAACTTTTATATAGCATTTACTATACTTAGCACTTTTTAAGCAATTCATTTAATGCATTGAAAAGAAGTAGATGAAGTAGATATAAGTATTATCCCTCTCTTAACAGTTAAAGAATCTGAGGCCCAGAGAGGTTAACTCACTGACCTAAGGTCACACAGCTAATCAGTGGCATATTGAGTCAATGTAAGCAGGCGATCTGGCTCAAGAGTCTGTGTTTTAATCAGTACACTGTGCAGCTTCTCAGCATAGTGCAATAAGCAAAGGACAGATAATGATAATAATATTAATAATAAGAAGAAGTTGTAAGTAGTAATAGTAGTAGTAGTAGTGATAGTAGTAAACATTACCGAATATTTCCTGTGCATCAGGTACTGTGGCAAGCACTTTAAATTCATTGCCTCATTTAGTCCTCCCAGTAGTTTTTTGACATAGGTGCCATTAGTATCCCCTATTTCCATATTTAGAAACAGACTTAAGTTTCTAAAATTGCCTCACGTTACACACATAGTAAGTAGCAGGGCCACTTATTATTGTTGGGATAAATCCTGGAGGGCTTCAGAACATCTAAAGGCCACGGTAAACCACTGTGAGGGAGCAGAAGGCAAAGTAGAGAGTTGGAGGAGGTTAGGAACGGAGGGTCTTTCCACCTGGTAGAGTGTGGAGTCAGTGAACCCATTTCTTGTCAGTTAGTTTTGCTCTGCTCCATGAACATAGCCCCTAACTGTCAGTCCCAGACCTGATGGCCTTGATGAGAAAAGCAAACGTGGATGGAGTGGTGCACAGGCATCCCCACAGCCAGATCACTTACCTGAAGCTCGTGCCTTGTTGGCTGTAACCTGTTGATGCCAGCTGTGTGCCCAGAAGTCTGGTATGTGGACATCCTGACCTCTCCTTTGCCACCTCGAGAGGTGGAGGTGTGGCTCCTGGAACTGCTCTATTTATGGTGAGGAAGAAATAGTGTCACTTTCTCCTCTTTGGTCTAAGGGCCGGGTTAGGTATAAGATTAGGAGGCGAGCTGATTATCTCCTCTCACCTTTCCCCCAGCCCTCTCCTATCCCTCCGAAAAGGTTCAGTGTTCTCCCCCTTGAAAGGTCTTACTGGGGCAAAGGCGTCTATGGCTCTCCCTGTTCCCCTCGCTTTAGCCACCGCAGCTAAATTGGGGTCTGACCAACCTTGCAGGTCCGGCTCCAAGATTCATTACCCAGAAAAAGTTCTGCTTTGTGTGAACTTGGTCAAGTCTAGTACAGCAACAGGACATAAAGTCCAGTGAACTCAACTGGCTCCATTCCCTTGGTGTTAAAGAAGCAACTCAGTAACCATTCATTGCAATTTTGGGCCGTATTTTCTCTTCTTTTAAGATTTGTCAGCACCTGTCTCTGGATGGTGGGATTTTGAGTGTATTCCTTTGTTTTAATGTGCAAAAATGTAATGCACAGATAGGTAGCACTCATCAGAATGAAGTCAGAAAAATGGAGGGTTCCAGTGTTTTTTTGCCAATGCATCCTGTGTGTGCGTGTGTGTGTGTGTGTACGTACGTACACATGTGTGTCTACTCATGTCTGAGTCTGTGACATGTGGTCAACAATGTCTTTCAGAGGCTGGCCTCCTTCTCTATCATCTCTAGGAATTTGTCTACAAGGGATGACCCCCTTGACCTACTTTTGCAAGTGTCTTTTGCCTTTTTCCCACCCTTTGCTTCCATTCTCCCATCACACATGTTAATGGCTCATATCATCTTCCCTTTTCATCAGCCAAAAAAAAAAAAAACTCCCTTGGCTTCTCCTCTGATTTCAGCCTGTTACTTGATGAGGTCCCTGCTATTTATATTTTTGTTTGTAGGAAGAAGGGGGGAACATATAAATAAAGCCCAAGCAAACCCAACCACCCTGCGGGATACAAAGGAACTCCCTCATCTCATGGCAGCAGGGCTGCCTAACTGGTAGTTAAGCAGGCCCGAGAGGTCCACACTGTGAATGCCGTTGAAAGGGTTACTGGGAAATGCAAACAAAAACAACATGCAAATGAGGCCGCCAGCAACAGGTAGACTTAATCAGATGCTGTCAGATGAATTCAGCATCTCCCCGATTGTCGCCTCTCTTTGCCTCCCATTCGGAAGCCCTCATCTGCTCCAGATGTGGTTTAATTTACTGCGACTTGGCTAATTACTGTAATTAAGGATTAATTACTGTTAATTACTTTCACATAAACTCAACGCCAGTCAAAGAGCGGAGCCTTATGAAGTCTGCCACCGAAGTGAGCATGGCTTGGCGGCCTGTGTGAGCTAGGCAGGTCTCCGTGTATCGCCTGGACCCCTGCTCCCACAAATCTTCCTGACCTTCCAGCATCACCAGCGGGATCGGAGGGCCAAAGGCGCAGGAAGGGTCAGCGCTCCAGCCCTCACAGGGCATCAGCTACCAGGCACTTCCCTACAGAGTGGGCAACCAGGAGGACGGGGAGGTTGCTGGGGAGATGGCCTGGACAACCTGCAGAGAGGTCCACAAAGCACCAGCCTGCCCCCCCCGCCCCCGCAATTGTGGGAGCCAGGTGTGTCTTCTTTTTCTATTATTACACCGTTGGCTTTGTGAGCTAGTAAGAAGCCAACATTTCACATCGGTGCTGAGACGCAGGAGAGGTTCACCATACGTAATTGGAAGAAAAATAAAAGAGAGGCTGGAAATCAGCCCCAGGTCATCCATTTCTTTCTGAGTACCACCTTTCCTTCTTAAAACATGGTCTTGTTTTGTAGTAAAGAGTGGATAAAGGGACGGTGAGCATACTGCATGGACCTAATCATACAAATATGAGGGTTAGCGCCACCGCAGACATCAGTTCCTCAGCTTCACCTGGGCTCTCAGCTCTGCCTGTCTACGCTTTCCCTTGTGATGGGGAAGCTAGTTACCCTAGTGACTATTAAAAAATATTACCGATCCTTAAGTCCTGAATTCTGCCTCCTCCTTAGCAGAGGGCATTGCCTTCTACTGCATGAAGAAAATTGAACCCTTTAATCTGGAAATCCCTCAGTCTCCCCCCACATTGTCTCCAAATGTATCCATTTGGATACAGATCCAGTTTTCTTAGACTTTCTCTGTGAGATATTCTCTTTTCTATATAAAGGTGATTCTTCTACCTGTGCCCCTTATACAAGCCTCTTCTCCCTTCTGGTCTTTTGCTTTGCCCATCATTATATTTGTCCTCTGTGACATCACTCTATCCCTTTCAGATGTTTCCTTTCCTCCAGTCCGTGGACATTCTGAAGTCTCTTCTCACCTACAGGAAGCTTCCCTTGCCTCCATCTTTCTCCAGCTCTATACAGTCTTTCCCTTCCTCATTTCATTCAAATCATCAAAGACAGAAATTGTACTTTCTTAACCACTCCAGTCTTCGTTTGTCTCCGTCCTTGACTGAGACTGCTCTACTTAACGTCACCAAGGCCCCGCAGTTGCTCAGTTCAACGTATATTTTCCAGTTCTCATCTTAATGGACTTTTTGATGTATTCGATACTTTCCTTCATGACTTCTTCTCAGAAGTCCTACTCCCTGGGCCTCTGTGATTCTGCATTATTTTGTTCCTCTTAATGGGTTTCTCTTTCTCCATCAGACCCTTAGATGTTGGTGTTTCCCTAGAGTTCTGACCTTAGATGGGTTGTGGATGGATCTCATTCTGCATACTTCCTGGCTGATCCCATCAATCTCAGGATGTTTGCGACTCACCCACTAGACTAAGGACCCCTTGACGCCAAGTCATGTATCTCATTCATTGTTGTATCCCACAAGGATGTAGTGCTACCATCAACACAATGTTATTTCTGTTTTCTGGACCGTGGAACCCTGGGTCATGTGCATCTTTTGATACCCACCATTGCAACTTTCAAGGGTCTTTCTTGTTTCCTGTGGAACCTTTACCCTTACAAAGGAGGATTTTTCTGTTGCGGTGAGGCAGGTCTTTGAATTTGTCATTCAGGAAAATCCTAGGACGACTAGATTGTTTCAGGTGGGGTCTGAAGAAGGTCATTTTTACTGTGAAATTCCAAAAGATGTGTCATCGATGCAGAAAAAGAATGCTGGAATACTATGTGGTATGTTTTTATTCTCTATACTACCATCTCTTTATAAAAAGTAACCTGCTTGGACATAAGTAAGATCATCTTCAAATTGACCAAAGGATACTGCTCGAGTGTAAAGGGAACCGTAACTGAGGGCTAAAGAAACATTGAAAGTATTTTTTTACTATTGCCAATGAAATTTTTCAATAAATTAAAAAATAAAAATATTAAACAGTTTTATATTTGAATCAATTATAAGTAAGATTTTAACTTTTATTAAATATTTTAAAATCTTACACTAAACCTGTTGATCAATTAAAGGAAAATAACTTTCATAAAGTTAAACTGTGTTGTTTTAAAAAATAAACTCTTTTATATGTTTCTTTCTATGTCCACAGAAATATTCTATTACTTATTTTCTTTAGTTGACTAATGTGCAAATGGATGTTGGGCTTACTTGTACCCCTGCAGGTATCTACTTACTTTATGTTGCTATGTTGTGTAAGTGTGGCTTCATTTTGTGTGTGTGCTTGTATTTTTCACTACATGTTTGTACATTGTGATTTGAATGGACATTCGGATGTATGTAATTTCAGTGGGTTTGCACTTTATATACAGAACAAATACATCAAGTGCTAGAACTGTATGTTTTGAAGTCATATGCTTTCTTGTTTTCCCCTGGAATTTTGTTGTAAGAAGTATATTGCTGAAAGTCCAGATTCCCAGTGATGGTTTAAAGGAAGCATTTCCTGTACACAATGAACCAGAACCAACTTCAACGGACAACTCATTTGCATGTGTAAAATACAGAAAATATAAAAACTACAATACTGAATTACTTAACTGCAATCTATTATTTCCTGGCTGAATAATCAGCTTCATGATTTGAATTTCTCCTTCAAAGTGATTTGTAAGCCATCACCATCAGATAATGTGTTATGCCAGGACTACGTGTTAACTCTTGAAGTTAGGGAATGGGTATATTTTGCCCATTATATGAAATGGCTATAACATAAGTGGTTCACTTAACACACTGTTTGAATGCCTGTTGTATGTCACACACAGTACTAGGCCCTGAGGATAACATGGTATTAAATCATCTGTAGTGATGAAATACAGTGTGATAAAATTAATAATATACCATTACCATGAGTAACAAATATAGTTTGACATATAGAACACTCTTCTCTCTTGCGGTGGTGTGTATTTACTTAAGTGCCTGGATAGCACGTAAGGGACTAGGAATGGAAAGATGAAATTACCTATGATGGTACTGTGATCTGGACTGGGAATATTTATATACTTTTCTGCCAGTGAATTCAGTTACTTCAGGAATATCTGTGAAGTAAGGAAATGTGGAATAAAGAGATAATATCATGACATCATTTTCCAAGCTGGATAGCAAGAGCTATAGACATTAGGTGAAAAGGGAAACATGGAACCTTCCAAATGCTTCTATAATTCATTAATGCTATTACAAAAATATACATCTTCAGTTAAAATTTAGTGTAAATGCTTAATTTGATTATATGTTATGCAGTTACTTATGTTGTATTGCATAAGCTACATATGCACTATAGCTTTAGCTCATCTCTGTTCCAGTTCCAATATAAATATATTCCATGTCTGCAACACCACAGTCATTTGAAAAAAATATACATTGCTTTTGTAAAATGAAGTATTTAGATGTAAGTATTCATTCAACACTTGGTGCAAAAGAATTTATTGAATGGATAGAGAGGCCAAAAGTAAGCATACCTAGATATGCATAATCTACGCATATCACATTATATCTAGAGATATAATGAGATTAAAAGAGGTATAATGAGATTAAATTATGAGATTAAGTTATATACAGTATACATATATAGAAGATGTATGTTTTTGTACTTCAGAAGTTTTTTGTAAATATTAGAGATTTGTATGTTGCCCATATGTGTGTGCTTATATCCACATAGATGGATTCATGAACTTGTGTATTAGGGCCTCCTTGCTGATAGTAGCAACAAAGCTGGAGAGAAAGCAATTGAGAAAGGGAGAAGGAAAGAGAATAGCAGCGATTAAGCCCGCATTGTTCTATACTGATCGCTGGCTGCCTGCTGTTGTTTTCCGGCACTTGAAGATGAAACATATTCATTTAGCTTTCAGAACGAATGGCTTTAATAAGGGCAGAGCGGAGAGGTGGGGTAACACTGATGACTAGAGAGACCCATCAAGGCTGTCCCTAAGGCCATTCCGTCAGAGCCGAGGACCACATGACCATTAACTCTGCAATCAGGACAAGTTTTCAACATTCCAGGGTATCCTTCAATGGCAGAAAGAGTCATTTGGAGTCAAGGGAAGATGTATATCAGCAGTAATTGGATTCTGGCCAAGGCTCTTAGGACAGTATTATCGATGGTGAGGGAATAGGGAGGGGCTGGGCCGAGCCAAGTGGTGTGTGATTCAAGCCACAGTCAAGAGAGCAGCGGCCACCAAGGGCCACGGGCTGTGGATGTCCCGGCACACAGAGCTGCTGCTTTGCCCAGGAGTCAGCGTGGCCTGTCTGTGGATGTAAGTGATCCTCCTTCCCCAGCAGAGACGGATTTCTGAATATCCTGCGGGACAAAACTTTGGGCTCCACGGATGAGGCCGCCCTGGTTGCACTTGACTAGACAAAGCTATTTAAGGCCTGAAAGTGCCCCATGCAGCCTCTTCCCACCGCTGCCCACTCCCCTCCCTTCACCCTGACTACTTCATTACAATCTGCCTTCAGGCCGGAATTGCCCTGCTTAAGCCTCAAATCATTATAATTACCATTATTAGAAATAGCTGCGGGGGAAGCATTGGAACACCAAGTAAAAATGTGTGAGTGTGTCCGCCGGCCCTGGAATCACTCCTTTTGAGCTCAGGGGACCACAAGGCATGAGGGTTCCACCAAAGCCAGCTAATGTGACGGCTGTCAGCTCCACTCACCCCACCTGTCAAGAGGGGGATGCAGTGGGGTTCATTTTTTTAATTGACACCTTCCTCTCTTATTCCACGCTCTCTCGTCTCAACCTAATTCCTCCTTTCATCTTCCTTCTTGGAGAAAAATCCATTCCTCTGCTCCCCGAATAAAGAAAAGGGAAAAAGCCACACGAAGAACAATGACATATGCATTATCCTCCAGAAAAAATACATAGATTTTAACAAAGGCTCAAACCAGGAAAGGCACCGAAAGTCAAAATAATAATTGTCAACCACGTATGAGGCAGACAAGATGGACAGATGCAGGAGAGAGATAGGAAAAAAGTCAGCAAAGCAGCGTGGAAAGAAAGAGAGAAGAGGGAAAAACTTGCTTAAAAATCAGAAAGAGAACAAGGTAGAGAAGAGATGATGAAAATACCGTGTGTTTCTCATGGTCTAGTTTCCTTGCAGTCCCTCTTTAAATGAAGCCTAGAGTTTCACTCTATTGAAGGAAAGTAGAGTGGGAATATGGTGGAGCCAGAAAATAGATGTCATGTGAATGCCTTTGATTTTTCAGTTCATAAGAAGTCTCTCTGTAGATATTCAGGAAGGATTATGAGGTAAAATGGGATGTGATGCCATTGACAGAGATTCAAAGAGACAAGGAGGAATGGTGTGTGTCCAAGTGGATTCTACCTGACAGTGGTACCTAAGCATCTCCTTGCCTTTACTTTCAGTGGCCCTGGAAGTTTAACCACTCTGTGTTTTCACAGCACCTGATGGCAGAGCCCCACGAGAAAAGCTCCTTCTTTGAGCCTTGGGTTATTAAACTTTCAGACCTCTGAATGATCATTTGTTTGAAGTTAGATTGACGTGAATCACAATATAACATTAGTGGTATTTAAAGATGGACTGGATCAGTCCCTTAAATAAAGAAATAAATTAGGTTGAATTAGTTGAAATATATCAGAGTTTTTACTTCAATGTATTATTTCTTTTATTTTTATTTTTAATCAACTCAAAAGATGCAGTTTGCATAAGTAACTGTATTTCATGTGTCCAGTTTGATGAGCTTTGACAAATATGTGTATCTCCTCCAACCACCACCCTAATCAAGATTGAAAACATCTGTCACCCCAAAACATGCCCTCATGCCCCTATGCAATCAGTCCCCACCACTATCCCTGATCCCCGGCCACTCTAGAATAGTTTGTCTCTTCTAGATTTTCATGTACATGAAGTTGTACAGAATGTAGTCTTTTGTGTCAGACTTCTTATATATAAAATCTCAAAAATCGTATTTTGAGATACATCCACATTGGTGCTCGACTTAGTAATGTTTTCCTTTTTGTCACCGAGTAGTATTCGTTGTGAGAAAATACTACAATATGTTTATCCATTTTTCCATTTGGATTGTTTCCAGTTGGGCTCTTTATTATAAATAAAGCTACTATGAACACTCGTGCACAAATCATTGTGTGACATATATTTTCACTTTTCTTAGGTAAACACCTAGGACTTATATTCCTAAGTTATATAATAACTATCTATTTAATTTTATAAGACACTACTACACTGTTTTTCAAAGTGGTTATACCTCTAGCTCTTCTTGAGTGAGACTGTACATTCTTTTCCACACAGGAAAAATTAAATGAGATATTACATAAAGTGATACAAATAGGTATGGCCAGTGGATATAGGCTTCGCATGTTCTATAAAGCTGTGTTTATGCTCAGATGAACAGTTCAAATTATTCAATTTTTTAAATTAAATAACATTAGAATAAAACCTTTCCTAAAATCTACAGGTCTTAATTATTAGTTGATCTCATTGAATGTGCAGTTACTTAAAGGAAACATGAAAACCAGTTCTACTACTCAACGTGTTACATGGCCCAATTTCTCACCTTCCCTAATCAACTCCACCCTGAACTTCCTTAATTCTCATTCTTTCTACTCTTACTCATGTCACTTATACTGTAGTGCCATCCATTTTAGACAGTATTTTTTTTTTTTGCGGTACGTGGGCTTCTCACTGTTGTGGCCTCTCCCGTTGCGGAGCACAGGCTCCGGACGCGCAGGCTCAGTGGCCATGGCTCACGGGCCCAGCCACTCCGCGGCATGTGGGATCCTCCCGGACCGGGGCACGACCCCGTGTCCCCTGCATCGGCAGGCGGACTCAACCACTGCGCCACCAGGGAAGCCCGACAGTATTTTTTAACTCTTCAGTTGTTTCTAGTTGGTGTGATAGTTGGTCTGTTTAGGGATACCAGTTTTGGTATAGGTCCCTTATGAACTGGAGCATGTCTTCTCTTCACAGTCACGGTGCATCTTACTCTTGTCATGCGTACCATAGGTACTCAATAAATACTTGAATAAATGAAACTAGTCCCCAGGAGCTACAGTTCAGAAAACTCACTACCACTCTGTAGTCTAAGGTAAAATAGCTTAAATAACACGTAAGGGTTCCCTGGTGTAAATCAGTCATAGACATACATTCATACTCAATTTTACTTTGAAACCATCCTGCCTGTTCATGTGCCTTAAGTGGGCTCCATATTCAGCTCCCTGCCTTTGAGTAAATACTCACGCACTAAAGCTCAAGAACTATTTGGTCGTGGGTTTTATTTTTCCACGTCGGCTGCTGACGTGTTACCTAGCGGGCTGTACTCTGCGCCGTGCTTGGTTCTCTCTCGCAGCTTGTGGTAAGCGAAATTATTCCAAGATTCAATGAATACCTGCTATCGAGCGGCTTCCCTAACCACCCAAACTGGTCTTTTGTTAGTGGTTATTGAGAGGATTGTCACAGCCATTGGCCTACTCAGTTTTACTTCAAAAGAAAGGAGCATTTTTCTTCCCCTTTCATTTCTAAAAGCAGATATGGCAATTTGCTTAAATTGCTGTCTTTAAAAGTTTAGATGATTATACTTTTTTTTCCCTCTTGCCTTTTTTCTTCCTTTTCATGTAAGCAGCACAGTGCCGTCTCTTTTTCTGGGATTGGACACAGTTCCTGCTGCAGCCTTTATGAAGTGGCTGTGTGTGTGTGTGTGTGTGTGTGTGTGTGTGTGTGTGAGAGTGTGTGTGTTTCCTTGCACATTAGTATTCATTTACCTGAGATCTCAGAGGTGAACTAAGATTATATTGATATATACGATTAACATTTTATATTTTAATTCTAAAGTCTATTTTCTCTAGGCACAAATACTAGAGGTTTATAGCTAAAAGAAATGCACCTAATGGGAAGTCTCTATTTCTTGGTGGAAAAAGATATGGTAGCAACTAGCCTCAGTGACTGAAGAGTAGGTAAGATAGGTTACATTTTAAAAATGTTCATATCAGAAGAAGAGACAATTTGATACAAAGGTAGGGAGATGAAATAAGAGGTACAGTGAAGGACTAGGGATGGGATGTAGGGAAGAATGAGGTGATGGCAAAATCCTGTGGCCATTTGGCAGAGGCCATGAGAGCATCTTTTTCATGGATCCAATGTCATGGGTCCAGTTCCCATGGGTCACAGTTATCTTTACTGTGATCTGTGACCATGACAACAAAACGTAGTGAGCCATTACTTCACGCCATATGCTTTATATGTGCTGAACCCTATGATGAAGAAAATACATTTTAAGTTGTAGTATGGAAAAAATAAAAACTATGAAAAGAGTCAGTTCTGTCTTTAGGGAACTCAGTCTAGTGGCCATAAACCGTACTCCCAGTGGTAGCCAGCTCTATTACAAATAAGTGACCACGGCAGATAGAGGAACAATGGATGGAAAAAAACCATCCTGGTGCCAATTTGGGGGGAAGACCCCTTCAAAGCTCAGACCCCGCTATTAAGGGTTTGTGTACTATGGAATTAGTATGTTTTCTGGGTAGCTGGTGTGTGCCAGCGATTATTTGAGGTACTTGGGATACAAAGATGAATTTGTTAATTAATTCATAAAATATTGAATATGTATCTGCTATGTGCCAGGCATGAATAAGACATTATCTTTGCTCTCAAGGAGCTCACAGTTAATGTGGAAGACAGATACGAAATCAGCTCTTTCCTGTACATAATAAGTGCTTTGTAATATAGATATTTGTAAAATTCAATGGGAAGACAGGAAAACTAATTCTCCCGGTGGATATTGATATTTGATCTCTGTTACTAGATATAGGATAAAGATTTTGAAACCATCATACTTGGAACTGCCATTATTGAATATGGCAGCCAAAGTAAAAATATAAAGATGAAACTCCAACAAGAATCAGTAAGTTATATATGTGTGAGTGTTGGTATTAGTAGAGGGGCTATTTCTCCTTCTTCTTCTTTGCCACTATGTGGGATTAATAGTTTTGCCTATCCTAGCTAAGGAATAGACTGATGGGCACATTTTCTAGGACATCACTAAAGAGATTGGCCAAGTAGTCATTGTGGGTATTTGAGGCTCATGGAGTGAAGATAGCATCCATGGGCCATGAAGAAGATAGCTCTGAATTTAGTGGCCCAGGAGGACTTTTTGGTAAAATTCTTCATAGTGATCCAGAAATCGTATGACTCAGATTTATGGCTTTACTATGCCAAAGAAGGCTGGATGGATTTTTAAGGTTATAAATTGCAATTCCTGTTAACAAGCAGCCAGAAGGGGTCCTAGAAGTAAAATGTATTTCAGATCCAAGAGTGAAAGAATGATATACGGGGTCGTATAGTCTTTTGTTTCTGTCGTTTAAATGTAATATCGTTGCAAGGAAGTAACTGCAGAAATGGGCTGTGCGTCCCTGTAGGTTGCAGCGGTGGGATGGTAGCCAACCTTTCTTTTTTTTTCTTTCTTTTTCACTACACTGCTCTAATAAATGGTGAGAGTGTTTTAATAAGTCCCCTGGTCATTGCCATAGTTATGATCGCTAGATGAAGACAACTTTGTGAGGCTGGTGTCCTAGGAGGCTGGAGTCAGCGTGTGTGTGTGTTTGCATTTGATTTATAAACCACCAAAGCCACGATGAAGTACTAGGGTGAAAATCACCTATGTTAACAGCAAAGAAATGTCACCATCCATTCCAAGAGGGACTTGTAAACCTGGAGCTAACAGCCAACGGTTTAATTCTTTTAAAATAGAAATTTCTTTAACCTTTCTAGGTGAAACTACATCCCACCTGGAAAAAAATACAAATTTATGGGCAAGAAGAAAAGCTGGAAGTTGTAGTTTTTATGTAAGAGTTAAATAAAAAAATGCCCAATCTTTGAGAGGCAGTCTTCAGGGATTCTTGAAGAGAAGAGTATCTTTCCTACTCACGGTACAATGAGTTCTAGAGAAACTCCAGAATGGGGAAAACTGCAGATATTTTATTCTGAGGTAAGGGGAGAAAAACCTTCAAGGCCTTCAACCTCAAGATATCTGTATTACTATGGACTGGAAGACCTATCATATATTTGACACTAAGGATCACAAAACTGGACTTCCAGTACAGTAGTAGACTCATTTTAAACAGTGAATGAGGGCTTCCCTGATGGTGCAGTGGTTGAGAGTCCGCCTGCCGATGCACGGGACACGGGTTCGTGCCCCGGTCTGGGAGGATCCCACATGCCGCAGAGCGGCTGGGCCCGTGAGCCATGGCCGCTGAGCCTGCGCGTCCGGAGCCTGTGCTCCATAGCAGGAGAGGCCACAACAGTGAGAGGCCCGCGTACCGCAAAAACAAAAACAAAAACAGTGAATGAATGACACGTTGAGACCAATATTTACACTAAATTTCAGGAAACTGCTACATAAAAACAGTCTGTTTTTGACTAACCTTGTTTTAACCTCCGACTTTTAAAAAATGAAATCAGAGACCTGTAGCTTGACCCCAAAAAGACCACATGGAGATCGTTTTAATCAAATTTGGACTTTTATTTAGATATCTACAGAATGGGAGTTAATAGTCTTAGCCAGCTTGCTGCTTGAAAATGCTAGAGGCATGATTCTGAGAGTGACTGTAGAGCAGTTGACAGTGATGAATGTGAAATAGTAATGAATAACTTCATAATGGAGCAGAGATGTCGTGGCTTTGCATACTAGTTACTGGACAGAAGGAGTGGAACTAGGCTTTGACTCCAATAGTATGATTGACTTTCCTGCTGCAGGGTCAGTTCCGGCAAACAGCAGTGTAAGCCAGTGAAAAAGATTCCTAGCGGGGCAAGTCTAGTGATGGACCAACCCAGCTAGCCTAAAAGGGGTGCTCCTGGTGGTATTTTAGCTGTTGCATTCCTTCTACACAAACATCCAATCAATGGCAACATAATAAGATGGCCATGATCATAGTAATATTTATTGCCTTGATAACAAAATTGATAATGGTTTTATTGATCTCTTGTTTATTTCCTTTCTCTACTGCAGTCAGAGTCTTGGTTGACCCTGACGTGCTGAAGTGTTCCTTTCTTCTTTTCTCTTGATTTCCTTTTAATGAGACTTCCTCAGGACTCAAGGATCCAACACTCCTAGCCCTTGCCATCCGCTATTTTGATCTTTTTACTCAAATACTTACTTCCCTCTGCCGCTGTTAGAAATGATATATGTTGAACCTGTACTTTTGTGTAACCATGTGTGCTGGACCCCTCAGAATTTATAGGTACCATCTATGAGACTGTGTGTGATCTTTCATATATGTTTCCAAAGTTGATTGCAAGGAAATCCAGGATTCTGTCAGATAGCTTACTAACACTGTATCACTTAGGATTATATTTGTCTGCTGGCAGCATTTTAAAAATATGGTGGCTTAAACAATATCTTACGGAATAGAATTCCAAAGGTGAGTGAACAGAGAACCAGGGGACTTATAAAGGCATCATTCTACATTTAATGTCCATTTTCAAGACCACCTCATAATTTAGCATTACTGCTGGATTTCCCAGCCATCACATTAATATTTCAGGCAGGAAGGAGGGAAGGAGAAGGCTAAAAAATGAGATAGTTCACTTTTTTTTTTTTCCCCGCGGTCCGCAGGCCTCTCACTGTTGTGGCCTCTCCCGTTGCGGAGCACAGGCTCCGGACGCGCAGGCTCAGCGGCCATGGCTCACGGGTCCAGCCGCTCTGCGGCATGTGGGATCTTCCCAGACCGGGGCACGAACCCATGTCCCCTGCATCGGCAGGCGGACTCTCAACCACTGTGCCACCAGGGAAGCCCTGAGTTAATTCCCTTTAAGGAGCCTTCTTAAAACTCTCATGTAACGCTTCCACGTGCATATAATCATACATATAAATACATATATATATATATATATATAATCATCCAGAATTTAGTCCCATGACCACTCCTAGCTTCAAGGGAGGCTGAGAAATGTAATTATTTACCTGGGCGTATTCTTTAAATAAATTGGATTTCTGTCTCTAAGGAGGAAAGGTAGGATGGATATTGGTTAGTTAACTGAAGTCCAATGGAATCATATGGACACGTTTGATTATCTTGATAACTTTGTTTCACATTTGTCCCAGAGCTCCAGAAGATACACCAGGAGGTAGGGTCATAGAACATCAGAGAACAACGGCAGAATTTCAGGAATACCCAGAGGACACAGGCCAGTAATCCCCATGTATTTGATGCTGGGAGATTGAAGTCAGCAGTTCAAGCTCATATGTCTGACTCAACGGCAAATTATGCTTCTTAGGCTTATTTCTAGCCTAATATTGTAACTTTAGAAGGATCCCTCTTGTCTATTTCTTAGTTCCTTACTTCCTTACGTTTGGATTGAGATATCTTACTGCTGAAGAACTTCCATCCACAACATCTTATATATATCCAATGAGCAAGTGGTTATTGAACACAGCTCCTCTTATGTGAAATAACAATAACACTCATGGTTACTCTGATGTCTGTATAGCTCCACAGGGTACCCGATGAGTTCAAATCTACTGCCTTGTTGCCTCCTTGCAGCAATCCAGCAGGGCCCGGGGCTTGTCTTTGGGAGAACATCCTGATCTGTCTGTATCGGTTCTGCATCCCCAGTGGTTAGAGCAATGGCTGATACCTGGTGGTTGCCTAATAAATAACTTCTCCCCACTGTCTCATAGGAAGAAGTTTGAAAGGGTTATTAATAAGTAGAAGTTACAGACGTGACCTCTTTTCTAAAGTAGCTGTTAATCAGACTGGCGATACATAGGTAATCTGAGGAGATTTTGTTCAGTAGCATAGGAAAAAATTTTACATAAGTCCCAAATCTTAGTTGAGCTATTAGGGCTAGTATCTTATCTGAGAAGACAGTGGGTGAGGGAAGGAGAGAAAGGAGGATTGCATCCTGTTTGATTACCTGTCATCTGCAAGACTGTATTCCATGTAATATACTAAGCTTGCAAGGCAATGTTCATATTCTCCACACCAAACATACAAAGTCATATTTTTATTTTCTACACCAAACTTGCAAGTGAACAGTTGTATTCTCATTTTAAAGTTGGGGAAACTGAGTCTGAGAGATGAAGAAAGCTGCTTAAGGTCACATACCTAGTGAGTGGCAACGCTGATATTAAAATCCATATTTTTTCCACTATGACACATTGCCTCTCCAAGGAAAAATATCAAAGCAGGAAACTTAAACTTTACAGTGAAAAATCTAAGGAAAGCACAGGCCACAGACTGAGCAATGGCCTGGAAATTAGAATTACTGAATTCTGTCTCTCCACGACTGTGCTCTGGGACCCTCTTTATCATCACAAGCTGCGTGTTAAATAAAAGTGCTTTATAAAGACTCGAGCCCTTACTATACAAATTCTAGTTCATCTTAATAATAACACTTATATCTACACCTGCATTTCTGCCCCTATAAAATTGGGCTAATATTACCATTTCTTCTCCAAAGTCCTGTAGTAATCAATACGTTGGAAGATGCTCAGAGAACTACTAATGAGGTGCCTTTTAAACATCACCATTTGTCAACAGAGTAAATTTGTAAAGTGATTTTGGCTCTTCTAGTTGAGCATTAAAATTTAAAGCAGTGAAAGAAGGTAAAAGTAATAGTAACAATATCAATTCAATAGCAATTAGTGATAAACTTAGTCAACCAGGTACAGGTTAGCCCAGAGCTTCTATGCATTTTCTTCCAGGGAATTTATTCCCACTATGAAATGTCTTACAAAGTCATTAGCAGAGTAGAGCCCATCTGAGATAAGACCTTCCCAGGAGCCTTCGGGAAAGTCTCTTAATGAATTATGCTGTGTGCCTTCATAGTTGCATATGTGACCAAATGTAACTAATATCATATTCCTGAGTTCCATTCTCCTCCAAATACTTTCACTTTGCAATCCAACCAGAGCTGACCTTATTGAGTCATGCAATTATGAAAGATTTTCTTCCATTGGCCTCCATCATACATCGTAAATATCGAATAAACAATCACTTATTGAACTGTTGTTCCCACAGGGCCCTTGGCATTACCCAGGAAAGCATATGATTGTTCTATAACAGAACAATATCACGTGTGTGTGTATATAAAACAAAGCAACTCACATTTAGCTGATATATATGTAAGCTCAATATGATATATATATATATATATATATATATCAGCTAAATGTGAGTTGCTTTGTTTTATTAGGAAAAATACTCAGGCAAAGCCTATAATCAGTAGTTAACGTGTATATTTTTAAGTAAAGTATTAAATCTAATTTTCTTAAAGCCAAAGAAAAGCTAGGAAATTCGGCTTTTACATTTCAAAAGTGTTGAGAAGTATCTTGCTTGTGTCTGGCATCTCGATTGTGTAAGAGGTTCAGAGCAGCCAGTATAGTAATGGAAGGCACCGCACTTATGTCTTAGTCACTTAGCGTGGAATTCATAGGTAAAAGTGGTAGTAACATTCTTAAATATAACTTGAGAAAGTTATGATGAATAGTTGTCTTATTTTCTAAGTGACTCTTACCTAGATTCTTCCTACCTCATTTTAACAGCGGCAGTTTTATATCACTTTTACATGGATTATCTCAATTTTTTTGCAAAGAGCTCTGTAGGGGGCTTCCCTGGTGGCGCAGTGGTTGAGAGTCCGCCTGCCGATGCAGGGGACACGGGTTCGTGCCCCGGTCCGGGAAGATCCCACATGCCGCGGAGCGGCTGGGCCCGTGAGCCATGGCCGCTGAGCCTGCGCGTCCGGAGCCTGTGCTCCGCAACGGGAGAGGCCGCAACAGTGAGAGGCCCGCGTACCGCAAAAAAAAAAAAAAAGAGCTCTGTAGGATCCTCATGGTTCCGCATTGGTGCATGGGGTGGGCATGAGATGAGGGCTGGCAGGTGAGCTTCTGCAGGATCCCACTTTTCTTCTGGAGGAGGACCACTTTGCTCTATTTTACATATTGGGCTTCTAAGTAATCCTAAAGAAAGGATTTCAGATTTCACAAAATTCTTTCGAAAATCACTGCATTTTCTCCTTTTCTTCTCTCCACAAGTCTTTGAGGAGCTATTGTTGTTCCCATTATGCAGATGAGGAATCGAAGCGTAAACAAACTGAGTTTCCAGGGAGTACCTAACTCATAAGTTGCTGAACACCAGCTCAAATTCTGATCTCCTGACTCTAAATTTTATTCTCTTACCACTAAATACTACTGACTCCTTTTTCCAGATTTAAAATACTAGTTTATTTGAGAATGATCTTGTTTATTTTAGCAGGTCCAGGCTGCTATGTTTTGTAACTCTCCTACTTATGTAAATGTGACATCTATATATGTACAAACCACATATATACATATATATATGTGTGTGTGTGTATATATATATATTTTTTGTGTAATATGTATATATATTTCAAAGAACAAAAAGGTAGGACTAAAACTATTTACAAAGATAAGTTTAGTCATGTTTATATTCTTGACCTGTTATGGATGTCATATGACAGTGCATTTTTATATATTTTGTGGTCGCTTGCTAGCTCTTAGATTACAACAGCCATCAATTGTGTGTAATCATAAACAGGTAACTTACCTTTCTGAATCTTTAATGATATGGGCTCACTGGAAATGAAAATATTTGTTAGTTTCCACATGAAGAGTGGGCAAAGCAGGATTTTGTTTGCTGTCTCTTCTTGGGCCATGGATTAGAGCAGCTGTGAAATAATTAATAATTCTTTTCAATGGAGAAATTTTCTAGACCTTGGTGATGCTTAAGTTTCCTGGGACTTGACCTGAGGTACAGTGAGACAAAGGAAGTAACTACTGGCATATTCGTGGAGGAATTGTGTACCAGGACATGCCAGGGCCAAGAAGGTTTAGAATTTTGTTTAAACTGGAGATTGAGAGCTGGATAATAGAGGTTCACAAATCAGAAGAGAAACATTTCTTACTCCATCTCCTAATATATAAACAGATCGTATTAGAGTGTTACCTGTCAAACAATCCATGAAAAAAGGTCTACCCACCCTTCTAACTCCAAAGTGAAGACATTTAGCCAATGTGATAAATGGTATGGGCACCCTTCATTCTCTTTTATTTTGGGTTTGTCAGGAGAAGTAAAAGTACTGCTGATAATACAAACTAGCAGGATTTGAGATGCAAAATGTTGAAAACTAAGAGCATCAAATCCAAATCCTCTATTCAAAATACAAGATATAGGAATATTATATTATACTGTAAATAATTGTTGTGCAAGACAAAGGGAGTATGTATTTGTGTGTGTGTGTCTCCAGTGTGGGAGAGAGAGGCAGTTCATTGGGGTCCCACTGACTTCCGCTGCTTCACGTTTCCTGCTGGCTTCTAGGAGCAGTCATGTGTATCCGAGGACAGGCCAAGGGATAATTAAGTGGAAATAAGAACTCTACAGCCGGCGTCTTCAGAAAGAGGTAGCAAATCCTCCTAATCAATTCTGATTCCTGCTGGCTTTGTTGCCTAAGGTCAGCTTAACAGCCATTCGAAGAGGTCGTGGCAGTCTCTGTGATCTCTATCATCTGAGGTTAAATAATACATCATTAAAAGGGTCAATCGGAAAAGAGCAGATTCTTTCCCGAAGATTCACATATTTTGCAGAAGGCTTTGTCTTCTTGGAATGTTTTTTGCAAATTTCAAATCTCACAGCAGAAATGTTTATACATCGCAGTTTGGCTGAATTCAGAGGAAGCACCCCTGAACCCTGATGGGAATAGGAATTGTGGTCATGGGGAGCAAGCAACCATGATATTTCTCCTTCACTCCAACGAGGAGCAAGGTCAACACATTGCATCAGATATCCAATGGGGGTTGGAAAAGAACACCATGACCTCATGGGAGCACCTCAGGATGGAGTGGGAGTGGGGATAGTGGTGGGTGATGGAGAGGACAGGAGGAAATCTTTCTCTACGTCAAGTGGGATCAGAAGTATGAAGAGGACACCAAAGAGAAAAAAATCACAACTTGATAGTAGGTTTGATTTTAGCCTACTCTTCACCTTGACATTGCTGAGTAGGTCTCACTCCCTCTGCAGAAACTTTCCAAGCCACCGGAAATCAGGAAAATCAAGTACAACTAAAGCCCTTTAAGATACCCTTCCTTCTTTACATGATTATCAAGACAACATTAAGGCAACAGAAAATTTGGAAAACAAAGGGGAAAATACTGTTAGTCCTATCCCCCCAATACAGTGACTCCCTGCACTTCTTATTATCTCTCTTCAGTTTTTATCCATTTGCAGACAGATAGTTAGGTAAGTAGGTTGGTAGGTAGGTATAGATACAGATCAGATTGCTAAAACTGGTATCTGTACAAGTGTCTTGCTTACTGAACTCACAATTTAAAACACTCTTTAAGAATTTTCCATGTTGCTATATTACTTTCAAATCATTATTTTAAATACCTGCTTAATATATTTCAGATAGAGTTTTAAGAATCATCACCTTAGTTAGAAAGAGGTGAAAGTGATGTTGAATAGCATTCATTATTATTGTCAAACCTGGGCAGACACAGGGAGATAATGATTTATTTTTGCTTTTTTCCTGCTTCAAATTCTGCCAGATACTACTTGTCAGCAAAACAAAAATGAAATGAGGTACATATTCAGATATTTGTTTTTTGGAGATTTTTGGTAGATTTGTTCCTTCACATGAACATATTGTTATTAGCAGGGTTGGATCCTTTAACCACATTGAAAGCCTTAAAGGGCAGTATCTAAGGGATGATTGGATGGATGGATGGATGGATGGATGTGAGAGAAAGAGGGAAGAAATGAATCTGTCATTGATCAAAGCACAAGTATATGGTTTAGAAGAACCATGGACCGAGCAGGCCAGTATGGAAGGTCTACCCCATCTGATAGTGGGTACCATCATCTCTTGGATCAAGAATCAGTACGTAAGAATGACGGTTTGAATGGATACAAACATACCCACACCTTTTTTGCTTTACGTAAAAAGTTAGGATTTAAAAATATTACTGATAAGGGAAAATGTGTATTACCTTTAAAAAATACTTCAAAGATAGTACACACTGAGCTAAAGACAGTACAGTACGTGTACTTCTCTGAAGTTTCATTTAAAAGGAGCTTTCAAACTGGGAGGCTGGTGGGATGTGTGTCTGTGTCTGTGTGTCTGTGTGTATGTATTCCCTGAATGCTCATTGCTAACTGTGTGATGGCCTTTCTTACTAAAATGCATGTGTGTGTGTCTTTGTGTATGTATGAAATATCTGAGAATACAGTATTTAGATCCCATTAGTGAGGGTAAAAATGTACAGATAAACTGTCTCATTTATGGTTATGATATGGCTACTGTCAAAATAACATGCTATTTTGACAGTTGCTTTATCTTTACTCTCACTGAGTCTACAATAAGAAACTAGTTTCTTAGCAACTAAAATATACTCTCAAACAAGAGCATTTAAAAAGGGGAAAAAAAGCCCACAAAAGAACGAATATACCCATAGTTGATGTCTGGGCAAGCTATTCCTATTGGGTAGGAATGAAACTGATCTGAAATAGTCTGGGATCCTCTTGCCTGTCTGGCTGCTTAGGAAAGTCTTTGTTTCTCCTTTTTCTTCTTCCTCCAGTGTGTGTGTTTTTTTCCCAACCATCCCTTATCTTATATCCTAGGTAAGAAGGTTCTATAAGACCTAGCACCTAAGTTATGGGACAGAAAGACTATATTCAGATGTGTCTTCATTGTGACTTGCAGCCAGCGGCTTACATATCATGTCATTAGCTAAGATGATCAGGGTAGGGACTGGGGAAGGAAAGGAGGAATTCACCTACTTCAGGCCTGTTGTGTTATGTCCATAAAACATTTTGAAATTCTCAAAAGTGACATTTCTCAAATTATAGTCTGGAGATCCCCAAACTCTTTCAGGGAGCCATGAGGTGAAAACCATTTTGATAAACTAAGAGATTATTTGCTTTTTTCACCCTTGGTCTTTCATGAGGGTGCAGTGGAGTTTTCTAGAGGCTACATGACATGTGATACTACCACAGACTGAATACAGAAACAAGTATGAGAATCCAGCTGCCTTCTATTAAGTCAGACACTAAAAAGATTTTCAAAAATATAAAACAAACTCACGCTTCTTAATTTTTTGTTTTAAAATTAATATTTTTCATATGTTATTTATGTTAACATATAATGGGCTTATTTTTGTTTTAAAATGAATTAGTAAACATTTAAAAAATGTCTTAGTTTCAAATTTCTAATACAGGAAATATTGATAGATATCATCTATATAAATAAAAATTCTTTAGGGTCCTCAATAATTTTTAAGACTGTAAAGGGGTCCCAAGCCCGAAATGTTTGAGAACCACTACTTCTGCAAACTGGCTCTCTATACCTTTGTGTGTCTCATGGGTTTGCGGAAGTCGACTATTTTTTTTCAAGTGCTGTGAGAGGTTTTCAGGTGCCTCCCCAAGAAATGAACAAGTCAGAGGAGTCGGCAATTAGTGTGTTATTTTAACTCCCTTCAGTTTTTGTTTTTTTTTTTTGGAGGGGGGGTGGGGTGGGTATTGGTGCCTCCAGTGCTTAGATATCCAGGTAGATAGAGAATCAACTCTTAAGAAAGAGACCCACCTCTCCTAATCATTTCCATAGCCAAGTCATTTCTAAGGAAAATGACCTCCAGTACATAGGTGCTCCCCTACCAAATGCCATGAGCCAGATTCCCCTTCTAGAACAAGATCTGAGAAATAAGACATAGGGGAGAATGCAGAATGCAGAAGGAGGAGAGGAGAGTTCATTAAGCTCTATTAAATATGAATTGAAATATAAATTCAAAACCTCACCAACTCCTGACGGTTATATAATCTAATTAAGTGGTAGGGCCTGTTGCCCCACAGTGTCATTGGGTGTATGAAGGGAATAAAGTGATCTTCCGCTCATAAACACCATGAGGTCTTTATTAATCCAAGTGGTAGGGCCTGTTGCCCCACAGTGTCATTGGGTGTATGAAGGGAATAAAGTGATCTTCCGCTCATAAACACCATGAGGTCTTTATTAATCCAAGGCATTTTGCCAATAAAGTAGATGGGAAAATCGGCAATAATAATAATTTTATGGAACATGGAAGAATTGAAGGGGCAATTCTGACCTGGATTGGAGCGCAGTGAATCAGCTGAGGTGCCTCCCGTGTAATGTTGGGGCCTTTGTCACTGGGGCAAGGGAGGTGAGGTCCTCCTGTGTGCCCTTCCACATCTACATAAGTATTTTCTGCACTTGGGAAATGGCTAAAGAATCCCTAGAACTAGTTTCAATTCTATAAAGTACCTTAAAGGGAAAAATTGTGTGTGCATATGTGTGTTTTGACATAAAAGTTTCAAAAGAATGTAACTTGAAAGGGTTTTGGAGATGAATTTGATTTCCTAACAGGAAACGTGAGTAAGTTTGTATTTTGCAGTTTTTGTTAAGGCAGGTATGGTGAGCGAACTGTAAAAATGACCTGAATCCTGTATATATGCTGCAAGAGAAAAGTTGTATCGTTATCTCTTCTAGCTTTCAAACGTTCTTAATGGAAAGTAAAAAAGTGCAGGATATTGTCTATGTGTTTTTGTTTCTTTGAATTATTTTGTAATGTTTTCAAATGTGCGTGGTTCTGAGATTTTTTTTAGGTGGTGCGGTTCAATTTTAAACATAGTTATCACACGTTAAATTGGCAACTCTTAGTCTTTATATCAAAAAAGCCTCTAGACTACTGCTTCAATCCTTTCTCTGTACAAAAGCATGGTTATGGGAATTCTCCTTGTTCTTTTGTTGTGTGGTTTTGCTTCTTTTGGTGGTGGTTGTCTCACACTGTTTTGTAGCAGGACTTTGTACCCCCCTGTTTTATATTGCTCTTGGTACATTGGTCCCCAGGTTTGTGAAATGATGCTTCAGTTTTAGAAAAGGAGTTCTTTGGTATTGAAAAATGCATTATTTTTTAAGACCACATTTGCCCTTGTGTGGTTCTGGAAGCTCCGTTTGTGAGTGACACAGCCTGTACATGGCTTTGACCCCTTTGGTTCCTGGAAATGAGAGTGGTTCCTCCCCTGGGCCACGGGGCTGGCTGGCCCGTCTTGGGGGAAAAGCACAATAGAACTGTGTCGCGGAGTGTTTCCGTTACTCCCCGTCTGTTAGCAATTTTACCATGGTCTCTTTTATTTCCTTTTCAATTTGGGCCTGAACAGTTTCTTAAAAGAATGTGGATAAAGGCGCTCAGTATTGGAAGCAGGAATAATGCAGTTTGAGTAGTTGCCTCACCCTGTAGAGTGGCCGGAGGAGCCTTGAAAGACCCCTGAGTGGAGAGATTGTTGTTTAGTACGACCGAGAGCTCAGCATTCTTAGCCTAGGTTTGGTAGATGTCGAATAAGAAAAGCGCCTTCCCTGGGTCGTCACAGGGTGGGCTTGGGGGGAAATGAATATATAAGCAAAGCTGGATGGGGCAGGTGGGGGTTAGGGTTTGCGCCCCACCTGCATGCCCAGCATCTTGATGCCAGTGCACCCGCTGCCCTGCTGCCTCCGCGGCCGGCTCACTGGTGGACAGGAACACAGGCTTGTGCGCTCACGAGTAAAAGCAGAGGCTGAGCACCTTCTGAGGACTTGTCAGAGACCTCCCTGTTCACTTAGGAGTGTTTCTTTTCTTGAAGCCGGTGCTAGATCTTGGGTCTGTGCTGCTGACGTTTTAGAACATGAGAAAGAGCTGCTGTAGGAGCCAAGTATCTGCCAGACTGTGTCGGGAGAACCTTTATCATTTCTGTCAGATACATCACAACTCGCTTGTCTTACCATACATCTTCCTAAATGTGACAGAATATTCAGCTGTTATTAATTGAAGACTCTCTAATTTAACTGCTTAGCAGGAGAAAGAGTGACTGGTTTGTTTCAACACGTAAAACTGGCATCAACCTGTATGTGGGTTTCCGTGTAGTTGCATTGCAAGGCCTGAAAAAAGTCGTTGTGTAAAGAGAAATGACTACCCTCCTTTTCAACGGAGTAACTAAATGCAGTTTATTGTTCGAAAACAAATAGAGGGGTGTGTTTGAGGGAGAGAGATCTACATATTAGGATAATACAGATTGGCTTTTGGGCATGTTTACTTCATCATTTTTTGTGATAGGTGGGTTGTGAATCATAGGACAGGTCTTCTGAAGTAGTTCAGCTCATCTGGAAGGTTCGAGGGCCCTGTGGATCCTTTTATCTGAAAGCTTACTCAGAGGAACTCAGTTATTCTGCCTTTGTCTTTTTAATCCATACAGGGTAAACAGAGTGCCCTACAAATTTCTATATCATATTGAATGCAATGCTAAGAATTAAAAGCCATCTTGATGAGAGAAATTAAAAGATTAAAATTTAAGGTGACATTGGGAGATGAAACATAGCTTTTTCTCTCCGTGGAACTTTGGTGGAAGAACAAAAGCTAGTCAACTGTCAGTTTCTGCAGCTACCCTCGGAGAAACAACAGAAGATTCCATCGCATTGATCTGGGGAGAAACCAATGTGTGAACTAGATATCCTACTAAACTTGGGTGGATTTTAACATGTATTTATGTATATGTCATTGGAGTATTTTTTTTTTAAAGAAGATATAAAAACACGCCTCTAGGTACATGTCCTACATATTCTTGTCTTAAATAAATGAATTCAAAGCGTGACAGTAAGTAGCAACCGGGCTTGGCTTGAACGGAACACCCTCGGTGTGGAGGTAAAGTGAAACGAAAGACTGTGTCCCCAACTCTGCCATCAAGGTCAGCAGAGTGTGGTGCAGCACTTTGCAGAGATGCATGAGAGTCCCAAGACTGCGGACGGGGAAGAACATACCTATAGTCCTTTGAATCACCCATCATGGGACTATTAGCTTGAGCGTTCTGGAAAATATTATTACCCCCAGGGCGCCATGTAACTCCCTGGCTCCTGACAAGCTGCCAGCGTGGCTGTCTCTGGGCTGCAAAGTTGGAGCTCCCCTGGCAGGCTGCCAGGGTTTTAAGAAGACTCTGGGGGCCCAAGGTAGCCTCCTGGTGCCAGTCAACACTCATTGTAAAACCCAATTCAGAAAAAAACAAAAAAACAAAAAAAACTCTCCCCTGCTCTCCCCTCTGCACAGAGCTAGCTGGCATACAAGGAGTATCTATGCCGGCACATTGCCCCTCATTTTAGGGGCCAGCTTCTGCTTTGGGATGGCATGGAGAAGGGGATTATTTGCACTGTGGCTTTTGATGTAAGCCATCATTGTCATATTATATGAATAGCGTTGCACAGGAATGGCCGAACACAAAGACTAGCCCTCCCCCCCCATCCCTCTCTCACACACTGTCCTGTGTAACCCAAGTACTCGTCACGAAATGGCTTATGGATTTCGTACCCTCCGTAGTCTTATGGAAAATAGTGGCCTCTGTTGGAAACCTCAGTTTTTAAAAAGGCCACTTGAATTCGGGCATTGCAAAACATGTTAAAAATTAGTAGAGTGTTTTTCTCCTGAGAGGTAATTTATACATTTTTTTACACAGAAAGACTGTACCTACATTTGCTCACAACCGTATTTATAATTACTTTTTCTTTGCTGTGATTTAAAAACATGCACTTGGCTATGAGGTCTTAAGGTACCCTAACGTTGCATACATACATAGTCCAGAACAAAAAAAAACATCACATACATTTTGGTAATTCCGAATAGAAGCCTCTCTCGTGAAAATACAAGAACCACAAAATCTACTCACTAGAGGAAAACTGATTTGAGAATTCCTGGTATTCTTAGCTCACCAGGTTCAGTGTTTATAAGACAAATGGAGGAAGGTAATATATTTAGTACAAACTCTGCATGTCTGTATACTAACATATAAATATATGTGTTTAGGCTTATCACAACATGAACCTATATGCACAGGGACGAAGGGTAGACATTGGGACCCGGAGAATTCCTAATGGGATAATATAGCAAAAAATCATGATTCAAATAGTTGTCAAAGATAAAGTCTAGACAAGGAGAACAATTTTATATTTATGTAGCAACTCATGGAAGAGCTCGACAATCTGAGCTCAGCGATGCATTGGGAGTTGTAGGGGAGGGAGTTTGGAGTCCAAGGAGCAGAGGTGATGTTTAGCCACATTTCTGAAACTGACTGATCAAGGTGGGTTTTTTGTTGGTGGTGGTTGTGGTGGTCAAGAGAAAGATGACCCTTTCTTGCACTAAGAACAGAGGACATATCAATGAACAAGACAGAGGACATCACTATCTTCCGTATCCCCCTTGGAACCCAGATTCCTGTAGGGGAGGCATATATAAACTATGTTGGGGTTTAAGGACATAACTTGATAAGGTGCAGTGATATTTTTGATGGGCTGACCACGACTTCCAAAGAGTACAAATGGAAAAAAGTCACGAAGTATTGTAATTTTAAAAATTGGCATGACATGTGGAAAGCTCTGAGTCAGTGTAACCTAATAATAATTGGTCCTATATTAGAGTCTTTCACTCTTCAACTCAGGAGGATTCATATTTTCTATTATTGTCTGAAGTTTGGCCAAATAAGGAATACAAAGGGATTGATTAAAAGAATATAAATAGCGATCCCAAAGAAATATTTTAATTTTCAAATTATTGAAAGAGGTGTCAGGACTTGAGGTGTTATCTCATCTACCTTTTTAATCACATAAATTATGTCTAGCCAATGAAGTCAGTGGGTCCTGCAGTCAATTGGGTCCTGACAGAGAATGAAGAAAAGAGTTTTAAAAGGTGTTTTTCTGGTTTCAGCCTTAAAAAAAAAACCTCTGAATCACACAGTTACTGTTTTGTAGCCCAGCAAGCTCTCGTTCAGGTGAAAGTACATACAACACACTAGGTTGTATTGACCCAGGAAAACTTCCTGAGGTTCGTTAACCACCAGACTAGTTCAGACTATAACCCAAGGACACGGTTTACATCTTCGGTGGGCTGGTCAGAGTGCACCTTGGGGTCTATTAGGATCTAATGAGACTGAGTAAGTACTCCTGTACTTGAGTGGTTTTCACTGCAGCACTTTTGGTTTTATCATTTAGAATGGTATCTCATTGCTTTTGAAGTGTTTAGACTTTGGGGCCAAACTGAACTCTGTTGTTGGTTGGGCAGCCAATCTATACAGATCCATCTCCTTGGCCACTTAGACCCTCACCTATGACCACCTCATGGTTCACAGCGATTTTTCCTCTTTGATCCTACAACTTACCCCCCCCCCAAACCTGCATTATTTTCACCTCTTACAGACTCACAAGTCTGCAGGTAGGGCTTTGCGATCACAAAACACTGTTGACTATTTTTACCACTTCATTGGTTGTTTTCTTGCTCATAATTGCTTAAATATATCATCACATGGTGTCGTGCTTATGGCTAGTAAAACTCCTACTCCGAATGACTGCACCCTGGCTTGGTGGGAAGTGACATAGCGAGCTGCAGGCGGACTCTGAAGTGGCAGGTTTTAGATGTTCCCTGATGCCAGGAATTGATCTCAGCTCCGTGGAGTGGAGGACATAGGAAAAGCAGATGACAGGAGGGTCCCTGCCAGAGCACGGGAGAAAGACTTCCAGGGCCTGTGGTCGAGTAGAAACTTCACTGCCTTTTTCCTCTGTCACCATCAGAACGCATGCCACAGCCTTTCTTTTCCTCCTCAACAACCAGCCAAGTGCAAGACAAGAGTGCAAACTCTGATATAAAATTATACTTCGCCTCCTCAAAGTGTGTTAGCTAGATGACTTTTTTTCTCGCTCTCTTGATGCCAACAGCAAGACGCTTAAAACTAAAATCTGTTTCTTTTTGCTTTCGGTTTAGGCAATTCCACACTCATGTCTTGAGTGCCTGATGTGCTCACCTAGCTCAGTGCCTGGCACATAGAAAGTGCTCACGAAATACTTGCTGAATTACTAAGTGAATGGAAGTACCAGGCCGGGTGGGAGTGACGAGGAAATGGAAGGGAAAATTAAGTTCAAGAGTAAAGCAAAACAAACCTCTGGGTAAGAGGAGTCAGGATACTGGTTACCTTTGGAGATAGTGACTGGAAGAGCGTGACCAGGACTTTGGGCTGTGCTAATAATATTTTCCTTATTGATCCTGATTCTGAATATTGGGCTGCATGTACTTTGTGAAAATTCATGGGGCCAGGCATCTATGATTTGTGTACTTTTATTTAATGTACTCTGCGCTGCAATTAAAAACAGTGTTTTTAAAGGTTGTCCTCAAGTAACGTAGGATGTAATTGCCAGGGGTGGGGGGTGGCATGGAAGGCAGAGGCGGTAAGCAATATGTAGGCAACAAATTAGAATGTTATTTGGCCGAATCCAAATTCCAGTAACTGGTGTGATAGCAGTGCAACGAGCGGTTCATTCCAAGCTCTGCCCTTATGGGTGACATTAACATGGGTTTCTGGGCGGCGGGTCAGCCCTTGGGCTGAAGCCTCCAGGTCACACACGAGGAAGTCCACACTCAGTGCCCTGTCGATGACGCAGAAGCCTGGGTGGCTGCTTCAGCTCTGTCTGCTGGCTCCCATTTATGGGTTTTTTTTTTTTTTTTTAAAGAAAGAAACATAAGGAAAACATTTGCTTTGACATTGAATCCACCCCCACATGTAACAGTAATTGCAGGGCCTGGAGGAAAAAAAAAAAAGTATCATTCCAATTTGGGGCCAACCAGCCTTGATAATGTTGTGTTAAACCTTTTAAAGAGATGAAGCCAAGCTGCAGCAAGGCCCCCCTGGTGCAGGTGAACAATAGGGGACACAGAAGAGAGTAGCCAGGAGAATCTTCTGGAAGCAGGAGATGTAAGGGTGCTGACACTACCTTTCTGACACACTCTTCAGGGAAGACTGGTAACTCCAGGCTTGGCCCTTGGACCGGCTTGTGCTCCTGAGCCCCCCAGAGGGTTTTGGCTGTGAGCTAGTCAGATGCCCATTTCACCTGATAAGATATGACCACTTGACCTCCACCTGGAGCCAGACTGGATCCCCCTAAAAATGAGAGCTGTGAAAGCACTGTAGCGACAGGGCCCTCTGAAAAGTCCCAAAGCACACATGCTTTTTCCTCCAGTCTCTGTGTGTCTGTGAAAGTTCAAATACTGAGTCAAGTTTATTGTTTCTATCTCGTTTATTTTAAGTATAGTTTTACACTTTATTATATGCAGTGACATCTTAAATGGAGCCTGTCACTCCATCTTGACTACTGCTAGGGGCTAGAGCCACTTACCATGTCACACAATTCAGCAGCCCTGATTAACAGTATCTGAATGAGCAGCTCCAACTCTCCCCTCCCCCACCCCCTCCCCCCAAATAGTGCCCCTATTTACATGAAGCAAAATACTAGAACAACGGCATCTTATCTAAAGCGAGAGGGATTCCAAACTGAAGTTTGGGCTAGCATTTTCTTTCCATCTCTTTTTCTCTCTCTTTTCTTCCCCCCACCCTCCCTCCCTCCCTCTCTTCCTTCCTTCCTTCCCTGTCTCCTTCCCTTCTTCAGCTTTTCTGAGAATAATAAATAGATGATAAGTTTTTTGTTTTTCCGGGACATGCTTTGGTCTATGTTTTCTTTCTCTCTTTGAGAATAACATTTTGTTAGGTTAATTCATGCCCCCCAACAACAACAATGTAAAACAAAACACAACCCCAAAAACTTTATTTTCTTCCAATCCCCTCCCCGATTCCAAGTCAGTTTTTGTACTCCTGTCATTATGCGAGGTAGCCTAGAGTAATTTGAATATTTCATTCTCCCGGCTGCTAATGCAGCATGCGTTACAGATGGTACTTGCTTCATCCTTCTGGACCTGGTTCAATTATAAATGAAAGTAGGGAGCTGAGATTTGTCTTTTTGTCTCTGCTTAGTTGGAATAACACAATAAAGCTTGATGGGTAGGAATTTCTCAAACTGCCTCTTTTTCTCCTCGGACGTTTCCCAATTAGATCTCTCCTCAGAGTACTTGGGTTGCACTCACATTGGAAGCCAAATGCGTAATTATTTCTTTGGATATTTTCTTCCCCTCCACTTGGACTCGGGCTGTCTTCGAAAAGTACAAGTGGCCTCTGCCCCAACCCCTGCCCTTTTCTTTTTAGTTTCTATTTCTCATCGATTCCTTAGCTATGACTCCGTGATTTAGTCAAGAACCTTGAGTAAAACCATTCCCCTTCTCTGTACCCTAAAAAGTCCTGTCCCCTCACATCGTTCCACTTTAGGACACATTGGCGGTCAGGGGCAAGGATTTTTCTTCACATTGAAACATGTATACCCTGCTTACTAAAACTCAATATATAAAAATAGAACACACGTGTATAGTAAATTATGCAAACTTATGAGTGCAATCTAATATGCACATATTTACTAGATACTAGTAGTATTTTAAGTGTGTGTGTCTGTGTGCCGAAAGACTTGGGTTTGGTGTGTTTTTGAAAGCTTGAAAAGTAAACACTGCGTATCTTCTTTTATTGGGCATTATTTTTATGAACATTTTTAGTAAATAGTAAAGCATTTAGAAAATGGTAAAGCTGTTTACCTCAGGCTATATTTATTTGGGATCCATGTAAGATTTTTCCCCCACAATCCCAGATTCATGCAGTGTTACAGATTAGCTTAGAGGAATGACTGATTCAAATATCTGCCAGTAATTTGAAAGAAGGGGGGAAAATCATTAACCCTGTTTCCCTTGGATTGATTGATTGATTAACTGAAATTTCATTAGTTCGTGTGGATGCTCCATGATACAGATCAATTTTTTAAAACTCTCACCTTGTTCCTCACCTACTGTTGGAAACCAGCTTTGCATGATCGTATCTGTTATTGTTTCCGCCTCACTCTGATGTTCTATTCTTGTAAAGCTAAATAGGGATATACATCTGTAGTATCTCCTAACCACCTACATTTCTGGAAGTTTAAGTCATTAAAAGGAAAGAGAAAGCAGCCTACAGAGACATTGCCAATTGAAAAGAGAAAGTGTCGGAAGGTTATGGTAAGAGCTGTGATGCCCTAGCAGAAGCAGCCTGGCTTAAGGATCTCTGTTCTTTTCTCATGCAAGTTGCAATAATTCTCAGCTCAGAGTCTTCCTTCATTTTCCTACTCAGCTAAATGGGATCCAACCTAACTCTAGAGATAATGGTGAAAATTAACCCAAAACAGAAAGCTAAGTTTTTCAGATTTATGATATATCATAAAAAATAAAGTGCTTCATTTTCTTATTGGTTTATGCTACCACACCTGTTGGAGGTGATCTTGTAGTTGAAGACCTGGTTCTGAAGTGCTCTGTACACAGACTCCTCCCTGTGTCTCAATCCACCTTGATTCCTGGCTTGGCTTCTATTATCCAAATGATATTAGGCGAGCAAGGGGCAAAAACTTTGGACCTCAACGGAATGAGAAATACTGTTGTTCTCTGTTTTCCAGGTAGCTAAAATCTTGGCAGCCAATTTTCTAGGAACACAACAATTAGAAATGTTTAATAACCTATGGTCACTTTCATACAACTAATTATCTTGGACTCACTTTCTGTTAATAAAAAATCTTGCAAGAAAAATGAAATTGGAGTTCCTATTTTTAGCTAGTTGTAATTTGTCAGTCATTGACCTACTTTTCTCTGGCAATAAGTAAACTGGAAAATAATAGCAACAATACTGATATTGGTACCATAATTGTCAGTGTACCAAGTACTTTTCATATACGTTGTCTCAATTTTCACCCTTATCATAACTCTGAATAGATAGGTTTTTATTTTTCTTAGTGTACAGATTGGAAAACAAACTTAGAGAGGTTAAACAACTTAACCAAAATCACAATTCAAATCCAGTGTGAATGCGTTAGGGTTAGGTTTAACTGTAACAGAAACCACTGTTCACCCCATTTCAAGAAACATAAGACAAGTGTAATCTTTTGACATACTCATTGATCCAAGATGGCTACTAGAGCTCCAGCTGTCCCATACATCTGAATGGAAGAAGGGTGGACTTATTCTCTTTCAAGAGGACTTTGTAGAATATTACTCATACTTCTGCTTGTATCCCATTGACTAGGACTTATTGACATGACTATACTTAATTATAAGAGAGCCGTGGAAATGCAGCTGGATGGAAATGTTTCAGCGATCTCCAAGAAACAGGGCAAGTTTCTGAAATGGCACTGCACTTGGATTTAGAAGTGAGAGACTTAGCTCCCAAATTTCCCCTGACCAGGGAAGATGGACTGGCTAGTCATTTTTATTGTCTAGATCTGATTTGGAATATAAGGGTCATATTAGACCAGAGAACCCGTGTGCTATAAAGGCAAAGGCGAATCTTGATTGTGTTAATGCATGTTTACTAAATTGGTGTAACTAAACCTAGGCACGATGAGGCACATCAGATAAGAGGAGGTGGTATGCTTTGAACAGCGACACTAAAAAGGTCTGACTCTAATCACACCATGGATGACCAATCCATGGAGATAGGAGTGACCTTCAAGCCCTGGTATAAATTCTTTAAGATGACTTTTTGTGCTGCCAGCAGAGGTTTCTTCTTTTTCTTTCTTTTTTCTTTAATAGGTAGCCGCCAAATCCTCATGCCCCGTTGGTATTACTTCCACCCAAATCATAAAAGAATGATTTAAAGGATTGTGAAGATTGATAGGTTCAGTTTCTTGGTTCTTCTATTGCCAATGGTCAAGGAACCTGAATGTTCCATACGGCCTCAGTGGAGAGGGCATCTTACTACTAGCTTTATTTCTGGAGGAAAAAGAATCCAAGTTTTTAAGTACTTGGGCATGTACTTTTTGCTTTGTAGCCCAAGTGTCCCTCAAGTCTTTGCCCATGAGCTGAGTGAGTAGGCGTCTTCCCTGGGCACTTCTATCAGTTGTATCAACAGCCTCAAAAGCTTTGGGAGACAGACTGTACACACATCACATCTCAGAGGTACTGACGGCTGGCTGGTGGCTTTCATTTATTTATATTTTTAAAAGAATAAGATGAAAATCGGGCGCCTATATGTTCATGACAGGAAGCATTTTGTGTGTGTGTGTGTATCTATGTATAATATTTCACATTGTATATCACTTTAGACTCCTAATATGATTTTCCTTAGGTCACACATCCATATAGAATATTTGACAGTGTAGCTTGCTCTAATGTTTTTGTGGCAGTAATGTGGAGATGACCGTATTACTCATGAGTGAGCACTGCTGGTCTCTTCAGAATGTCAGGAGAAACTTTATGGTGCTGCCTGCACCATCACATATTTTATTTAGACCACAGATGTTTGGTCCCATAATTTAGTTGTCTTATTCTGTTATATCTTCAGCTGCAATTTTTCTTTTATCTTGCCTTTATAATTCTACTGGAATTTGTCTAAATAGCTACAGGTCTCCTACATGGAAAAATACTTTATTAATTGTGGCAACTTTGGTACACAGGTCTATGTATACGTTATAGGATTTGAAATGCATAGTGAAGTATTAGATACAAAATTTTTTCACAATCCTGTATCAAATATTTAGGTCAGTATATTTCTTTACTATTACTGAAACTACTGACCATGTTTATGATGTCTAAAGATCAAGTTTAAGGCTTTTGTTTTATTTTTGTAAGTTGTCATAATTATAATTCTTCTGTGAACTGAGCTTCTTCCTCTGGGAAGGAACTTCCCAGCACAGCAAGACAGATATCCATGTAGTTACAGATTAAAATACTTTTCCTCCACCTTGGCCTTTCCAGCATGGTAGCTTCTACCAGTGACCACATATATGGTCATCAATAGTATACGGATATTGATTTAAGCCTCAGTTTCAGGAGCCTATAGATCTAATGTCTCGACAAGAAATGGCAGACAGGTTAAAGACATACGTACATACAGTCCTGCTATTAATTCATTCATGACTTTTGTCACTGCCCAGCAAGGTTAAATGTTATCTTTTACAAAATTTGTCTTGGGTGCATTATACGTGCAGGTTTGTGTGTGTGTGTGTGTGTGTGTGTGTGTGTGTGCATGCACACATGTGCAGTAGGGTGGGCATTAATTATTTTTTCTGATTGAAGAAAATAGGATACTGTTTGCTCTGATTTGTTTTGGAAACTTGGAAAGGGGGAACTTGGCCTCACCTGTGAAGATGATTGGCTCCTGATAATGGCTCTCTTTCGGTGCTAGATTTGGAAGGAGGAGGCAAACAGCTAGTGGAGTCATAACTGTTCAGAATGAAGTTCACCTAGTAAAAGTCAGGGAGAAAACACCTCTCACTTATTGGGTGCCTTCTGTGTGCCAAGCTAGTCTAATGACTTCACACACGTTAACTCGTTTTAATCTGATGGCAATCCTGTGAGATAAATGTGATTCTCCCCACTTTACTCACTAGGGCTTCGAGCAGTTAACTAACTCGCCCGGAGTCAGACAGCTAATAAGAGGCAGAGGAGTCAGAATATACCTTAGGTTCATCTGATTATAAAACCATCCTATTTCCAGGGTACCATGGAAACTTGTGTCACTGTGAGTCAGATACACCGTCAGAATGTGAAATGCCCCTTAAAATACTGTTATGCAAAATCATGGCAATGGCTTTATGGGCTATCCTCATTGACTCTGCTTACCGTGTTTCATTAAATTAAGAAGTATTTATGAACCTGTTCCCTGCCCCTAGCTAAGTCCCAAATGCCGTAGGGGTACAAGAGAAGGGTAAGATGTGGTCCCAGCCCTTGGACGGATAACTCTCAGAGGCAATGAGAAAACAGTATGTGGAACAACTGATAGCCACGATGATTTTTAATAAACCTGTGACTTGTAGGGTGTCAACAGTAACTATGGAGCCGTATGTTTTCATTCAGAGAAGATATCCAGAAACAGAGAAGGGGGAGACTAATACATGCAGAGTTGAACAGAACCTAGAAGGACACATTAAGGGTGGCTGGATGAAGGGGCTAAAGAGAAGACCTTAGAGGAACAGCCGTACTGAGCATTGGCTGTAGAAACACAAAGTATCATCATCTGCAGGTGTAAGAATAATATCTGCCTGGCCTGGCACTTTACAGTTTTCTAAGCACTTATGTTTCCTTATCTCTTTTATCCTCACTTCCTCTCTTATTGAGGTACAGATATTATTAGTATTAATATCATCATCGTCGTCATCATCACTCCCGTTTTGCAAACAAGAAACACCAACCAAGCCCTGTTCCAAGCATTTCCTGGGCTCTGTGAAGGGTTCTGAAAGAAATGAATGAGAGAATCTGGGGCTAAGAGAGAAGGGGCACCACATTTGTTCAAGGTCAGGCCACTGGCGAGACGCAGAGATGTGGCCTTGTCCCAAGTGTTCTGACTCCCGTTTGGGTATAAAAAGTAAAGGCTTTTCTAGAGTTCGATATTCCCTATCGGTGGGTTCCAGTTTATGAATGGGTTGTATTCGCTGAGTAATATTCCATTGTATATATGTACCACATCTTCTTTATCCATTCGTCTGTCGATGGGCATTTAGGTTGCTTCCATGACTACAAAATAGTTTTTAATAAGAAAATATACTTTGAAGCAGGACTGACTATATAATTTTGGGGGACCCAGAGCGAAACAAAAATGTGAACCCCTGGATCAAAAATTATTAAGAATTTCAAGATGGTGACATCAGAGCATTAAACCAAATGCAGGGACCTTCCGAGCATGGGGCCCCGTGTGACTGCACAGGTCCCTTGCCCAGAAAGCCAGCCCAGTGTGGAGGTTTGGCTTAGAATACAAGGAATACCTTTTATCCTAGAAGCTTTATCAGAGCTCCCCTAAACAGGAGTGGAGAGGAGGCATATGCCCATGTCGGGGCTGGAAAGGAGCAGCGTACAGGGTGCAGGATGGAGGTGGTGTCTTGCATCTGCTTGTCTGTGTAGATGTACCAGGAACGTGTTAACTCTCCATTGCATAAGGAAAGATATCTCTATTAGTCATTCCTGAAGAATTCTAATCTGGAGCAGAGGAGAGAATGGAGAAGTGGGAGGCAGCACAAACGTCAGAAAATGGGCCTTCTGTACTCACTGCCAACTCAGATTGGGTTCATTTTCAAGTTCGTAAGCGTGTTATAATAAGTGTAGATAAGTGTAGATGAGGCCCATCCTTATGTAGAAGTCCCAGCACCTTCCACATATATTTCTAGCACAAAAACAGATGGGATAGAAACTTATACAAAAATCACATCTGCCACTCTGGACAATTAAGTAAAACATGAAATTGCTGCGAAAACCACAGGGTATTTAAATAGAACAAGATTTCAAACGAAGGACTCATATTGTTGAACCGGAATGTGGTTTAACTCTACGTCTTCTGAAGGAGGAGGGTATTTTTTGATCTTCTTCTACTTATACATATATGTACATATATATTTTTTTGGCCCCCTTTATCTTCACATCAGTGGATGTGCCCACTTAACAAAGACAGTTTTTCTCATTCAGTACTCTCATTTAGTACTCTTTTTGAATCATACCATCAAAAGGGACATGAAAAGGGAAAAAAAAAACTCTTAACATTTATTTCACACAGGCCATATACTAGGGGCTCACCAGAACTGTAGACGGAGAGCCCTGCCAACTTTATTTTACAATTGAGGAAAGAAGCCCCGAGATGTCAGCCCAGGCCTCCCTGCCAATAAGTTATAGAGGTAGAACTTAAAGGCTAAGTCCAAAGCTATATTCTCCTCATTCACTAGATAACCCATCCTATTTGCAATTCCAACACAGGGAGCCAGAGGTGTAGAGAATAGGGCCTGCAAAGTAAAGCAACCTCTCCACCTTGTAGGAACCCTGTCATCCAGAGGGGGGACTCTGTCAGTATCCACTAGGTCCTTGTGGAGGCTGAGTACTGCTTTATAACTTAGCTTTTACTCCCTTAAATGTTTCCGAAATGTGACTTGGATTGATACCCACATCACCTCTCCATTGTGTGAAACCTAGTGGTCCCCGATAGAAGGGTTCCAGCCAGCAAGGACAGTCGCTTTGGGCTGAGTGTGGCACAGTCACGCGAGAAGCATATCGACTCTTCCAGCAGACCAACTTAACTTTCTTGTCATTTTCTCTGGCCACTCCACTCTGACTCACTGCCCCACCTTGGACCCTGAGTATCGTCAGCCTAGTTGTGGGAGTTAAGAGCACATTCCTTAAGAAGTCCGCTCAAATTAATTTAAACATCAGGTCCATTGCCTCAACTTGCATATACGTGTTGGACTCCATTACTAATGACTAGAACTTGCTGGCTTAAAGTTTGGGGGATCAGGAAGAATCCCACAGAGGTTGAATGAATGAGACTGGCCCAGATTGTGGAACTGTACTCTGGTTCATTTCATTTTGTGGCCTCTACAGAGCTGAGCAGAAGACACAATCCTCTTTAACTTCAGAAGCCTTCCATCCTTGACTCAGGCCCTGAGAGGGGTAGTGTGAAGCAAGGAAAGAATTAGGCTCAGAAGACCCTATAAAGAAAGAAAACACGGGCTTCCCTGGTGGCGCAGCTGTTGAGAGTCCGCCTGCCGATGCAGGGGACGCGGGTTCGTGCCCCGGTCCGGGAAGATCCCACATGCCGCAGAGCGGCTGCGCCCGTGAGCCGTGGCCGCTGAGCCTGCGTGTCCGGAGCCTGTGCTCTGCAACGGGAGAGGCCCCAACAGTGAGAGGCCCGCGTACAGCAAAAAAAAAAAAAAAAGAAAGAAAGAAAACACCTTGCCCTTAATTAAGGCACCTGGGTCATGCTCTCTTCTCCATCTCTCGCATAGTGGAGTCTTACTTTGTCATTTATTAAATGGGCCTGATAGAACTGGTCCTGTCATAAGGATCAGATGAGGTATTGTGTATGCCGTACAAACGCAAATAATATCATTATAACCAGGAAGCTAGGGTTTGAGTTGGAAATTCAGGAAACCAAATGTGGACCTTGAGCCAAGTTTTATTACCATGGCACAAAATGGAATGGTTTATGAATAACTGTTACATAAGTGATGAGACGCTGAACTACTGAAAGGGATTTGGGTCCAGTCGCTGCCAGCCTGCCCCACTGCCTTCCGCCGTGTCCGTGTATCTCACCACACTCTCCACTTGCCTGCACCTACCCCACCTCCCTACCTCTGTACTCCCCACTCCAGCTCACAACATGGTAACTGGCGTGACACCAGTACCTCCTCCTGCTCGTACACACACAGTCCGTGCTTCTCCGAATAGCAGGGCGTAAGCCCAGGATTGTGCAAAGAGCCTGGACTTTGAAGAACTGGACTTGCGTGAACTGTGTAAACCTGCGCTGATTTCCCCCTCTCTGAGCCAGTTTCCAAAACAATGGGTATCCAAGATCAATTTCTGAAGATGGATGTGAGGCTCAGATGAGATACTGTAGGTGAGATAACATGAAAGATCTTGGTAGTGTGTAAAGCGCTATAGCAGAAAAGGCATCCGAACCTGTTCAAAGGCTGTCTGACGAGCTCTTCCCATTTGGACAATGGCTGGTTTTCCAGAGACATGCCTTAACAACCGAGACCTTTAAAAATGACCTAAGGAACCCTCTGCGTCCCAGCTATGGTTTTTAATCAATAAAGTAAAATGACTTGCCCAAGATCACAAATATCAAGCGTGGCAGACCAAGGACATCGATCTTACTTAAAAACCAGTGCTTTTCCGTCTGTAGTCACCTCTTTTTTTTCAAAAAAATATTCGTTTATTTATTTATTTGGCTATGCCGGGTCTTAGTTGCAGCACGTGGGATCTGGTTCCCTGACGAGGGATCGAACCCTGGCCCCCTGCATTTGGAGCGCCGAGTCTTAATCACTGGACCACCAGGGAAGTCCCTGTAGCCACCTTGATTGTGGCATCACTACAATCACTCAGTGCAATCACTAGAGTCACCTCCTGTGCCCCAGCTGCCCTCGGCCTCACAGGCTGGTGGGTGCGCTCTTCCCGCAGTGACCAAGGCAGGCTGGAGCCACTCTCTTCCCTTTTCCTGCCATTGCTTCATCGCCCGGATTGTCTTGCAGACGATGCCTGCAGCCGTTCTGCATTTATGTGGGCTCACCATCGTTCTGGGCCTTCTGTAGGGTATGGCCAGGCAGTTATCCTACTTGCCCGTCTATTCTTTGGGCCATAACTTTGGGAGCTCATCACCATCTCTACCAGTTAACACTGCCGGCTCCGAAACTCTGAGCAGAGTGCCTTTCTGAAGTCAAGTACCACTGTTGCTGTCTCTAAATCCCCTTACTCAGATGCACAGTGAGGATTTGGTGTTTATTACACAGGCAGGAGAGATGTGCAGAGAAGGAGGTGAGGAGGCCTAGGCCAGTACCAGCGGGGCTCACGCATCCACTCATTCCAGACTGCTGTGTGGGCAGCGTGTAGCTGATCCCTTTCAAAGGCAAAGCCAGTTTAAAAGTAGATACCTCTTGATCCTGTTGCCTTAAGATGCCAGCTTTCACACAAGGAGCACACTTCACTCCCAGGCCTCTGTGAGCCCTCCTCCACCCTCCCTCCATCTCCATCTTCCTTCTCCCTGAAAACCTTGAGGATTTGGAATACTTCCTGCCCACGTTTTCAACCAAGGGACCACCAGGGGATTTCAGATTTTATTGTTTTTTTCTTCGGGATCGGAATAGCTCTAACCAGCTACTATTTGAAAAACATAGCGGTATTTTTTGCTTATTATCAAAAGGAGAACAGAGTTTTCCTGCAACTAAATGAGAACTTGATACCTTTCTTGTCCCGAGGGTGTGAGTTTGCACGTGTGTGTGTGTGTGTGTGTGTGTGTGTGTGTGTGTGTGTGTGTGTGTGTGTGTGTGTGTGTGTGTGTACGGGGGGCGAGGGAGGTAGAGGGGGGTCCAGCCTTCCCTTCCTCCATTTCTTTCTCCTGGTCGCCAAAGCCCATGTTCTGAACCACACCAAGGAGGGCAGCGTGCCTTTCACCAAAGGCAGACCATCAGTAATTAGCTTCTTGCCTGCCTGTCTCTGTCCTCTGTGTCCATAGGGTTCTCCTCTCTTGTCAGTCTGTCTCTTGTCTGCAGGCAGCAACTGTTTTTCTGGAGCGCAGAAATCCCCAAACTTGACAATCACTACAGTCTTTCTGTCTTTTCTCTTAAACAGCTTTTTTAAAGCCCCCGGAGACCCTTAAAAAAAATGCAAATGGAAATTATGCTGGAAGCTGAAATGAACATTGTTGTGAGTCATGAGATCCTGGCCACACGGGGACAAACTATTTTTTATTTGGGGTAATATTTCTTCTTTGGCATTTATTACACCTCTGTTAAACACAGCTCGTGTGACACAGTGTTACTCATAGGCAATCAGAGAAAAAGCTGAAAGTTGAGCCATCAGTAGGGCAGGGCAACTTATTGTTAATAGCAGCCATTAAAGCTGAAAGGAAAAATTACCCATCTGCCCCCGCCAGACCTGTCTGCCTGAGACCCAGCGGGCCTCCAGGCCGGAAGGGGGGCTGGGCGAACATGAGGGAAGGAGAATGGAATGTAGAAACCCGAGATCTGTGTAGGGCAAGGTAGGGCTGAATTCAAGTTTGGGCCCTACCCCAAGAATAGGAAAAACCCCACTGATCTCAAGCACTCAAGCTGTGCCTCTGTCTGATCACCCTTGTTCACGAAAGCACCTGGTGGCTCTCGCAAGATTCATTTTAGCTAAAGATAGGAAACTCAGCAGAAAGATGCTGCGAGATTCATTTTAGCTACAGATAGGAAACTCCACAGACAGATGCCTACAGTAGCAACACCTTCTAATTATGCAATGCTTTCCCCCACAGGATGTAATTTGTAACAGGTTTACTCTACCCAAATTCTTTGCCATTAGACCTTTGGGGTTCAGCGATGCAATTTTTTTTAAAAAAATTTAACAAAGTCTGTATTTAAAAGAGCATACGGTTTAAAATCCTTTTAGACATTTTAAATCCTAGCCAAAGATGCAACACCACTGACAAGCCACTCTGACAGCATGCTTGTTGATGGGAAAATATAAGATGTCAGCTGGGAAAATAAATTTGAGAGGGCTTTGGGGGAGTGTGTCGATACAGCTCACACCAGGCCTGGAAGGGAGAGGCAACGGGCCCATTTTGCAGACGGTGTTAACTCACTTGGGTGCAAAGAGCGACTCGTTATCAGGATCACATATCCATTTGGAAAGCTATAATAGAAACTGGACATGTGGCTTGGAGGATGGCTCGTGAACAGCACTGCCCCCTCCCCTTCCCCTGCCCACACTACCCCTTAAGAGGACTGGCGTGGTGGGACAATACTTTGCAGCCCTGCACACTCTTTTGGGTGGAGATATTAGAATGAGGTTTGAAAGGCCAGTTGGAGGGCCCCAGAGATGACACAGAGACTGGCTGGAAGTCTGAGCTGAGCTAGCGGCACTCATCATTGAGGCAACCCCTGAGTGCACGCCGAGCTCAAGGTAAGTGGTGGGGCCTGTCAGAGAGGGGAGATGCCGCTGACTCAGACCCAGAGAGGCATTTCATACTCAGTGTCTGATTTCTCAGATCTGATCACATCCAGTTCCAGGCTTCAGCCCTAACTGTTCCTTGGCTATCAAAGCTAGCGTCAGGTCAGGTCAGCTTAACTCATCACCAAGGACGTTCTCGATAAAGCTTGGTTCCTTCTTGCCGTTGGTGGCTTTGTCTCACTGAGAGCAGTGGTTCTCAGCCTTTGTGTTGGCAGCACAATTTTGAACCCTAGAATTATTTTGGTTGCGTCTTGGAATGAATTTTCATCTCTCAGAGGATCTTCAGCCCATGTCCCTCATTGAATAGAGCTTTTTTTTCTTCCCCGACCCAGCTCTTAAATACAGTTACCACACGCTGCCCTTGAAAAGACGCTGCCTCTTATCTTCAAGTCTTGGTGGATAGATTGCCCCCTGATAGACAGAACTGGGGAAACCACTCAACTCAGCACTTACCTACAGGCACATGTGTATCTCATGTGTACTGGCAGTTATACTGTAGTCCATTCAATTGCTTTAAGCATTAGTTTTGTGCACTTATCAATTGTTGAAGAGTCTGACAGTTTGGGCTTCAAAATTTCGTGTCAGAGACCATAGAGTTCAACATCTCTGCTGCGGGATTTCCACGCTGTGTTTAAGTGTGGAGAGTGTTTTGGGGGGTTTGTGTCTTAAGGGATAAGCTGGTGAGGAAGAGGATGGGAAGGGCAGGACTAGTGGTCCACACACATCATCTTACAGCCTTTACCTATACCCCCCCCCCCACCTTGCTTCTCCTTCCTCACCTGTGGAGTATCTCTAGAGGGCATTCATGAAGTCGCCATGAGACACCTGCTAAGTGTACTGGAAAGAATTAGGTGTTGGAAACACATGGAAAAGCAGGTGTTGGAAAGAATTAGTTGAGGTGAGGTTGGATGAGAGAGAAGCAGGCCTGGCGAGGGACCTCTGGGGGCAGGGCAGAGCTGACCAGCATCTTTGCAGGGTCAGCGCGGTGAATCCACCTCGAGAGGGAGGTCCAGGACTCAGGAAGGTCAGGAAGTGATTCTCCTAGTATTCCTCATGCTGTGCGGAGGCAGTTTCCTAAAATGTTAGGTCCACTTTGGATTCTTTGATCTTTAAGAAACATGAATAGGAGAAAAGGCTAGATGGCAAGACAGATGAATTTCAAAGGGGGCTGTGATTCTCTATCCTTTAGAAGAGAAGGCCACTGGTTTGTTGAATTCAGAGGGCTGCTCTGAAGAGGATGTGACAGGAAGTTCCTCACAGAGAAGTGACAGAGCAAGAGAAAATAAACTTTAAGTAAGATGTTTTCCTTTTTAAGTCAGGTACAGGGTCCTTTGGGAAGCTTCAACAAATTCAGATTTTTTAAAAAAAATTTTTGTCTCCTCTCATGGAATCTACTAAATAAAGATGTCCTTTCCACAAGCATGTCATTAAATGCCGGCCTCCCAAATGAGATGAGAAGTCTCTGTGGCGGGAGATAGAAAAGGCAGCTCCTAGCTGGTTTGGGTTGGTTTAGCATCTTCAAAGTGAGAATGAGTTTCTTAAATTATCAATACGTCCTTGGATTTCTGAGGCCCAGTACAGATTCCTTTGTGATTTCCGTGTCAGCCGTGTCCCCCCTGCGCCTCCAGCCCCCAGTGGGTTGCACAGCACCACGCCGTAGCCCTCACCGTGGTTAGAGACAGCGTGGGCTCTGTGTCACAGATACCGCTGAAGTGGCTTCTGTGACCAAAAGCGAGGGAGGAGTTCACCCTTGGTTACGATTTAGGGGGAGAGTATATTTTCCATGGACCTGCAAAATCTGTTCAAATGCAGTAACTTTAAGACCTTCCAAAGACTGGAAGGGGTAGAGGGAGGCCATGGGCACCAGCTCTAATCTAATTTTTCTCCCAGAGTCATTACCATCGCAAGCATTTCCTTTCCGTCCCCTGTAGGTACACCACATCGCGCCAACAACCCGTGGCCCAGCAGGAATATACAGTATCCTTTGCCAGTGTCGATCAGGGCTTGATTACACTTCACGGCTGTAATTCAAGCCTACTAATCCTCCTCTGCGTTAGGAAAAGAGGCCTGTTCTATTAGATAAGCTGATTACTGTCTGGTGTGTGCTTCATGCCTAGCAAGAGTTGTTTATATGTGGAATTATTGCTGGTTGGAGTCTGTGCTTTACTGCCCCGGGTAAGCTTGCACAGAGGGGTCAGGGAGGGGTGGGGGGATCAGGCTTCACCTCGGATCCGGGAGGGGTGAGAAACAGAGTCTTGATTACAGCTGCTGCTCCCTCAACCTCTGTGCCCGTGGCTAAATATTTACTTTTCTTCTCTGGTACCGGAAGGAACCAGATAAGATTTCAAGAGTCTGAGACTTTTGCCTTCAGGACGCCCTGTCAAAGATCAAGGGTGAAAGATCACTGCCCCAGACTCTTCACGTTTCTGATGAGGCTTGCAGGGCCATCCCAGTGGTGGGGTGTCTCGAGGGCTAAGTGAGAGAGGAATACAGTGGGATGCAGTTGAGCCTGAGGTGAACGCAATAGCCACAGACCCAAGAGTGCCCAACCACAGGGCCGGGATGCCTGCAAGACCATTTGAATGCTTTCTCACATTCAGAGATGTTTTCTTCAAAGCCACAAAAGCCTTGAAACCACCTTTGTCTCTCCCTCCCAGCCCATCTCTGGTCTGGTGTGCAGCTTGTGGCTTGGGTGCAGGCTATGAAGCCCTGATTCTTCACAGAGGAGGAAGTGCATGTGTTACAGTTGTCTGCCAGGGGATGTTGGTGGGACGGATGCTGGCTGCACTCTCGTGGTCCCCCTCCCCGCACCCCGTTCACTGAAGCAGCTCTTCGGGGAGAGAGGGTGGGGTGTTGTGTCCTCAGATGCAGAGCTGAGGTTCTTTTTAATAGTGGCTCTTAATTGTTTAAGTCCTGCAAGTAGTTGCTGCACTTAACGGCGTGGGGATGAGGTGAGGCTGAAACAGTTACAGGTAAATGTGAACACCTGGTCCCTGGCTTTGGTCCACCACTGCGCCAGCATATGTTGGTGTCTGTTTGTGTATTTGAATATGTGACAGCCTTTGCTGGAGTAAGGAAATTAGGATGAATGTCAACACGGCTTAATTGTGATCATATCACAAGCAGAGGCCTTTTGGAGGGTAAACTTCCTCCACACCAGGGCATTTTAATGCTCTATTTATTGGTCAGCTTTTCTCCATGAAACGGTCCATTCCTTTAGGGCAGGCATTTTGTCTTTTATTTCTGTGTCCCCAGTACACATAGTACTTACCTGGCACATGGTAAGCCCTCAAGAAGTGATGTTTTTGATTTAATGAATGAATAACCTAATTAACTGTATTTCAGTAAAGAAGAGCTGTACCCAAGAATAAATATAAATTGTTAGCTATTTATCATAGCTCACCGCACGTGTATTCCTTCTTTCCTGCTATTCTTTCCAGGAAGCAGAGACTCCAAATCCCCAGGGACATGGGTGTTTCCTTCGATGTAAAGGGCATGGCCAGCTAAAGGCAGGACAGCAACACCGCAAAGCCAAGTCACATGTTAGGAAGGACACCGTGACATATGATTTAGGAGGAAGGGCCACTGTATTATGTCCTAACCACTGGGCGTCTGGTCTATGTAACACTTCTGTTTTCTTTTCTTTTTTTTGGCCGTGCTGCATGGCTTTTGGGATCCTAGTTCCCTGACCAGGGATCGAACCAGAGATCCCTCGGCAGTGAAAGCGAGGAGTCCTAACCATTGGGCCTCCAAGGAATCCCCAGGGTAATGCTGCTTGATCCACAAACATCTTGAGAGTTATTTTATCTCTCCTTCCCTCTCTACCTTTTCTAGGGAAATCGATGTCTTTTAAAGATCAGCATAGTCTCCAAATGGATAAATTGTACCCCCTTGGGGGATTTCTTTTTCTTCGGGACTTAATTTATACTCCTAGGAAAAATCCAGAAGGATCCACACAGAGGGTTGTTGTACAATAACACAGAGCTGTGGAAAGCGAGTGCAAAGTTTTTAAGTCTAATTTCAGCAATGAAAAGTTTCTTTGACGTGCATTGATTAACTTTTTCTTCTTTAATTTTAAGGGATGATAAACCTATACCTTTAGTATACCCATCATTGTGTACATGGCTTGAACTTCTAAATTTCAGTTAAAATTTAAGACAGGGTATCTACACGAGATCCCAGGATTGTACGTTCCTATGTTCCCAGTGTGTATGTGAGAGAGTGTGGGTGCTGTCACTTAGATGATGGAGGGGCAAGTAATGGGGTCTTTCCACTTCTACACATGAACTGAGTAAATGCTTGGCTATCCAAAAAATAATTGTCTGGGAAAACCATACCTTGAAATTCACCTTAGCATCTTTGAGATAATCTCAGAATTATTTTAGAGTGAAGAAAGGAACAGTGATCCTGCAATCCCAGAGACTCTGCCTCTGACCGCAGAACTAGCTGTGAGCATTTTCTCACGGGACATAAGCACAGACTAATGCCTTTTGAGAGTCTAGGGTCCTACCAAACACAGAGCAGCATGAATAGCAGTAAGGCAGAGAGCAATTAAGAAGATCTCTGCTTTTTATTCTGTTCATATTTCTTTCCATCCCTGTCACTTCAAGGCTGGGCAACTATCTCATCTTACATGTGTTGCTGCTGTCCTGAGTTTTAAGACCAGCAGCAAAAGTAGCAAAAGTATTTAGATTTGGGCAGGAAAACAAAAGGGAATTTAAAAGTGTAAGAGTGTAGGTCCACCCACCCCTGCAAAACCGTTAGGTGGCAGCTAGCACCAAGTAGTAGTTTTATACCCTGTATAGGGCTTACATCGGCCACTTTCAAATGCCACCACGCCCCATCCCTTTTTTAAAACAGCTTTTACTAGCATAGTTAATAAATGCCAAAATCATCCAAATAATTGGCCTTGCATGGAGGTCAGTGGAGCCTTAGGGTCCCAGGAACCAAAGTCGGTTTTGGGGGGAACTGCATACACAGCATTTGCATTGGTTTACAGAATTTTTAAATTAGCTAGTTGTTTTCCTAACGTTGTCATGGTTCCATAACGGGTTTGAGATAATGTTTGAAGATGAGAAGGAAAGGCTGAGAATAATTCTATAACTTTTTTATTTTATCCAGGCAAAATGAATATATATATGTATATATATGTATATATATATACATATATATATGCACATTCAGCCATCTTTTTTACATTTTAATTTTGCTTTTATTCTGCATTCATACCCCATATTATAAACAAGACTTGAACGATCTCTGTCTACTTTCAAAAAGAGAGAGAAGACTACATTCAACCATCTTGATGCGAGTGCTAAGCGCTTCTTTCATTGGAGGACGTCAAAGAACCTTTCTCCTCATTTTTCTATGGGTCTAAGTGTCATCTGGTAGCATATGAAGGCAAAGAGATGGCCCTGCAGTTCTGCTTTGCAAATTGGGAACAGAACCTGGAACTGGAGGGTGTCTCCTACTGTGTGATATCAAACCTTGAAACCAAGGTCACGTGCCAGCAACCCATCTCCACACATTACCAAACAGCAACAGCACAGCACCTTAAATTTCACTTCCACATCTCCTGCCACAAGAAGTGAAGACAAATTCAGCTTAAAAAAAAAAGGTTTGCACAACTGCAAACTGATGGTTTTGGTGTATGAACAATTCTGTGACTTTTCGGTTTACTTGAAGACATAATGGGGCAGAGGGCATTGAAGCTGGGAAAACCACATGTGTGTTGTTAGTAGCTTTTCTTGGTTTAGCCTCTTTCAGGAGAGCAGAGGAAATGAAATTCTGCAAAAGGCAGCATGAAAGTTCACACTGACCTCCAACCTGTGAAAGTTGCCAGCTGCTAATTCAGGCCCTAGCGTCCTGGGTCAGCCCTGTGCTTTCTTCAGGGCTCTGGCCCTTGCTTGCTACCAGCCCGGCTAAGATTGGAGGCGGCTGGGATGTAGAGGGAAGGCCCTGGCAGTGAGTCCACTGCAGAACTAGTTGTGTGCCCATGGGCCCTTCTGAATCTACTGTGCTTCCATTCCCCCATCCGAATAAAGGGGTTAATAATACCCCATAATGTTCAGGTGAGAGTACAAGCAAATGAGCTTATTTTTGGCAAATTGCTTTGAAGTTTCATTCCCCCACAAGAAAATATCCCTGTTTCCATGGCTCCCGTACCATTTGTCCACACACCTATTGCTTTCACTTTGTGTTATCAGCCGATGCTTCTCTTTTCCCCATGATTCTGCAGACTTCTCTTATTTCTGGTCGAGTCTCTCCAGCTGAAATACAGGACCCAGCAGAGAGTAGATACTCGGCATATGTTTGTTGAGTGACTGCTTGACCAAGAGACCAGCCTGGGTCCTTGTTGGGATGGCCGTGTTGGTGAAATTGTGCAGGCTGGCAACACTTTGTGCAGGCTGAGAGATTTTTGTTTTAACGGAGCTGTAAGGCTGTCCCTAGACATAAGTGGACATGACCAGTCTGGCAGAGTCAGAGTGTCACTGGAAAGCAAGCAGCTCCCAAGGAGAAAAGCAAAGTTGGCTTCTGAGATGACTGTGTATCTGTCACCCCAAAGAGCACGAGGTCCTGTAAGGGCCTCTGATGAAGTGGGGACAGGTGGGGTCTCCTCTCTTTACTGCAGGGGACTTGCTGGGCAATCAGCACTCTGTACCTCCGTGTCCTCAGCAAAATAGATGCACTTTGCCAGTGATGTACCGTCATGGAGGGGCCTAGTAGGACCATGGTGACATCAGCCTGGTGGAACAGTTAAGAGATATTTTGTGGGTCGGAGAGATGCCGGCTCACTCAGTAGAAGAGAAAACAAGATACCTTTTCAGATAAGTGTAGTAAGAACCACAGTAAATAAGGCCCAGCCTCAGGGAGGCAGATCTTTAAAGGAAAATTAAGATCTCCATCATCTGTCTCTCTGTCAACCGTTGATGTATTTAGCGAGTGCCTCGTGGTGCTAAATGCTTTTTGATGATGATGGTCCTGATGACCACCGTACCTCCCCACAGAGGGAGGGCACCTCCTGGGTGAGAGTTCTTGGTGGTGGTGGGGGGCTCCATCGCAAGCACACAGAAGGAAGGAATGGTCCAGAGAACGCTTCTCTCTTCTCTCCCCTACATCCTGATTTTACCAGGATGTAAAAGCAACACCAACAAGAAAAAGGCCGACTGAAAATCAGAGCCTAATCGCTCCCATCTGCTTCAGCGCTGCTTCCCCTTGCTGCCTGCCAGGATGTTTGCCGCAGACGCTCAGTAGCACATTATTTTCGATAAGTTGCAATCATTTACTTGAAATCGACTTCTCCTTTAAGATGTCCCCCTGGAAACTTGAATCGGCATTTGAGAATACTTGCTCAGGGTAGAATTTGAACGCTTATACTCAAGTGCAAGAAAAGTGAAACCCATTTGACTGCCAGGTGTTTATATTTCCGAGATCTCGGCCACGTGGACTCTGGTGGGAAGAGGGGACACCACGGAGGACAGCCCAGGAGCTCAGAGCCACCGCGGAGCTCATTCCCCAAGGAAAGGCACAGGTGCTGAGACGGGAAAGATTGGAAACGATGGCTTCATGGACTCTTCCCCAGAGCAGAAATGTCACGCCTCTCTTAAGCCAATCCTTTCTTGGTCCCCATGACATGTTTCTCCTTTATGGTGAGACCAGGCTAGTGATGACTGAAGGCGTGTTTTGCAATCTGGAGCTCATCATCTCAGCGTCCTTCCCCCATTCCACCACCACAACCAGCGTTTCTTGTTCAGCATTCTCCTCCTCTTGCCCGGGATGAGACTCTAGACACAGCCAGCAGCCCGTCCTGCCTTCCAACCTTCCTCATCAGGAAAAGACTTGGTGCCTTCAGAGGCGACTCAGAACGTTTTGAGAAGCAGAAAAAGCCTCTTGCTTCTCCTGTAGCCTGTGTGCCTGAGGTTTCTGCAGCCCCTGGTGTCCGAGAATGACACCGGCGACTCATTAGCAGCAAGACGTGTGCTTCGGGTGGTTTTTGCAAAGAGTAGTGATGGATCATACACGTACCCTCCCTGAAGGACCCTGACTGACCTTGTGTACATTTGTGAGATGACTGTCTGGGGTCACAGGTGTTGTTTGTGGTCATGGAAAAAGGAAAGCTAATTGGCAGGTGTTTTGAAATGGACCTGGGATGCCCATAAATAGACCGGAGTCCTTCCGCTGGGGAATTTCTGCTACCATCAAAGCGAACGGAGGTGATTTCTTCTCTAAGTGGGCCGCACTGGGATTTCTCTTTCCCTTCTCCTGTGTCCCTCTTCCAGTTCTCTGGAGCTGGCAAATCCAGCAGGCTGGTTAGAGTACAAACATTATGTTACTATGGTGTAAGGAAAATATCCCAATACAAGCTGTATGTAGGTGGGCAAGTTCCAGCAGCCGAAAGTCATCTGTTAGAACTTGGTCTCACATATTGCAACTGCTCTTACATTTGCTTCTAGGATGACAGCTTAGCCTGCCTTAGCTTTCCTCTGGTCAAGATGGAATCCCCACTTTGCTTCCTTCATCACAGAGGTGGCAGAGTACTCTTGGCTGGTTTCCACACGCAGCCACCCCTCACCACCCACCCCTCTCTTTCCTGGTTCTGACTACACCCCTCCAGGCCATCCAACACCCCGACCAGGAGCCCTCTCCTTCCCCTGCTCCAAACTCCAGGCTTCCCAGATCTTCTCCCACTTCTGCTAATAGCCTGAGTGATACCCAAGAGAGGCCCCTCTAATGATCAAGGCTTTTTCTTTTTTTTTTTTTTTTTATTTAATGCGGGCCTCTCACTGTCGTGGCCTCTCCCGTTGCAGAGCACAGGCTCCAGACGCGCAGGCCCAGCGGCCATGGCTCACGGGCCCAGCCGCTCCGCGGCATGTGGGATCCCCCCGGACCGGGGCACGAACCCGCGTCCCCTGCATCGGCAGGCGGACTCCCAACCACTGCGCCACCAGGGAAGCCCCTAGGGCTTTTTCTATCTGTTCTAAACCTTCTCTTTTTTTGCAGGGAGAAATTCTCCCCAGTGGCTTCTCAGGTTTTTCTGTGACTTGCCTCTAGTTATTAAATCTGCCTCTTTCTAATTTCCTCTGTAACATTCTACCCAACAAGAAATCACTCTGCCTTCTAGAGTTCTTTCTTTCCTTTTTTTCTTAATAGCTTGTATTAGCTTAGATTGGTTGAGCTGCCAAACGCAAATAAAACAAAACAAAAACCTCCCCAACTCCCAAGACAACTTGGCTTAAACAAAATGCAAGTTTATTTCTCTCACTTTCATATAGTCTGAAGGTGACCACAGACTGGTCTGTAGGATATGAGAACTTCTATCTGGTTTCTCTCTCTAGTGTGGCTTCTGTTCCCCAGGTCAACTCATGGCCCAGAGTGGCTGCTAGAGCCCCAGCCATTATATTCATGTTCCAGGTAGCAAAAGGAAAAGAGAGAAAGAGGCAAGAAAGGCATTCCTTCTTTTTAAGGATGTTCCTAGGAGTTTTATATCTATCTTCTACTCATCTATCACTAACTGGAATTTTGTCACTGGAGGCATGACCACATCTAGCTGCAAGGGAAGCCGGAAATTGTCTTTCCTCCCAGTGACCCTGAACTTAACTAAAAATCAGTGTTCTGTGTCCATGGAGAGGAATGTGTTGGAAGAAACCAGCAGATCATCCTTTTCCTTCATCTTTGTACCAAAGCTCTCTGCCAGGCTCTTTTCCTAGCTGTCCCCTCTCCTAGGTCCCATACAGGAGAGAGACACATGCTCCATCCCATCTCATATCTCAAGAAAAATATTAGTAGAGTTAAAGCACACATTTACATGAAGTGATCTTATTATTATCAGTGTTAGTTGCAGTGGTAACGGCAGTCCTGAGATTCAGCGAGTCTTTTCCATCCTCTTATAGATTCAAAGAAATTGTGTTCCAGTGGAGGGAGAAGTAGAAGGACCAAGTTAAAGAGGCCGAAGGGATGGAGACAGCCAGAATGTTTCACCTCATTTCCTGATTCTAGGCCCTGTGTCTGACCCTGACTAGAATTTGCTGTCTGCCAACTGTAATGACATCCCTCTGTCCTTGGTCTGCACACCTCTGTCTGTGGAGGTTATCTGGCAGAGGTGTCCCTTTCCCGCCTGTTAGAGAGTAAGCCTCCTCCAGAGGATGAAGGTGTACTATTAGTAGAAGTATGTGTCTTCTGTGACTTGTGGAATTGGAAATAATCATGAAGCAAGTTAGCTAAGTTATCACTATCTTCTGTAAGGACCCCTCAAAATCAACAGCACATTGTATTAGGAACCCTGCCGTTGAATTATTCTGTAATTTTCAAAAACCGGAAAGATTTTTGTGGGAACAAAATGCTCTTTTTTTCAAACTTAGTTCTGAGGAAATCGTTTGGAAGGTGGGAGGAAAAAAAAAAATTCTGCTATGATTGAACTTGAAAATATGCAAGTCACCGCTAGTCACTAGGAGCTAGAAAAGCATTCGTAGTCCTAAGACAGTGGAATTATGTCAAGATGATAAGATCACACATGATACAAATGTGGCAATATCCAATTATCTTAATATTTTGAGTGTGGAGTTTCTCTGTGCCCCGGCAGAAAGGGATGACTGTGAGGTCTGAATCCCACCCAAAAGTCGAAACTGAAACACATTTCTTCAAACCTTGATCATGAATAGAATCTTTGCTCCCTTCTGGTTATAATTTATTTATTTTTTAATGGAAATTTGAAAGCAACCATTAAAGAGGACATCCAGGCTAGCTTGTCTGACACAAGGTGAGATTGCTTCAGAGCTGAGTGGTTCCCAGAAGGGTCTTTTCAGCCTTCTAGGAGGATTGCGTCTTACAGTGTGAGCTCTGCCGGGTCAGGGTGCTTTCTGGCTTAGGTAGACTAAAGCCGGGGGCTCTTGTAAAGAGGGGACACACCAGGCTTCAGAGGAAGTGGGATTCTTAATGTGCTTGGGAGAAGAATAGCAAGAAAGGAACATAAAGAGGGGGAAAGAGGAGAAAAAAGAAGAAGACGTTTTGAAATGTATTCTTTGAGCTGAGGATCGATTTCCTGGGCTTGATGGTGTCAGTCTGAGCTTGCCTTGGAAGCACAGCACAGTGAGGTAGGGTGTGTGTGTGTGTGCGTGTGTGCGTGTGTGTGTGTGTGTGTGTGTCTGTACACTCATTAACTTAGCCTGGTTCCTTCTGCCTTGCTGATTCCTAATATATGAAAACCAAACTCTTAACCCTAAATCTATCTTGCTTTCTTATTCTTCCCAAAGGGACCTTTATCGATGGAATTGATTTAGATTTAACCAACAATTGAAAACCTACCAGTTACCAAGCACGGACATGTGCTTTTGTAAAAATAACCTTATTTAATCCTTTAATAAGAATCGTGGCGTGGTTGATATTATTATTGACGGTCGGGTGATAAACTGAGCTTAAGGGAGGCAAGGTCATGCAGTGGGAGCCTTGGACCTGGCTTTGTACCAGTGTCCTTCCTTCGTGCCATGTTACAGAGCTGACAGAAGAGGGCTTGGGCCCTTACACTTTGGGAGGATATTGAAATCTAATGGGAGAGGAAATCTGTCAGGAATTAGCACTTGCAGGCAATGTGCTAGGTGCCTAATTGAGACTCCAAGCTACAGAACATTTTCATCTTAAGGCAAGAGAATAGTGAGCGATCTCTCTTTCTCCGTGGTCACTCCCTTGAGAAGCTGCCATTGTAGGGAGAAGCTTGCATCTCTGGGATTGCACAGCAAGCTGCCAACCAGTGGCTCCCAATTTCTCATGCTTTTTACGTACAACTGGGTAGGAAACCGTTTCTTGCATCATGAGCTACCAGGTGCCGTCTGGGCCTCTCGCACCCTGTGCCGGTCCTCCCCGGGGAGCTTTTCTTCTTCTCTCACCCCTTTAAGCATGGCAGTCTGAGGCCAAGCCCAGTGTGATGTCATGCCCTCCTACCAACTTCTGCAATAACTCTTTAGGCCAAGGGGTTCCCCGTGCAGCAGTCCAAGCTAGAGCTATTAAGGCCCAGTGCCCCTCACCCAGGCAGCCGGCACCTGTCCAGGAAGGCAGGAGTCTGCTGCCCAGCACATGAGCCTGCTGTCTGCCAGCTGGCCCAGGAGGCTCCGTGTGCCAAGCAGGGGACGTGTGACGGGATCCATGCCCGAGTGTTTCCTGAGAAGTAGAAAATGCATGTGACCAGGGCTGCCAAAGCCTGGCCCAGAAAAAGGGATGACAAGAAAAGCAAGGCATGTTTCTCTAAAGAAGACCCAAAGATATAAACCACCACCACCACCACAAAAATCTGTAAAACCTTCTCCAGAGTGTCATATATTTGTATTTTCACCTCCTGCCCTAAAACTTCTCAGAAAGCCTTGCACGTAGTAGTGGATGGTAAGTGTGAAAAAATGAGTGTATCATTAAGGTCCCTGCTCGACCAATTTTATTTTGCAACTCAGCACAGTGCCTGGTACCATAGGAGATGCTCAATGAGTATTTGTGGGATGAAATGCTTGAGGAATCTCAAAGTCTTGCTGTCAACTGACTAAAGCCCTCAAGTCTCCTTGCTTGGTCTACCTGCCTAACAAACCAAGACGAAAAGTTGAAAGGCCTAGAAGACATCTTATCTTCATGTCGAAACCCCTGGTGATGCCATAAGAAACCCTAGACCCGTGGGTCCCAACCTTGGTGTCCCTAAGCTTCTCAAGGGCTAAGAGACAAACAGCTGGCAGTCCAAGGGTGGCTGTCACACTTGAAGTCTCCATGAACTTGGCCTTCTCATCTGACACATCTGCTCCAGGCAACTGTAGCCTCAGAGATCTCCACCTAGGCCGGGTGGTCTCCACTCAGGTGGTAACTCGTTCTTCCATGCTATCCAGAAGCACTGACTGACAGCTATCTCTAATGCTGGTTTGTAACATTCAGGAAATCACATTGCTAATCGTTGCCATTTGTTGGGTGGACAGACTCTTTTCAAAACACACAAAAACGCTTGTCCATCAAACAAATGAAGGGGTTGAGAATTAGGGGGTGAAAAACATTGGGACCTACTACCCTGAGCTTCAAGCCACTGACATCAGATGTCGGTCCCATCTTTGGTTCAGGAGAATCAAATTATGTCATTGTTATTTTTCAGCTCAAGCTAGGAATTTATGATTTGTGGGTACAGGTGTGCTTGTGGGAAATGAAGGAAACTGGAGGAAGGAAGAGAGGGTGTGTATCCCTTGGGACTTTTTTGGTTGCCAACCACCTACTCTGACAACATTATGCGCCCACCACAGGCCTCAGGGCAGTTGGTGTAGCGTGCAAGAAGGGACTAGAGGAGTCTAAACCCTGGGCTTCTTGAAGCCAGAGCCTGTGTCTGATGATTCTTGGAAATCCCAGCACCCACCTCATTCCTGGCACCTCAGAGGCCCTCAGTTAGTGATGTAAGTGAACTGAGCATTCCTCAGAGGGCTCACTTTGGGTGACATGGTATGTGTGGCCCCTTCACTGTGGGCCACTCTCAGCCCTCCCAGGAATTCTTCCCCAGGTACCAGTCATGTGCCAGGCTCTCCCCAAAACCCAGAGCGTTCATCGTGGATAATGTTGGCTTACTGGGGACATACGAGGCTGCGCGTTCTGGAGGCTCTGGCTTAATGACTGTGTAGATTTGCTTACTTAGAATTTTCAGGCTGATTTGACAGATTTTTGAAGTGGGGGTGGAAGAGGTGACAGAGGGAAAGGCCCTGTACTAGTAGCTGACTCTGGTCCAACTTATAACTGGACCAGAGGGAGAAAGAGCCCATCTAAGGAACTGCCTCGCCAAGGACAGTGGACCGAGGCAGAGAGCATCGGAGAGTACCATCCTGCATCCTTCCCTCCTTCCCTTTTTCTCATATATTAAGAGATGCTTGAATAGATGCTCAGTGCCAGAGGCTCTGTGTGGTCATAGGGGGGATACGTAGATGTAGGACAGGTTGTCACTGCTTTTCAGAAGCTCACAGCCTTGCTCTCAAGGCGGCAGGTGTGACCTTGGTTGTTCTGAGATGTGCTGTGGCTGTGGTGTAGATAGAACTTGCCCTGGTGGCTCAGAGGCTAGGGAGCTCCTTTTTAGCTGTTGTCTGGGTGGGTTTCATGGAGAAGGACTTTGAGCTGAGATTTGAAATAGGATGGGACTGTAGTAAGTGGATTCTTCTGGCTGAGATGGAAGAGGGCGTTCTATCATGGCTCAGTGGCTCCAATCATGATGGTCCTATTGGCCGAAAGAAGTAATTGAAGAGGACCAAATTTGGAGGAAATTGTAAAGAAATTAAGAAGTCAGTAGGAACAACTTCCTTCCCTACCTCATATCTGGTTGTCTTCTGCCTAGAGTGTCAGTCATGACCTAGGCCTCAAAAGACAGTTTGTGTGTGCGTTTGTGTGTGTGTGCATACACGCACACATACGCAGAATTGAAATAGCATCCGCTTGGCTACCATTTGTGACAGTCAGAATCCTAACGTTGTAGTAGAGGGTAAAGCGTCTAAGAGTTGAAGACCTAGATTCTAGTCGTGGCTTGTCCCGTTTGCTTTGATTTGGGGAAAATTACTTTGCCTTTGTAACCTGCAGTTATCTACTCTCTAAGTTTGGAATATTCCTTCATGTTTTATAAGGTGATGCAATTCATTGCGCACAAGTACTTTCTGAACAAATAAAAGGTGTTAACTGTGATATTTTCAGGAGGCAGGCACTTTGTTCTATTTCTAAAAAATGCAAGGACAATGGATTTCTGTCCCAGTACTTCTGTCCAAAGTTCTGACCCCCCGGGAGATGGCAGAGCAGGGCTGGGGGTGAGGCTGGCAGAGCTTCCCTCCCCCAGCTTTCCTGGTCATGTATGTTGACGAACAGCTCATGGACAGTGGAACAATTGCATGGAGGTTAAGTCTCGTGCCTTCAAATCAAGCAAAGAGGTTGGCCAGAAAGTGTGAGGGCTCCCATCCTGGGGAGAACGCCTCATGCCCTTTCCCAAACCGCCTGTCTGTTGGCTGTCTATCTCTATCATCCCTCTCTATCTCTCAGCCCAGCTTTGGGTCCCTGGACTGCTGTCCGAATCTGAAGACAGCCCTCTCCGTAGATCTGCCCTCCTCCCCTGCTGCCTGCCCCAGACGTGGAAGTATGAATCTAAGCGGGGGGCATTTTCCCCAGCTCTGAAATAACCTGGGACAGGAAACAGCCGGACCCTCCCAGTGCAACCAGTCCTTGGTGAAGAAAGAGTGCCCTCTAGTGGGCATTGTCTGGAGCTGCTCCGGATCCATGTCACAGCTCAGCCAAGGACAAAACAACCCGCTCGTGGCCCTCCTGCCGAGGATCTCGGAAACTGCCTTTGGGTTCGGTTTGTTTTTCTCCTTGTGTGAAGAAAAATAAAGAAAGAACAGCGGGAGACCAGTTGTGAGAGCAGCTCCGACAGTGCTCTGACAGCCTCCTTATCTTGGGAGGTTCACCAAAGAACCCCAGGGCCAGTGATGGCAGCAAGGTAGACCATGACATCGGGTGCTTTTTAAAGGGCATGTGACAATTTCTATATACATCACTTACCTGTCTTGGCCGGTCTCTTCCATGAGGGGTTAGATTTGTGAGAAGGAAACTCTATTGAAGAATGATTACCGAAAGGGTTAAATATCTTGTTGGGTAACCCTCTGTGGAGAGCAAATCCACCGCAGTTGATTTCATTTTTGGTAGTGGAAATGTACAGATCTGACTATTAAAACCCTGTATGTACTGGCATAAACAGGGGAATTTTCCCTTTAAAACCTGTTTCAGTAAAAGCTGTTGGGTGGGGAGCATAGAGGGGCGAGGGCTAGGGAGGGCGCAGGACACCCATCAGGGGAGCAGGAACCTGATCATATGTGATGGTTGCTGGATTAGGTAACAGCTCCGCTGGTTGAAATTGGATCTTGGAGGGTGAGTGTTAACATCTCTGGTGTCCCGGCGAAAGGTTCATTTGAGACCTGCATGGTGCTACAGAGATAAAAAAGGAGCTTTTAAATAATCATTTTGTCTCCTACTTGCCAGAGTGCCGGCTTCAAGCAGTAAATGGGTAGCATCACTCTGCTTAGACATATCGGCCTTTTCGTTTATTTAATGTTGGTGGGATTTTTTTTTTTTTTAACTCCCTGGCCGAACAGTTTCTCATACCAGTGAAGCTCAATACCCATTTTTTTTTTTTTTTTTGCGGTACGCGGGCCTCTCACTGTTGTGGCCTCTCCCGTTGCAGAGCACAGGCTCCGGACGCGCAGGCTCAGCGGCCATGGCTCACGGGCCCAGCCGCTCCGCGGCATGTGGGATCTTCCCGGACCGGGGCACGAACCCGTGTCCCCTGCATCGGCAGGCGGACTCTCAACCGCTGCGCCGCCAGGGAAGCCCCAACACCCATTTTTATAGTGGTACGGATGCTGCTCCTTCTGGGCAGAAACCTGTAGATGCAGTGTTGTTTATTGGTCCATCCGGGCCTCTGCCCAGCACACATACACAGTCCAAGACCCTCAGAACCAGAATCTTCCATGTAAAATAGTGGAAGAGGAAAGTGTTCTTTTGTTTATATTGTGTGTGTGTGTGTGTGTGTGTGTGGATAGTTATGGTGGTGGTTCTGACACATACTCTGAAATTTCTATTTTCACAATCATTTGAGTATAGTTTAAAGGGTGTAATTTGGAGAAGACTGTTGGGTTTTTTCTTTTTCCACATTTTTCTGTTCCTTTATTTTCTTCAGATCTCTGGTTTGGGGCCAATTTATGTGTCCTGAACTCTGAATATAAATGCAAGCACCATTGATGTTATGGTACATTGTATTTCTAGCATACCAATTTCTTCTTGGCCACATTTAGAAATCAATTATATTAAATCTCAGTGAATCCAAATTTCTTTTTGAAGGGTATTTGTTTACAGGAGTCATCAAATTATATAAAAGCTAAGCGAAATGATAACACTCTTACTCTGCGTGTGTGTGTTTTTTTCCCCCAACTAAATGTATCTTTCGTACCTGAGGGGGGAAAAAATAAGAGTCAGTATAGATTACGGCTTCACCCTCTGTGCTAGTCCTGGAACTTCTTTGGTGGGTAGGGGGTTAACGCTGTATCCTTTCAGTGTCCTTGGCCAGCTTTAGCAACTTGCTCTCTTATTTCATTTAAAACCAGTTAGATTTCAAGACCAAGAAAAATATTAATTAGGTAGGTGTACAGAGTTTGTGTGGACGTTTCGTGCTTCCCGTTGATTGTTTAAACGAAAAAGTGGGGCATGGGCGTGGGTGCAACTGAGAGAGGCTGGAAAGAGAAAATATTCTCAGAGGTAAATATTGGGCACATGGGAAATACTAGTAGGAACATGCCCACCTAGTCACCTACCTGGTGCCTGGAGGAACTAGTGCCAGCACTTTGGTCTGTGCATGCCTGTCTCTTTGCCTCTCTTTCTCCTCTCATAACGAATTGAACTTTGCTAGAGGAGCAAGCTAACGGGGTGAGCAGGTCAGTCTGAGGCACAGGTGCTGTCTGACGATGCTCATCACCACCTCAGGTAACGCAGTGTTTAGGTAGCCCTAGGAAAGTGCGTCTTCACCATTAAGATGACATGATTATTTTTTGCTTTGCTACCATCGTTGCGACCAGAAACCATCACAAGATCTGTCCGTGCTGGATCTGTCAGGAAGGATTGTTATAGAGTGATGAGGAAGAAGCACTTGGAGGCATCACTGCCCGGCTCCGGAGTTAACCAGCCTCAGCATCTTGGGGAGATTTCCCGTCAGCCAAAGTTTGCAGCCTCTTCTGGGATACGCTGGCCATATTAGTGTCAGGTTTTGCCTCAGCACCAGTTTTTTAATGATGAAGCAAAAGTGCAACAATTACAGAATGGCTCAGAGTTGATCTTCTTTTTCTTTTTTCATTTGTAAATGGCCCATCGATATTTGTCGTTGGTAAAGTAATGAAAATTCATTCAATAAAATTCACTGGGGAAACATCCATAAACCCCACGGAAATGCCCTCACCTGGAAGAATTCACTGGGCTGTACAGGCCAGGAAGGAAGGGTTCCTGGGCTCTAAGCCCAGCTCCTTGCGGGGTCACATTCTTTTCCCCACCTTTAGGGACTGGTATTCAGGAAATGGTTACTGCATTCATTTCCTTTCTTAAGGAAACCTTTGTTAGTGATATGTTCTTCTGAGGACTTTGTAGATCTGAGTAAATAAATTCAAGGAACTGAATAACATGACTAAATCTTTATTATTCTAAGATCAAAGGGACAGTTTCCCATTACAAAAAAAGGATGTCATTGGAAAAAGGTCCACAAAATAAACCTCCAGGATCCCCTAACCTGTGCCATTAACAATGTAGCAATTTTCTTTTAGTGCAGCAGAATATTAAAAATTCAGATGCAAGAGGAGAACCTGGGTCCTGAAGTGTGGCTTGTTGGGCGTCAGGGAGGACTTCCTTCTTTCCTCCCCAGCTAACTGCCTTCCCCACGTCCTCCTTTCCCTCCTCCCGTCCTTCCTTACTTCATGGGGTGTGGGGGGCACGTGTCCCTACCCCGTGCCTTTAATCCTCGTGTTCCTAACCGCCAGCCCTGGTCCACATGACTTGACCTTCCACTTGACTGTCTCCTGTTTCATGAAAGCAAAGCTGCTGTTTTCCTTTTAGCACAGGAATCGGGCTTTCCTTTGAAACAGCTTCCAAGGTTGCTTCTTGTCATGCCTGTTAGAAGCCAGGAGCATGTGGACACAGCCAGCAGTTATGCTGGTATTATACGTGATGAAATGCCCTGAATGTCTACATGTCCCCTCGGATTGAGCTCAGATCCACCTTCCCTGTCACAACCCCGTGGGGCTGCCTTGCTAGGCTCAGGAGACAACTGCACCTGGCACCGTCCCCGTGGTGCTCACCAGATGCATCCCGGCTGGAAACAGCTCTGGGCTCTCTGGCTGCACCAGTGTTCACATACCCACCAGGCTGCGTAGACCCTGCCATCTCCGTCCCCAAGATGTGAACCCGCATGGGACGCCTCCTCCTCTGTCTTTAATCGTGTTCCTCCTTTCCTACTCTCAGTTTGCTTTTAATTGGAAATTCTTTTCGTGTTCGCTCTCAACAAAGACTTGGCTGCTGACAAGTAAACTGGGCTCAGATGAGTGATTTACTTTATGGCAGGTTGTATGAAGGTAGTAAAAAGAGACTGCCTAGCTCTTCTGCTGATTTACTAAATCGCTTGATCTCTTTCAGTCCAAATCACCCCCTCATCCCCCGCAAATGGTCATGGTGTTTTAATAAAAAGCAGAGCCTCTAACAGAGCTGAGCCTTCTCCATCCTATCAGAATACTGGCTTCTCTGAATCCCCGAGACAGCTTGTTAAAAGGACCTCACCCTTGTTTGTACCAGGATGGAGTTCTTATCACCTGGAACAGATTGATCTCAATGTGGGGAGATGGAAATCCTTAGTCCAGGGGAGAGGTTTAACACTTCCCTCCAAATTAACTGGATTTGCCTGGCTTAGATCATTTGGGAGATGAAAATTTAGGCTGATCGAATATTACAAAGTCAATGAGTATAAAACCACAACGTCACAGAAATCTAAAATTAGAAATGAAGAAGGAAATGCTTTTCCTTGAATTAAAATTTGGCAGTTTGGGGATGAAAGTGAAAACTATATTGCTATCATTAATTTTTTTGTAGATTTGAAATTTCTTTCACTGGTAAAATATGCATAACCTAAAACTTATCATTATAACTGTTTTTGAGTGGACAGTCCGGTGGCATTAAGTACATTCGCATTGTTGTGCAGCCGTCACCACCATCCATCTCCAGAACTTTTTCATCTTCCCAAGATGAAACTCTGTACCGGTTAATCACGAACTCCTTATCTCCCTCCCTCCCGGCAGCCCGTGGTACCCACTGGTCTACTTTCTGCCTCCATCAATTGGACTATGCTAGGTACCTCATAGGATGGGATATAATTAACTTGGGGAACGAAGCAAATCTGTCCTTGCATTTTCTCCTCCTCCAATCCCTCTCTTTTTCCAACCCATTGCTCAGATGCCATATTGCAAGTAATTTGAGACTTAGCCAAACGATACATTGGGAGTTTTTTGTTGTTGTTATTAACCTTTGCTTCGTTGGGTTACTCTTAACACCTCCCCACTCTTTTGGGTCTTCCCGCAGTTTTGAGTATCCGGGGAGCGCAGGAAGAAGAGCCAACAGACCCCCAGCTGATGCGACTGGACAACATGCTGCTGGCGGAGGGGGTGGCCGGGCCAGAGAAGGGTGGCGGCTCGGCCGCGGCGGCTGCGGCGGCGGCAGCTTCTGGAGGCGCCGGTTCCGACAATTCGGTGGAGCATTCTGATTACAGAGCCAAACTCTCACAGATCAGACAAATCTACCACACGGAGCTGGAGAAATACGAGCAGGTAACCACAGCCCTGTGGGGTCTGGGCCCCCCCAGCCCTTCACGAAAAGGGCAGAGGCATCAGGTAACTCAGGGCTGTGGGCGCCGAGGCGGGCAGCCTTTCCTGGAGACTGACATCTGGGGTCCAGCATCTCCGGCCTCACCCCAGAGCCACTTGCTGAACCTGAGCCCACCGAGTCCTTGGTGTCCACTGTTGAAAACCCGGGCAAACTAGAGATAAAGCCATTAAAAAAAAGTCGAAGTTGTAAATGATGATTTCAGAAAACATCCATAGTCAATATAAGGAAAACTCAGTTCCTGGAGCTCTGGAGTGTTTCCCTGTGCGCATGCAGCCCCGGGGCTCTCAGGGTCACGAGCAGAGGGTCATGGTGCTCATGGAATCCTACGGGAACGGACACTAAAGTCCCTCGCTCTACCTAGATTCAGTTCAAATGGGAGTCAAACATGTTCTGCTTTTTATATATGGTGTGCAATACGAGACACACCTCCCGCTAGAAGAAGAGTAGAGGGTCTCAGGGGACCCCTGGAGTCAGACAAAGTTGAATTCCAGTCCTAACACTCCACTAAATGGTCTCTGGGATCCAGTGGTCCACATACTATACCCTAAAAGCTGGGGGTTTTTGGCAAAGAGCTGTGGATTTGGAGTCTAGGATATCAAAGAGCCATAAAAATCATATGAAGGAAAGGCTAAGAAAGGCTTTAAGTCATAGAACAGTATATAAATGTTGTACGGTATTCTAATTATAATAGCGCCCCTCTCTACTAGAGGACCCCCACACACACATACACACACATGTGAATTTTTTTAAATTTATTTATTTATTAATTTATTTAATTTTTGGCTGCATTGGGTCTTTGTTGCTGCGCGTGGGCTTTCTCTAGTTGAGGCAAGCGGGGGCTACTCTTCGTTGCGGTGCGTGGGCTTCTCATTGCGGTGCCTTCTCGTTGCGGAGCAGGGGCTCTAGGCGCGTGGGCTTCAGTAGTTGTGGCACGTGGGCTCAGTAGTTGTGGCTCACGAGCTCTAGAGCACAGGCTCAGTAGCTGTGGCGCAAGGGCTTAGTTGCTCTGCGGCATGTGGGATCTTCCCGGACCAGGGCTTGAACCCGTGTCCCCTGCATTGGCCGGCAGATTCCTAACCACTGCGCCACCGGGGAAGACCCCACATGTGAATTTAAATATCAATATTGTGTCCTCTGGTCAGTATGAGCAATACTACTTTATTAGGAGTCCCTTAACGTCAGGCTGTCCTCCCATTATTTATAGATATATTTGTTGTCATCTCTTTGGATGTGACATTGTCCTGAAGTTCTAAGTTAACTTACTGCCATTGAATTGTTAGGTTTATGGCTTTCTTTTCTTTTTTAAGGGTCACAGAAGAAAGCGGAGAAAAAGCAAAAAGTGGAAGACCCTGTACTGTCCACTTATGACTGTCTAGGTAGAAGGCAAATGCAAACTTAATAGAAAATTTAAATTTTAAAATAGAAATAGGCATTTTAAAATTTAAAGTGAAGAAAGTTTCATTATTGCACTCCTATCTACCTTTGAAATGGATTTCTACAAAGTCCCTTCTTTTGTGAGGGAAAACGGTGTGAAGCTGGAAGCCAAGCGTGGTGAATTTCAGCCATCAGACAGGTGTAGGGAGGGTTCAAGGGGAGGAAAATAAAAGCAATCTTGTGGTAAGAACCTGTGGATCATCACCCTCCACCTTCCTGGGAAAGAACAAACATTCTTAACACGGTGTAGGCTCATGTAGACATTTCCTCAGTTCCCAGGAGAGGCTGAGCTCAGGTAAGCTGGCTGATCTATGACAGCTTCCCCACCTGGGCCATCATGTTAGGGTTCAGAGTCTGCCCCAACTAATGGGATAACTTGGGAAGACACATGGGGACGTTTGCTGACAAGGTCCCTAGCTGGCCTCTTGGGTTCTTCCTAGTCTGTGCTTTCCCTATTTTACCTTCACTGCTAAGCTTGGCCTCTGGCATAACAAACTATCTTGACCTAGTATCCAGGTTAACTCATGCCAAACTCCAGGGGTACACGACGAGTGTGGCTTCCTCCCTAAACCCATAACTGGCATGGATGTTAGGCTGGATGGCGTTTAAAACTGGCTTTCTTCTTAGCTCAGGTTGCCAGCAACATAGACGAATGGACTCTTTCCTTGATTTAAGCCCCCCCTTGTCTCACTCTTCCATCCTCATCCAAAATGACTAAAGCACTTCTGTCAACTTAACTGCACTTGTTCCTCAAGGTAATTTTAAGGCTGGGTCCTCCAGACAGGTACTGTCATCATCTTCATTTCGATACAGCTGAGGAACTGGAGGTCAAAGAGGTTAGGTGATGTATCTGGGTCACACATCCAAAGGAGGGACAGAGTTGGCCCTGGAAGCCAGATTTTGACCCTTAGCCCAAGGGCTCTTATTGGAACAATACCCAGCCAGCAGCACTTAATATGGAACAAGTGTGGACGTCTGTAGACAATGAAGTAACCGGCTTGACCTCTCTGTTACTTTCATGGACTAGATTGATGCTCTCTAAGAGAGGCTAGTGATAAAAAAAAACTATTCTTCTTCAGAAACTTCTCACAGATATCTACCTATTCTAAATAATAATCATGCTGGAAATTGGGAGCTTAAGGAAAAGCTCCATCAGTACAGAGCAAATTAGGTAAATGTAGTAGCAGTCTGTATTTGTTATTCTTCAAAAACACTAAAAAATCATTTCCTTATTTCTTTGGGCATTTTCTGGGTAAGAACTGAATACTGTTTAACATACTCTATGTGCTTAATAATTTATTAACATTAGTTGTATTGTTAATCATAGTAAACAGCAGATTATAAGGAAATTATGCCACTAACCTTCTAGCTAGTATGTCTGAGAGACAGATCTTCTTCATTGTTTTCTGTAAGCATTCCTTGCGGGAGCTTCCTTAAAAATAGGAAAAATGTCAGTCTCTGTTTTAGTAGTACCTAGATGGTTACCAAACTGACTATTTAAGAGTTGGTTCTGTTGTTTTGGTTTGTTTTGTTTTGATTTTAGTTTGGTGATGGTAGATAACCAGAGGATCAATTAGCTTTCCAGTAAGTAGCTACCATAACCCTACTCACCCATCCCCCACCTCCCCCCCCAAAAAAAACCCAACATGAGTCAGCCATTGTTTCACCCTGAGGTTATTAGATAAAGAAGGCTTCTAGAGACTTTCATTCAAAAGAAAAGAAGGAAATTGTTTTCTTCATTAAAAGGGGCTGGTAAAACACTTTTTCAGCAGATCATGTTGGAAGCGAATATTCTAATAGATAAAACCGTGATATCCAGAAACCTGAATTTTGTTCCAAGTGCTATTCTAAGAAACGATACTCTTGTCGTTTTGCAGAGTTCTTCACTTTTCAGTTTTGGTAAATAATGCTGCCAGGGCATTGACAAGGCTGTCTCTAAGGCCGAACCCAGGTGGGTCAGGTCCCCTCACAGCCAAGAAAGTCTTAAAATCCCAGTCACATTCGTTGCTGAAATTGGCAGCCGAATCCAGTTTGAAGCAGTAAGCGAAGAAGGTGGGCTGAAGAGAAGTGCAGGAAGGAGGCTTCAAGTCTAGGATTAAATTGCTTAAACTCAAGCAGGATTTTCTAAGAGAGCTTCTCTTGGGTAGGCTGCTCCCAAAAGGGCCTTTGCCCTAGAACTTGGGATGTCTCCTTTCAGAAAGCGTCCGCTTTCTGGGGGCAGCTGGAGGGATAGCTCCAGGAGGTGTACCATCTTTCGGACAGTCTGCAGCAGAGTCTCCTCTGTCACAGAAACCTTCAGCCGGCGAGGGTCCTATTTAATGAACGATTGCCATCCCCACGCTTCCCAATTCCATCAGGAGCGCCTGGCTACATGGGAGCAGCACAGCCTGTGAAGGTGCCGAGCTTGGGGGAACTGAGGAGGAGACGTGGGTAGTTCAGGTCCTGGAAAAATCTGGATCACTGTGTTCTGTCTGTCTAAAATGGACTTGGAACTCCTCTGCACTGTCTGTTGCGTGTTCCCGAGCAGCTGTTGAGCAGCTGTCTTGCTGCACCTCAGCAGTGGGTGAAAAGACTCCACTGTCTGTTTGGGGCAGAGCAGAGAGGGGCCCGGGATCCAATGCCCTAAATAAGCACCAGGTATTGTGAGTATTTTTATTCACCGTAATGAAGCACATCATGATTAGCCGAGCACTGTGGCTCCCCAGCAGAGAGCAAGTGCACTTGACAATACCTCCTTCACATCCAGTCCCTCCTCCCTGTGAGCCCCCATTGGGGGGGGAGGCTGCAGCCCAGCGGGGGATGAAGCGTTTCTCCGGAAAGCCACTTAGGATGCCTGCCGTGTGCCTCCCCCCACCACGCCCCACCCCGATTTCTTATAGACTTGCCGCCAACTCGCTGCCAGGTTTTATCTCCCTCCCTTGTTGAGGTTGGGGAGAGATGAAGCTTATACTAAGATCTTGTGTTTAGGTAGCAGTTTTCTTAGTAAGAGCAAACTGCTATTGGACCTGATCTTCTGTGGATTCTGTCTGCAGCATATGCCTGCAGCCTAGAAAGAAGGTATTTGTGACCCCCTTTAGTTTTACCACGGGGCGAGAGGTTTGCCCAATCGTGATCCTGTGCTGGGTTTCTTAGTTCTCTGTACTTTGAAGCGATGATAATGACACAATTTATGTGGCCAGACACAAAGAGAGTAACTCATGTAGTCCTTACCACACCCTTTGAGGTACTGTCATCCCCATTTCACGAATAGGGAAGACGAGATACAGGGATCTTACGTAACTAACCGAGGCCCCAGAGCGAAGTGAGTGCCGGCGCAGGATCTGAACGCAGGCAGTCTGTGCTCTTAGCCCACTGCTGCGTTCACGGGAGTGATTTACTCCATCTGCAGGCCACTGCACTAGAGCATGGGCACTGCTAGCCTTGCTGAAGGGTCAGGAATGATTCAATCCACTCTCGGACAAATAAAACGAAGTACTGAGTAGTGAAAGGATTTACCCTCATACTCACGGAGGCAGGTCAAAGCCCAGGCCTCCCAGCCCCCAGTGCAGACACAGCCCAGTGGATGCGTCTGCCTTTGTATCTTTGGCCAGCCGACCTCGAAGGATTTCTTGGAGAAATGAACTGTAAATATGTTATTGTTACTGCATAATTGACAGCTAGGAAGGGCTTGGTGCTGTAAAAAACGAGGGCAATGCAGTGTTAGCCTCAATGGGCGTGTTGCCACTGTTAATATTAAGTTGAACCCTTTGAGTCCTTAGTTCTTCAAGTCTCACAGCATCAAGTTGCCCTTTTTTGTGAACAGTCTTATACAGTTTTAGAACATTACTGTGAGTTAACCTGTGAGTAGATATTTTATTGAATGTTCACTAATAAAACCCGACTACCGAGATGATAAGTAATGGTAACTAAGAGAAAGGGCAGTGGTGCTCTGAGGAGCAGATTCAGGGTCTGGGAAAGAAGAGACACCCTGGCCTGGATGAGGATGTGTTCAGGTCCTGCCTCAGCTGCTGTTTTTTGCTGTGGGCCCTTCATCTCTTGGAGCCACAGTTTTCCCAACTGTAAAATAAGGAGGCGGGAAAAATGATCTCCAGTTTCACTTCCAGAGCTGAGAGTATGTTGGTCTCTAACCTGAGAGTTTTCCTTTCTGCAGGGATAACTCCTGAATCCTCTAATTCATATTTGGATGCTGTTTTTTTTTTTTAACCTATTCCCTTTGTGTTATAGACATAGCAGATCTTCGGAAGACCGGCATAGGAGGGAGTCCTTACGATAAAAGTAGAAGTAGAAATAGATGGATGAGAAATCTCCCAGAAGAGTTATCAGAGCTTTTAAGTCCATGATTCCACTCTTCGGGCTGTTTATGCTGAATTGAATATTTGGAAGCTTTAACATATCAGAGATAAGGGCAAGACAGAAAGTTCATGCTATATGTGGCCCCAAACTCTCTTTGACTGTTAACATTAGGGTGAAGGGTTGTGAAGTGTGTTTTATACTAGTGTCCGTGTTCTCATCTTTCATAGTAGTAAAATCATGAAAAATAATTGATTTTGAAAAATACTTAAGAATTTTCTTTTCCCTTTAAAAAAATCCACAGCATGGCCAAAAATTATAATCAAATGGGTGGAAAGGGATTTCCAGGCGTCATTTATTTTTTCCGATTTGACAGAATGCCACAAACTAGCCCACTTTCCTTACCTGCACACGTCTCTAGCAAAAGACCTACACAGCCTCACGTCGAGTGTGCTGAGGCTTGGACCCTCCCCACACCCCACGTGTGTCATCCTGCCGTTCCAGGCCTGTAATGAGTTCACCACCCATGTGATGAATCTCCTGCGAGAGCAAAGCCGGACCAGGCCCATCTCCCCGAAGGAGATCGAACGGATGGTCAGTATCATCCACCGCAAGTTCAGCTCCATCCAGATGCAGCTGAAGCAAAGCACATGTGAGGCCGTCATGATCCTGCGTTCCCGGTTTCTGGATGCGCGGTGAGTCCCCAGCAGGGGTCTGTCCTTGGGGAGAACCCACTGATCCAGGGTTGGAATCCACGGCTGGCCCTCTCCAAAGACTCCGTTGTCATCATGTTCAAGGCTAAGCCAAGTGGTAGCCTGAGAAATGTTCTTAGTCAGGGAAAGGAGTGCAGGGAGGGTGGATGGCCATTGCTCTTATACGGCTCCAGGAAAACGTGTCATGGGCGGGGGTATTTTTTATGGCCGCTGCTTACTCACCCGTCATGAGAAGCAAGGATGACTTAGCTACAGGGACAGAAAAAGCAGGACTTTTTGTTTTCATACCGCTAGGTGTCTCTTTCACAGGAATAGTTTGTAACTATGGGCCCATACAGGTCTTGCTAGATAGTGCAATGACCTATTTTCTCCCAGAAAGTTCTGATTGAGAGCTGGGAATCTTTGCCACAGTATATGTAGGCAGAGAGGGCACCCAGTTCGAGTCAACAAATATTTATAACTAGATTACCATGTGTCCTACTCTGGGCTGAGTTTTAGGGGCACAGAGATGAAAAGATGAAGAAGACATGGTCCCTTGGGCGTAGAGGGGCAAGGGACTGGTCTGATATGGGCCAGATTTTCAATCAAGATTTGATGTTTTCTACCTGACGTTAACTTGTGACCTAATTTGTGAGGTCAAAGAATTCAGTTGAAATCACGGATAGAAAGGTCCTTTACGACAAAAACTGAGACTATAGAACAAATAATCAGTCCTTGGTCCTCCTACCCTCTAGACCAATGGATTTGTACAAATCCCTTTGATTTCTTTGGCTTCTGTTATCCAGCCTGTAAAATGGCGATATCATATCTTTCATCTACTCTAGGGGAGTGTGTTGATAATTGATCTAATAAATAAGTTTTCAGAGTGTGGATATCCTTTGTGATCTACAGTTCATCTTAAATTAGCCATCTTCTATCAATGCAGATTTCATCATTCATTGTTTCAATTCCTGAATATAATCCCAACATATGATTTTTATTATTGAAACATTAGGTATGTCAGGGTCATATACCCTTTAATAATCTGTAGTTTTGTTCCTTTTCATTCAGACACCCAAATGCTCTGCTTTTTAAATTTTTTCACCCCGGAAATCATGTAGTATTCAGCTCTCTTACCTTTTCTCTCTCTTCACAAGTGTGGTCTTTACAGTTCACAGACCTCTTTAAAACTCCCTGGCACCTCCTAAACTCCCTTTTATTCATTGTGTTTTGGATCACGTGGAATATGAAATAAGAACGCCAGCTAGCAAACTGGATCTCTGGGCTAATAGAATTCCATAGAGTTAGTCAAGAGAAAGTACAAATGAAGAGAGCTGTTCCCAGCAGAGCATGGTGATGAGTGGGGGAATGCACAGGCCCTCCGAAGCAGGACCCCCCCCACCGCCACCGCCGTGCATCGCCCTCGCCCCGTGGCCTGCTGCCAGCTTGGCTTCTTTAAAGCAGGCCGTTCCGCACGGTACAAAGTGCAAGTGACTGGTGGCCTGTGTCTGGGTCTTTCCCCTGTGCTGTGGCCGCTGCCACTCTGCATGTGTTGTTTACATCCCCATGGTAACTCCCCTCGTTAAAATGCTGGAGTTGGCATTTATGTTGGCAGATACTGAAAAAAAAAAAAGAAAAATTGGGCCCAGACTCGGTTCTTTTCAAGAAAGAAATCAGAGAGAAGGGAGGAGCAGAATCATTTTCTCATAGGATTTCTTCTCTCAGTAACTCTGCTGTGGCCAGCAGAAGGTCAGACTCTAAAAGACGCGAAACTAGGCGAGCTTTGTACACAGTCCCTTTCACTTCCACCAGCCTTTGCCTAGATTGTTCCAGTTGGCACCAGAAGGACAGTCACTGTAAGAGAGGGTCTCTTTCCTGCTTTGGCTGCAAGCTTTAAATCATTGCCTCTGAGCCAAGGTTCAAAACTAAAACAACTAACCTTTTGTCTTTGTTATTAGCATTTACTTAGAGGTATGTATATTTAGTATCGCTGAAAAAATATGACCCCAAGTGCCAACCCAAGGCTAAGCAAATGGTTTTTCCAGCTCAAAAATAAACGTTTGCCTGGACTTCCTGATTGCGGTAGCTAATATCATTGCTTCTAGTGCTATCTATAATTGGGAAAGCTAGCTAAACACACTTTACTAAGAAAGACACATTCACTGCTAATGTTCATGTGCTTCTCTAAACCATGCATCTGATGGGCAGGGCTTCATCGGAAAAGATTTCTTGGAAGACAAAATGCAAGGAGGACTTGATTTAGTAACAGGATTAGTCTTCGTCATGTAATGGGTATGCAGAATTGAATGTTACTGCTTTGTTGTGTAACATTCCTTGTATTTTGTGTTGCTGAAGAACAGATCACCACAAATTTAGCAGCTTAGAACAACACAGAGTTATTATCTCACGGTTTCTGTTGTTCAGGAGCCTGGGCAGGCTAACCTGGGTTCTCTGCTCTAGTCTGACAAAGCTGCAACCCAGGGGTCCACTGAGGCCACGCTCTTATCTGAAGCTCATTCCAGTAGGGGCATAATTCAGTTCCTTGTGGTTGTAGAACTGAAGTCCCCAGATCCTAGAAGCTGCCCTCTCCACAGGCAGCTTACAAGTTGTCTGCTTGCTTTCTTCCTGGAGAATGTCACCATTTTAAGGATTTAACCTAATCTCCCATTTCATTAACGCAAAGTCAACTGATTGGTAACTTAATCACAGGAAGGATATCCTGTTATTTTCACAGTGCCCCCCAACACATACGCTCAAGGGAAAGAGATGTACCCCAGGGTGGAATCTTACATATCTTCTTAGGATTCTGCCTTCCACACTCCCCAGCTGAGCATTTGGGCCAGGTTTTGTCCACTCAAGTCATATCCTTTTTTTTTTTTTTTTTTTTGCGGTACGCGGGCCTCTCACTGTTGTGGCCTCTCCCGTTGCGGAGCACAGGCTCTGGACACGCAGGCTCAGCGGCCATGGCTCACAGGCGCAGCCGCTCTGCGGCATGTGGGATCTTCCCGGACCGGGGCACGAACCCGTGTCCCCTGCATCGGCAGGCGGACTCCCAACCACTGCGCCACCAGGGAAGCCCCAAGTCATATCCTTTTTGTCTTCCTTATAGTGCCAGAAAAGTTTAACTTAAAAATCCCACTCATTCATTCATTCACTCAACATTTATTATTTCAGCTTTATATCAAGCATTGTGCTGTAAAACTTGGTAAGCTTATTGTCAGGACTACAATAATTCTTTGAGAGAGAGAACTTGTAAACCCTTTTAATGGTTTTCTAGCAATACAGTAATTTTATCTTGTTTTTTAAAAATAACATCTTGCTAGAGAGAACAATAAGAACCTAAACACATGGTTGGAAGTACACCTCTGCACTTCACCCTGGTAGATGGAGTTACCTAAAATGATTAGCAAAGGGGACGGTAAGAAAGAGGAAAGGACATCCAATAAGGTCTGGCCAAACTGGCACTGTATTTAGATTTATTTACTTCTCTGAGTTTTTACTCTCTGTCAAATGCTATATTAGCCACTGGAATAACAAAGATGAAAAAATGCATGTAAATGTGGGTCCTCCTGGGACAGGTGCTCTTATAACAGCATAAAACTGCGCATGATCACAGGAAGTACATCTGCCAAGTTTACCCAAAGGGGAGAGAGGATCGAAAATCAGGGAGAGGCAGACAGTGCTGAGTCTCAGAGGAGTATGATGTTTAACACATAGAAGGAATCACAGAAGCAAAGTGAACAACATAATTCAACTTCAACAGGCATTACTTACTGGAATGCATACTGTGTGTTGGGCAGCGGGGTTTCAAATATGTGTGAAACATGGCTCCTCCCCTTGAGGGTTTGCTGTTTAGTTGGGAAGACACATGTAAACTTGTGGCAAATGCTGCTGGAGAGAAATACACAGGGTGGTATGAAAAGGCAAGGGAACATGAACGCCGTGAGTGTCTTTGGGGAATGGAGAAGCATATGATGTAGCTGGATGAAATTATGTAGAGCATGTGTAGGATTGGAGGGAAATGAGACACTAGGGAGGGGCTAGATCCACTGAAAGACCTTAACTGTACCAGCAAAGATTTCAACTTGGTCCTATGAAGCAGCAGAAACTCTGAGCTGTTTAAGGAGGGGATGTAGTAATTTATAGTGTAAGTTCTCAAGCTGCACTTCTTGGATTCAGATTCTTGCTACAACCCTGACTACCTTTGTGACCCGGGGTCAGTGGCTTATCCTCCCTAAGACTCAGTTTTTGTGTTTCTAAAATGGGGATAATTCTATACAAGAATAAATAAGATAATATATTAAAAAAGTATAGTGTCTGGAACATAGTATTCACACCGTAATTCAGCTATAATATAGTAAGGTTCAGTATATTATATATTATATATTATTTATTATTATTATTATTATTATTTTCATGATCAGATCCATGGTTTGGAGGAATTCCTCTAGTGATTTTCTTGAAGATGAGCTGAATTCAAAGAAACGGTAGGAGACCACTGTTGAGGTGTGTGCTTCTCAAACTGGGGAAATACAGAATAAGTATGAAAAACCTTCCCCATTTTACTCAGATATTTGGAGGAAAATATTCTTATTTTAAGATAAACATTGGTATGTGATGGAATAGACTACAGCAGGGGGTTTTGGAGCCATTTCGTGCTTTTGATGGTGTGCACCAGGGCTGTGAGTCCATGCTCTTCTTCTAGGAGGGTTGCTTGGCCATGATTTAGGGAAAGCATCAGTATGGAGTTGCACTGTCTAGTCTGTGGCTTCTTGATTTTAAATTTAAATTAATTAAAATTAAAGTAAATAAAATTTAAAACTTTAGCACTCCAGTTATACGAGCCCTATTTCAGCCACTCGATAGCCACATGCAGCTGATGGCTGCTATATTGGAGAACAGAGAACACTTATTTTCCTCATTGCAGAAAGTGCTGTTGGACGACACTACTAAGACCATTATATGACAGACTGTGGCTCCTCTAAACCCATTTCAAAAATAACAGTGACACTAAGGATGGAACAAAAGGGATAGATTTGAAAAATAGAACTGGGAAGACTTGCTCTGGGGCCTACCTTCCTCAAATTCCCATCATGCAAGAGCTCTTAATACATGCCTCCTTTTTAGTTGGGCCTTTTAATCCAATCTGCCCAATTTCTGATGCTGGGTGACCCAGAAACTCAGCATGATTTGGGAGGGTGACTTAGGCTTGGCATAATCTGGACAGATGTGGTTAATACCTATGGACAGAGAGTGTTTATCCAGTAAGAGAACAAGAAGAATTGAGAATCGCTCCCAGATGCTGGCGCATGCTACGTACTCAAATATTTGAAGGAATAAACAAACGAATGAATGGACGAACAGATTAGCAAATACAATGAACTCTGTATCGATGGTGATGTCATTATATAATATGGAAAGAAAAGAAAATGGAGCTGGTTTGGGTGAAATGTGATACTAGTCTTAGCAGCACAGAGTTTGTTGGAAGTGTCTGGGGTATGCAGTAGTAAATGGGGTGTTGGCTTTTAGGAGAGGCATTTGGTCAGAGATAACACATTTGGTGGTTAGCAACATATGTGCACAGTGCCTACACTCCACCCTCTTGAGTCACTGTGATTTGAAAGGTTCCATCCCTAAAATTTAATCAACTTCCACATCTCTTAAGTTTACCTGGCTAACTGATGATCAGAGCTTTTGGTTGGCTTGAAATAACACATGTTAACTCACCGAGCTGAAAACGCTTCCAGCCAAAGCAAAGAAACCAGGTGTCTTAGTTCAAATAACCTTATCGTCAGAATTATATTATTTTTACTGAGTTTCTTGAAATTCTGCAAAATCCTACTTCTGGGGCTTCCAAGGCCCTAGATTGAGACAGCCACTGCACAAGGTGCTAAGTGCATCCATCTGAGTAGATGAGACCACCTAAAGGAAGATTGCACGTCACCAGGAGGAGAGAGCCGGGAACAGCTGTCTGCACCATCCCTGCACCCCAGCTCATTCCAGAGAGGCTTCCTATGAGCTCAGTTGGAAGAGTCCCAAGAAATACACTGTAATGCTAATGCAAACAACTCCCAATTAGGGGAGCCTTCAGGGGCCACTTCCCCAGGCCTAAAACAACTGTTTTCTTTAGGCCAAGAGGAAGCCAGAGGTTATCCAAAGACTAGCTTGGAGACCGGGTTAGCCACTTGCCTACCATCCTCAAATTCCCATCATGCAAGGGCTCTTCATACACGCCTCCTTTTTAGTTGGGCCTTTTAATCCAATCTGCCCAATTTCTGATGCTGGGTGACCCAGAAACTCAGCATGATTTGGGAGGGTGACTTGGGCTTGGCATAATCTGGGCAGATGTGGTTAATACCTATGGACAGATGGTGTTCATCCGGTAAAATCAGGCACTTTATTATGTTAATTAATCCAAGTGGGACCCGGAAAATACAATATTAGCTGAATTTCCTGTCTAGCAAGGCGATTGGTGCTTTCTGTTGGCTTAAATCAGAAAATTCAATATCCTGGCATAACCAGGGATGTTCTGGAAATTTTTTTTTCCCCATAAGGAAAAACCTTTGATAAAAGCTAGAAAGGCAGAAGTGCTAATGGAGCTAATTTAAAGATAGAGACCCCACCCCCTCAAGGAGGGCCAGCCAGCATCTGCAAGGAGCCAGGCATCCCTAAGCAAACCCCAGCTATCCTCAGGCCTTAGCGGGGAGGAGGCAACAAAGTGATTCTCACTTTAAATTAGTTCAATTAGCACTTTTTCTTTTAAGAAGAAAAATGCTTTTATTCAAAAAGTGGTTTTCTTCATTTTCGCAACCTATATATTAAAAAGATTTCTGTGGGCTTATGTTTTACCATTTAGCAGCTGTTCCTGCTTAGAAAGTGCTGCTTTTCTCCTTTCAAGGGAGGTCAAGTAGTCAGGGGGTTAATTTCCATCCTTTCTCGCCCCCCTTCCCCATGCCTTTTAAAAATGTTGCATGCACCTATATGGGGATAGAACAGAGAGAAAATAACTTTTAAAAAAATATTTATTTATTAATTTGGTTGCTGTGGGTCTTAGTTGAGGCAGGCAGTCTCCTTAGTTGCAGCAGGTGGGCTCCTTAGTTGTGGCTCACGGCCTCCTTTGTTGCGGCACATGGGCTCCTTAGTTGCAGCATGCGTGTGGGATCTAATTCCCTGACCAGGGATCAAACACGGGCCCCCTGCATTGGGAGCATGGAGTCTTAACCACTGTGCCACCAGGGAAGTCCAGACAACTTATTTTTAACTTATGGCTACAGAGTCTCTGTAATTGCCAGGAGGCAATCTGTGTACAAAAAAGAGGCTGGGTTTTGTAGTCAGGCAGACCTGAATTGATACTTTGGCCCTATAACCTACTAGTTGAGTGACCTTTGAACTCAGTTCTTCATTGGTAAATGGGAATAACCATAGCTACCTCACTAGTTGTGAAAAGTGAATAATTTGAATTGATGGCTCTGAGGGGGTATGGCCCAAGGCCTGGAACCTGGTAGGAAGAATCCCCAGTAAGTCCTAGTATTTGTCGTGTACCAGGCACTGTGCTGAGTTCTCTCTATGTATGACCTGATTTCTCCCTGTCACCCCGTGAGGTCAGTTTGACTCTTTTGACTGTCATTTGAAGAAGCTGAAGTTTGAAGAGGCACCCCAAATCACCCAGCTGGTATTCAGCTGGTCCAGGGTTCAAAACCAACATGGTGGAATTTTGAAACTTCATGCCCCTCACCACTCTGTATAAATATTTGTATAATACATGTGATTGTTCTTCTGCTTAGTGTCCCGACAGTACACAATGAAGTATTTAAAGAACGCTTTCAGCACTGCTTTCAGCATCCAACCCCTTTGCTCAAATCTCCTCTTGTTCACTTTTCACTCAAAAAAGGGTCTTCTCCCAGACGTAGATCCTCTCCTCTCCCTTTTTATATGTATTTGGTGTGAACTTTTTTTTTTTCCGTTGTCGTTGTTGTTTCCTTTCTCTTTATGAAGGCGGAAGAGACGGAATTTCAACAAGCAAGCGACGGAAATCCTGAATGAATATTTCTATTCCCATCTCAGCAACCCCTACCCCAGTGAGGAAGCCAAAGAGGAGTTAGCCAAGAAGTGTGGCATCACAGTGTCCCAGGTAAGAAGCCCTCAAAGGGCTCAGCCCATACCCTGGCCCTGGTGGAGTCACAGTGCAGAGTCTTGGAGGTCTTGCTTTCCTGAACTTTCATGCCTTGTAAGTTCCATCAACTTAAGCCTTAAAATGGCAAGGTCAGCACATGATGTGCATAAGAGAGTTTCCAAGGCAGTACCTGGAAAAACTTGAGAGGAACCAGCAGAAGTAGGAGAAGACTAAGTACAGTGTAAAAACAGGGACAGGGTTCTTCCCTCTGAGCTCTCCGTTGCTTCAAATGGGCGAAGAATTCTACATGTACTTGGAAAGCCATCTGAATTTCTCATGTTATTTTCTCAAGCATACTCAATTCCTTGGCCCATTTTTTTGCCCAACCCAGGAACTTTAAGAGTCAGTGAATGGAACTTTTAAATGAAAGGGACTCAAATGTCCTCTCTTGATGTCCTCACTCTGTAACTGATGGAGTGTAGGAATTTTAACGTGTCACTATGCTTGCATTGGAATGATTGCACAAAATGTCACTGAGTGCCCCCTTCCCCCAAAGAGCAATAACCGTAACAGGTGCCTATTGACGTGGAAAGGTACGTGACATAAAAGTTTTATGGACCTGGAGTGTTCAGCATTAATATGAAGTAGAAAGGTCAGCAAGTTTTATATGTATCTACATTGTGTCTACACAAAGGATCCATCCAAACTTCTTACTCGGTCTGAACCTCAAATACCACCACCAGTCTCTAGTTGAGACCAGTAGGGATAGTCAAGAAACCTCTCAGAGAAAGCTTTCCTCAGAATTGTGTCACGTGCAAGAGAATCAAATGTACTAGTGTTTCCAAAAAGGGCAAGGGGGAGGGGGAAGTTGGGGAGAAGAGACCTACTTTAGTGAAAAACTTCACTTAACATTTTGTAAATGAAGTAGACGCTGTTTTGTATAAACTGAGCATCTGTACTTCCTTGAGCTGAATCCTGGCTTCTGCTACTCCCCGCCGGGTGCTGATCCCATCAACCTGTGTTTAGCTAAGCAGAATGAGGTCTAGTCAAAATAAAGAACTCCACACAGGGGATCTGCACTGAAGAGATTGCCGGGCTCTCCCCAGCACTCTGTGTGTGATTTTTGCAGCAGCCTTGGAAACCTCCTTTCAGACAAGGCAGAAAGAATCGTCTCCTTTTTAACCTGGACCTTCCTCAGGTACTTGGACCCAGCGGAAGGTCGTTTCCAGTCTTGGCAACCCTGGGAAAGCAGAACATCAGTGGTCTAATTCAGGTGGCCTGATTGTTATCTAGGTTTCTAACCATTCTTGTCCAAATCTGGACCCATTGTCCACAAGTAAAGAGAACCGATGTTTTGTGGTGCTTGCTGCATGTTTGCAGGTATAAACCATATCACTAACCCACAAACAGTGAATTTCGGTCATGGAATCTTCTGCTGCTAAAGTTGAAAATCACTATATTGTTTGAATTCAAATTCTGGGATTTGGAATTCCAAATCCCTATTGAAAATAGAATGAACTCTTCAGGATCTAGTCTGTATTGTGTGTGAATAAAAAATGGAATCTTGGCCTATTCCAGCAACCTTCACATCCTTCATTATGGAAATCCAGGGTGCAAATAGTGTGTCCATTAAAATGATGATTTACATATACTGTATCACCTTTCTCTTTCCCCTATCCATCCCAGGGCGATACCATTCTTCCTTCCCCATCACATCACTTCCTCCCAACAATAACCAGACTGTTCTACCATTGCCACACAAGTTCCAGTGGGAGACAACATGATATCCTAGAACGAGCACTTGCTAGGAGCGTGTTCATGCTGAGTCAACCGTGGGATTTTAGGAACTCACTCTTTCTATTTGGGTCTTCGTTGCCCCATCTCCAGTCATGGTTGGTTGGACCACATGATATATTAAATCTCCCTCTATCTCTAGTTCTCAGATCTAGGAGATGCCTTTGACTGTATCTTTCTTGTTTGTTGTTTGTTTGTTGCTTTGGGTTTTTTTAAAACTAAATTTATTTATTTATTTTTGGCTGAGTTGGGTCTTTGTTGCTGGGCACAGGCTTCCTCTAGTTGCGGCGAGCGGGGGCTATTCCTTGTTGCGGTGCATGGGCTTCTCATTGCGGTGGCTTCTCTTGTTGCGGAGCACGGGCTCTAGGCACGTGGGCTTCAGTAGTTGTGGCTCGCGGGCTGTAGAGCACAGGCTCAGTAGTTGTGGCTCACGGGCTTAGTTGCTCCGCAGCATGTGGGATCGTCCTGGATGAGGGTTTGAAGCCGTGTCCCCTGCATTGGCAGGTGTCCCTGTGCCACCAGGGAAGCCCTGTTTTGGGGTTTTTTGTTGTTGTTGTTGTTAATAATCACCCTCCATCTTGAAATTCTCCTACTTTGGCTTTCTTGACATTGTTCTCTCTGGAGTTTTCTCCTTCCTCTTGGGCCACTCCTGCTCAGTCTTCTTAGAGGATCTGCCATCTCTACCTATCCTAAAAGTATTGTTCTTTCATTAGCCCCCATCTCATCATGTCCTAGCCCATGGTCCTTAATTATTTTTTAAGACACATATTCTTTTAAAATCCACTTACTAGTGAGTCCTCCTGTGATTCCCAAACAAAAATATTCTCAGACACAGAAACCCATCTATTGACCATCCTCTCCTTTGATCCCAGAACAGCCCTTCCTCTATTCTAATGCTTGGAGTGCTGCTTGGAGTGTGATCTACAGAAGGCAGCATCAGCTGGGAGCTTGTTAGAAATGTAAACTCTTGGGTCTTACTGTATAGCACAGGGAACTATACTCAATATTTTGTAATAACCTATAAGAGAAAAATAAATCTGAAAAAGAATATACGTATATATTTGTGTGTGTGTGTGTATATATATATATATATATATATATATATATATGTAACTGAATCACTGTGCTGTACACCTAAACGTAACACGATGTTGTAAATCAACTATACTTCAATTTAAAAAAAATTTCTTGGGTCTCACCCCAGTCCTGAATCAGAATCTCTGGTGGAAAGGAGAGGAGGCTAGGGATCTGTCTTCATAAGCCCTCCATGCACACTTGACTTTGAAAAGTACTGTTCTACACAGTGAATTGGAGTGGCCCCCTCCGTGCTCACAGCTGCAAATATACTTCTCTTTAAATATCCCCATGAGACTTCTCTCCTGGAATGCCGAACTCATATATCTTACTTCCCACTGGACTTCACCATGGCTCTGCCCACGGGCTCTTCAAACTTAATGTCCAAAATGTGAACCAAACTTTCCCCGGAGAATCAGTGATTCCTTCTGCATTATCTGTCTCGGAGTAAGTCAGTCATCTCTGTATCCCTAGTGCCTAGCACATAGTAGACCTTGTCAATGATTGTTGAACAGTGGGTTAATTAATGAAAACACCGATTCTATACATTGTTCAGGGCATATGACATCCCCCTAGTGGACGATGCAGGAAATGCCTGAACTGACCCAGCATCTTCCCTGCATGAGCATCTATTCTCCTGTAGAAAGGAATCATCCCAGGACCGGTCCCTTCTCCACCCTCTTCCTTCTCACCTTCTCTCATGTAGCCAATTTATTAGAGCACAGGCATTTTCTTTCCTCCTCAAAAGTCGTTCCAAACTTCCTTCATCTTTCCCCCTTTCTTCCAGCTCATCCAGTTACCCCAGAAAAAATCTCCCTGCCTCTTTTCCTCTCTCTCTGTTCCACTTAGAAGTCAAAACCCAACCACAATGATGATTGATTCCTATGAATAGTGAAAGTTACATCAAGAAAACCATGAGTTTGGGAGTGAAATTAGATAGGCAGTGGCCCCTGAATGGACCCAGAAATGCCCTTCCTCTTCCAGTTTAACTCTCCTTCTGTAGGCACCAGCATTTACAATAAATAAAGCATTTTCTCTTGAGTCTTTTTCCTCTCTTGTTTACTAATATTGCAATGCTATGTTTTGATTTTTATTACAGAGGCTTGGCATTTCTGCTTCAGTATGAGCTGTATAGGTCTATGAGGGATAGCCTTATAAGATTTTTAAATTTAGCTAATGCACTTTAAAAATAAGTGTAGTTTTGCAAGAATTTTCTTTATCTGCCATTGTTGGGGTAAATTAAATTACATGTAAGCTATGGTACATGTGTTACCAACTTCTCCTTCTCTCACCAAATTCATGGTTTGTTTTGTAATTGTATAAACCCACAATATTTTAGTTTGAAATCACATCTGAAATATGGCGTATAAAACTCTGCTTAGGAGGCAGGATTATGGGAGTAAAACTTGAATTTCACTGTGTCTCCACTTGTGTCTGGCAGAGGTCTTGGTATAAAGAGAACGGGCATAGAATCAAGCCAGGACAGCCGCTGTGAGCCACATGAAGGAAATAGGTTAACAAATGAAAGTAAATTACGTTTATTTTGTGTATTGGTGTTAACATTTAAAGCCTGGAATTCAAAGGAATAATCAGTGCTAGGCTTCAGTTTTTCCTCATGTAGATAACACCAAGCTTTGCACAAAATACTTAGTGAAATTTATTGGATTGAATTATATTGATCCTAAGGTCAGTAGTACAATACAGCTAAGAATCTAGTCCATATTAAAGTTATTTAACTAAGAAAAATGTGAAATTAATCCATCCATGAAAGCACCCATATGTTGATATAGATTTCTTTGAATATTTAAAGGTCTGTATAATTTGATTGCCCAAAGTCAGCTTTAGCATTGGTAAGTAACAGGCATTTCTCCTGAAATGCTAGGTTTATTTTAGTGTCCTATACTTAAGAGGTAAGCAGATTTAAAATGCTTGCCCTAAACTACAAGGGTCCTAGTTAAATGAGCAGCTCCTCCCTAGAAAAATCTTTGTCACAGTGGTTTTGCTAGATTGTGTTATATTAAGCAAGAGAATCTCATTTTATGTAGTTGCTCCTCTCCAAGCCCTTTCTTCAGATCTTTTAATTGATGTTGCAGAATCAGAGCTAGGATGAGACCAATTAGCCTACCTCTTCAACCCTCTCATAAGCTCTTCCTTTTCCTCTGTGATATTTGTGCGGGATGAACTGGTAACTTTCTCGTCTTCTTTTAAACCTCTCTAGGTATCAAACTGGTTTGGAAATAAACGAATCCGGTACAAGAAGAACATAGGTAAATTTCAAGAGGAAGCCAATATTTATGCTGCCAAAACAGCTGTCACTGCTACCAATGTGTCAGCCCATGGAAGCCAAGCTAACTCACCGTCAACTCCCAATTCAGCTGGTTAGTTTTTTCTTTGAATTGGGGGAAGTGTTCTCCATTTTTATATGTGCTTTTCCTACACTGGGGTTTTCTTTTAATTCTTTAGGCTATGGATGGGTTGATTTATGTATTTGATTGTCTTTTTTACTGTTGATGCGACTTTGGGTTTTTCTTTTCATTTCCAAAAAGCAATGTGTTTTGCTGTTGATAAGATGGACGTGTCTGAGGGTTTGCACTAATGTGTCTCTTTAAGTTGGACAGAGGTAAATTGGTTGGTTTTGATGAGGAGACCTCTAAATTCTCCTTTCAGAGGTTCTAATAAGTAAGCTCGACTTAATATTTTGAGATAGTCCCTTGGGGTTCAGGCATTTAGTCTGTCTCCTATAAAGTTGTTGTCCTTATCTATTTTGCTGTTCCTATCACATGATGTCTGGGTCACCTACTAGCATGCATTCTTTGAAGGAATATTCACTCTTCTTTAAATATCTTATTAAAATGTTCTGGTCTGCAAAGCCAACTATGGTGATTGCTATCCATTTTTTATAGTTATCGTTCTTTACTGTTTTATTGTGTTGGTTTTCTTTATGTAAACTACAAAGAAAATTGCCAGTCATTAATTCAAATGACTTCAGATTCCAGTTTTTCTGTTACAGTATCAGTCATGTGCTGTACTCCTGGTTTTATTTTAGTAAATGTGCGTTGTATCACTAATTTCAGAGTTAGGCTAACGTAATATATTTTGGGGGTGTGCCTTGTACCACCAGTTCTTAATTTCCACATGTGAAAAGAATAATCAGTAATGCATAAAAAATGTAACCTTGGTGTTTGTATGCTATGGAAGGCATGCATGTTGGTGCTTTTTATTTAAAGGGAAAACCAGAAATATTTCTTATTAAATAAGTATTTATTTATTAAATAAGGCTTTATTAAATAAGTTAGATTAAGATATTTCTCCCCATAATGAACCAGATGCATTGATTTTGGCTGTGGGGTACATATCTAAGAAAATTGATGCCCCAACTTTAAAGGGTCACAAATTAAATATGTTAGATCATAATATGACTTTTAAATCTAATTTCTAACATTTGGGGGTATGTGGTGTCTTTGACCTCCCCGCCTGTTTGCCCACTAAAATAAGTCCTCTTTCTACCCTGTGGTAGACTGTTATTGGAGACATGTAAGGCTCCACACACTAATGTCTTCTGTGAGCTTCTAGATGCTTCTAATTTGTTATCATAAAGTTCTCCAAGTCACTGGGCTGTACCATCACAGCTTTCTTTTGTTTAAATGGAATCATGCATGAAGAGTGGCCTGGGCTTTGTAAACATGGATATGGTAAGACAATGTAGAATTCAATCCAGTTTCATTTTTCCCAGCACTCCAGATTAGGTAACCATGGAGAGCATATTTGCTTTTTGAGGTTTTGTGTGTATGTGTGTGTGTGTGTGTGTGTGTGTGTGTGTGTGTGTGTGTTTCCTTCTCTTCTCATCATGGTATGGTTGACAAAGGATCAAGGCTAACAGGTTCAATAACCAGAGAGTTTCCTTCATCCCCATCTGGTCAATTATTAAGCATTTCAGACCCAGCAACACTAGTTGAATTGTACTGCTAGGCAGACATTTTCACTTGTCTCTTTGGAAGAAGTACAATTCTGTCAACATTAGCAAAAACACATTTGATACTCTTGCAAAGGTTATAATGTAAAACAGATATCAAAATGACTTTTTTCTGTCCCTGATATATCTGCATCGCAGATGGCTTAGCATGATTTATGAACAGTCTTTAGAAGGGCCCCGTGGACTCCCTTCATTACTAAATCCCTTTTTCTTCTTTCCTAAAGTACTTGAAAAGAGAAAAGTGAGCGTTTTAACCCCCTCGTCTGTGTTTAAGAATTATTTTGGCTCTCTTGGAATATCAGTATGTGATTACAGTTTTCTAAGGAATTTTTCTGGTGGCTTAAACTTCATGTGACTATTCTGAGCACAGAGTAAATTATTATGGAAAATTTGAGCTAAGCTTTCCAGTGGTGCCTAAGTTGTTAGAAATAATATGCAGAGGAACCCCTTTGTAGTGCTTTTTCTAAAATAGAGACAAAAGAAAATACTATTGTATATGTGCAATAGCGTGGAATTTTAAAAGATAAATGGTTTAACAGGAAAAGTTATAAATGGGTTTTTCTATCTTTTCTTTGCTCTTAACACAACCCAAATCGCTACACAGATAGAGGGAGAACTTTCAAATGTTTCAGCTTTGCACATAGGGTGTTTATAATGTTGTATACCAGCTCTTTGATAATTCTGAAGGGTAAATAATAATTGAAATAGCAAGTTTTAAATAAGAGGTTAGGAAGTGAAAATATATTTTAGTTGAGTTTAGAGTTCTGGAACCTGGGAACTTTTTATATCCTCAGTATAGAAGCAGGAGTTTTTTCCAGAAGCTTTACTAAATATAAATACTCATTTCTACTGCAAGGAAGATATTTTGCAAGTAAATCTTATTCCTTCTAGAGGCTTTTGTGTGGAGAGCAGTACTTCAGTATCTTTATTTAGGCCTCTTCTAAATATTCCTCTTTGTTGATATATGCCTGACCTCCTATTTCCTTAAGCATAATTCATAAAAATCACGTAGGGCTGCGGCCTGTGAGGAATGAACAAGTATTTCGAGATACTTGGAATGCTTCATATTTTGCACCAGCAGAGTTGGGCAAAATGGATGGAGCAAGGAGGAAAAATAGAGAGAAGACAAGAAAATTAAGTTTTGAAAAAAAAGAAACAAAAAGGGGGACCAACTGAAGCAATAGTTAATAACCCTGGGTCCATCATTCTTTTGGAGTGACCTAAAGTGACACCTTCTCAATTTCCTATTTTTGATGAGATTATGAAAGCAAGAGTTAATATCTCAGAAAAATAAGGCCCTTTTAGGAAGGTTGGATTATCTATTTTGGAAGGTTGGAGAACATTTTAATATCCAAGAAGAAAGAAATTGGCTTATGCGTTACAGATATTTTCTGTGGCATAGCATCAGCATTGATATCTTAGCAGGATCTGTGATTAGCTAAGCAATCCCCGTTTTCTGAGGCTCAGAACCCACAGATTTGAATTCTTTTGCTTAGTTGTATGTGTTTGTCAAGGACAACAGTAGATTCAGCCATGACATTAGTTAGCAGCAAGCCCTTTAACAGTTTCTTATTATGCCCCTCATAGGAAGTTTGGTGTTTTTCTGGGTTGGTGGAAGGTTATCATATTAAGGCCCTGGACACTGGCTTCCTAAGAGAAGTTTATGTATAGTACACATGGTTAGAGAGGAGGTAACACATCCAGAGAAGTTGACTGACACTTCTAGTAAAGCCATCGGAACACTCATGGTTTTGTTTTTTAAAACCAGTGAAAGAATTTATCCCCTTGATGTTTTCTGCTGTGTTCATTCTTCCTATGTTTCTTCCCTTGTGGAAAATGAAAACACGGCCTCCTGGAATTGGAACTCTAGAACCTGGACATGCACACCTGCTGAAGGTTATCTGGTTTCCCATTGAACCAGATAACCTTTCCCTCTTGTACTTTGCCCTGAGTAGAAAGTAATAATGGTTTTATTTTAATTTGGAGAGAAAAATCTTGAGAAACAGAGAAGTGAGCATAATATAATTAAGCTTACATCCAGCAAAGAGACTCTATCTTTGAGCCTCCAAACGGTATAGGAGGCCAACAGAGTCCAGTATGATCAAACTGGCCACCTAATCTGTGTGAAGCCTACCTAGACTTCTAGATTGCAGAAATTAAGGTAATACTTGCCATCCATCTGCTTGCTAAAAATGCTGTGAGTTATAATGAGCTAATACTTTTAAAACACCTCAAGTTCCTTAGGAAGAAAAAGTAAATTCATTCCTGTTCTAGGTCATGGGTTCTCAATGTCAGTAAAGTTGCCATTTTTGGCTGTCACAGTTGTAGGGGGATGGATGTTCCTGACATCTATGAGATGGAGACCAGGGATGTGTTTGACCATCCTACAATACGTAAGATATTCCTCCATAACAAAGAATTATCTGGCCCAAAATGTGAATAGTGCCAAGGTCAAGAAACCCCGCTCTAGATTGAGATATTATCATTAGTATTCTATTTTTTGGATTTTGAAGTTAAGGAGACCAGGGATGTGTTTGACCGTCCTACAATACGTAAGATATTCCTCCACAACAAAGAATTATCTGGCCCAAAATGTGAATGGTGCCAAAGTCAAGAAACCCCGCTCCAGATTGAGATATTATCATTAGTATTCCATGTTTTGGATTTTGAAGTTAACTGAGTTTGGGTGTTTTTTTTTTCCCCCTGAGCAAATGTAATTCTCTTGGAGACTCTTTAGAGTAGAAACAGAGTGTTCAGGAAATTGCCTTTTATGAAAATGGCTGTTAGCACATCTCCACATCGTGTTTGCATGAGCAAATGCATCAGAATCTGTAGGTGATCCATTGTAGAATCTGTAGGTGATCTAGTTGAGTGCAAGTTTAGCTTTGTACGTGCCCCAGCTGTCTGGATTATGGCTTCAACGAGCTACTTGCCTCCCTTTCCAAGCCAAATTCAGAACCTTTTAACTGGCAAGCACGTCTTAAAATGTGCTTCTAGTCATTGCCATCACTTTATAGCCACCTGCAGGTAAGGTTCCAGACTGACCTTCTCAGCAAACCAGGTAATTCTGTTTTAGTTCTTTGAGAATTCCACAGCACCTCCGAGAGAGCCCACATGCTATTTGTCTGTGAATCACATCCTTCCCAGGAGGTTATCCAATCCAGGATACGTTCTTTCCAACTTCCAGTGCCAGATGAAGAATGAGTCTTCCCCTCATTACTTAGATGTTTGTGTGGACGTGTCTGCCTTATTGCAGTATTCGTGACACCTGGTCTCTTTCCTCAGCGAAATCACTGCCTCTAGTTACTTATCAGAGAAGCAGAAGCCATGGCGGTGTTGTACGTGGGTGTACAGAGACAATGAAATGCTGAAACGGCATGGCCAAAAGCACAGGGACTCCTTCTGCAATTACTGCTCTGATTCAAATGCATTTGTACACGAAGTACATTGATATGTGCATATTTATCTCTATGTACATTAGGCAGCCAGACATATTTACAATTTATCTATGCACATATATTTTTTAAATCATCTGTGTCAATTGCAGTGTGTGTCTTGCAAGTGGCACATTCCGTGGCTTCATGGTTCCGTGGGTGCCATGTTCCTTGGCATCAGTGTAGCCCTCTGGAAGTTTCTCCCATTTCTCAGTCTGTGTGCTAATTTCCAATAAACCATCAACCAAGCATGTAGAGTGTATGTTTATTACATGGTATTTGGTTGGGAGAGAAATAAGATACCTGGGCTTCAAACTGAATACTCTCAGGGGAAAAAAAAATTCTGATATCATATAAACAATTATAATTTGGGTTCTTAGAGCTGCTGGTTCTTGGTTCTGATGACATCTACCTGTGAGCATGTGTTGTAATACTTATTATAAAATGGCTTTTAATATTTAGGTTATATCGCTGTGGTTGAAAGAAAGATTTGAGAGGGATGTAACTAGGACATAGATGCCTGGGTCTTATATATCTTAACATACGAATGTGATCTGTGCTACGCACTGCTTCACCCACACGTTGTGGGGGGGACTGTTTGAAAGATTTGCAGCACATTAATGGAAGGAGGGTCCAGGCCAAAGCCTCTGCCCACTGATTGGGTGTAAGCCACACCTGGTCAAATCTTGTACCTATTTTGCCTAAGATCCAACTTTTCTAATTCCTTTCAGATAAGCTAAACCGAGAAACGTGTACCAGATGACATACATAGGACATGTTTCAGAGTTAATCAGGATGTCATAGTTCTTTGGATGGTGCTTGAGTTGTCCCCCGCCCCCCAAAGAAAGCAGTCCCTTTTTCCCATGAGAAGGGAGTTAAGAGTGGAGGATCCGTCTGTGTAGCAAAATACTCAGCTGGCTCCTTGCATATGGACGGACACCCCAAAGAACAAAGCAGAATGGAGATGTTCCTTAACTTGAGGTTGTCCCCAAGTCAATTGTCTTCAAGTAAATCATTTGGTTCCTCTAAATGGCTCTTGCCTTTGAAGGATGAGGATACCATGAATAGTTGAGGAGAGTGGCAGAGTTTAGAAGTCATTGCTAGTTAAGTGGTCCTGCCATGGAACAAAAAAACCTTCTGTTCAGCTTAGCTGCAGCTCTTCATGTGAGGCGAGATGGCTCTCTAGGATGGCACAAATCCCTATTTTGGGATAAAAGAGAGTCAGAGCTGGGGCATGAATCATTGTTGGGCGATTCCACACGGATGATGGCTGTCTCAGAATTCAAGGGCAGGAGTGCAATTTGAGCAATATAGGGACGGAAACAATAGAGTGGAACTGACCTGGGTCCCTGAGGTCTCTCCTTTTCCAGGCTAACGTCATGTTTTAACCAAACCTTGCACGTTGAGCTTTCTTTCCTAATGCACTGAGCTGCACGATGGCTTCAGAATAATATTAAGCTCTTCCACGGCCTTGTGTTTAGGTTGAGGGGGGGACTAGGTTTACCACAGTAGAACCAGTGGAACCCGGGTGGTGCCTACAGGCTAAGTCTGGGAGAAAGTTTCAACTCTAGGAGGTGAAAGCAGATAGTTAACTGCTCTTCTGAAGACTCACTTTATTATTATTATTATTACTATCATTTCATATTTCATGCATGCTTGAGAATTCCTGGTCCATTTTCTGTCTCATCTTCCTCCAAAATGGCAGGTGGCAGAGGAGAGCATATTATTCTCACTTATTTTTGCAGTCCTCATGATCCTCTTGGACTGTTTGCCACCCAGCAGGGAACATCACCTTCTTTCTAGAAATCAGGAATGTTGGTGACTCATATCACAGGGCCAGCCCTACTGTGCAGCGTTACCTTCATGCCCTCCCCTCCCAGGTGCTGCTACCCATGTGAGAGTAGATGGGTGTAGCATTAGTTTATTTAGAATCCAGCTGATAGCTCACGTGCTCCATCGTGGTGGCAGAAGTACCACTGACCAGCCTGTAGTCTCCAGCCCACAGTCCCCCAGCCAATCTTAGAATTTTAGAGACAAGAGAGAGAGACCCTGGGTCTGGAGACTGTCTTCAACTCAAACAGAGCAAGTTGAGAAGAATACATGTTTCCTTTCTCAGCTTGAAGCTGCTAAGGGGAAGCAGACCTATGGGCAACTTGCAGTGAGATGTGGGCTCCGCATAACATCAATGATATGCACCCTTTATTGCTTGCTCTGTTCTTCATGCTACTAACCAGACTCTGTTGATGTTGTTTTGATTTTAGTTTTTATTTGGGGGGGGGTTGCTTTGCATGTCATTCTTCCTCTTGGCTGTTAGTTGCGGGGGTTAAGCCTTTTCCTTTCTGTGATTCAGGTGCCTCACTCTTTCCTTTCCAGGTTCTTCCAGTTCTTTTAACATGTCAAACTCTGGAGATTTGTTCATGAGCGTGCAGTCACTCAATGGGGATTCTTACCAAGGGGCCCAGGTTGGAGCCAACGTGCAATCACAGGTAGGGACCCAGCCAATGTGCCGCCAGGTGAATGCTTTAGCGTCCAAGAGCCCTCAGTCGGATTGGCATCTCCTGCTTCTGTCCAGAGAGAGAGAGGCGGACAGACAGAGAGAGATGTAGAGACAAAACCTTACCAACAACCAAACCGAATCAAAGACAACCATTGTCGTGGGGAATCTCGTCCACACTTTGTGAATGCGTCTGGCTCTGGCTTGTCAGTCACCCTAGGAGGGCAGGAGAGCGGCAAGCACGGGGTGAGGTGACTAAGGCCCGTCAGGCAAGTGGACCCAGTGTATTCTTGGCTCATGAAAGGGAAAGGGAGGAGGAGTTGAGTCCATCAGTTCACTTTTCAGGTCCCTCTCTTGTTTGTTGCTTTTCCACACTCAACATCTGCCCAATATAGAGGTCATGAATGACTAGGCACATAACTTAGGATCTCACGTTTTCATTTTAACCTTTGAAAACACCCAGCCAGGTTGACTAAACTCATCTTCTTAGTCGTCCTTGAGGTCAAGGGATTTGGGTTTCTGGTGATGAGTCTATAAGTCCATGCTGGGAAACAAAAATCAAGCGTGTGGTTGTAAACCCTCAGCGCTCCCTAGTCGGCAGCTCGCCTTCACGAGAGCTCAGAAGCCATCCTCCTGTGTCAGCACGCAGCCTGATGTGACCGGGTGAGGTCCTGTGCTCTGGGTCAGAATCGCTAGGGAAGTTCTGAGCCAAGCGCATCCAGGCTCCCACCCTGCCAGAGGAGCAGGAAGCTTTACATGCCTGGAAGAGACCACCTGGCCGGTAATTCAGCGCCCTGCTCAGGAAACATTGCCTGGAAACAAGTTCGAGGAGATATAGTCAGACTTCGGTCAGATGACTAAACAGCTGGCCATCATTTAAGTCCTCAGTAAGACAACATTAGTCGCACACTGCTCTCTCTGGGAGGGGCCTGGCCAAGCCCCTCTACACAGAACCTTGACTTTTGTAGGATCCCCAGCAAAGAAGTTAGATAGGATGATCCGGAGGGCAGGGAAAAATCCCATCACTCTCCCCACTCTCAGCCCCTCTATCACCCCTCCCTGCCGCCTCATGCAGCATTGTTGAATTAGTTTCAGTGTTGGGAATCCCAGCTTTCTTTGACCATTTTTCTGTCTTCCTTACTGAAATCAGAAAGGATAGTGGATTCGGCATAGAGAGGAGGCCCAGCCTCCTCCTAATGGTTCCTTTCCCAGGAAGAATGTCTCCAGTGATCGCATTAATTTGGCGAGCCCAAATGGTAGCCTGTGTGATGATGATGTGCCTCCCTTTCCCTGCATCTCCCTGACTAATTTCCTCTCTGTTGTTGTTCATCTGTTTAGGTGGATACCCTTCGCCATGTTATCAGCCAGACAGGAGGATACAGTGACGGACTCGCAGCCAGTCAGATGTACAGTCCGCAGGGCATCAGTGTAAGAAAACAAGGCTCCCCCCGCCACCCTTTGTTTTTATTCTATCACTATCAATTAGTTCAAAGCCATAGGGCTCAGAACGCCACTTAGTAGGACTTCTTAGCTTTACGGTCACCTATTTCTTGTTTCTGTATCGGTCATGCCGTCGGCAGCATTCTACCCTCAAAAAAAGTGGCGATTGGGCAGGCTTCATGCAGGCAGCTGGCGTCTAGGGCTGTCACACGCAATCAGTGTTTGCATGGCACCTGCGGCCACATGCGTTCAGCTGAGAGGGGCTGCTAAACAGGTGACACCTAGTACAACAGTGGTAGGAAACGTCCCCACCAGCGGGGGCCTGGGAACCTGGGGAGAAAAACCAGTAGCCGAAATCCATTGCATCCAGGTCTGTGGTCTTAAAAAAAAAAACCTTTCTCCCATCTAAGGACGATTAAAAAAAATTAACACAGAGGCTGGGTATGCTGAAGGGATGGGGAGGGGTGCAGACCATCTTCTACTTGTTCTTGGGTGCGCTGGCGGCTCCTGACTAGCATGAAAATTCATAGCGACAAGCTATGTCGCACAGAGTGAAATCGATCAGACAGACACAAGGAGAATCGAGTGTAGATTTGGGACAGCAATCCAACTTGATTTCTCAGATCAATCGTCCGCTATCTCAGCAGCGGTGACAGCAAGCTGGGACAAGGGGGCAGCCTGGAAAAGGAAGCTGTTCTTTAGATCAGAGGTGATTTCCTGGGCTTTTAGAGGTCATAAGATGCTCCAGTAGGACTATTGGCTCAGAACTGTCTAAGAAAACTATGATTGGATGATGGTGAGGATTTTTTGTTGTTGTTTCTGTTGTTAGGATTAAAGTAAATTGGGGATGGAGGGAAGGAAAGGTAGGCATAGTGTGTTGATGTAATTCTAGCCTATACTAATTGAGGTATGGTATCTGCAATGAAAAGGGTGATAGCTTTTTAACTCTGCATTGGTGAAATCATATATGACAATGGCCAGACTGGAAGGAAGCAAGAGGATACCAGATGTTTCATCGGATGAGGAACGGTTGAAAAAATTAGGAATTCTTAGCCCATTAAAGAGAAGGTTTGGCTGGTAAGTAATAGTTTGAGACACGCTGTCATCAGTGAGAGAGATTGGATTCATCGTGAATGATGTAAAGGGAGGTAGGATAGATCACTGAGTAGAAGATTCAGGGAAACAGATTTCACTTCAACACCTCAAGGGCCTTTCTAAGATGCAGTCAGAGTTGTCCAAAGAAGGGATCTTTTGCCTCTGGAAGCCAAGAATTCCCCATCATTGGCGCGTTCAGACATTGTTTGGCTAACTACTTGGTAAGGATGTTGTGGAAGGGAGTTAAGTACCAGGGGATGACTGTCTTGGTGACTTTTAAGGCCCCTTCCAATTAGGAATTCTTTATTTTCTACCTTCCTTAGGCAGAATCTCCTCTGAGTTTATATAATATTTATCAAGTTCCTCTCTGGGATGGAAGGAGGGAGGTTAGAGCTGACCCTGTTAAACATACTCTGGGCACCTGTGTCCCTTTTTTAGAAAGGGTTTCCAGAGCAGAGGGATTTTTCCCTTCTTGTGCTTATACTAATTATTATTCCTGTATTCATGGCTGACTTGTCAGACGCCTGCTTAGAAAAAATCCAAGATACCATGGTGGAGAATTATGTTCTCAAACATGGATTCCAAATGAATTAAGTTGTTCTGTGTTTGTATGGGGAGTTTCAAGCACATAGGCATTTATACATTTCCTGGATCTTTTTGAGCTAGAAGATCGGTCTTTCCAGAAAAAGTTTTGCTCTGTATGTAAGTGGAAGAGAGGAACATGAGGAAAGTATAAGAGTGTGGGGAGGAGACTATGGACGCATTCAGAAAGAGAACTGCAGAAAGTCTACATGACTGGGCAGGAAGTGGGGCTGACAGTTCTGCTATTTGGTATCTTTCTTTCCTAATTGGGTAGCACAGGAGAGAGCGGCACTCAGACTCTGGGGGGTCAACGTTGGCCCCTCTGACGTCATCTGGTGGGCTGGGAATCATTTCTGAAATAGTGTAACCAAACATGTGCAGATCATTATGTCTGATTACATAAGCCCACCGCAAAAACTGGGCTGGAAAATGCCACTTGAAAGAGTCTCTCATTTTGCATTAATTTTTTTCCCCTGTGAACTGTTTATTTTATTTCTGGGTCTCTAAGACACAGGGTAAATGAATCAAAGGCCGATCATGATACGGTCTGTTCCTTTGGTATCAATTTTAAGTTGTGCCACCTTGCAGGAGACCAAGCTTGTGGGATGTATTTTTAGAGAGCGGTATTAGATGCTGAAGCATGTGTATGTGCAGAGAGGGGCACTGGCTGCTAGGAGAAATGAGAGAGAGAGAGAAAAGGAGGTAGACAAGAAGAGACAAGGACAGGAATGAGAGATTGGAGCCAATGAATAGAAATAAACAATTCCAAAACCCATGGCAGCAATGGAATTCCCAGCTGGGCTGGATTGTGTTTCATTCAGTGGAGGACATTTTCTGGGCAGCCTTTATCTACTCCCCTGCCTGGATTTTCACAGCACTCACATCTTATCCAACCAGCGTCTATTTTAAATCTTGTAGAGTTCAGACGGCTTGCCTTTAACTAAGGCCACGTAGTGATCGGGTTGTAAGGTGTGGTGGTGAGAGCCCTGCGTTGGGAGTTGGGAGACTCTGGTCCTTGTAACTCTCATGTGCCCATGGGCAGGCGTCAAACCTTGTCTTTTATAAAATGGGGCCGGTAATTCTCACCCTTCATGACTGCTTTAGGGAAAATGAGAAAATAGGTAGGAATGGGCTTGGCAAAGCACACGTTTTTCCACATGAATGCAGCATGAAAAGTTATAAGTGATAACTTTCTAATTTGACCTTTTTCCTCCTCTTGTGTGAGCAGTTTTCCCAGTAGGTAGTTCCTAGTGAGGATAGGTTAGGGCACAGTTGTCACTTTTTTCTCTTCTGATGGAAAGGTACACTTTTGACAAGGATACAGAGTTATGCAAGGCCTAAGGACCCCCTTCCTTAGCCAGAGTGAGCGTTAAAGACCCTGGGTCTTTAAGACACAGGATAAATGAATCAAAGGCTGCTCATGATACGGTCTGTTGCTTTGGTATCAATTTTAAGTTGTGTTAAATTATACCTTTTTGAGTGCTTTGTATTCTCAAATGACAACGGGCAATGCTTACTGGGTTTAGAGTGGCTCTAAGTGATGGAGGGAGGTTACTTCACTTCTCTGTCAGTTAGACAGACTGAAAGATCACTTAGCTATCACATCCACTCTTTGGTTTCCCTTCCCACTGCCACCATCCTCGTTCTAGAAATGGTTCATTAGCTAGGCTATTGTGATTATTTCCTAATTACCGTTACTGCCTTTAGTGTCTCCTTTCTCCTGCACACATCCCCAGAATTTTGTCATTCCTTGCCCAGAAATCAAGAGCACTTCTCTATTGCCCACCTAAGCAAGTTGAATCCCTGAGTCGGACATTTTCAGAGTCTTCCACGCTCCGGCCCCATCTACCTATGCATCCCCCTCACTCCCCAAGTCACACTGACTCTCCCACGCCCAGATCCTCCTTGCTGTTTGTCTTCTTCTCCTTAGCCCTCCTTCCTCTCTTCTCTCCACTTTATCACACACACACTCCCTTGCCTTATGGATATATGCACAGACACACTCAATCAGTCTTTGTCTTTCATTCCCAAATACGCATGTGGTCCCAAAATGCATATATTAGTTGCTCAAAACATGTTTGTTGAATGAATAAATCAGAAGACAAGCTACCACTGAATTAAAAAATGCCACATCTTATGTAACAGCTGTAAAATACCTAGTAATGATTTTCTCTCTTAAATGCCTTACTAACCCACAAATAGACTATCTTTTTTAATTCAAAACCCACAAATAGACTATCTTTTTTAATTCAATTTAATTCAAAAAGCTTCTTAAGTCTTTCTTTTTGGAAAAAGTTTCTAAACTTTTTGACCAAGGCAGATTCTCTGAGAATTAAGAGTCAGATCAGCATTAAATAGATGAAGTTATAGAGTGATGATATTGTCAAGAGAATTACCCTTTGAATTCTTTAGCACCTTCTTTCCTAAAAGAATCCCCTTATCAAAACCTGCTTGTGGGGTAGCCATCTATACAGCAAGAGAACATCGTTTCTTTTTTTTTTTTTAATTTTATTGAAGTATAGTTGATTTACAATGTTGTGTTAATTTCTTCTGTATAGCAAAGTGACTCAGTTATGCATATATATATTCTTTTTCATATTCTTTTCCATTATGGTTTATCACAGGATATTGAATATAGTTGTGCTATACAGTAGGACCTTGTTGTTTATCCATCCTATATATAATAGTTTGCATCTGCTAACCCCATACTCCCAATCCTTCCCTCCGCCATCCCCACTCCCCTTTGGCAACCACAAGCCTGGAGAACACCGTTTCTCATGGGGTTCTCACTGCTTTCTCTACCAGACGTGGGACTAGAACCTGCACAAACAAACGGGTGGACAGTGGCAGCAACCTGAAATCAGGAAACTTGGATCCTTCTTCTGGCGAGTCTCTTCATCTCTGTATCGTTGCTTCATCTGTAAAATTTATCCCATCAACAAGCTCTAAGGTCCTTTCAGCTTAGTAGTTCTGGAGTCCTACAAGTATGGTTTTTGATTCCTACTGTTCACTCAAGGGACACCAGGCTCAACTGTAGGCTCCTCTTTCCAGAAAACTCTTTCAGTTGAGTTAGTCTCCGCCATCTTTTCTAGCCTACCCTATCGCTTCCCCTTTCAGTTGGATCTTGAGGGAAGGAGGAAGAGCTTGCATTACATGAACTTCTCCCTTTGAATTCACGGAGATCTGTGGTAGCAGAAAGCATTAGTTTTTAGGGTGAAATTATTTTTGATTATTTTAAAATGTGAGAGGGGACTTCCCTGGTGGTCCAGTGGTTAAGACTCGGTGCTCCCAAGGCAGGGGGCCTGGGTTCAATCCCCGGTCAGGGATCTAGATCCCACGTGCCACAACTAAGACCCAGCGCAGCCAAATAAATAAATAAATATTAAAAAATAATAAATTTTTTAAAAATAAAATAACATGTGAGTTAAGGGAGTGAGTTCACTCCAGCCACATCTTAAATGTTGACAGATACCCCTATAAGATTGTCATTATTCAAGAGATTAAGTGAAATAGAAATAAAGTGTTAGTGTTCTCTCTATAAAGGCAAAGTGTCATAAACGTCAGTTTATGACAGAAAAGTCTCATTGATTTTGCTTTGTGATAATTATAGTAGTGGAAAAATAGATATGAAGCTTTGATCTTTGTAAACCATAACATACGTGTTTTTATTTTATTTTTTTTTTTGCTTTCTCCCACGTTAGGCAAAGGGACAAAAGGACATTTACGAAGAAAATAAATAAAATATAGAATCATTGGGACAAAAATAGAGAACTATTTAAGTGAACACGTTTCAGGCATTTAAACATCACAGGGCTTACTTGGTAATACTTGGCCACCTGCCATCATTTTCATTTTTTCTTAACTACTTCTGAGAGACCTCCTTCCACTTAAAGTATATATTAATAAGATGTTGCCACATGTGGACTTGTAAGACTGGAGAGTGAGGGTGATAATTAAAGTCATATGCAGATCTTTAAAAACTCACTTTAATTATATGAAGTTTTAATTGTTCTACCAAGCTGAATGTGAATTTTGAAGTTACTAAAACATATTCAGACGTGCTCCCAGTTACTTGTCTTTGGGTACCTTCTGGTGCTGCAGCCAGGGACCAGTGAACAGCCCCAGTCTGGGGGGTAAAGGGAGTGAGGATAGGCTTGAACATGGTGAACCAGTCTCTGCAGGGTTGAAGGCAGCAGTACAGAGGAGATGGACTCCCACCTTCCAGAAGCTTATAAGCCTGGCTCTCCCTGATGACAGAGCCAAAGGGAAAGTCCCTTTAGCTTCTTATGTGATGAGGCCTTTCAGCCTTAATACCGTATCAACTGAGCATTCGAGACTAGAACAGCATTTTATTTGAGCCCACAATAGTTGGAGAAGCAAAAAAAAAAAAATCCCAATATTGTAATTTCATATGCAATCCACTGTTTTTCACCGGCTGCCAGGTGAAAGTCCTTAAAGGTACAGAAGATGAATGAGGCCAGATCATTCAATGGCATATTTAAATATTCATGCATTCATGTATTCATTAATTCATTCATCCATTCCTTCAATAAATATGTCATCAATAGCATTTTTGACCTCGGGGAATGAGGCTACATCATAATATATCCAGGTCAAGTTGGAGAAACCCTGATGCCAATCAAGATGTATTTTAACTTTCAGTCTCATTCAACACTTTATCTGAGATTACGTTTCCTGTTCTTGGAATACTAGGACAAGGGAGCCAATCAGCTTTGTAGTTTAGGAGGGAATTTGAAATTAAGCTATATAGCAGAAGAGAGGAATTCAAGACCAACCAGCAATAGTTTGAGAAACCTACTCCCCGCTGCACAAACGAGCCATACCATGGACTTTAAAATAAGTATCCTTCTGTGGAGATTCCTTATCTCTTTGTAGAAGTAGAAGTAGTCACAAAGAATTTTCTTGATCTCAAACCTAGTGATACAATCACTCCAAACATGATCACATTTATAATGTGTGTACACATCTTTCACTTCTGCCACTTTCTGCCTGTGTAACTGTGGACAAGTCACTTTCTCTCGATAAGACTCAGTCTCCTGTACTCTAAAAAGGACAGTTGAGCTGGATGTTGTCAAAGGCCTCTTCCAGTATCCCTGTTCTACTTATAAGCATGATGTTTTTCCACTCCCAAGAAAATCCAGGAGGAGAGGAAATACTTCAAAGCTATAAGGAAAAGATAAATTTGTGTTTTTGGAAATAGTCCTATCTCTGACACGACAATGACGCCATGCTGTTTTCATTGGAATCGATGTGTTATAGCATCCTGTCCGGTTGGGCCCACATTTGTCCTTGCAGCCATGCTGTCCTTGGGCTAGGATTGGGTTAGCTGTTCCAGACTCAAGTCGACCGCGCCTTCTGCTCCATAAAGAAAAAACAGTTACAACCTCAAAAGGGCAGTTTGTTTTTGTGGTTGCTCCTGAAAGTGGCATAGCCCCTTTAGACCTCGGTAAATATTAAGCTAATTGAATTGGCTGAATTTAATTGTGGGGAAAAGTTAGTATTGATTTCAGAAGATGGCCCTCTTCTTGACATCTGGGAAGGAGTTCCATGTTCTTAGACAAGTTTGTTTTCAGAGAAAATATTAGACCTCTTTTTTAAGAAAATCCAATTGTTATTTTTAACTTTGGTACATTTTAAAAATCTCTACTTACACCTGGCTCTAAGTGAGTTTTGGGATATTCTGTTCCACATCTTTAAATATTAAGTATTTGGATCCCTAAATATTCTCCAAATTCACAGATATATAAGGCAGAAGGCATGACTGACTTGAGTCTGGAACAACTAACCAGGTTAAGTAAATGAATAAGTTCTTTATTTGACAGATTTATTGAGAACCTTCTGATATCCAGTACCAGGAATGCAAATATCAATAGGACATGGTTCTTGCACTCTGTAAAGTCACAGAAGGCTAGAAGGACTGGGAGTTACCTGGTTCAGTCCCCTGCTTCACTGAAAGGGAAGGACTACACCACCTTTATATAATCAACATAATATGATTTTTAAAGAATTTGGGGAACGGCCATCATAATTTCCCACTCTGTCCGCCACTAATTCAGCTAACCTAATAATTTTTCAAGCCTAAGGCAGACGTGTCTTTGAACTCATCTTGACTTGAACCTTTCTACATTTCTAAAAACTCTTCGGGGCTTAGAGGGGTCCAGTCCCTGGGAGTGTGGAAGCCAGCCTCAGCCGACCTGTAGACCTTGAGGATACTCTCTCTGTAAGAGGATGAGGTTCTCATGAGGGAAGTTTCAGATCCCTCTCTCACCAGAGCTCAGGAGTTCTACAGAGAGCCAGCGTAACTACTGAGGGTTCTGTGCCTTTTTAGAGGAGTAGAAGAACAAAAGCACAATTAATTACATGCTTAAAGTTCTGGGGATAACTTGAACCTCCACAAATATCCATACTAAGAATACTAATTCATAATAGTTATTGAGTACCCTAATCCAGTGTCTTTATAAACATTCTCATCTCCATTTTATGGATAGAAAATGGAGACTCAGAGAGGTTAAGTAATTTGCCCAAAAGTCAAATAGCCCGTCAGTGATAGAGCCAGGGTGTGGGCCAAGACGGTCTAACTCCGAAGCTTCTGTTCTTTCCCTTTATCCAGATGGACACTTGAACCTCTAGATCTTACGCTTAATGAAGGGAGGTGTCAAGAACCTTACAGTAAGAGAATCCGTTATGTTTCCTAGTAATAAATATTTTGGAGCCTGGCTGATATGGGAAAGAACTATAAGAACTCAGTTATGACTATTCTGTTATATATCCTTTCAGGGTAGCGTATAGAAGGCTTAAGACTGGTTGGTTCTTTTACTAGAATTAAATCTAAAACTTATATAGTAAGTAAGTCCTTCCCTGGATATAGCTTACTCTTCACCACTATTATGTCATATTTGGCTAGCCAACTTAGCCAGGGACCCAGTGATCATACACAAGAGAGAAGAGAGATTTTAGATCAAGTGTCTCTTCACGGAGAGATTTGATGATTCACTAAAATAGATGGCAAGACTGTTTCAGGAATCTAGGTACCAAATATCAATAGAGGTTTTGTTTTGTTTTGAAGTTTTAATTTGGGGACAGTGAAATGGAAGAAGAGGAAAATTTTGCCTGTTAACTTAATAAATTATACATGTTAAGTAATGTTTTTGGAGGATGGAAGATCAGCAGTGAAGAAACTGGGGCATTAACTATACAAGTAGCAGTTTTTCCTAGGCCAACAGAAAAGATGAAAAGGAGCCACCTTGCTTCACTGGGCCAGGACTTCTGTCAAGTGGCCCCCTTTGTCGACACTTAGTACTTGGCATTTTTAATAATTAAAAAGAATAAAAATTTAAAAGAATAAGTTAAAAGAATAAGTGCAACAGGTACAAGGGTAATAGATAAACAAAACTAGAAAAAATAAATAGAAAAAAATAATGGCAAATATTAAATTTAAAAGATCCAGGAAATAAGAAAAACAGAAAATTAAGAAGAAAGAAGGCAATGGAATGATAAAAAGGCAGGAGATGGATAAAATTGCATGTGAAATGGCAAAATGAACATTAAAAGCAATTAAAATATGCAAGTAGCAAAGAGGATAATAACAACATAAAATAAGCTAGAATGAGTGGTTAAAGTAAATAGCCTCCTCTAAGAACATACTTACAAAGATTATAAAACAGATCAAGTAGTAATAAAATAAGGAAGTGGTATAAAGCAGTAAATTAAAGAACAATTATAAAACAATAAGAAGAGAAAATTAACAGGCTAAAAGGACATTTAATAATTGTATTAATAACTAACACTTTCTGACTTCTTCCCATGTGTTAGGCACTTTACATGCATTAACTTATTTAATTCATTTAACTTTAATTCATTTAACTTTACATGCATTAACTTATTTAACTTACTTAATTTTATTAAAATAATTAGGACCTTAAAAATGTAAACAAAAAAAGTTTAGTGAGGGATGAAATCAGGCATCAGAACAACAGCAATAAAAAAACGTCTAAAGGTTAGAAAAAATATACCTATGGGTGTCAATTTTCATTCCTTGTCTGGAGTGATTGTTTTTGCTGTTAAATCACCAAGTACCTGCCCCGGTACTTCTCTAGATTACATGTTCGAGCAGTGCCTGGCACTGTAAATGTTGGTTCTTTAACCCTCTTGTCCTAGTAAGCTTGGCCTTTCCTAGCGACAATTGCTAGTGGTTAAAATTCTCAAGCAGTAGAATCCATGGCCCGGAACCTGTGGCAGTGGGAAAACATCTCATAATCCTGCCCATTTTACAGGGTTTAGATCAGGATTATCTTCTCCTAGAAGTTCTTCCTTGTTCCTACGTAGTACTTAGTGCGCTGGGCTTGGAATGGGCGTTCTTCTCTGATTCTTTTCTTTACTTCCTCTCAGCCGTAGGTTTCTGAAGAGGATTCTAGTTTGTACCCCAGCCTTCCTTTCAGACTTGGTACACACTAGGTGCTTAATGCATGCTTTTTTTTTTTAAATTTTTTTTAATGCATACTTTTTGAAGTGAGCCTACTTGAACCTATTGTCAAGAGGTTTTTCTTTGCTTGCTTTCTTTTTTTGAAAAACCAGCAACCAACTTGTGTCTGGATTTTCTGCCTGCCTGGAACCCCTACACATTTTGGGGTTTCTGTGGTCCAGAAAGAGTCTCTCCCATAAGACGATGGCTTTTTCTTCTTTTTCTCTCTATTTATCATATCCCAGTACCCATCTTTTACCTCCAACTTCCATATACCTTATACCCAATAATCTTTACTAATTCATGCTAGAACTCTTTTATGCATATGTTCAGAGACCAGGTATCTGTTGCTGTTTCTTCTCTTCCCCATGCTTTTCTCTGGGGCAGGTGTTATCTCTGAAGACTTGGGCTTGATCTACAATTCCTTCATTTATTCATTCATTCATATTCACTCATTCGATCAGCAGGCATTTTCTTGGAATTTACTATTAACCAGTTGTGTTGGGCATTGGGACAGGGAAAATTAAAAAGAGATCAAATGCTTCTTTTCAAGCAACTCTCCATCTTGTCTAAGTTGATTTGCTATGTTTAGCCTCCTTCCTTTGACCTTAATTTTTGTGGAATGGGAAAAACAACTGATTAATACTCCTGACAGGTAATTATATTTTGAAGAGAGTTGTGAAATCACCTGCTAATGCACTAGTCTCCAGGCAGAAGAGTCCCTCTTACCTCCATCTTCCTTCCTCAGACTTGGATTTGACCATTAATTGCACTGGTCTTTTTTCCAATGAGCTGTAGAGGTTGGCCACGACCTTTCAAACACACAAGACAAAGACCTAAATTAGATGTGGACTTTCCTTCCTACACTTTGTTTAAATTTTACATTTACTTTTTTTTCTGATTACAAATTAATATTTAATGTAGAAAATTTGGAGAATGCAGGCAATTCACAAAGAAGAAAATTACTGCTAATTTTTTGCGTGGCAGCCTCCTAGCATTTTGTGTCTAAGTATGTTTTGTGTGGGTGTAGAAAAGTTAGGATCATATGGAACACATCATTTTGTAGCCTACTTATTTTACTAAAAATATATTATGAATATTTTCCATATCATTAAACATTCTTCTCAAACATAAGTTTAATAACTGCATAAGAGCTTGTTACTGGGAAGGTCCGTGATTTATTTAATCAGTCTCTACTGTGGAACGTTTAAACTGTTTTCTTTTCTCTTTTTTTACTATTATTAATAACACTGTGGTAAGCATCATAGTACAGAAAATTCAGTGCATGTTTTGTATTATTTCCTTGAATAAATTCCTAGAAATGGAGCTGCTAGATCAAAGGGTATGAACAAATCTAAGGCCTTTGTGATGTATTGTAAACTTTTCTCCTGGAAACTCCTATTAATTTATGGTTCCTACCAGCATTTTTGATCCTTCCCATTTCCTTACATTCTCAATAACCATGTCTTAGCAGTTTTTCAGTCTTTTTCAATTATCACATTATAAAATGCCATCTCATTTTTAGTTTAATTTAATTTGTATCTCTCTTTGATTTACTAATGAGATTGAACATTTTTCATCTGTTTGTTACTCTTTTTTATGCATTCTTGAAATGCTCATGTTTTTCTTATTGATTTCTAGGAACTCTTACACAAGAAAGGTATGATTCCATTTCTTACTTGGCCAATATTTAGAAAATAGAGAAAATTCTATTTCTCAATGGAGGAAGACTCAGGAGGAATAAGGCCCCAGGTCTCATTCTGTCTATTTCTGTGGAAGGTTCTTCAGAGTGAAAGCTGGATTGTTATCCTGGGAAAACTAAAGGCAGATCTACATGTGATACTGGTGGCAATCTTAAAAAAAATATTAACCCTGCAATCTGAACTGGCTTGACATTTTGTGTATTTCTAGTGTATGAAAAAACTCAGGACTATAAAATAGAACCCAAGAATTGTCTAAAAGAACCTAGAGAGGGGCTTCCCTGGTGGTGCAGTGGTTGAGAGTCCGCCTGCTGGTGCAGCGGACACGGGTTTGTGCCCCGGTCCGGGAAGATCCCACATGCCGCGGAGCGGCTGGGCCCGTGAGCCATGGCCGCTGAGCCTGCGCGTCCGGAGCCTGTGCTCCGCAACGGGAGAGGCCACACAGTGAGAGGCCCGCGTACTGCAAAAAAAAAAAAACCTAGAGATACATTAGTCAGTCAAAACTTTCCTTGAAGATTTACCCTATGTCTATTATTCCCCTAAGTATTAGGAGTTGCCAAATAAGTCATTGGCTAGTTTATAGCCAGGTGGAAGAAATAAAGCTACATATAATTTAAAAGTTTTCTTACGACCTTAGCTCAACTTAGGTCTAAAAAATGGTCTTTTGAGTGACTAGGTGTTTTCTCATATTTTGGAGGCTATATCTGTCTCCTTGCATCTTCTTTTACCATCTGAAAGGTAGCACATTCTTCTAGATGATTGAATTTTGACATCTCACCATCATCACTCCCCTCTGCCCTTCTCATTCCCTGGCAGAACGCATATAGAAAAGCCAAGTCAGACTCCTGAGCCCACAGCACAGCTGGAAGATTTCCACTGCAGAGATTGCTGGGACAATCTAAAAGGGAAAAAATTAAAATTTAAAAAATCAACCCAGTCTTATACTTGGATGAGAATCTCAGAATAAAAGAGGATATCCCCCAGCATCCACTGAAGATATCTGGAGTGGTGTCAAAATAACTCTGAATTCTTGAGTACGTAGTTTCCAAGCACTTGCCTTCATTTCATAGCTACATAGAATTCTCAAAACAACAGTATCGTTCCCTAAATAAGGCACAGTAGAGCCTCATGCCCCATTCTAGCACGTTCCCCTCAACATTCTCTGTCTGCCTGTACCCCACAACTTCCCACCATCTCTCCCTCCTACCCTTCTGTTAGCTGTAATGACCCTGCAAACACTAAATGGCATTTGAGTGCATTAAGCAGCAGACTCTCCAGTGACATAGCAATTATGGCTCTGAAATAGATTTGGTGCGTCACGGAAGATAAGGGTTTTGAAAGTTTCTGTTGTGATTATAGCCTGTAACTCCCACAAATAATAGGCTTCAAAATAAGAGGCTGCCAACGGAGCCTTTGTGGCTTTGTCTCAGTGATGGCACGTAAATTGCTATTAATGTCCTAAGTGTACTTGAATATGCCAGTCTTTGGGATGTGAAGTTGGCTCGGTGTCTCTCTTTACGCGACATGTCATTGTTGGTCTGATAATCTGGGGTAATTGCTGTCTCTTGGATGGTCAGGAAAGTGTAAGAGGATTTAGCTTCCTGTGTGATGGTAAATAGCCTCAAGGTTTACACCACGAGTTATGTGTGTGTTCCGTAGATAGCCACCGTTTCTCGTTCAGGTGTGTATACAATTCCTGTGTGTACCCTGAGTAGATAATAGCCTTTCAACAAAGCCACGGCAAAATCAAAGGTTATGAAACTGAAGTGAAGAATCTGGAGCTGTCTGTATCAGCCAATCAGATAATTTATACTGAGAGTAAAAAAAATACCCTTTGCTTGAATTTTTCAGATTTGGCTATATGAGTAAATATAATTATCTGTTGTCTTATAGAGCTACTCTTTTCCAGCATCTGCAGCATCTGTGTGTGTTTGCACATTTTTTAGGTGCCATAAGTATTTTCTGAACACGTATTAGCTCTACGTCAGTATGATAAAGTGTGTGGAAATTATGTGTGTTTTTGTGCAGTGTGTGTGGATGGGTGTAAGTGTGCGTGTGCTTTAGTTTTGCAGGGCTGGATGTAGAGGATGTTTATTCAGATATAAATAGTTTTCTGCACTAAGACACCTCTATTTAGCTAAAGCAAGCTGAGCTTATTTTTCTTTGTCTCTGAAAAGTTAAATAAAACAAATTTGAAGTTTTCACTTCCTGTATGTACATTTAACCTAAGGCCCCCCTAAGTCTGTGGAACATGGAAACATTACATGTAACTGTCCTATTTGCACTTTGAGCAGAAATCCAAAAGCATCCCAGCCTTAAACTTGGAAATGTACACTACTTCGTATCCTGTGCAAGCTACGAAAGGTTCAACCCAGACCATCCTCTGTGTCTCAAGTGCCTTACATGGCAGTATTAATTCTGGGCCTTCACAACAGATGAATTAAGGAAGGATGAAGTTAAGAAGGTTCCAAAATAGATCTTGATCTTGGAGTTGACCTATATGTGCGTGTACTTCAGTCGTGTGGCGCTGAGAGCTGGCAGGATGTTGCACTGTGATGGTGCTGTAATTTTGCAGTTGGATTTTGACTGAGTGCCCTTGAGTGCATGCCAGATACAGTTGGAGATAATGACTTGTAATGAGAGAGTTCACATTCATACCAAGTGAACATGGATCAGGGTTACCCTCTGACTATACAGGTCTCAGCCCGGGACTTCGCATTGCCCGTGTAAGGTAAACTGTATTAACTAACCAGGTGGCACCACACACAGTGATGTCTCAGAAGTATAACCCCCGAGGAATACAGTTTGTCTTGTCCAAAACCAAGTTTGGTAAGGTGGATTGAGGCTTCAGAGTAGAAGGTATTAGAATCCCCGGAAAGAATCCTCTGAGGCCAGTCTCGTGGTTCATAGGTTCTAGCACCTTCATAAACAGCGCATAGATTCCCAGAAGGTGAACTTAAGAGCATGGGTCATCTGCCTTCCGCCCTGAGATCGGTAGCAGCCATGCTCTGCACTTCATGCGCCCCAAGCTTTGGAAACCTGAAATGTCCAGAAGCTGTGGCATATAGTGGGGACTAAGTCTGGCGAATTCTAGTTTCTGAGTCGTAGATTCCTGGCCTGAGAAGAATAGATGTTCACACTGAGTTTATGTACCATTATATATTTGTTTCAACCAAAGTAAGAGAATTATTATTACTATTCTTACATAACTACAAAGTTACAATGGGTACCAGCATACAGATGGCCTTACAGACACAGGGACAGGCACCAAAAGAAGCTTTCAAAGCATTCATTTCTCTATTTGTTCAACTCAAGTACTTAATTGAACAGTTGCTCTATCAGACATGATCCTTGTCTTCTAACGGCTTGTGGTTGAATGATTTATCATCTTACTGAAGATGAAAATCAAAGCCTGCAAGTCTTGGCGTGATCAAGCCATCCCATTCTCCAGGCCCATCTTGCTGCACTCGCCACTGTGCTCCTGTGCCCCATTCTTTCAGGCCTTCTTTCGGTTCCTTGGAGCCTTTGGACAGGTTTCTCCTTCTGCCTAGAAGGCTCTTTGCCCCACTCTTTACTTGTCTATTTTCTGTTCACTTTTAGGCTGACTTTCCAGAAGCCCCAACCTCAGTGAGGTCCCTGTTCCTCTGTCTCATAGCATTTATTACCATCTGGAATCTATATTTGTTCTTTTGATATGTTTTGAATGTCTATTTCCCACAAGTCGGCAAGCTCCATGAGGGCAGACACCACATTTTTAAAAACTGTGTTATATCTACCACAGTATGCCTCGTACATAGTATGAGGTAGGCACTGAACACATATTTGTAGATTTTAAGAATTAAAGGATTGCAGCTAATAAGATCTGGTGCTCGCATGGATATTTACATAAATAAAAGCTGCATGTGGTTAAATGTCAACATGAAAGGTCAAAAAGTCAGTGGTACTAGAATGTAGAGAAGTGGGTGATGGTTTGCCCTGAAGCGACTTGCAGAAAGGAGGTAGCCCTCAGGCTGGGCCGTGAAAGAAGATATGGATTCCTAGAGACCAGAGAAGGGGGTAGGCAAAGGCAAAAACCTCTCACTTGACTTCTCTGTAGAGTAGGAAGGAATCTCACTTGGACAGTGAGAAATCTATTATTCCTTCAGAGCACCTTAAAGTACTGACGTCTGTTCTCTACGGGGAAAGGCTAATGGTACCACTGATCTCTCTTAACCTTCACGGCAAAATCTCAGGGCTCAAGAGTCTGTGGTGGGAAGCAGACTAGCAAGGGGTATGGTGGTGTGACTTGGGTGTAAGGTCACCAGGGACTGACCTAGTGGTAAGTGGCAATCAGAGAGGATACCCCCAATAGGCAGGGGACCATGGAAACAGGAATCCTAGAGCCAGCGGCATGGGATAATCCAGACAGAGGACCAACTTCAGGGAAACGTGATGGCAGGCAGTAGTTGGTGGGCTGAGGTTCCAGAGCAGGACTTCATTTATAAGAGCAAGTCACTACCTCATTCTCTTTTTAAAAAAATTGAAGTATAGTTGATTTACAATGTTGTGTTAGTTTCAGGTGTACAGCAAAGTGATTCAGTTATACATATATGTATGTATATATTCTTTTTTCAGATTATTTTCCCATGTAGATTATTACAAAATATTGAGTATAGTTCCCTGTGCTATACAGTAGGTCCTTATTTATCTACTTTATACATAGTAGTGTATGTATGTCACTACCTCATTCTTAAATGAACTGTGGTAAATAGCAGGACACCAAGCAGAAACTAGGCAAGGGCTTGGTAGAGATGGTCACAGCCACAAGGAAGACATTCCCTCTATGAAGATACAGGTGCAGAAGGTCAAAGTTCAAAAAATTTATTCTAGCCAAACTAGACTAGAATTAACAATTTTTGGCTAAGAGTACATGTTCTTCCCAGACAGGGTTACCCAGATTTAGCAAATGAAAATACTGCATGGGACATACTTACACTAAAAAATTATTTGTTGTTTATCTAAAACTCAAATTCAACTGGGTATCCTATATTTTATCTGGCAATTCCTTTCCCAGGTCCCATGGTGGAAGCTCTACCTGCATGTGGGTCTCAGCCCTCGAGAGACTAAGGATGGGCAAAGACCTACAGGCCACTTTGGGACTATGTCTATTTTGTACATTTGTCTGATTCCCAGGATGCCTGAGGTGGTGACTAGGAGACCGTTCCAGATGCAGGGTGGGATATCTTCCCGCTCCTTGTGCCCTGTGGAGAACACTTCTTGTTAAGATGGAACTGCAACAGGCAGTATCCAATGTTTTTCTCAATTGCTTTCCCTAAAAAGAAAACAGAACAATATAAACATGAAACATAGTTTCTTGTTTGGGTTAAGCTATGAAGTACCAGATCTCCTTGATGCCTACTTATTAGCAGGAGAAACGTTCACTTCCTAGGTGTAAAAGTTACCTTGAACCCTGGTGCTACCTCTGCTTTGCATCTTGAATATTTTCTAGGTCTACACAGCTCTTTACATGTAGTCAGACTGAACTGTGGAGGTCAGGGACCTGATACCCTTCTCTGTGTCCATACCCACGATGGAGGATGGATGTTACAGTGCCACTAAATGTTTATTTACTTCTTCTTATGTTCCTCCAAGAGATATTTATTAAAATCTACGCTGTGTCAAGCATCATGGTAGGAACTTTGGAATCAAAGATATGTTCCATGGTCCTGTTCTCATGGTCCAGACGTGTGAAAGAACAAATACAATACGGCGGCACAGGTGCTGTGATAGAGGTACATCCTGGCAGGGAGGTGCGGGGTGCGGGGGGCGATGACCTGGAGGGCTTATAGGAGGAAGAAAACTTGCCAGGGGTCAGATACAGGTGCAAGGATACTTAAACTCAGTCTTGAAAAAGAAGCAGGGCAATAGTGGCAAGTAAATGGATGAGTGGGGCACTGTATTCAAGGGGAAAGAAACGGGCATGAAATGGCAGCTCTGTTACAGGAATTTCTAAGTACCCTGATACGGTTGAAATATTAAACATGAGCATGGAGTTGAAGAGTCAGCAAGGTCCGGGACATGATAGACCTGACGAGGACATTGAACCTCACCTTGAGTCCAGTAGGAAGCCACTGAAGGTTTAAACAGGGAGGTGACATGATCAAAACTACATTTGTGAAAGATCACGCTGAGGGCAGCTCGAGAGGGAACTGTAGGGGTCCCAGAATAGGCGTGGGTCTGTTTACTGTTGTAAAATTTCCCAGGGAAATTTTGAATCCTTTGTCCCTAAGGGGGCTTTCCAGTAGCATTTTTTATCCCAGAGCATCTCTTGGGAAGTGCTCACAGAATAATCTTGGGAAAAGTCTATGCACATCAGCAAGACATAGTTCTGTCTTGGTGGAAGAATGTTGGATCTAGGGTGTGACTCCACTGTGTGAGCTGATGTCTCCCCTGATAAATGGTGGCTGTGTGTGTGCTTGTATGTGCAAGTGTGTGTGTGGGGGGGGTGGAGGATGCATGCATGTTTCTTTGTTTTTCTTCCTGTCTGGCCCCACCAGAGCCTGGGTTATTGAGGGCCTGGAGCACGTCTACCTCACCCTTGCTGAAGGCATTGCTGGTAATGGCATCTGGCCCATATGCAGATCAAGCTCAACTCGGTGCTGACATCAGCCGGTTTGTGGCACCTCAGTGTATTTCTGGGTTGCAAATGAGAGTTTCTTAGTGCCAGGCTCGCTTGGGCTGTCACATCAGGTGATGAATTCTCTGCATCAACCGTGTACTGCTAAGGTAAGCTCAGAGGAAGAGCGGGAATAAGAGCAGGATGGGACCAGCGGTTCTCACTCAGCCCAGCAGCCGCTGCTCTGGAAAAGGGGTACTGGCTCCGCAACAGCGAGGGAGAGGCAGGTGGCCCCCTGAGTTCTGGCTCGAGGAGGGCAACAGAGGACAGGGAAGTCAGGGCTTAAGCTGCAGTTCTCTGCTCCTGTGTATGTCAGGAGGAGCCGTGCGGGTTTTGCCACCCACCATCGCTCCATCCCCAGCTCCATGGCTGGCTTCCTCCACCTCCTCTGATAGGCTTGCTTTGCCTTATCCATTAGATGGGATTCTGGCAAAATGTGGCGCTATCAAGTTATGTGGGTAGGATAGAGAGTAGTCATTTTTGTTCCTGAAACATTTTGTTCCCAAATGCCTTGAATTTGTGTTTTGAAAGTCCAGATTTTCTTAACTAGGAAATCTACTGCGTTTTGTCCTAATTCTATATTCTATTAACTTCCTCTTCATGAGGTTCCAGGTCAAGCCTGCTGCCGGCTTAGGTTTCCCCTGGTGGAATTAAATGTTACACCAAGTCTTGCTTCCCAGGCCACAGGCTACAGAATTAACCTGAAGGAACTGGGTGTAAATGTGAACTCTCTCCCATTATGGATGCTTTGAGATAAAAAGGGCATATTTGGCTTTACAGATTCCCACCCCTGTATCCCCTCAGGGTGGTTTCCAACAACAGCATTTTACAAAGTGAGTGTGTCCCTTTAAAGGCTGGTTTGCATCGGAGAGTGAAGGAGGCAGTTGGGGTGCAGAAGAAAAATTAAAACAGAGGTCTTATTTTCCCGTCACCTCACACGGTTGTTAATGAGACCATCTTTGACTCTCACTGTTCCCAGAGATAAACAAACACACAAAGGCGGCGTTTCCTACTTAATATTCACCCGCAGTGGAGGAAGAGGGAAGGAATTGCTCCCCGGGTTAACGTGGCAGTAAGCGAGGTCAGCTGTTTCCCAAGACGGTGCAGCCCCTGAACGTCTTACATTAAAGCTGGAATGATACAGCTGAAACGGCCGAAGTGATTTACGGGAAAGCCGGTTAGGGTGGATTTGCTCACACTTTCTGATCTCACGGAGGCTTTAGCAGCAGCACGAGCAGCGGCAGACAATATGCCATGGTAGAAAGCACCTCCAGAGAAAAGGATCCTTCAGCATTTCCCAGTGTTAGACTCGTTTGTTCTAAAAAGTACTTGCATTCATCTAACTTGAAACCCACAGGCTACAGTGTCCTGAATTTAGCAAGAAATCAAGGGTCATAGCTGGGATATCCTGGGGTAGGGTGACCCGGGACTGAAAGTCCCCCATTCCATTAAATCCCAGAGTCCTGGGCAAACTGGGGCAATTGGTCACCCCATCTGAAGTGTGTGTGCATATGTGTCTGTGTGTGTGTTTGTGGATGGAGGGGGAGTGAAGAAAAGGCAGTTAAAGAGATTTGTTTTCTTTCTTTATTTTTAATGAGGTTTTTTAAGGTTTTATATACTCTTCTTCACCAGGCCAACTAGCATAATTTAAATGCTGGTTTTGGTATCAGGCTGCACTAATTCCTGTTTCCACCATCTGTGAGCTCTCTCTCCCCTCTGGCGTCCTGAGCACTGGTCTGAGAAAACAGAACTTTTGAAGGAAAGAGATCAAATGTCTGCTGTTTGAGTTATTTCAGCTCAGAGATGACTCAAAAAGAAGTCTCCTAGAACCTTCTGGTCAATATACAGTGCCTTGCTAATTCCCTACTAATGAAACGCCACAGAGCTCCTTTTTTTTTTTTACTAATGGCTTCATTTGGGGCACCACTTACTGTTATTTTAATGGAATTATAGTATGGCTCAACAATGTTAGTGCTGGTAATTTGTGAGCAATGTAATGACATGCCTTTGTGCCACGTGCTATGACATGGACACTAGCTGCTTTAGAGAGTTTCCTCCCCTACTTGTCTCATACCAGGTCAAGTCTAAGATACATGACATTTTTCCTCTTTTATAAGCACCTCACTCTCTGCTTTATGATGTTGTTTTTATGGAGCTCCTGGAAAGTTTCCTAAAATCCCATGCTACCCAGCAAACACACACACACACACACCCCTTCCAGTCTATTTAATTAGTGAGTTAATTTATTTATTTATCTACCTATCTGATAAACATACACATATTAAAAAATTATTAGGATGCATATCAAAATGCTAAGAGTAATTATCTCTGGGTAGTAGGATTATGGCTATAGTACTCTTGTTCTTTACAATTCTCCTATTTTCAAATAAGGTATTGCATGCATAATTGCAAATACTGTATTTGCAAATATCGTATAAGCACATCTTACTTTTATCGTCAGAAAAGATAAATGATGCTAAAGGATTTTCTTCAGGGAAAAATAAACAGAACGATGATTCTCAATCAGCCTAAAATGGTACCAAAAGAATACATGTGTTCTTGGTTGAGAGGGGAGGCTAAGTAAGATATGGTCACTCTGGTGACCAACCTAAATGTGGAAATTGAATGAATTCTCTTCTTGATTCTGATCATACTACAGAGGCTTAGGCCCCAAAAGATAGCAAAGCCTCCTGTTATAAGAGAAAGAATTCTCATTTTCCCCTCATTGCCCTCTTTCTGATCTCTCTTTAACAAACAACAGGGGAAATGGCGTCCAACAGAAAAAGGGAGTGGGTAGAGCTGCCTGACTCAGTTAAGAGATGGAGATTTGAACTTGAGAGCAGTTATTCGATAATCCAAGATTGAGGGGCCATGTTCCTGGCATTGCCCAGGATGACCTTTTGCCCGCTTAGTGTCCAAATCTGCTCTTAAAATGAGGTGTGTGGGGAAACACCTACCCTCATGCTGAAGTAAGTGGTGGGAGCTTCTCTGAACGAAAAGCCTGGCTTTCCTGGGAACATTGGAACATCATTTGGGTGAGCCAATGACAGAGAGAGCCAAATGGATGAAAAGGGCAGAGAAAAAGGAGCCCGGTTCAAAGGATAGGAAGCCTGTGTTCTGTCTCAGGTGGAATCTGGAAGGCTGATTTTCTCTTACACCTGTGCTTTCTTATGAATGAAACGTGAATGGATGTTTGCCGGCACCTACAAGTGCCAGCCATGCTCCTAAGCACTGTGGATTATACTAGGGTGGAAGATGTGGTCCCTCCCAAATGGCAATAATAATACCTACCCCCAGGTACCCCCACCTACTTCAGGGAGTAAAAGGAGAGGAAAGTACAATAAAAATAATTTACCAGGACTCCCTAAAATCCGGTCTGTTCAGTATTAACATTTCCAGTGTCGAGAGTCTGTTAACTTCAAAGGAACCCAGTGACTGGGGAAAAGGGGCCTTTTAGCACATGTACAGTTCAGTGCTTTAAAATATGCAAACAATCGTGAATCAACCACTGTAGCAAATCATTCTTCAGCTATTTAATGGTGGGGTATTTTTGGAAAGGGGTGGTCATTAAAACAAATCCTTTTAGGACAATGTTATTGTTTTAATGCATCTGCATTTAGAGTCTTAGAAGATGATCTACAAATACAGATCAAACTTGTAGCTTCCTGTCTTACCACCTTTTTAGATATAGTCACACAGACCAGTCCTTGTGGTGTTGACACCATTGTTTTACCTGTTTTATTCGTCTGATCACCCGCTTTTCAAGGCTCACCTCAGAGAATCCCTCCTCCGTGAAGCCTTTGCTGATACTGCCTCAAGAGGAGATACTGCCTTCACTTGAAGCTTCATGACAACTGGGCTGTACCATGTATTAGGTTCTGCCTGACGTTATAGTTCATTCGTCTGCTTGTCTCATCCCCATACTTGAGGACATGAACTGTATCTCACTCATCATTATATACCCTCGAGCAGCTAGAACAGAACCTTGTGTAGAACAGGTGCCTGGGATCCCATAATACAGGGAGCCTCCAGAGCTGGAAAGGACCCGAGAAAGCATTTGAGCTAATCTTTTAAGTTTTCTAAAGGGGAACCCAAGGCCAAACAGGGGCAAGTGCTTCGCCAAAACCAATAGCTAATTGTTGCCAGGGTCAGAGCTAGAACTCGGTCCCTTGGCCTGCAGGGACAGCTGCCGTCATCCTAGAGCACACAGAACAATCATCTGGTGGCTTGGACTGAATTACAAAGCCTGTGAGAAGGGAGAGGTGCTAGTACTGTGTCCAGAGGCTCGCTGGGAAGAGCCAAACTCATCTGAGGGTGGGGGAGGTGGGCATTATCGACCACAGTCTTAGCCGCCCCTTGGATGAGTGTTCCCGTGGGCCAGGCACTGTGCTCGGCCCTTTACCCAAGTTGCCTTATTGTCATTGTCTGCTCAGAACGGCCACCCGATCTCAGAGGACTGACTTCTCTCCCTTTTTCCCTTCTAGGCTAATGGAGGTTGGCAGGATGCTACTACCCCTTCATCAGTGACCTCCCCTACAGAAGGCCCTGGCAGTGTTCACTCTGATACCTCCAACTGATCTCCCAGCAGTCGCATCCCGGCTGACCCTGTGCTCCAGTCGGGGCCGGGCCAGGAGGGAGGGTTTCTCAACGCTGAAGCGGTCAGACTGGAGGTCGAAGCAATCAGCACACACAATAAGAGTCTCCTTCTCTTCTCTTCTTTGGGATGCTGTTTCAGCCAATCTGGACACTTCTTTATACTCTCTTCCCTTTTTTTCTGGGTAGAAGCCACCCTTCCCTGCCTCCAGCTGTCAGCCTGGTGTCCATCATCTTCCCTGCCCCTTTCCCTCTGTCCTAGACTCCCTGGGTCCCTGCCCTCTATTACATCCCTGAAGGATATTTTCAACAATTAGAGGAATTTAAAGAGGAAAAAAAAATACAAAGAAAATAATAAAAGTGTTGGTATGTTTTCATGCTGGTGGTTTGAGGGGCCAGACTTACCTCCCTGGGATCCCTTGCTCCCTCTGTTAACAGGCAGTCCTTCTCTTTTCTCTCGTTACTCTCACTACCTCTTAGCAGGAATACGCCACATTGCCCTACTCATTCCAGGCCGCCCTACCTCCTCTTGCTCTAACCTCCCCGGGGGCGATTCTGATTAGAATACAATTCCTCCTCTTCCTTCTCAGCCCCAGGTATTCTTTGGGGGCTGCCTTTGCTGGGCTTCTACAAGTGCCACAGTTTCTGGGTTCACCTCTGCTAGCTTGGTTCCCAGCAGGAAGTCAGGCAGCAAGAGAAGCCTCAAGGAACAAGGGCAGAATTCCTAGAGGCTTTTGCATCTTCCCAATAACAGCTCTTGGTTTCAGAGGGACAGTCTCTGGAGACCGTGCAGTAAGTGGTGTTCAGAATCTACTGCAAAACCAGGTCTGAGTTAGGCATGGTGGTGAATACATCACTAAGGAGTAGAAGGTTCTTATCCTGCAACCCTTTACCTATCCCCTTTATCTCTCTCTCTCTCTCTCTCTCTCTCTCCTCTCTCTCACACACACACACACACACACACACACACACACACAAGCATACAAACGTAGGCATGTGCACAGCCTCACACATTACACTTGCCCCAAATCAGGCACGTGCCACATTCAGATACCTATATTAGTAACCATAACATTATACCTTGTGAGCCCAAGAGAGGGAATTAACAACTCTGAGTGAAGGTCACTGACACAGAGAAGCAGCGTGTGCCTGGGGCTTCCAGGCCCCCAGCGTGCACACACCAGAACGACATACACAGGACTCGATCGTGATGAAGCCCAGGTTTCCAGTACAAACTAATCCTGTTCTCACCACCTCTGGAGCTCTCAGGGAGCCACACACAGTACTTACAAAGCCTACAATGGATTTGGTTCTGTTTTGTTTTTGTGTTTATGTTAGGGACATTGTATTAATTATCCAAAGGGTTATATGGCTCCAACATTCTCGTCCTGGAGGAGAAAGATGTATAAGAACATGGCTTGGGCAAACTTTTTGCTTGCTTACTTTGAAGACCTGAGAGTGATGGAGAGCAGGGAGGTCATGCTTTCAGTGAAATCATCCATGATTTTTATTCCCTGGTAATATCTGAGAGTGAAGAGTAGGTACTAGAAAGCTGTCCTCATGTCGCCTGTGCTCACATTCTTCATAGCCAACTGTGCCGGCAATAAACATGGCAGCTCTGTCACTTGACTAAGTGGGAGGTGGTGCCTCATTTTCTTCATCTGTAAAATGGGGGTTGTTACGCCTGGCTCACCAAGAGGCGTGTGAGAGGCCGAAGAAGTTGATTTCATTCATATCCAATCTGTAATTGTGAAGTCAGGGGAAGAAGCATCCCTAAGATAAACTGGTTCATGCCACATAGGGGCAATAAATGGTTTTCCTTTTCTAACTTCTGGTTAACATTAGTCCCCTGAGGTCATCAGCCTGATGACAAAGAGAAGGGTTAGTGTTGTTCCTTCTGTTTGTTTTGGTCTGCTTGGTTTCTTAGAATAGAGATGTCTCTAAATTGGAAAAAATGGGACGTGGTTCTCTAAGCTTGTACTTGAATCCAGTATGTGGCCTTGTAACTACTTAGTCCCTGTCACATCTGCTATGCTTGAGCGGCCTCCGGGAGAGGTATAAGACCCTGAGGGGTGAGAGTGGCCAGCTAACAAGGTCATGGACATTCTGCATGACGCTTCAGTAATGGTTCGAAAATGTTCCTGTGTGTGGGTGTTGGGAGGTGGGGGGTTAACCTAAGGAACTAGAAGGTATGTGTATTTGAAGGAAATGCAAAAAGTAAATAGTTGGCAAGATGGCATTATGCCTGGATGACTGAGGTCAGTAGAAAGACTCTCTTCTAACCAGTGCCATAATCAGAGCAGGGCTTGATAAAGAGGATTCCTGGAAGGAGCCATCCTGTGACCATTCTACAGTGATTAAAACCAGTGGAGAACTTTGTCTGAGTGGCAGGGATCTATTGAAACTACCCACAGAGGAATATGATGGGATCGCATCCCCCCGATTAGGGGCAAAGTACAAAAGGGACACAAAAGGGTTCTCTTGGAAACAGGAAGAATGATTCCAGATTTGGGTTGAATGATTGCCGTTTTAAGTTGATGAAATAGATCAGAGCAGTGCTACCTTTGCACAGGCAGTCTCTCTCCCTGCAGTAGTTTGCACTGATCACCACTCACAGCATCTTCCCCACCTAGCACTTCATGCAGTGCTCTTCGCATCCAGTACCTTTCCCACGACTTCCCCTCCTCGCCTACGATCACATCCAACGTGGCGGCCACCACCTCTCTTTGCATTAAGCGAAGCATGAGAACACTGGCAGCGGAAGGTTGGGGATGGAAAGTAGCGTGCCTCTGGAAATACAGCTCCCTGGGAATTCGTATTAGGTCAATCCTACAGATACCAAAATGTGCCCCAAGACGCCTTCATTTTCTGATGGAAGTGGGAGCGCTCCATTTTCCCTGGCAGATTTCCCCTGAGAAATGATACCAGCCCTAGGGTTTGCCCACCTTGTAACTCTTCATCACATCCTCCTTTTCATCCCTAACTCCTCCCCCTGGCTTAGAATTGACTCCTGTGCGGTACTTTTGCCAAGTGACACCTTTACGTTTATTTTTCATTTTGCTGTGGTGGTAGTTCTTTATTTACCGTTTGCCTTTTCTCTCACATATCTTCCCTGCCCCTCTTTCCTTCTGAGTTTTATTTTTCTGCCCAGAAAAACCTGACTTCGATACCAAAAAAAGATGAAACTACAGAAACTCAAATTTAAAAAAAAAAACTTAAAAAAACACAAAAAAATACTCAACGATTCTTTCAGCTTTATTAACATTTTCCATTGTTTCTTGCGACTCGTGTCTCGTTCTTTGTAGTATTGATGATGAACATTTGATAATGAATGTTCTTGTATATTCAGATAAAGAAAAAAAACCAAAAAAGCGGTCTGAATTTAATAGTGTTTATAATAAAAATTTTAAAAATGACCCTCATAGCACGCAAAACAGGATGGGGGATTTCCCCTCTTCTTTCTGTGACAATGCACATCATTCCTGCATTAGTTTTTAACACCGAACTACCTACATTCACCATTTCCCCCATTTTTCTTTTATTTTCTTGCATTTGTGAATTAGTTCAAGAATGCTAGAAAAGTGTCGAGTTGTGCACATCCATTTCCTGTTTCACAATGTTTAAAAGTGACAGTAATTCATTTTGTAAACTAAAAAAAAAAAAAAAAAAAGGTTGGAATAGTGAGCATAATAGGTACAGCCTAACACGTTATTATGTTTATTAACTTCGAGACCCAGAAATAAATTCTTTTCTTTTCTTTCTTCTGCTCTTTAAAATATAAAAAAAGAAACTATGTTTTGTTTTGTGTTATTTTTGGTTTGTTTATGGGGGGGCTTTTTTTAATTGTCAGGATTATGGTCTTGCTGTTTTTATTCCTTAAATATGTATTTGAGGTGATGTGAAAAGATGACATTTGTAGAATAGGCTGTTTCCTTGTACTTCCGTTTGTTTCAGAATTCAGTTGACTTCAAAGATCAAGCCCACCATGATTCATATTTTTTCACCTGCAGTTTTTGGAGTGTGTGGCATTCTTGCAATCCCTGAGAAAAACAAAGGCAAGGACTTGAGTTTTCTTTTTAGCCCTTTAACAATTCAAGGAATTGGTCCAGGGGACCTTCTTGTGCTGTAGGGAAAGGTTTTTGCCTTGGTTGGTTATGAATGACACAATAAAATGCTTTCTTTTCTTTCTTCCTGATTAATAGCAACGTTCCACGACTCTTTCCAGCTAGAGAGGACTTTTTTCTTCCAGTAGAATCCCACAGGAGATCCTGGTGGGCTGTGCACCGCTGGCTGAGTAGACCAGATCCAGGAAGCCGTCCTAGAGTCATTTGGCCTACTGATCTTTTGAGCCAGACTCAGTGCTGTTGTTACAGTGCTGAGCAGTTACACCTGATTCATTGGCAGTGCGCCTCGTATGAACCTCTGATTTAGGCAGCTGTCAAACTGGCTTGATTTGGGATGTTTTTGTTAAGTTAGGGGAGAAAAGAAAGCAATATTATCTGGAGGAAGCTTAATTTAAATGTTTTTCATTCAACAAATGATTAAGCATTCAGAAAGCAGCAAGAACTCAAGCAAGAAGAGTTAAGAACACTTTAGGAAGTGTTTCTACCCAATCGCTTGCACTCTTGTTTTTAAGTCATAACAAAATAATGACAAGCTTTTCACATCACCTTTATGGTTTCAATCCCTAGCTCAAAGCTTTCTGGAATCTTTTATTTTTTTGTAAACTTTTTTTCCCTTTTGTTAAAATTAATAAAACATCCAATGTTTTCCCCCTTTTCTCTCTTTTTACTTCTTTTCTTTCCTTTGGCGTTTTCAACTATTTTGAAGTGCTTTCCTTTGGTTTTTGGTTTTATTCTCCCGCTCCCCCTCCCCTGTTCTTATTATTCAGAGTATAAACCTGCAAAGCTCTGCTCTGTTTTGGTTTTGAAAGTTTAAGCTTTCCTGCTTCTGTGAGAGCACAGGCTTCTGTCCCTTTTGATTCCAACTGAAATTTTGTGTTCTCTAATGATACTAACACGGTGTAGGTTTTACAGTCTCCTAATTTGTACTGGTAATGCATATTCCAAATAAATAGTTTCTTTTGTTGCAAAAAAGCATACTTGTATTTTGTGTAAATTTATACCTGCTGGAAACTTGTCTTTCCCCAAAGTAAGACGTGGGTTAGTGTGGCTTTAAACTGTGACCCTCATCATTTTAAAGTCTACATTGACAGTGGGGCAAATGACCTTGCGTCACTTACCCCGAAGTAAGAAGGAAGGGAGGGAGGGAGAGAGGGAAAGAAGGATCTTTTTTTTTGCGGTACGCGGGCCTCTCACTGTTGCGGTCTCTCCCGTTGCGGAGCACAGGCTCCGGACGCGCAGGCTCAGCGGCCATGGCTCACGGGCCCAGCCGCTCCGCGGCATGTGGGATCTTCCCGGACCGGGGGCACGAACCCGTGTCCCCTGCATCGGCAGGCGGACTCTCAACAACTGCACCACCAGGGAAGCCCGAAAGAAGGATCTTTTATGTGCAAATATTAGCTGTGCTGTAGGAGGGCAGAGCACCCCATCTTGTCTGCTTGTCTGTGATTAGCTCCCATCCACCAAGCACCGGTTAAAATATCAGGGTGATGTTCCGGAATAAATTCTAAGTTTCTGAGTCACAGCTGTTCGCCCAGTGGTTCTCCTTTCCTTCTCTTTGTCTGCTGTGATCTGGTCATAAGGAAAATTGTGGTAGCCAAGAGATGCTTCAGGGGAAGGAATCTAGGTTAGAAACACTACCCAATTTTAGGCTCTCAGAAGTATGCTAGCTAGATGCCACTCCACTAGATGTCCACACCTACCGTGTGTTATGTCTTCCATCCCGTGTATCTCTCCCAGTGGTTTGTCTGTGCCCACACTGAGCCCCGACCTTTGGGGTTGTGGTCTGTTACAGAGTTTGATGTCTCAGAGTGTTCTGGCTGGACCACCACTTCAGCCTTCAACAGCTAATTCTGCATCCCAGCCCTTAATACCCTCTCCCGTGCATGGAGTGGGGTGGAGCCGCTTGTCTGCCATTCTGCATATTGTTCCTCTAGGGGCATCATTTTCTCATTCTCACACATTAGCTCTCAGGAGGCTTCGCCCAGAGCCCTGCAGTGAGGCCGGTCTGTATTGAAAACACCAGTCACTCACCCTTTCATCTCTATCATGATTCTAATGATCATGATCAAAGGAATGGAGAGTCATCAGGGATCAAATTATTATTTTTATTAAGGGACTAGCTAAGGGTCCAATGGACTCAAAAGTATAAGACTAGCTTGCCAATATTGATTTGGAGAGCATTTCCAGGAGCCAAGATGGAGGTCTTGCCTTCCCTCTTCACATCTGAACAAGGGAGCACATTTATGGGAGTTTGGGTACGCAAGGCAGTTTCAGACCACTTCCTTTTTCCGTTGCCTGGAAAATTGTGGACCTAACTCAGCCATTTAGTTTATTACTTAGAGTGGTACTAAACTGTTGTAACAAATAGAGCAAAATGTATAGTGCCTCAAATACAGTACGAGTCTACTTCTCACTTATAATGGTAATAGCCTCCGGCAAACGTTCCTGGTCAGGATACCTTGTCTCCATGCGGTGATTCGGGCATCACGCTCCTTCACCCTGCAGGAATTTGTAGTCCTCCACATCTGGCCTGCAGGAGGGAAAGCGTGTGTAGAAGGCTCACCATTTCTTGAAAACCTTAACCAAGACCTCCCTTATATTCGTATTCCTAAATGTGAGGGGTGGGGGGTGGGGCAGGAGGATGGAAAAGTGGTCCCTGGCTAGGCGGCTACTTCCTGGCAACAACAGCACACAATAACTCCTTGAGTAGTTGGCCATCTGTATCACACCTAGTGATCAAAAGGATTAGTGAGGGCGAAAACAAGCCCGCATGGCAGTTTCGCTGCACTGGACACTCTCCCAGTAAAAACAGTTCCAGTAACATCCCAGACTTGGCTTTGCCACTCTTCAGTAGGGAAGATCCAGAAAGGGGTATCACAAAGGGGCCAGAACTGATCCACCCCATACTGCCCCCCCATCAGTCTCCAAATTTTGTTGTTGTCTAAACTCATGACTGGGCGCTCAGCCTGTGGTCATATTGAGGGGAGAGCTGCCATCCCTCAAGGCAGCCTGTTCCCTCCGTCAGGAAGTCATTCCCATGTTTATTGATGTCTAGAAGGGTCAAGTCTGGTGGCCAGCAGTCACTTCAAAGCATAGTGGTCTAAAGCTTTCAAATCACAAAATCGGATATGCTCAGCACTCCCCTCCCCCAACATAGAGTTCTACCTGCCTATCCTTATAGACTATCACAACCTTCCCCACTTAAAACAAAAAGTAAAATCCCAGTGTTTCGACCACCCTTTGTTATCCAAAATATCGCCTCCCTTCTGGAAATATTCAGCATGGAGGATGGCGCAAGCGTTCAGTCGTATGAAATCATTTAGTGGGTGAGCCGAGGAAGGTGTTCTACCCTGGATCTCTGCACCAGAGGCCCGGGGAGCGGACTGAGGCTACGCTCTGGGGGTTCTACTCTCACGCCTTGCAGAAAAGCTCCAACAGTGTACAAATAAAGAGAGCAAAGGATTTACTGTCTGGGTCAGTCAGACACAGTGAGACACAGTCTATGGCTTCTAGCCTCGGGCAGGCTTCCGAGGGCACCCTGGGCAGTGTGTGGGTCGGGAGGAGGAGTGGTAAAGGGCCACAGGTTTGTCCTTGTTATCCACCTGGGATCCATACAAAAGAGCTTAGCTCACGCTTCTGGATTCCTCTGGATAGATCATAGGGTCCATTCATTATGTCCAGGGGACACTCCAAGCCCACATTCCCTCTCTCCCATGATAACCAGCCGTACTGTCCAGGGTAGCTCACCAGCATTGGCAGTGAGCACCTCTGGACAGCATAAAAGGCACCAAGTGCTACAGTACATGTGAATATAAATCTCCCATTAATATATATGCAGAGAGAAATTAAAGTTTAAAATAAAATCTCCCTCTCTCATAACCTAAAAGTTCTAAGGAATGCTAGTCTACGGCTCTGCCTTTCCTGATCTCCTACTGTGCTCATTCCTCATCAGCCAGAAAGCGCACTCCATCGCCAGAGGTAGAGGCAAGGCCCTCTTCCTTCTATAGCAGCAGCAGAGGTCCCTTCTACTGGAATGGGGGTAGCTGTTTCAGTTCCTCCAAAGTTCATCAATCCAGACTTGAATTTCTCTGGCACCCCACTTTTCCTAAAAAGTCACTCAGGAAGCATATGAACCGCATCCCAGGATCAGCTTCCTCTCAGAGAATTTAGAAAACACAAGCAAAGCCCAGACTACTAGAGCAAAATTAAGTTCCCAGAACCCAGATCCTGGTACCACATGACTATTGCTAATGAATGACTGGATCAGGGATTTGATAATACAGGGAGGGCGCAGGAAAGACAGAAAACACATAAAAAAGTAAAAAGGAAATCTTTGCTTCAGTCTTTACCATGCCAGTTGACTAGTATCAACTGCGGTGTTGAGAAAAAGCCACGAACAAGAGGTTAATTTTGCTCTCTTCTTCCTGTATCCTGGGGCAAACAATCCAACCTCTGCATTCTGCCTCCTCTCTCGGAGAGTGACCTTTGAAATATTCATGTCTTTGTGAAAAATTCAAAAATGTGAAATGGGCCCCCTCCCACCACAGGCTACTTGAGGCCCCCTTCTTCCCTCCTGGTATCCATTTACATATTTAAGATGAATCGCAATTTCCATTTCCCTTTAAGCCTCGTGTTCCTAATCCCAGATACATTTATCCTGTATCACTGTGAATTCTCTTCCTTCTCGAACTTCTCCAGCTTGTGACCCACTCTTGTCTCCACTGGACTTGGTGTCCAGTTGCTAAGCCCAAGCTTAGGTTGACATTGCACGATGCCGGCAACAGAGGTGATGTCCCTCTATCACCTCTGCCCACAAAGCCTCTCCTTCCTTCTGCCTTGGAGTCCTAGGCCTTGAGTGTCTGGTGCTGCTTCCGTATCAGCAGAAACATTCCTTTCTGCAATCTCTTTGATGTTCACCCTAGCGTTTCTCTCTCCTATTGTTCCCCAACTCCTTCTAAGCAGAGCCAACAAAGTTGAAAATGGCGTAACCCACCCTTTCCCCAGTCACATCCCTTCTCTGTCTTGTGGACAGCTCCCTCTCTTTGTTGCTGGTCCCAGACATATGTTCTCCTAACACACTTTTCTAAACTCTATTTTGAAAATTGTTTCCAATGTTCTGGATCTGTCCAAGGCTTCCATTGTTCAGATATATCCTGCTAGCTTTAATCCATTAAGTGGAGTCAGGCTCCACAAGAGGTGTCTTCCAATCACCCACTCAGGTATTGTTTTCCCAACAGGTGTGTTCCTGCCCTCCCCAGTCCTCCCGTAGAGCACCATCTCCGTAGAGCAGCTTCATAACACAGGACATGTCTGAGTCCCTCTACACAATAACTGCTGTGCTAGAATTCAGTAATAATTCTTGAAGTATTTTACCAGGATCTTCTCGATTTTCCACTTCAAATGTGTCCACATTTTCTTTTCTTTTTTTTTTTGCGGTACGCGGGCCTCTCACTGTTGTGGCCTCTCCCGCTGCGGAGCACAGGTTCCGGATGCTCAGGCTCAGCGGCCATGGCTCACGGGCCCAGCCACTCCGCGGCATGTGGGATCTTCCCGGACCGGGGCACGAACCCGTGTCCCCTGCATCGGCAGGCGGACTCTCAACCACTGCACCACCAGGGAAGCCCTGTCCACATTTTCTTATATCATCTAGTGAGACCTTTATTTTAATTATTTATGTGTTTGTTTCTTTGTTTGTTTATTGTTTTTGGCTGCACCACATGGCATGCGGGATCTCAGTTCCCTGACCAGGGATCGAACCCCCGCCCCCTGCAGTGGAAGCACAGAATCTTAACCCCTGGACCTCCAGGGAAGTCCCCTAGTGAGACCTTTAAAGTCATCCATGGGAGCATCTCCAATTGCTTTCATTACCCACCCCCCATCTGCTGCATTTAGAGGATCTTTCCTGGAGCCTTTGATGTGAGGGATACATGTAGTTTGCTCACTGAGATCTTAAAAGCCAGACCACATAGACTTGAATCTCAGCTCTGCTACTGTCAGGTTCTTTCTGACACTACATGAGAGGTTTTTATCTCATACCAACCCCAATTCTCCAACATTCCAACACCAACTAGGTGTCCTGCAATTCGACTCAACTCTGACAAAAACTACCCAGATTTAGCATCAAACAGCACAGGCTTAAGGGCTCAGTCCCACAAGACTACCCTCACTTCAGATGCCAGCTGCAAGTATCAGGTCACCCATCCTTCCGACTGACCAGTTATAAATCGGGAGTTCCCACAACCCCCAGCTCAGATTGGATCATTTGCTAGAGCGACTCACAGAACTCAGGAAGCTGATGTGCTTATACTCACTGGTTTATTATAAAGGATATACAGATGGTCATCCAGATGAAGAGGTACATAACGCAAGGTCTGAAAGGGTCCTGAGTGCAGAATCCTCTCTCTCCATGGAGCTGGGGTGTCCTACCCTCCCAGCATGTGGGTGCCGTGGCTTGGAGGTGTTTATGGCAGTATCATTTCATGCATGCAGTTGATTAAATCGTTAGCCAATGGTGATTTTCTCAATCTCCAGCCCTTCCTCCTACTTGGAGGTTGGGAGGTGGGACTGAAAGCTTCAAGTTTCTCAACAAGGTTTGGTCGTTCTCTGACCAGCCCCCATCCTGAAGATATCAAGGGGCCCACAGACTAAAGATACTCCTGCCACTCTTATCACGTAGGAAGTTACAAGGGTTTTCGGAGCTCTGTGTCAGGAACCAGGGACAGAGACCAGATATACATTCCCCATTATACTACAACTATTTACTAGCTTTGTGACCTTGGATAAATTGCTTAATCTCTCTATGCCTCAGTTTCCTCACCTATAAAATGGAGATAATACTAACACCTACCTCATAGGGTTGTAGGGGGGGATTAAATGCATTAATACTTAGAACAGTTAACAGGGAATATAGCCAATATTTTATAATAACTTTCAATGGAGTACAACCGGTAAGATTTTTGAATCACTGCTGTACACCTGAAATTAATATCATATGTAAATCAACTATATATCAATTAAAAAAAAAAACCAAAAATCTTAGAATAATGCCTGACACACATAGGTGCTAAAAATATGTTTATTAGTAGTATTACTTTTTCTTCTGGTATTTCTGTCTGGGTATATCTCCATCTCTGAACTAGTAACAATTAGAATGTCCTCCTTTTTCCTAGTTCCATCATAAGGAACTATTAGCTATGGATATTTTCTTTCTTTTTTTACATCAGTCTAGCCTAGCTGCTAAGATATTGTCCATCCTGAGGAAATTCCTGTTATCTCTCTGTCTCAATCAGTGTCTTTCTTCATTTCTCACTCACTATTGCACAGTTCCTAACTTAAGAAAATGTAGGATTCTTTAAACAAAGCACAAACCTGATGCTTAGAAGTAGATAAGCAGAGCTGGTCTTGGACAAAACTGTGAGGTCGTTGAAGTTTGTCTCACACATGCCACATTCTCCGAATCCCTGTTCTCTCCTGGCTCTCGTTTTCCAGGAGGAAAGGATGTGCTGTGCCTCTAATGTCTTACTTGAATGGCTTCAACGTGTAAAATCTCTCCTCAGGGGATACTCTGCTCTCTGAATTCTAGTCTTTGGGTTTATTCACAAGTCTTCCAGGCCAAACCTACTTTGAGTTTCTAGCTTCATATTAATCAATACAGGTAGCAGTAGTTGAATGGGAATCAAGACATGTACAACAGGATGACTACAGCTCACACTGCTGTATATTTGAAAACTGCTAAAAGAGTAGATCCTAAAAGTTCTGTTCACAAGGAACAAATTGTTTTTTTCTTTTTCTTTTTGGATCTATGAGATGATGGATGTTAACAACTTATTGTGGTAATCGTTTCGCGGTGTATATATATAAACACACATATATACAGTGAAATATAAATATGTCACTATATATATTGACATATATAATAAATATATATATATAATATATATATAGTGACACATATATATATATATATATCGTCATCATGTGGTACACCTTAAACTTATACAGTGCTGTATGTCAACCATATCTCAACAAAACTGAAAAAAAAAGAAACAATTTTTATTAATGGTCAGAGATGCCAAATTGCTCTCCAGATGCAGGCCTCTGGGAAGCTTTCCTAGAGAATGGAGCAGACCTCCCAACTCTTAGCTCAAATTGAAGACAAAGGCCCTTCTGTGCAGGTCTGGCTTGAATCACCCACCAGGCATGTCTAAGAGGACAGACCAATGAGTAGAGAGCCCTGGAGAGCCCAGACCTCTTCATGTCCACATGGACTGGAAGCTCAAACAGGGCCCTCTGCACCTGGTTCCAGAGAACAAGCGACTGTGATCTCATCCATCACATTAACCATCTGTCTTCTGCACCCAAGTTTGCTTTTGTATCAGTCAGTTCACTGCATCTTAAGCTTCAATGACAGAAACCCAGCTCTTTTACTTCTGGGTCTACAGTCTTACCTCTCCACACATTACTGCTTTATTCAGTACACTTCCCTCCCTGGGACTTTCCTTGCATGGCCAATACTTCCTTTATGGCAATAGCAAAATCTCTGCTGAGGATTCTGTGAGCCCCCTGGGCTCCTCTCCCAGGAGGTTAGTGCTTGAGACATCCTAGACACTTGCCAGACAGGCAGCTCTCTGTGTGACCATCCTTACATTTCTTCAGGTAGCAAGCATGCACTTCACCACCTCCTACGTGCCAGTGGTGGCTCTGTACTTCAGGAGGATCTTAACCTCTAGAGGCACTACCACTGGGAAGACTTTTTCAATAAGACAAATTATTAAACAAAAAACAACCCAAATCTCTAGGTCCCTGTTGATGAATAACAACTGTATTCATCAATTAACAAGCTTGGGAAAGAATTTAGAATTATCATGTCCATTAACAAAGCCCGAAACCAAAGGGAAATGGAATTAGGCTGGGCTGATGGGAACAGATGTGGATTAGAATGAAAACATTCTTGCTACTGGATGATTTGAAGCAACTAATCCCATCAAGGGATAGGACAATAGGAAGCCCAAGAAGCTGCTGAGGAAATGTATGACCTCATTATTTTAAATCATCTAGCTTCAAGGAGAAGGTGGAAGGATGCTAGGCAGGCATCCCTAACACCCAGAAGCAATGATGGTGTTGAGTTAGAGCCTTCCCAAGCCTGGACTGTAGTTACTCTCCCTTCCCCCACTCATACAGAAATTCGGTTCCATCCATTTCAACCAATACCTCTTGACAGCTGAGGACGGGGAATACGCCAGTGAACAAGGTCACTCAGATCAGTTAGTAACTGCTTTCTTAAAACATAGGTACATACATTTATGTTGCTCTGTAGAGGTAAAGAAACAACGTTACGATAGAAAAGAAATATCATTCTGAGAGACCTTCATTAATCTAGCCTCCTTTTTCCTATAAGCGCAAATAAGAAATGCTAGCTGTAGCCAATGGTCTTCTCATAGCACCTCCAAAATTCCAAGCTTCTCCCTTTCTTTTATCCTTTTTGCAAATTTTGCTCACGATGTCATGATATCAGCCACCCAAAATGATGGCCCTACCATACTCACAGACCCGCTCACATGCTTGTTCTCTAAGCAGGGTCCATCTCTTCTAGGAAGACTTTCTCCTTCCTGAAGTCATCTGTTCCCCCAAAGTCCTCTGGTGTGTCTTTGGCCCTGCTTTGAATTGTTATTAAATATCTTATCTCCCCACATAAATTGTTAGAACTCAAGGGGCCAGATGTCTCTCACACAGAGAATGAAGTACCACCTTATAAGAGAAAGGAGAAAAGGAGGGGGGGAATTCAAAGCCCAGTAAGACATTGGAGGCAGGTCACATCTTCCCCCTTAAAATGAGATCCCTGGCACTTGGGTAGTAAGAAGTCAGAAAAGGGGGTGTGGGGACTTCCCTGTCTGTCTAGTGGTTAGGACTCTGCCCTCCTTTGCAGAGGGCGCAGGTTCGATCCCTGGTGAGGAAACTAAGATCCCGCAAGCCACATGGCCAAAAAAAAAAAAAAAAAAAAAAAAGCGTGGGGTTGTGAAGAGAGACAAGGTCTCAAATCGGGCATCAGGGATGAAGACAAACTACCATGGCATGACCGCACAGCTTTGTTTAAGAGCAGCTCTGCCAACCTCGCTTCTGAACAGGAAGTCTGTGATTTATTTAAAGCTTTCTAATTATCTTTAAGATGCAAACCTGGGGTGTCTAACAGACCTCACTAGCCCTGCCAGCATTTGGCTTGAACACATGGTTATTTGCAACTATCCATTCATTTATTTTGTCCCTCAGTCAATACTGAACAAGCACCCTGCCCTGTATGCCAGGTACTAGTCTAGGAATTAGGGTTACAACACTGACCAAATCCCTGTTGTCAGGGAGTTTAGATGCCCGTGGGTGGGGGAAACGGACAGGAAACAAAATATGTAAAAGGGATGGTGTGTTGGATGGTGGTAAGTGCTGGGGAAAAGGTAAGAAAGGATGATGGAATTGCTGTTGAGGATCAAGATAGGGTGGTCCAGGACTGACTAGGAAGATGATTTTGAGCAAACTGCTGAAGGAGGGGAGGGGAGGAAGCCATTAAGATATCTGAGAAAATGGTTCCAGGCAGCAGGATCAGCCCGTTCAAAGGGCCTGAGGCCAGAGCACATCGGGTAGGTTTGAGGAATTGCAAGTAACCCAGTGTGGCTGAATCAGAGACAGAATGAGGGGAAGATTATTAGGTGATGTGGTCTGAAAATGAACAGTGCAAGGGAGAGGCAGAACCTACAGAGCCTCTTGTAGGACGTGGCAAGGACTCTAGCTCTTCCTTTGAATGAGCCTGGAGGCCTCTGAGGGTTTGGGGCAAGGAGTCATATGATGAGACTTTAAGTTTTAACAGTATGATACCGGCAACAGTGTTGTGAATAGACCACAGGAAAATAAGATTGGAAATAGTTACACCAGTTAGAAGATAATTGGAGTATTTGGGACAAGAGAGGATGGTGGCATGGACTCCGAGAAAACCCAGAGTAAAGAAAGCCCACCTGCCTTTGCTGGGACCTGCCTTTGTATACACAGTGTCTCTGCCTGGAATGACTTTCTCCCTACTAGAACACCTTCCCGTATTTCAAGGCTCAGTGCTCATGTCACCCAGTCCCCAGAGTCCCCAGGGAGGACTATTGTCCCCATAGCACCCTGTATATGCCTCTCTTGTAGCACTCATCAAATTGTGTTGCAATTACTGGTTTCCATCTGCCTCCCTCTACAATGAGAACACCTCCATTTCAGCTCAGTTCCCAAACACTTTTATTCAGGGGGAATAAAAAGGTGAATAAATTGTTATCCCAATGACAACCTAGTACAGGAGACTGAGCTCCCACGCTTATCACGGAGTTTGGCTCGTAGCTGTCAGATAAATAAAGGAACAAAGAAAATTGCCAGAAGCCATGCCACCGTGGCATGGAGCTGTGGTCTTCTTATTTACAGTGCTGTTTAAGGAGTCGAAAGGCAGGGTCTTGTCTGCTGCTCTGATGGCCTCCCCTTGCTGTTTCCCCGGTGCTGGTCCAGCAGGACACCTGCCCACAGATGCTACAGTGCTGAGAGCTAAGGGTCTTGTCAGAGTGAGAGAGGGTGACCCCGTGAAAGAGACCCCGTGAAAGATGATTAAAGGTGGTCGTGGATATATTTATTTTTTTCTGTTGTACTGGTTGCTGCTGCAAGGCTGTCTCCCTGGAGTCTCTTGGTGACATTTGTTACTTGGCTTTTCAGTCCTTAAACAGAAATTCTGTCCTTTTCACTGAATGGCTCCTCCTTTGCTAATGTTCTGTCTCCCCCAAGTCCCAAGCAGAACATTTGACATTTGTTATTGGTACAAGAGCATCATTTGCTGAGTGTGAACAAAAAAAAAAAAAAAAGAGTTTCCCCCAAGGGCAGAAATGAATGATTATCTCAGATCTCCTCACCCTTTTTCCTCCTCCTTCAGACACAACAGCCATGCACAGCCATGCTGGGCCCTGGTGGGGAGCTGCCCTAATCAGTTTTTACATTCCGGCTTCGTGGAGATGAGCTATTGTAATAACTGTAGATGTTTCAGTGGAGGGCAAAGGGTGATGGGTCGTGGAATAATAGGATATGGTGAGGTGGAGGCTTCAGTGATGTCCACTCCACGTAGGATAATGAGACGCCTAAGGATAGGTTCTGTTCCTCCAATCAACAAATGTTTCCTGAAAACCTCCTGTGCGCCAACCATTATTCTGAATGCTGGGATGATAAGCAAAAATAAAAATACCTAGTCCATACTCTCTACTCTCCCTACTCTCCCTACTCTCTACTCTCTCTACTCTCCCTACTCTCAGGATGCTTACTGCCTGGTAGGGGCATCTAACATCAATCCATTATTCACATAGATAGGTGTACACCTGCAACTGGGTATATAATATGAAAAAAGATATACCATTCTATGAGAGTTCACAATAAAGAGAGCTGAATTAGTCAAGGGGGTCAGCAATGTTTTCTTGAGGAACTGTGTCTCAGGGTGCAAACTGGAAAATTAGTTAACTGTAATGATGGATAAGAAGAGAATTCTAGGCAAGGGAGAATTGTAGGTACAAAGGTTATCTTGGAAGAGGGAACCTGGCAGGTACAAGCCAGAGACAGCAAGGGAAGGTCCCCAAGGAAGACGAAGAGGCCAGAGAGGTGGACATGCGAGGACCACAAGGGGTCTGGATGCTGTGTTCCCCCATCTCCCCGCTCTCCACTCTAGAGTGCCCCACGAAGTAGGTTCTCAATGAGGAACACAAGCTCTGAAGAGTAATAGCTCATTCCTTGAGCCTTCGACCTGTGGAGCAGTATCTTGGTATCTAAAAGGAAGAATCATAAGAGGAACAATTCACATGCTCATCCCTCATGAGATCACAGGCTGATGAGATGGATAGAAATAGAAACACGACCCTACATTCTGGGATGAGGTCTTAATCACGTTATGTTTCATTGCCATGTGGTGGCATTGACTCAGAGGGTGAGTCAATGGAGGGACAGGAGGAGACTTGGAAGAGGAGGAAAGATGTTGACACAGGGAACTCGAGCACCCATTCTTTTCCCATTATTAGCACCACTGTTACTTTCCCACCTCTCTCTCCTCTCCTGGCTCTGAGCCCTTCAGCTCCCAGTGACATTCAGTGTAAATCTTTCTTGGAGTTTTTCTCCTTGTGGTCATACAGTAACAGGCTACTAAACCTGCCTGTGGGGTGAATTACGAGCCGGTCTCTGGAGCCCCAGTCTCGGTTGCCCACAGAATGAATTGTGGTGCTCCAGGCTGCTGGGCTATTTATTTATTTGTTTGTTTGCTTTAGCATATTTTAATCTGATCATTAAATTGCAATCTGCCACCCATCTCCATCTCTGACTGTCTTCAGATAGAACAGATTTTTCATAGATAATTATACCTATAAACTTCAGGGATGGCAGCCACAGGAGCAAACTAGGGAGAGGCGGGGGGAGGGTTTGCAGAAACACATCCTCCCCTGGCTCGGCCTTGGCTGTTCTGCTCAGCCTGACCTATCTGGGGGCAGCTAGAGTGCCCGCGTTCTCCTGGACAGCACCTGTGGCTTTTTCTAGCCTGAGAAACAGGTGCTGAGAAGGCAGAGGTGAGCTTCTGCACTTTGTTCTCAAACGCATAAGATCACTGCTGCTCTACACTGTGTCAGGCAGTAAAGGTGTCACCAACCTTGTGTTGCACGGGGAAAGTTCCGCGCTGATAACTCAAAGGCAAAGAGGATGCCAGATGGTGCCCTGGCGCCAGTGTTCCTGAGGTCATACATCTGATCTAGTGCCGCTCTGCACCAGAGGGATTGCCGTCTGATGGCAGCAGGGCCACCACCCTGGAGAGAGAGACAGTCATCATGGTTGTAGTATTGGCAACATCAATTTGTCTAGCACTTATAATGCGTGCTGACACATTCTATTGGAGCCTCACGACAGTCCTGTGAGTGCGACAGGGCAAGTGTTATGATTCCCATTCTGAAACTGAGATGGGGGGGACTGTGGAGTGAATGAACGAATGGGTTCATGCTGCCTCAAATTCATGTCCCTCGGTTTGCTTCCGGAACCACATCCAGAGGAAGGTCTAGGACTAAAGTCCTAGGAACCTGCAGCATCCACCTGAACCAGATGGGTAGGAAATCACCGCCAGTTCCCCTTAATTAATTCTTCTGCCTGTCAAAGAGCTCGACGCTAGAGAGGGTGCTTTGAAGGTGTAGATGTGTAGCAGGCAGGGAGAGATATTGTGCTTCTGACGGACCAGGCATGGTTCTAAGGGATATATTCACTTATTTAATTTTCTCAACAAACCTAGATAGGTACTATCATGATATCATTACAGATGAAGAAACTGAAGCACAGAGAGGTTGAACAACTTTCCTAAGTCGAAAACTACAGAGTGAAGACCCAGGTTTAAACTTTGGTGGTCAGTCCTCAGCGTCTGGGCTGTTGAGCACTCTGCCATACCTCCTCTTTATTTTCTTCCAGAATGTGCAACCTCTTGCTTTCTGTATCTCATTGTCCCAGAGGTCTCAGAGTTCAGGTACAGGTGGCATGAAGGAAGCAGTTCTGGCCGAGGTGTAGGACTGGAAGCTCAGGAACAAGAGGAGACAGTAGATAATAGCAGATATATATTTTGTGAATTTTATTATTATTTTTTTAATAATACAGGTTCTTATTAGTTATCTATTTTATACATATTAGTGTATAGAAGATATTTTTGCTGGGCTAAAGAACTTACCTTTTAAACAAACTCTCAAGCCCTTTGGCAAGTCCCTGCACTTTCTCTAGCTTCAGGAAATGGACTCAAGGCCAAAATTCTTTGTGAAAGAATTCTACTTCAATTCTTCCCAGAGAAATTGCAGTCCAATCTGGAGATAAAACTCAGGACTTCTAGCTTCTAGTGCAAATACCAGACACCAGATCATGGTCCTTAAAAATGTATATTATTTTCTTTAATCAATATTTTAAATTTTAATAAAAGGCAAACAAATGTTTCTATTCATTATTCTGTAACTAGTTTGGCAATGATGATCAAATTGCATCTCAGGGAAGGAGGTGAATTTCCATAACCTGGGGAAAAACAGATGACTCAGGTCATTTAATCACACTCTGGGATATTCATACTTAAAGATACTCATGCCTCCTGGTGGGCAACCCCGGGGAAGAGTCTGTTGGTCCAAGCTTCTTCTATTACCCAGTCCCTTATCCAAGATTCCTTCATGTTACCCAGGCATGGCATCTCGGAGAGTACAGAAAGTGTCACCAGATGCCAGAACAGTCTGTGACAACACAGGGCAGCAACAGGCCAAATGTGTCCCATTGTGCCCTGAAGTCATCCTCAAATGACATTCCCTATTGATAATCTTACTTAGATTATGAGCTACCCACAAAGATATAACACCGATCCTGACCTTATTCTAACCAGACCATGGACACTAATCCTTACCTGGCACCACTCATGACCCTCAGAATAACTTTAACCATAGACGATAGCTTGCAATTGATAGCTCGTGGACTATTTGTTGATTATTTATTATTTTTGCCCTTAAGGTTCCCAAGTTAAGCAAGATACCTATGCTTTGAAGAATTGTTCCAAGACCAAAGTTTTAAGAAATTAATTGAATTTTAAAATAAATAAATTGCATGGCATCTGAGATTCAAAAGGGATCTGAGAAATCCCCTTGCCTACTTCTCCCCTTTCCAAGCTGGACACCACCCTATGCCATCCAGTTTGTGGGATCTGACCTCTGATACAGTGGCTACTGATGGTTTTCAACAAGAGAGAAATTTTTTATTGAGAATCAGGATTTCTGAGAAACACTCTAGGGTGACTGGGTTAAAGAGAAGGAGGGCAGCAACGGGGAAAGAGTCTAAGTGGAGATTAGGAAATTTATGAGACAGCATGACTCAGACAAAGAATGTGTACTTGGCACCTGGAAAGCCTTCGGTTTAAAAGCTTTGTTCTGCTGCTTAGGAGCTGGGAGAACTTGAGCAAGTTATTCAACCTCTGTGAGCCTCCTGAGGCTTTCTCTTCATCTGTAAAGCAGGGATCTCAGGGCTGCCAAGATTCATGAGACACTCTATTCAAAGGGCACAGTGCATGCGTGACACACAGTGGGTTCTCCATCTGATCTCGGAGGGACATCGGTGAGTGGTCCTGAAGAGAGATCTTAGTTCCCTGCCCAGGAATTGAACCTGGGTAGCCTGCATGAAAACCAGGAATCCTAACCGCCAGACCACCAGGGGCTAGAGGCTAGAGGCAAAGTGGCCCTGGCTCTTTCCCCCATTTGAAAGTAAGAATGTTTCAAGGAGGCAAAAACTGTAAAAACAGGTACAAAGTTTATTATCAGACACACAGCACAAGGAATGGGAGAGCACACAGAGAAGCAGTTTGTTTATCTAAGACAGAAGCAAGGCAGAAATACACGCCCAGAGAGAAAGGATATGGGCGTCCTCTCTAAGGAGGAGCGCAGTAAAGAGGTGATTTAAATCCCTTGTATAGGACAGTTCTTCTGGGTCTCTGTTTACCTTTGGCCAATTATCTCGTTTCTTTTTTCACACCTGATTGGTCCCAGGACCCTCCCCAACACACGTGTGCAACGTTTTGCTAAGATGGATCCCACCGCAGAGGCGTGTGGGTGCATGTCCACACTTATTATGGGGTGGTGCCCCCTCCCTTTATGACCCCCAAGGAGCTTTCCTGTGAATGTGTAGACAGGAGAGTTCTACTTGACCACAGGAGTGGGCACCTTATCTCTTTACTTCAGCAGAGCTCAGCTCTGCCACTAGCTTTGTCCTTGGAGTGTCTGGGTGAGAACAAAGCTTCAGTTTTACTCCACGTGACAAACACCAGCTGTCCGGCCCAGGGACCCATCTATCTCCTACTTCACGTCCATCCGATTCCCCTTGCACTTTCCCGACGTCCTGCATTTGGCTTCACACTCAGGACGGGCAGCGAGATTGGGCTACGCAGACTATCTCAGAGACAAGGCAGAGAAAGATGCCCTGTTGGTGTTCAGAGTGCTTCCAGGTGCTGAGGAGAAAGCCGCCATTTGTAATATGAAAATTCACACGCAGGTGCCCGGGGCAAAGGGTGGCCCCAGAGCCAGAGCGTCAAGTGTGTAAGGTTGATACTCCCACCTGGAATGTGGCCTGAAAGCTGTCCTGTTCCCTGTCTCCACACACCTTGTCCATTAGCTCTGAGGTTCAAGAAACATTTTGCCGAAAAAAATAATTAGCAAACCCCAGGATCAGCCAGATTCCCGGGAAGGAAGGGAAGGAGGGGAGGATTTAGGCCAGGTTTCAGTCACTGATCACCAACTGCTTCATATCCCCCATGGATTTCTTGTCAATGATTATTCAATCTCAGGCCTGACCTTTCTATTCTAAATAACACTGCAATATCAGCGCAGCCCAGCCCGCAGCTTTCGCAGGAAATTAACTGTATCTGGCTCTCACAGGAGACCCAAGAAATCCCCTCAGTAACTAAGCCCAGACTGGTTTACAGAAAAAAAGACCCAGCATTATCTCCTTCTCATACACTCCTCCTAATACCCGTCTAAATATCACAGGGCTCCCAGCTGTTTAATTCTAATAAATACTCATCTATTCTCAAAACAGACAAATGTTAGGTCTCAGGTGGGCCCCAAGCATTTCGCGCTGGAGGAAGAGGAGAATCTGGAGAGAGAGAAGGAAGAGAGGGTCTCACAGCCAGCTTTAGATTTCAGCTCGTGTACGGCGGCAGCTTAAGAAAATGCTTTCCCACTTGGCCAGAGCTGGAGGTGACTTCTGAGGGAGGCCACTTTTATAACCAGTGTCCACACGGAGCTGTCCTTCCTTTCCCCGGTGTAACTGGGTTTCAGAGCAGCTCCCCAGGGCAGGAAGGACTTTGAGAGCCCCCAGACCGGGTAAGATCAGCCTCCCTGCATCCTGACAGCTGGGGGGAGCTGGGAGGGGCAGCACAAACTCCATGGTTAAGGGTTCAAGCTTTATTGGAAAATCTTCCTGTTCTGAATCAGTGTTTGGACCTGAGTTTAGAGGTTTACCCCAAACACAGGAGCCCTATGTGGAGCGTAAGAAAGGCGGGGACAGCAAGACCTCAGGTGACCACTGAAACTTAGTTCATCTGCAAGTAACATGGTCCAAGGGATGGGTGGGACCAAAGAGGGACCATAGGACACTTTGGCTTGGAAAATGCCTGGAAACACCTGGATCTGTGTCACTGGGTATGAAGAAATTCTCTGTCGTGGGTTTCTTTGGCCCTTAAAGGATTCACAGTGGTTGGGAGTTAATGAGAAGCTCTTATGGGAGGTCTGGGCTCACAGACGGAGGCCCCCGACAGTCTGTGGGGCTGGCACCCTCCTCCCCCAGCTGATGCTCAACTGGGAGCCAGGTATGGAGCATGACTCAAATCCTTTGAGTCCCTCTAAGAGCCAGTTACAACCTTGCGACTCAGATGGTGCCGAGATGGTGAGGGGTTTCACTACTGTCTGGACACGGCACGGTGCTTCCTTGTACATGTCCGTGGTTCTCTAAGCGTGGCTGGGACCCTCGCTGGCAGATGACAAGGGTTCTCCTGGACATTCGCAAATGAGCCTGTGGCAGTTTGAATGTTGGTTCTCGTCGCTGGTGTGTATTAATCGTGAGCTTTCACTTTAACGAAACCTAAGTATCGCCTCAGGGATGCCCTACCCCAGTCAGCCCAGACATTAGATTCATCTGCTGAGGTTTCTTTAGCTGCTATATGACGGTTGACTGGGTGGTCAGTAGGGCTTGACTCCACTGAAAGACATGTAGGTTGCAATTCTACATCCATGGTTAAAACCCCATGAGATCCCTCTGCCTCCTTCTGCCCTGCTGTCAGGGAGCCTGGGTAACTACAACAGGCCAGGAAGAGGTGGGATAACTTCCCAGATTTAGCTCCATGTGGCTCCGGCAGGTTTCTAGGAAAGACTCAAGGACAAGAATAGGGCTACCTCTCTGGCCATTGGCTCACATGTCCCTGAATCTTGCAACAATACTCTTGGGCTTTGGCTTCAGTCCCGATCAGCACTGCTATCACTCATTTAACAAGGATTTACTGAGTACCTTCTATGTGTCACGACCTGTGCTAAATATCAGGGATATATAACCAAATGAAGCAGATCAAAAAAAAAAAAACCCTGCCCTCTGAGAGGACACAGTATAATAAAGGAGAGAGGTATAGACAAAATAAATAAGTAAAACATTAGTAAATGTTAGTGATAAGTGCTAAAAATTAAAAAAAAGTTAGCAGAGAAAGGAGAGAGTGAATATTTGGCTGGGGCAGGCAGTAGAGCAGGTCATTTTCATTGGGATGGCTAGGGGAGACCTCACTCAGAAGGTGACATTTGAACAAGACCTAAAGGCGTTGAGGCAGCAAGCCACATGGATATCTGGGGCAAGAGCAATCCAGGCAGATACAGCATGTTCAAAGGTCCTGAAGCAGGAGCTTGCCTGGCATTTCAAGGAACAGCACAGAGGCCGGCATGCCTGCCGCAGAGAGACCAAGAGGGACAGCAGTAGGTTTAGTAACTAAGGGACCCCAAAGTCCATTGTCAGGACTATACCTTCTACTTGGACAGACATGAGTCCAGAGTATTTAAGTAGAGAAGCACTTATCTGGAGCTCAAGCGATCTAGATCCTAGTTTCAACTTTGCTACTAAGTAGATCTATAACCAAGTAATTTTAGTTATCCTTGTCCTAAAATTACTTTGCTTCTAGTGACTTTAGTTTCATCACCTTCAAAATGAGGAGTTTGTACTTCTGAATTCTAGCATCCTTTTAGCTCTGACAGTCTGTGATTCTAGCCAAACAAATTCAAAACTAAATCAAAATGTGTTAGCACTGGAAGGGCACGTGTCCACATTCTTGCTTGTCCAGGGTTCCTTTGGATAGATGACTATGAGAAACCAGGAGGGCATTACTCCCCATCTCCTATTTAGTTCAGAGTGTGGAGACAGATCAGAGGTATAGAAAACTCATCTATGTCTCTACGGGGGTCTTAAATCTCACGTCCGCTCCTCTTTCACATGTGCTTGTCAAGCAGATCAAGCTGATTATCTAAAACACTCTAGTTTTATAATGATTGTTCCATCCTATTTAATCGAGCCCCTATGACATAAGCTGTCCTGGGGAAAGCTCAATGGAAGACAGAGGAGAAGGATTTAAGACAGGTCCTCCATCCCTGGAGAACCGATGATCAGGCAAGAGTTGTCTAGTCTAAAACTAGACCAAATGTACTCATAGGATCCAGCTAAGTGACAGTACAAAATGGTAAACAGTCGGTGCCTAATGACAGGTATACACAGTGGGTACCGCAGGGGTTTAGAGAGCAGGTGCTCTCAGCAGGCAGAGGACCTGAGGGGACCTAGGAAGGATGTAGGGTGACAGCCAGGCCTTGGAAGCCAGGTAGATTTGATGGGTGAATGAATATTACTGCCTCCAACTTACTGGCTCAATAAAGCAGGCATTACATGGTGGGTAAGTAAATGTAAAGCAGGTTGGCAGTTTAATGTTGTGCTCACAGGCCCTGGCAGTGGGTGATTTGGGTTTTCACGAAGTGATCAAAAACATATTCCTACAGATTTCATGACATCTCTTTTTAGGACATCCTACTGAGCCTGCATCATCATAGGTAGATAAGACGGATCTTGGGGGAAAGGTCAGGTCTGGAGATAAGCTACTTCCAGAGTCTTCTGGGGCTCTCAAGAGGTCTGCTGCTTTGCCAAGTCTCCATCACCAATCTGGAGTCCTTGGTGAGTCTGTGAGCCTAGCGTCTGCCCAAAGAGTGGTGAAGGAGGCCGATGGAATCCCCAAATCACAGAGTCGGAAGGAACCACCTCCCAGGAAGAAAGGACCACTCTTTCCTGTTGCTCTTCTGTACATCATTCTCTATCATAGCACAGATAAGGAATTTTGTCTGACAGATACTGTACTTTACACGTCACATTATTTCATTCTGCCTTCACCAAATCTATGAAGTGCGCGCTGTCCCCATTTTATAGTTAAGCACACTGTGACTCGGAAAGATTAAGTAACTTGGCCAAAGATATACAGCCAGTATGTAGTAGAGTCAGGATTTGAACCCAGCTCTGTCCGACTCTAAAGGCCAGGTACACTTGTTTGTTTAAAAGAACACACCAAGCTCAAAGTTTCCCTTTATAAGGATAGAGAGAATATCTTACTCATCTCTGTGTCTCCAGTACCTAGCCTAGTAGCATACAGTAGATGTCCCAAATTGAAAGCAGCAGTGCATCAACTCAGTTCATCTTAATCTTTTTGGGGTAGAGTTTCAGGTTCCATAAAGGATCTGAAGAGATCCCAGAGAAAAATGAACTTATGCACATACTTACAGGATTTTGCAAACAATTTCTGGGGGCAGGTGGGCTGCAGGTTGAGCCCTGCTCCAGAGGGTGTATTAATCACTTAACAACATCCTTCACAGGTAATCCTGCAGCCTCGGCCTGGATGCTTCCAGGTATGGGGAGTTCGCTCCCTCCCCGATTGTGACAGCGTTGATGGTTAGAGGTATCTTCTTTATATTGCATAGCAACCTTCCTTTCTGCAATGCCACCCTCATCCTCATTCTTCTCTGAGCAACTTTAAACAGGGAAGGAGCTAGGAATTTGTATCACAGAGCTCTGATTTATCATCATGTACATAACTGCTTTTCTAATGTTTGTAAATACTTGTCCTGAGCTTCCCTTGTCTTCCCTGGCCTCAACTGTTCTTTGCTCTGATGGAGCTTATGTCTTCGCCCTATCCTGATTCTTTGTCTTTGAAAAAAGCACAGCTTATCACCACCCCTATTAAAGGGTAGTGCCCAGAGAGGGGCAGTGGAGACAGGCATTGTTTCTCCCTTTGTTCCTGACAATGAGCTTTTGCCTTTACACAGCTGAAGACTGCATTTGCTTTTGGGCAGCCACTTCACCCCGCTGACCCATTAATGAGCAAAAGTCACGTGATGCCCCCAAGTCTTTTCCAGGTGTGCTGTTGATAAGCTCTATCTCCCCACTGGGCATGTGTACAGCTTGCCATTCAGACCTAATTGCAGTACCGTTACATTTATCCTTGTTAAATGCCGTCCTATTAGATTTGGTCCTTGAGTCCAGCCTGGCGAGACCTTTTTGGATCCTGATTTTGTCATCCAGCATATTAGCTCATTACTCTCAGACAATGTATTCAATGTGCAGCAGAGAGCTCCCATTTTGGGAGCATGTCTCTGACAGATACTGTGCTTTACACATCACATTATTTCATTCTGCCTTCACCAACTCTACAAAGTGCGTGCTGTCCCCATTTTATAGCTAAGCGCACTGTGACTCAGAAAGATTAAGTAACTTGTCCAAAGATATACAGCCAGTATGTAGTAGAGCCAGGATTTGAACCCAGCTCTGTCTGACTCTAAAGGCCAGGTACATAGCCACCCTCCTATGCTGCTTTCACCCAAGCCGTATTTTGCACAGGACAGAACAGGTCCAGGGCCTTGTAGAAAAATACCTGAGAGCGATTTTGCCTGAGGGTTGACTCATGTATCATGATTCCTTCCCTGTGATTGGCATGTTACCTCCCACGGTACCCACCTGATCCCAAGGCATAACAAGAAGAATTTTGTACACTGTTTTGAAGAAATGCACTTATAGTAATTCTGCGCTATTCCATGAGTCCCCTACCAAATTGTAAATGATGTGAATGTGGGGTGACTTCTTTTTGGTAGCTTCATGCTGCCCTCTGTTAAGTCCCAGATTCCTTTACTACCTGCTCTGAAATGGTTGTTTAAAGAATTAAGTCTAGAGTCTTGCCCAGGAATATTGCTGAGTCTTCTTCATTGGGAGTTGGGGGGTACACTTTCTTTCACCAGGCTTCTAAGAGCTACAGCAAAATATCTCTCAAATATCCCATATCCCCATCCTAATTAATTACAGATCAATCTTCCATGAATTTACATAAAACTTTGTTGAATATGCTTTAAAATCTTAGCCAGTACTACCTTTTAAACTACAGACTTCCATTTACATATGTGACTCACAGGACCAGTGTCCAGTGACAACCTTACATTTAGGCCTTACAATGACAGCTTCTGTAAAAATTATTACTACAGAAATAAATTCGTATTGGCTTTTAATTTCAAAAACCCTAATTAAGTTTCTTAACAGTTTCTCTTGTGGCAGACACCTTTGACCTGAGACCGCTGAGGAATCCAGGGAAAAGGTGGAGACAAGCCTTTTGTCAAAGATTGTTTAGAGAGCAACAGTTTAAAAAAAAAAAAAGAAATAGGGACATGAAGGGAGCAGGTACACACCTTTTGTTCTGATTCTGGGCTTGAAAACCAAACCTCCACAGGTGACAAGTCTGAGCATCTGATAAGGGGGGCTGCATCCCCCAGAATTCTGAGGTGTGCACTGTCCAAGGAGCTGTCCACTTTTGGGGTGGTTCACTTAAACGTTTTCTTATCCCTATTGGGTATAGTTTGATTTAGGGACTATTAGACTCAGGTATTAGATCTTCTAAGAGTGCAGTCCTGTCTTCCCCATCTTTCAGTGAGACCTTCTACGTATTTTCTCTCTGCTGTGAGATCTTCTGTCACAGCAGATCTCTGTCTTGACTGATATTTTATGTATAAATAAAATGCATGTATATATGTAAGTATATGTATTAAATCACCTATATCATGATACTTATTTAACTATATGCATTTTGCATGTTTTATGTTCAAGATATTATTTTACACATACACATACATTCTTACAGTATAATTTTCACACACATCAATCCACACTTATAATCATCTTTCTATTGCACATTTTCATGGATTTTTTTTTTTTGCGGTACGCGGGCCTCTCACTGTTGTGGCCTCTCCCGTTGCGGAGCACAGGCTCCAGACACACAGGCTCAGCGGCCATGGCTCACGGGCCCAGCCGCTCTGCGACATGTGGGATCTTCCCGGACCAGGGCACAAACCCGCGTCCCCTGCATCGGCAGGCGGACTCTCCACCACTGTGCCACCAGGGAAGCCCCTCTATTGCACATTTTAATGCACAGTAGAAAGGTAGAGTCATTATAGGTTACTGTAGACAGGAAAATGGGGGGTCTTGAGTTTGCTCCTCAAAACCCTCCTCCATCACAAAACCCCCTTGCATGTAGACTAGAGGCACAGAATTTATACCAAATTCCATTCTACCTAAGTTCATAAGTATCATAGGATGGAAGAAATAGAAAGGTCTTTGAAAGAACCAAAGTTAGTCATCCCAATAGGGTGGTGAAAAATTTACAGTCCAGAAACACTTGCCTAAAATGACATGGCTTCTTGTCAGAGTATAAACTCTGGGTTCATACTGGCTGGCTAGGTTCTCTGGGAAGCAGACACTCAGGTGAAGTAAGGACTTAAAAATGTTTATTGGAGAGTTACATCTGTGAAGGAAAAGGGGAAGGAAGCATGACTGGGTAGAGAAGCCATCAAACAGTGATGCACATCTGAAAAAAAGGACCTCTGGAACAAAGCCTGCCTTTTAAATGAGTCCCGCGTTGGGCAGAAAAGGCCAACCTTTGGACAATGTCCATGCTCAGTCACTGTCCGAGGTGGACCCTGAAGGCTCTAACAACCAGAGACTGCCAGCTAACACACACCTCCGGACTGGGCAATGAGCCCTTCCTTGAAGGGAGATGCGAGTGGTGGATTTCCATGCCTGCCATACACCTGGGCTTCGCACCTGTAGGCTCCGTATCAGTTCTAGAGAGACATAGCTTCAGTGACTTATTATTATAGTAATGCTTATTTTTATTTATTGTAAAGTAAGAGTATTATCTCAGTAGATACATTACAAATGCCAAGGGGGAAAGAAACATGTATATATATATATATATATATATGTATATATATAGTGTATATATATATATATATACTAGTTGGTTTTTCATTAAAATATTTTACAGCCAGCACTTGGGCAAGCTATTGGAAATGGCCTAAGGGGTCTCCAGAGTGAAGGTCAGTGAACTCAGGACAACCCCTTGGATTTTCCATTAGTGAAGAGTTAGATGAAATAATAAATAAATTATTATTAAGCGCTTTGCAAATCCAATGTTATGTAACTGCTAAGTAATCATAATAATAGAGTAGTATGCTGATCTTGATAAACAGGTCGGCTACCATGTCACTGAAAGTGGATGGCGCAGCAACGTCAGTTAAGATGAATTAGGTCCTCATTCTCAGAGCTCGGCACCTGCGCGGTCTCTTCTGCTGGGAGGCTCAAGCCTCCATATGCGCCCCTCAACTTGCCCCGCCCCTGATCTCTGTGGGACACTTACCCGAGGAGAGGGATGCTGGGTGGCTTTAAGGGGGTCGTAAAAAGGCTCCTGTGTAGGGATATTGAAAGCAGACTGAAGTGGGTGTGTAAGGATTTGCACTTCTGAGAAGTCAGGTCTAATCTATAAGGCGAAAGGGGGCAGAGAACGAACATTTATTGAGTTCCTCCTGTGACCCAGGCCCTGTGTTCAGGGCTCTGGGTTTATTATCTCATTTATCCTCCAGGCCAGCACATTACGGTAACAGAGGAGTGGAATAAAGCAGAAGGCATGACTATTTTCTGTAGAAAAGCACAAAGCCTGAGCCCAGCGGTGTAGCTGGTGTTTTGCTTTTTGCATTCTGGGCAGGAGTGGGACCTGGAGGACAATGGCGAGGGGCCTCCAGGGCATGAGGGAAAGCTTGATCCAATGATTGATCACAGTCCCCAAGTGCTCAGACCTTTCAGGACACACATTTGTATGGTGACAGTCACTTCACCCTTTGGGGTACACCCAGAATAACTGCTCCTCCTAGCCTCCACTGTGGACCTGATGCCACCTGGACAGCAAAGTCCAACGGAGCCTCACTCAGACCTTCCGCACACCTCCACAACCGTCGGCAGATACTGATCCAGGGTTACCAGCAGCCAAACACTCCACTGAGGGGCGTATGCACATCACCTCATTTAATTCTCCCGGCAACACTGTGATGCAGGATTTAATGCCTCTGAGTTTTCACCTGAAGTGAGAACACCTAAGATTTTGCCAAGTAACTTGCAAAAGTCACACAACTAGTTCAAGAGGAAAGAGATGAGAACCAGGTCCGTCAGCAAAGCCTGGGCTTTTAACTATGTGGAATCTTGTCACACCACATGTGAACTCAGCGGTCCTGATGCTTGGGGATTTGTTTCTTTTTTGCCCAACACTGGGCTGTGTTATTAATAATGATTAATTATTCTTTGTTTAACTGATTTTGAGGGTATAAAAGTAGATTGTTTTTTCTTTAACAGTTTCTTTTATTCAGCATAATTGACATATAATAAACTGTACATATTTGAAATACACAATTTGGTTAATTTTGACGTACATATGCACCAGTGATGCCATCACCACAATCAAGGTAGTAAACATATCCATCACCTTCAAAAGTTTTCTTTTCGATTCATCCATCCCACCCCACTCACCTAATACCTTCCCCAAGCAACCATTGGTCTGTTCTCTGTCAGTGTAATTAGCTTGCATTTTCCAGAGTTTTATATAAGTGGAATCATGTAGTATATAGTATTTGTTGGTCTGGCTTCTCTCACTCAGCATAGTTATTTTGTGATTCATCCAAGTGGTTTCTTTTTTTTCTTTTTTTTGCGGTACGCGGGCCTCTCACTGCTGTGTCCTCTCCTGTTGCAGAGCACAGGCTCCGGACGCGCAGGCTCAGCGGCCATGGCTCACGGGCCCAGCCGCTCCCTGGCATGTGGGATCTTCCCGGACCAGGGCACGAACTGCGTCTCCTGCATCGGTAGGCGGACTCTCAACCACTGTGCCTCCAGGGAAGCCCCAAGTGTTTTCTTTGTTTTATTTACAGAGACATAAGGACTTGGAATAATTAGTTGGTATTTAATTTTAGCTTTGGACTCAGTCAAGAGTACAAATTCTAGTTCTGTCACTTACTATCTGTGTGCTAAGTGGTCATTTTCTTAACCTCTACAAGGCTTAATTTTCTCATCTGTGAAATGGGTGTAATAAAAGCTACGTTACAGAGTTGGTGTGTGAGTTAGATGAGGTAATATAGGTAAAATGAACAGCGCAGAATCTGTCCATGGTAAGCGCTTAGTTTTGCAATTAAAATAAAATTTATTTTCATCAAAATCCCCTTTGATGTCCTTCGGTCCTCACTATCAAGTAATATAATAATAGCTGGCATATATTGTGCCAAGTAGAATACTAAATGTGACATACAAATTAGCTCTTTTCATTTTCACAAGAAGCCTAATAAGTATGTGGGGACATTATTACCCCAGTTAGAGTTGAGGAAACCGAGATAGAGAAGTATGGCAATTACCCATTCTCACACATAGTAGGTGGTGAATCAGAATTTGAACTGAGGCTGTCGGGGTCAAGACCCTTTGTTTGATTGGGATGCCTTTCCATATGCAGTGATGTCATCCACTAACACTAGGGTTCAAGTTTTAGGGAAAAAACAGATATGAAAACCATATTAGTAACTAAGTAAAAGAGAAATAGCTAATAAAATTTTAAAAATTATCATTGATGGGCTTCCCTGGTGGCGCAGTGGTTGAGAGTCCGCCTGCCGATGCAGGGGACACGGGTTCGTGCCCCGGTCCGGGAAGATCCCACATGCCGCGGAGCGGCTGGGCCCGTGAGCCATGGCTGCTGAGCCTGCGCGTCCGGAGCCTGTGCTCCGCAACGGGAGAGGCCACAACAGTGAGAGGCCCGCATACCGCAAAAAAAAAAAAATTATCATTGATACACCAATTATTAAGGGATATCCAGTACTTCAAATGTACTATAGGCATGTACTTGTAATTTGACATTATGAAGAGGAATCCACACCTGATTCTAGGTCTAACTGTGAGTAAATCAAAGACAAGGAATCTGTAAAGAAGTAATTAAGGCAGCTAGAATAGATTCTGCCTTTCCTGGAAAACACTGGCGAGGGAGCTGAGTGTTCTATGTCTGAGTCGTAAGTTTTAGAGCAAGCCCAGAAAGTAGGCCAATCAGGGAGGTTGCACAGTCCCAGCTGAGCAGGCTCTATGCACCCCAAGTTTGGGGACTGACTGTCAATTTAGAGTCTATTGGAATAGCTGTTACAGAAGAATAGAGAAACTCAGCTATATCTTCGGTTGTCTTAAGTACAGTAATTGATTTTCATTAAAGATTCGGAATTTGATAGAACAGAGCGACGGTGCTTTTAATTCAGTTCAGATGGACAAACATTTCTTATTTGCCTGATATGCACAGAATCTCTGCCTTGGAGAAATTCCTGTTTTTAGTGGGATAGAAGATGAAAGATACAAATAAGATAATTTCAGTGGTGAAAAATAGACCTGAATTGAAGGGATATTTAGAAGTCAAAATTGATAAACTCATTGTACACCTAGAAGTAGGCATAAAGGAAAGGTTGGGGTTATGGTCTGGAAACTGTGAGCCACTCAAAAACACAGAGAATTAAGACAAACAGACTTTGCAAACTAGGTAATGAGGGTAATTTTGGGAACCTTGGCTCTGAGGTGTAAGAGGAGATCCAGGTGGAAACTTCTAACAGGCAGTTGTGTTCCTGCATACTAAGCTCAGGGGTGAGGTTGAGGTTGAAGATAAAGGCTTGGGAGTTGTCAACATATGGGATGGATGCCGTGGAAGCCATGGGAATGAATGTGATCTCCCAGCGGAGTGTGTGGAGTAAGACGAAGTTGTTAACACGGTCGTCCAGATGGTTAAAAATAGGATGGACCGAAAACCAATATCAGAAAGCATATTAAAGTTATAGGAATGGAGATTATCATTTAGATCTTTCCTAGTCCCAACTTTTTCAAATCCGCTCATTTCAAGCATACGCCATTTATTCCCTGTGAATAGATGCGAATTATAATTCAATGTATCCCATTGAAAGGCAGTATTTAAAAGGAAAAAGAACCCCAAAGCAAACACAAAAGCCTGCTCTGGGTGTCGTCCTTCACCTACTAGTGGGGGCGGTCGCTCTGGAAGACCCTGGGGTAGGGATGGTGGGCAGAGGTGCAGGTGGGATAGAGCAGCTCTTCTGTGAACATAAATCTGACATCAACAGTGGTGTCTTTCTGAACCAGTTTTCCTTTATCAGGGGTGGAGAAGATTAAGATACTAAACTGAAAAGAAGGCTTACAGTTTATGATATTTAGCTAGTTGTGTACTGACCTCATCAAACTTTAAACTATGCCTACCCATCTCCTCATACCCCTATTTCTCTATCATTCAGTCAACAAACACATGTTGAACACCTTCTCTGTGTAGGCACATGTCAAGTGCTAGGGCCACAGAGAGGAGTAGTATTTGGTTCTTGTTCTTGAGAAACAGAGAATACACTCCTAATAGTGTGCTAATTACCAAAACGTTTCCCATTGGCATATTCCTTTATATGTGTCAAAGAAATCTCATCTCATTATAGTGTTGGAGTTCTACAACACGTCAGTGAAGGAAGTAGGGGAATGATAATTATTATTCATATTATATACATATAATATTATAATATATATTATGCCTATATCCTGCATATTATTATTATGCATGGGTAGCTGAGACACAAAGGTGGATTGACTTGGGGAAGGTCAATCAGTGGCTGAGATCCAGATCTTTTTGGCCAAGTGTTCTTTCTGCGAAGGAGAATGTTTTCTTCCCCAGCATGCTCATCCTGGGCACCTTGCCTTTGCAATTTCCTGGTTGTCTTTTTTATCTCTTTCTGCTGACAAATTGGACAGGCCCTTGGGGAATAGCGACTCAAGAATAACTTGCCATTGGTCAAGCACTAAATCCCACAGGTGTAGGACAGACTTTGGGGGAGCCACTATCCCTCTCTCTGCCCCCTCAAAGCCCCCACTGTTTGTCTGGAGGGAAGTATGCTTATCAGTTCTGTACGTACCAGGGAGCAGCTAGCAGAACCAAATTAGCTCAAACTGGCTGCCGTTCAGGTCAGCTAATTAAATTAGCTATTGTTGCATTACTGATAAGGACAGTTTGGAAAAGGAAAAAAGCCACTCATCCCAGCAGCCATAGGCTAATGCCAAGAAAATGTGTTAATGGGAACACTCTGAAAGGAAACCCCTCTGACTAGCAGCCGTACCTAGGGGTCTTTGGTGGACGGTTCTCCTAGCCATCTGCTCTAATCTCAATGCTCCCAGCCCTCTCTGGCTCTGATCCTTATGGGCACTACCACTCTCCAGCTTTCTGGTACCCAGCTGCGGCCAGGGCAACCCTTTCTTTTTCCCACCATGAGTTCATCTTCCTGGGAGTCTGGGAAGAAATGGGAATTTTTCTGGGAGAAAATAGCTCACTGATATGTCCTAAAATATAATCTCGCCATAGCATAAAAGCCAGTTGATATTTGCAAGAGCCAGAAAGAAAGTTGGGGGTGGTGGGGGAAGAGACAGACACAGAGAGAGAGGGAGGGAGGAGGGAGGGAGGGAAGGAAGGAAAGAAGGCAGGAAGGAAGGAAGGAAGGAAGGAAGGAGAAAGAAAGAGGGGAAGGAGGGAAGGAAAGAAGAAGGAAGGAAGGAAGGAAGGAAGGAAGGAAGGAAGGAAGGAAGGAAGGAAGGAAGGGAGAATGGGAAGGAAGAGGAAGAAAAGAACTAGAAATGTCCTAAAAGTCTTTATTTTTTCCATCCCAGCATCTGCCCCTCTGCTTGGTAACAGCCTCTCCACCATTATGGGCAGCCTTGTTGAGGCTCTAATTAAGTTGGCTGCTATCTTTGGTTGAGATTTGCACACATGGACATACCCTACTGGCCTCTGTCCTGGGGCTCTGGGTCTTGAGTAAAGAGCTACAGGAGAGAGTGTTAGGTGCTCACTCGCTTCAGCAGCAGCGCTTCAATGAAACCTCTTCCCCTACACGGTACCCCTCCGACCGTCAACCTCCACCCCCCTCAACTCACCCACCAAACTGTCCTGGTTGCATCTTTTTCCAAGACTAATTACCCAGCCTTCCCTAAGTTCTGTGAACCAACTGATATCTTTCTGGTTCATTCCTTTTCTGCTTAAATTAACCAGTCTGTTTCATGTAATCCAAGTGACTTAGAGATTGTTTAGTCCAACCCCTTTCTTTGACAGAGGAGGCTGAGGACCAGAGATATTAAGTGATATTCTCAGAATTACACAGATAATAATTAGCACATGGGGCCTAGAGTCCAGGCCTCTAACTCCATGAGATGCTGCTGCCTGGATACAGAGCTCACTGTGCATCTCCTGAGAAAGTGGGGCAACTCCCGGAAACTGCCTGAGAGTCTGCAGGGAGAGCCTGGGAAATTCTCAACGGCTACCCTCATTTTCATGACTCCCTTTTCTTTCTTTTTTTGGTGTATGTGTATTTTTTTAATTGAGGTGAAATTTGTGTACCATACAGTTAGCCATTAAAAAGTGTACAATGCGGAAGTATTCAGAGTATTCAACAATGTTGTACAACAAGCATCTCTCTCGAGGTTCAAAACGTTTTCATCATCCTATAAACACACCCCACACCCGTTAAGTAATCATTCCGCGTTCCTCCCGCCCCCATCACCTGGTAACCTCTAGGCTGCTTTCTGTCTCTGTGGATTTGCCTATTACGGATATATCATATAAAAGGAATTATATAATAGGTGAGATTTTGTGTCTGGCTTCTTTCACTCAGCATAATGTTTTCAAAGTTCATCTATGTCATAGCACGTATCAGTACTTTGTCCCTTTTCGTAACTGAATAATATTCTATTGTGTGGCTATACCACATTTTATTCATCCATTCATTTGTTGATGAGAATTTGAGTTGTTTCCACCTTTTGGTTATTATGACAGTGTCCCTATGAACATTCATGTATGAGTAAGTTTCTTTCTGGACGTGTGTTCATTTCTCTTGGATATATACTGAGAATGGAATTGCTGGGTCGTCTGATAATTCTATATTTAACTTTTGGAGAAACTGTAAAATTGTTTTCCATAGCATATTTCTCCCAGCAATTTTTTTCTGACTGTACCTTCCCTAGACCTTGTCCTGTCTGCCTCTGTGGCCCATTCAGTGGCTTGCATCTTGTAGGTATCACAATGGGGGAAATATTTATTACTGTAACAGGAACTACTAAAGAGAGAATGATCTTTTTGGAGAAAAAGAAGAGTGACTTTTGAGGTGTCAGCGTTATGAGGTGAGTGTGAAGACATAAGAATGGAGATGCTGCTCTTTATCATACAGTGAGATGACTTTGGAGTGCTCAGGATAGCAGAAATGAAAGAAGGAGGAAACGTAGAAAGAAGAAGGGAGGAAAAAGGGAGCCTAAAAAAATGTCAGGGAGCTGAGTACTGGGTAACTGAATATTGGGTAATGGGATTCTGCCCAACCTTGGCTGCCCCGAATTCTTCTGTAAAATATAGCGTACACTTGAGCTTCCCTGGTGGCGCAGTGGTTGAGAGTATGCCTGCTGATGCAGGGGACGTGGGTTCGGGCCCCTGTCCGGGAAGATCCCACATGCCACGGAGCAGCTGGGCCCGTGAGCCATGGCCGCTGAGCCTGCGCATCTGGAGCCTGTGCTCCGCAACGGGAGAGGCCACAACAGTGAGAGGCCCGTGTACCAAAAAAAAAAAAAAAATATATATATATATATATATGGCATACACTCAAGTGTATATAGGTAGAGAGGCACAGACAAAGTTAGAAACCCCTCCTCTATGCCATACCTCACTTACTCCCATCTGAGTTAGCAGAAATTTGGGGGAGGCATCACCCATATTCAAGCTATGGAATTCCATTAGATGAAAAGAGGCAGGGATGACTCCCTTTTCTTTTGATTTGATAAATTTTGTTTTGGATTTTTAAGTCATGGGATAATATCCTCCTGTAAGAGAACAAGTGAAATGGGAACCGGTTATTGAAATTGTCCATGTGTAAGTTCTCACGTGTGCAATGTCTGTCTCTCACTATAAAATGTGAAAACGTCATAGTTCAAGTTTATTCTTAAGCCCTCAGTACCTACAGCTAGAGTGCTTTCTGCTGAACTAATGAATATTATAATTGAGGAAACCAGTAATATCAAGGAGAAGAACTGCTGTACTTATTTTATAGGGCAGCCTGTAATTATAGTTGGAAAAATGTGATATAGGCTATGCTCCAAAGTGATATGATATGTACTTACTTTAAATTTAGAAATATATTCTCTAAGCCTTAGTTTCTTCATCTGCAGACAGGAAAGTTTAACTCTTCTCTCCCTTAAGCACCAGCATTGTAAGCTACTTGGGGAATTATAAAAACTAGTGAAATAAATGAGAAATTAAAAAAGTTAGCAAATTGGGCATAATTTACTGAAATAATTGAAAGAAAACTCTTCCAAGCCTTTAAGATAAAAACACAGTGAAAAGCCTTGCTACCAAAGCTGTTCAAAGAGACTTTAGTCCAAAAAGTCAAGTTCTACATCACTGTTCATTTTGAGGAGTACTAGAGGAAACTGAGGCCATCACTGTTCAGCTGCGGGGTGCTAATTCCATGAGAACCAGTTCCACCTACAATATGTCGTTGAGAAGATGTTAGTGGTACTCCTGACCCAGAAGAAATCTGTCTTCCAAGGGCGTCAATTCAATCAACTGTCCTGTTGGGAATTTGATAGAAAGAAGTACCCTAGCCCTGGACAAATGGGTACTTTCACGGCATCCAGTAAAGTGAATATAATTATTGCTTTATATCTTCCTTTTATATTATAATAAAATAATATAAAATCATTACAAAATATGTAAACTTGGGACATTTCTTCATAATTCTATCTCCCTAACACAACAGTACTTATTTTCCTTATTCTCTTTTATTATTTGTTCCTCTTTATGTGTATGATGAATGTTTTGGCAATTTATTGATAGACTGATTTATTTTTAAAAGTTTGTCAAGCTGAACTTGGCCAATATACGAGTCTAGAATTTAGAATTACTGGTTCTTTTCCCAGCGTTGCTATACCTTCTCTTTCTCTCCTCTTCATCCTGTAGCCACAAAATGGGAACATTGACACCCTTTCCCCCTCTCCGTAGTGATTGGGGATGAAGCATCATGTCTGTGAGGTCTTCTCAGTTATTCAGAGACAAGTACAAACTAATATTAGATACATTATTAACTTCTGAAAACTATTTTTTTTCTCTAAAAAAAATCTGTTTGTATTAAGGCTGGGTTCTCTGTACGATTTACAAAAAGAGAAGATAGTTCTACAATGCTCCCTCTTCACGTTCATTGACCCTTCATAATAGGATCAGAAGAGACTATCCTTTATCAATCCTTTTGAAATGGAGGCAGAAAAATGAGGTGCAGAGGAAAACCACTGGACTCAAATTAAAAGCACGTCGATGTAATTCCTGGGTTTGCAGTTTATCAGCTGTATAATCTCAAGCAAGTTATTTAATATTCCTGGGATCAGTTGCTTCATCTATAAAACATGGGTAATAATAACTATTTCACAGGGCTGTTATGAGGACTAAACAAGCTAATGTAGGGGAAAGGACAACACAAATGATTCGCTTTTTCTTTCTTAAAAAAGAAATTATAAACAGTTACCCCCCTGAACTATTCCTAATATTTATCACAGAGACCTTTTTCTCCACATTATACGAATGAAAAAGTAACTTCAATTTTGGATGGCTGATGAGCCATTTCCTGAATCATCTAGGTCCAGGCCTTTTCCTTCTCCTCCTATTTTCAGCTGGTTAGCTGCTTATTGAGATCTTGCCAGAGGGTGGGCAAAAGAAATAAAAACTGAAATCGGTCAATTTGACTCTTTGATAGCAGTCCTGATGAAAGATGTGCGGGTAGAGGGTGTTAAAGTTGTGAGTTAAACTGGAATTCTGCTTCTTACCAGGAAATTGCAAGAACCTACTAAGGGCTGGGATGTCCTGGTGCTGACAACTACTTCTCTTCTCTTGACTGAAGAAATGTCTTCCTCGACCTGAATAGTGGTCTGTCTTCCAGAATGACACATACTGACTTTTGAAGGAGTGAGAGGATACCTCCTGGTCAGTCACATCGGCCCAAACAACTATGGTGAGCAGTGGACTGGCACATGTTGCAACCAGATGACTGTTGCATCAACAGAATCCCAAAGCAATAATCACTCTTCTTTCTCTTCCCCACTAATCCAGCAATCAAATAATCACTTGTAAGCATTCACTATGTACCACCATATAATATAAAATGTGGTGAGTACCTACATATATGACCTCTCAACCCTCAATAAAATTATAATACATTAAGAAAGCAAGAGTTGTGCATGTGAAAATACAACTAATTACATAGGGAAGAAGACAGTGAACACAGTTAGAGCATCTCCTGTATTCCATTCACTGTGCAAGGTGCTGTATACATATTATCTTATCTAATCCCTACCACATCCCTGAGACACATTTCTATCCTTGTTCCACGGATGATGATACTGGGAGTCAGAGATGCTTAATAACTTGCCCAAGATCACATAGTGAGAAAAGTGTGGAGCCTGTTTTCAAGTTTAGAGGAATCTAACTTTATGGACTATGCCTCGTTACCCACTGCCAATGAGAGGAATCAGAGCTAGACATCGTTTATGCTGTTGGGTCAAGACAAGGCTCTTTAAAATACCTCCCAGTAAAATACATTGATAAAGTTTTGCCAAGTTCATTCATTGGTTTGGGAGAGATTTCTAGCCAGAGAATAAATGTTTGGATTCTGGAGGCAGGGATGGTGCATTTGAAATGACAGCCCTCTGGTCCCAGCTCTGCCATTATCTACAAGTGTTCATCTGAGCAAGTTGCTTCCCTCTTTTAGGCCTTTGGGTCACCGTCTGTAATATAGAGCATTTCTGGTTTGTCTAAGGTCGCTTACACTCCGTCACCGGGCAGGTATATAATGTACCAGCTCTCATGTCAAGTAGCCTTGAGTTTGAATTCTGGCTCCATCCTCAAGCAGTGGCTGTTGGGCAAGTCATTTAACCATCTGTAAAATGGAGATAATAATACCTACCTCAGGGTCTTTGCCCATATTGTTTGTTCTCCTTGGAACGGTCTTCCCCAGTTATCACAAGTGTCGTTCTATTACCTCCTCCAGGTCTTCACTCAGTTACTTTTTTAGTGAGACTTTTCTTGAACATGATCTCTGAATTGCAAACCATGTGTCATTTCCTGTCTTCTTTCCTCATTTTATTATACTCTTTAACACTCAACACCTAACATACTATATATAGCACTTAATTATCTTATTTATTGCCTGTTTCCCACCTCTAGAATGTAAGCTCTATAAGGGCAGGGTTTTTTTTATATTCTCTACTGCTGTATCTCCAGTTTCTAGAATGATTTAGGTGCTTAATAAATATTTGTTGCATAAATGACTGGTTGTTGTGAGAATACTGTGAGTCAAGTGCTTTGCACAGGGCCTGTCACATAGTAAACACTCCATACGTGTTGTCTGTTTATTATCATCATTTTATTATTATGTTGCCACACCTCAGTGGGGCGCATTGTTCTCTTTCCCCTCCAGATAACCTAGGATGAGCATTCTGATTTTCCTGGTAAATGTGAAGGTCTGACTCTGTTGAAATTAGTCTCAAAGCAAGAAGAATTAATCATTGTGAGGAAATAAGGGAGAAGATTTGCATGGTAGCTACCTGAAAATACCTAAAGCTGTGGTCACATGGATAGAAATTCCATGAAGCATATATCTGTTGCATAAGAAAGGATTTCCGGAAAATTGGATGTCTAATGATGGAATAAGCTGTCTCAGGAGATGGTGAACTGCTCATGCCTAGAGGTCTCCTAGAAGCTGGATAACCATATCTCATTGACCCTGGATATAATTATCATAATGAGGGACAAGCTTGGAATACAGCCAGTGAGTCACACTCTTAGAGAGCCATGGAGATGCATAGTAAAGCATGACATCTCTAGGGGCAAGAAAAATGGCCAGCCAATAAAAACACTGCTTAATCTATATAGTCAAAGAAACCAAGGATACATGGTCAGAAGACTGAGGACAGGCACCCTAATTAAAAGTCACGGTCTGTTACCCAGCTTCCAGATGTGAGTCAGTTTTCAGATCCAGAACCCATTAACAGAAAGCCTGGGTGCCCAGGTAGAAAGACCCTATAAATATTATAGTATGTGTATATGGTAATGATTTTCCCATTCCTTCACCAAAAGGTCCCTGGCCATTTACTCAGGTAAGCATATACTGGGGGAAGAGGACTGCCCAAGCATTTTGAAGACTGCTTGACACAGGTGCCAAGTTGACAGTGATATCTGGGACCCAGATAATTGTCATGGTCTGTTGTTAGGGGAGGGGTCCTAGGTCTGGCTCACAGTACATTCACTAGGTCCATGGACTCACACTTGGTAATTTCCTCAGTCCCTGGGAATTAGAATAATTGGAGTATATCTATTTGGTAGTTGATAGAAACCTCACAAGCTTCCTAGGACTGTGGTGTAAGAGCTTGTGCAATGAAGATCAAGTGCAAGCTTCTGAAACTTCTGCTTTTCCATGGCTAATGGTACAGGAGCCTGGAAGAAGAAAGATTTCAAGGTCAGAGACAAAGAGACCTGGGGAGGACATATGGTGGATGGACGTATGGGAGTGAGTACAAAGAAGGAAGAACTTTACATCCCTTATTTAATGCCCCAGACAGCATCCCTCACAGAAGAGGCACTAAGCAACCACGTGGACAGAATGACTCAGCCTGTTTTTCTCACTGGTCACCCCAGTGCCAGCACAATGGACGCATAATGGAATGTTCATGGTGACAGGAAACATGCATGGCTTTCCCACTTACCAAGCCTAATCTAGCTATCGCAATTGTCAAGGGTCCATGCAGCAATGCAGACCAAACCGAGCCCCTCCCTCACCAAGAGAGCACCATTCCAAGAAGACAAACCAACCACTTGGTAGCAACTTGGCAACATGGGATCCTTTCTACTCTGTAAGAGCAATAATTCATCTTGATTACCATCAACAGATATTTCACATTTGAGTTTGTCTTTCCTACCTTCAAAACCTCAGCTAGTACCACTCTTTGAGGGCTTCTAAAGCATATGATCCACTGACACAGGAGTCTACATAATATCACATCATACCAAGGAACACACTTCATAGCAAAGGAAGGGTGACAGTGAGCACATGACCACGAGTTTCACTTTCTCTATGATATGCAGCACCATCCAGATGCTGCTAGCATGTGAGAGTGATAAAATGGATACCTGAAGACAGCACCAGCTTGGAGATGATACCTTGAAATGATAGGGCTCATCTTTCAGAATATACTATACATCTTAAATCAATGACCATTCCTTGATATGTAGAGCACATGAATCTGAGACCAAAGTGTAGAAGTCGAAGTGAACCTACTTCCATCACTTCCAGTGACGGACTTAGGGGATCTGTATATCCCATTCCCATAACTCTAGTTTCTGTGGGTTGGAAGTCTAATTCACAATGAAGAAATGCTTCCTCCAGGAGAATTGCTAGTCCCATTGGACTATAAGCTATAGCTACTATCTGGGCACTTTAAACTCTTTGTGACAAAAGACCAGACAGCAAGAAAAGAAAACAAAGGTAATTGACTCTGATTAGGCGGTAGTACTGCTGTTACCAGTTGGAACAGGGAAGAATACATTTGGCATTAAGGTGAATGTGGCTCTCATGCCCTTCTCAAACATGGTATACAGATATGTATACATATATGTATGTATGTATACATACATACACATACACACATACATACCTACATACAATATATCACCTTTGGCTCTGTTTCTCTGGAGAACCCTAACACAGTGCTCTGGGCAATGCCTGACATGTCAGCCCCAGCTCAATATATGTGTGACATACGTTTTTCTGGCTTATTGCAAACCTGCCCAAAGCCACTTTTAGGCACATCCACCCAGGGGAGATGGGGTTTTCCGTTGCAGTCCAGCCCTGGCAGGTCCTAGCAGAGCCCTCCCTGCTCTGGAGGAGCATTTCTCACCGAAGAGCTGCCTGTCCCAGGATGTCACCCTGGTGGTCTTTCCCTGCCCTTTTTGTGTGACCTGTCATTCTTTCCAATACTACGTGTCCCCACTGGCCGAGAGGTGATCAAGCACAAAGCAGACCCTATTTCACTCTTGCATCTTCAGCAGATTCCCTGTGGAGACCTGAAGTATTTTAAAAGTCAGTTCTTCCTGGGAAGGGCAGGAGCTTGAGATGGGAGAGGGGACCATGGTCTGTGCACTTGAACTGTTTCATCTCTTTTAGTATTTAATTCTATAGCTATGTAGATGCTCTTATGGTGCCATTTTAATTGTGACGGCTCTTCCAGAAACTATCTCTGCTGTGCAGAAAAAGACAATAAAACTTGCTGAGTTTTGTTTGAAAGCTTCTGGTTCACACGGGCAAATAATAAAAAAGGAGAGACCCTGACTCAGAAACCTGCCTCCTGCCCTCCTCAGATGTTCCTTGAGCTTTCCCTTAAAAGAACAGAGGGGAGACCGGATGTTGGCAGCTATGCAACATTCTCCAGCTCTGTTATGTCTTTCCAAACCTCCACTGCTGCCCTCTACCAGCTCCATCCTCTTATGTAGCCCTGAGCCAAGTTCTGGAATCTGGAGGGCTGCATGAAGCTTCCTCCAGCTGGTTGAGGAGGTTGGGTAAGTTAGTGGCGAGTCTCTGAGCTGTACTCTGCTCCATCTTCCTTTCCTAGTGAAAGCTGCTAAAGCCACTTCCCTTGGGCATCCTGACCTTCAACTGCACTTGGGCTTTTGCAGATGACCTTCAGAACATTATCTGATAACATGCTGATGCTTGGGGACCTTTGACAAGCTGCCTCCTTGACTGTCTTCACTCTTCCCCGATGAGAAATACGAACATACACACATACACTCTCATTCATGGACTTTCTCCTATGATGGTCAGCTTTCAGAACATCTCGAGGCTGACAGGACTAACCCTAATGGAAGACACTGGACTTGAGTCAGGTTTGGTGACAATGAGGTAATGGGGTCTGGAGACAGGATGAAATCCAACAGTTGGTCAAAGGCAGGTGCCACCAGTGCACCTGTATCCAGCCTGGAGCTTGATGCATTGAGCCTGTAGTGCTTTTAAATCATTCTTGGAGCTTTGGAAAATGTGTCCCCGCCTAAGCTCTCCGGCCTCATACACCTAATGTGTACATCTCGCTGCATGAGAGGGAGAGCAAGTGATTATCTGCTCACGAGACAACTGGAGGCATGTAGGGCCCCTCTCTCCTGGTGGGTTTCAGGTGGATGAGGCCCAGAGGTGGGACGACGGTGGAGGGAGAAGCAAGGACACCCCACTGCCTCATCCTTCACGCACGTGCAGGAGCACAGCATGCATGCCCCGGGCCTACCTTCTTCCCCTGCGTTCTCTTGAGATTTGACGTTCTTGAGAGCATCGCAGTGTAGAAGTGAGACGGAAAAGGACTCAGGGGTCCTGATGCAAACAGTGGGCTCAAAGCCAGTATGCTGTTGGGGTTGAAATTTTTTGTTATTTAATTTTTCAGGTTCTTATGTTTATCTCCTGACCCTGCCCTCAGCTTCCTGAGGTGGGTAACCTAGCAGTTCAACAACATGAGAGTGTTTGCTGCTTTTATTTGTGTACTAGTAAGACTGGGAAAAGACCATGGATGAAAGAGGTGCTGATAGAAAACAAACTTATGGTTGCCAAAGGGGATAGCAGGGCCGGGGAATAAATTAGGAGTTTGGGATCAACATATTCACACTACTATATGTAAAATAGGTAAGCAACAAGGACCTACTGTATAGCACAGGGAACTATGCTCAATATTGTATAATAACCTATAATGGAAAAGAATCTGAAAAAGAATATAAACATATCTATAACTGAATCACTTTGCTGCACACTTGAAACTAACACAGCATTGTAAATTAACTATACTTCAATACAAAATAAATAAATAAAAATAAAATAAAAAAGAAAGAGGGGCTGAGAATTTGCTCACATTCACCCCAAATCTGATCTGCCCTGAGATTTATGAGATACTTTCTCTTTGAGAGTCTCTCTTGGAGAAAGTATCTTCTCTCTTAGGTATATGCTATACGGCTCAGTCAGGAGGGTTGGGCTGCTTTCCTGGAATCACAGGGAGCTGGAAGGGATCTCAAAGCTCATTTCTTCTATTTCCCTTATTTTACAGAGGAGGAAATTGACAAGTCTCCTCATTTGGGCTTTGTACTCATTATTTCACTTAATCCTCTAACGACCCTCTAAGATGGGTACTATTATTCCATGCTATAGGGTAGGAAACTAAGTACCAGAGAGATGATGTAATGCCCACGTAGATTGTTAGCAGTGGGGTCAGGGATTGACCCCAGGTACCCTGACTCTCAGTCTAAGGTCTTTCCACCTTAATTAGGGGTCCCTAAATGTTAGCCCAAGGACTCATGCTGATGCTTGATAATATTTTCATTTATCTGTGACAAAATATGAAACATATACATATGTCCACAGATGCTTGCCAAGTTCCTTTCTTGGAAAAGCCTGTTTTTATGATGAGATGGTGTCTTTCCTACATGTTTCATACAGTTTCCTTCTTTATAAAATGATAGTGATAATAACTGGGGGTGGTTTATATATTTGCCTGGCAAATTAAAACACAGGCAATAACATGACAGCCCTCAGAGTTATTAAAAATTAAAAGTCCCAAAGTCTGGGAACACAGTACTCTACAATACCATTTATAGGGTTGCCAGCAATGTTGGCAAAGATGAGCAGGGGGTGTCTGCAAGCATTTGACTCATTATCTTGTCAAGAAGCCATCATCATTCTGTGCCTCAGCACCATGGGGGGAAGACCCTTCCCTCACAGAGCTGAAAGCTCCTGCCTAGTGCATTGTGAGGAACGTGCAAAGTTCCAGGGATGCTATAAGACGTCTGTGAGGAAGGGGAGATGTTCAGCTGTCATGGAATCCTCTGGGGCTTAGGAGGTAGATGGGCTGATGTGACCCTGAACTTGACTATCCCTTCCCCTCTCTGGGTGCCAGATAAGAGAGAGAATGCAAAGAACTGAGAACTCAGCTGCATGCGCCTGGTACTGCTCTCCTTGCCCCAGGTGGAGAAGTGTAACAGGAAGGGTGCTGTGCAGTGCCCCAGGCTGGACGCCAGGGCCATTACTTAATAGGCGTGTGGTTTTATTTTGTTTTGTTTTGTTTTGTTTTTTTGCGGGACGCGGGCCTCTCACTGCTGTGGCCTCTCCCGCCACGGAGCACAGGCTCCAGACATACAGGCTCAGCGACCATGGCCCACGGGCCCAGCCGCTCAGCGGCATGTGGGATCTTCCCGGACCGGGACACGAACCCGTGTCCCCTGCATCGGCAGGCAGACTCTCAACCACTGTGCCACCAGGGAAGCCCTAGGCATGTGGTTTTGAGCAGGTTCCTTTTTGAGCTTTGTAGTGTGGTTGTGACAATAAAATGATGTAACTTAGATAAAGCACCTAATTCAAGAATGGTCTGTACTAAATGCTCAGTCGGCCTCACTCTCTGTCCCCGTTTGCTCATGTCTCCTTCCTGCTTTGCCTCTAGGGGCCATCCTAGGCAGAACTGTGAATTGTCTTGTCTTTGGTGATCTCATGTCTACACTCCTGCACCCTTGGGTTCTTCCAGCCAGGGAAGATGCTATTTGGTATCCAGATTCACACTGAGTGGTTCAGAGTTTATGATGAAAGGTACTTAAGCAAGGAAAAGATTCTAGCAGTGGGGTTCCAGCCTCCCTGACACACAGCCAGTGGGTCCCAGCTCCCCCATCCAGGCAGGAGGCAGGTGCTGGTGCCAGGCTTGGGTCGGGCACCAGAGCCTCTGTTGTCATCGCCCATCTTTCTCCTGCTCTGTGCGCTTGGAGTTACAGCTGACCCCTGAGATGTCACATTCTGACATATGAGGCTACGGGGGTCAAGAGGGGCAGGGGTAGGGGTGAGCGCTTGGCTTTCACAGCCAGGTACATGTCAAACCAAATTCCACTCATGATTGGGTGTTGAGCTTGGACCGGGAACTGATTTGGATGAGAGTGATCTGCTGAAGTCCAATGGCAATGTTTGTCCTGCTGGGGATTATCCGACAGGAAGTGCTCTCCAGCAGGTCCCACGGCTCGGACAAAGGCTGCGGAGACAAGGCTGGTTGGGAGGCAAGTGGCGGTGCTTTATCCTCCTTTTCCTTATCTTCAAATTTGTCGCAGCTCGTGTTCGCTGACATTTGAGCAGATTGTACTCATGCAAATCGGCTATTTTGCTTTATTTTGAGTTTCCTACGTGCATGAAGACCACTAACTGTCACAGAGGTTTCTTTCCGCAGTGGTGGCTAACAGCACCGTCACTCACCCAGCAACAGGAGAGAGGCCTGGCAGGGGAGGAAGAGTGTTTAGTATTGATGTGAGTCCTGAATAAATAAGGATTTGTGAGGCACCATTAGATGGTGTTCAATAGTAGGCTGTGAATTCAGACAGAACTGAGTCAGAATCTCTGCACTGATCCCTATTAGCTGCATGGTCCTGGGGAACTAACCTCCCTGGACCTCAGTTTCCGCATCTGCGAAATGGTGACATAATAATATATACTACATGGGAGTGTTTTCAGGATTAAATGAAGATGCATGCAAAGCCATTTGCAAAAGGCCTGGAAAAAATACAGTCTTGGTGTGATTATGGGAAGGTTCTAATCTACTGCCACTTTAGTTTTGCCGGTTTATTTTGGTTCTTCGTTTTGCCTTCTGTAAAAGTAGGATAATAACAAGGTGCCAGAGGAAAAAAGTAAGAGGAGACCCAGCAGTTGGATGACTGGAGAAACACTTGGGAGAAGCAACTTGCCCCACTTTGGAAATATTTCTAGTGGAAATATTTCAGCCCTAGGAATTTCTGTAGTAAATTCTACAAGATTCATGGTAGTTGTTATAGGAGTGCAATATTGGTTTTGGAAACTTAAAGAAGAGGGAGAAGGACAACTGAAGTATGAGCTCATAAGAGGACATATAATCATGTTTAAAAGAAAATCAGTTTCTTGCTCTCTCCAAACAAGTATAGAAAGATAATAAAGAATATTTGATTGAAAGGACACCTTTAATGTCTTTGACCATGAAGTGGGGGTGGGAGGTGGGAGGGAGAAGTAGCCAATCAGGGACCTCCAGAAATTTCTCCTTCTTTCCCTCTGGAGGACAGCCCATGGGGCTGCAGTAACCTCATACAAGCTGCTCCAAAACAATGAATGGTGGGCAGCATCGGCAGTGTGTCAAGAGGCCAAAGCAAGAAAGGGGAAACTGGAGGATCCTTGGGTACCATTGCTTAGGGAAACGCCAAACTCAGATGAGAGGTTATAATATAGATTGAGATAAAACAGCAGGTCTTCTGTTATTGGAGGGTCCAAAATGGTTGCCATACACAGTCAACCCAATCTTTTTTTTAATAAGATTTTATTATGAACATTTCTGAACATGCCCACAAGTACAGAGTACAGCATTACCCATCACCCAGCTTCAATAGCTACTATTTTTCCACATGTGCTTCATTTTTACCCCCTTTTAGTTTCGCTAATAATTCAGTATCCACCTTAAATTTTTTAATATAGTACCATTTCCAACATCTACTGGGTTTTTTTTTGTGGCATTCCCATAAATACATATTTTTTTAATGATCAGATAGAATAAGAAATTCAGGAGAAAATAAAATTTTATACAGAAGGTTAGCTGCACATTTCAGTATTAACATGTCTTGTAATAATTCTTATGCCACATTCAAACATTAACCCCCATAAAAGGAAATACCACTGCTCAAAAGTGGTAATAATAGCCATCTGCTATAATTTTTCCCCTTATAGTGGGAGACAATTTTGACTACTTGTTCTTCATACACATGAAACAACAAATAGGGATACTTCTCTGTTCAAGCACGGAATGGAAAAGCCCCTAATAGAATGTCCCACTTAGCCTGAGTATTTAAATTATTATCCTCTAGTATATATATATATTTTTTTCTTATTAGTCATCCATTTTATACACATCAGTGTATAAATGTCAATCCCAATCTCCCATTTCATCACACCACCACCACCACCCCCTGCCACTTTCCCCTCTTGGTGTCCATACGTTTTTTCTCTACTTCTGTGTCTCAAGTTCTGCTCTGCAAACTGGTTCATCTGTACCATTTTCTAGGTTCCACATATATGCATTAATATACGATATTTGTTTTTCTCTTTCTGACTTACTTCACTCTGTATGACAGTCTCTAGATGCATCCACGTCTCTAGAAATGACCCAGTTTCATTCCTTTTTATGGCTGAGTAATATTCCATTGTATATATGTACCACATCTTCTTTATCCCTTTGTCTGTCGATGGGTATTTAGCTTTCTTCCATGTCCTGGCTATTGTAAATAGTGCTGCAATGAACATTGGGGTGCATGTGTCTTTTTGAATTATGGTTTTCTCTGGGTATATGCCCAGTAGTGGGATTGCTGGTTCATATGGTAATTCTATTTTTAGTTCTTTAAGGAACCTCCATACTGTTCTCCATAGTGGCTGTACCAATTTACATTCCCACCAACAGTGCAAGAGGGTTCCCTTTTTTCCACACTCTCTCCAGCATTTGTTGTTTGTAGATTTTCTGATGATGCCCATTCTAAGTGGTGTGAGGTGATACCTCATTGTAGTTTTGATTTGCATTTCTCTAATAATTAGTGATGTTGAGTAGCTTTTCATATGTTTCTTGGCCACCTGTATGTCTTCTTGGGACAAATGTCTATTTAGGTGTTCTGCCCATTTTTGGGTTGGGTTGTTTGTTTTCTTAATATTGAGCTGCATGAGCTGTTTATATATTTTGGAGATTAATCCTTTGTCCGATGATTCATTTGCAAATATTTTCTTCCATTCTCAGGGTTGTCTTTTTGTCCGGTTTATGGTTTCCTTTGTTGTGCAGAAGCTGTTGTTTCATCAGGTCCCATTTGTTTATTTTTGTTTTTATTCCCATTACTCTAGGAGGTGGATCAAGAAAGATCTTGCTGTGATTTATGTCAAAGAGTGTTCTTCCTATGTTTTCCTCTAAGAGTTTTATAGTGCCTGGTCTTACATTTAAGTCTTTAATCCATTTTGAGTTTATTTTTGTATATGGTGTTAAGGAGTGTTCTAATTTCATTCTTTTACATGTAGCTGTCCAGTTTTCCCAGCACCGCTTATTGAAGAGATTGTCTTTTCTCCATTGTATATCCTTGCCTCCTTTGTCATAGATTAGTTGACCATAGGTGTGTGGGTTTATTTCTGGGCTTCCTATCTTGTTCCATTGATCTATATTTCTGTTTTTGTGCCAGTATCATATTGTCTTGATTACTGTAGCTTTGTAGTATAGTCTGGAATCAGGAAGTCTGATTCCTCAAGCTCCATTTTTCTCCCTCAAGACTTCTATGGCTATTCAGGGTCTTTTCTGTCTCCATACAAATTTTAAGATTTTTTGTTCCAGTTCCATAAAAAATGCCATTGGTAGTTTGATAGGGATTGCATTAAATCTGTAGATTGCTTTGGGTAGTGTAGTCATTTTCATAATATTGATTCTTCCAATACAAGAATATGGTATATCTCTCCATCTGTTGGTATCATCTTTAATTTCTTTCATCAGTGTCTTATAGTGCTCTGCATACAGGTCTTTTGTTTCCCTAGGTAGGTTTCTTCCTAGGTATTTTATTCTTTTGTTGCGATAGTAAATGGGAGTGTTTCCTTAATATCTCTTTCAGATTTTTCATCATTAGTGTATAGGAATGCAACAGATTTCTGTTCATTAATTTTGTATCCTGCAACTTTACCAAATTCATTGATGAGCTCTAGTAGTTTTCTGGTGGCATTTTTAGAATTCTCTATGTAGAGTATCATGTCATCTGCAAACAGTGACAGTTTTAGTTCTTCGTTTCCAATTTGTATTCCATTTATTTCTTTTTCTTCTCTGATTGTCATGGCTAGGACTTCCAAAACTATGTGGAATAACAGTGGTGAGAGTGGACATCCTTGTCTTGTTCCTGATCATGGAGGAAATGCTTTCAGTTTTTCACCATTGAGAATGATGTTTGCTTTGGGTTTGTTGTATATGGCCTTTATTATGTTGAAGTAGGTTCCCTCTATGCTCACTTTCTGGAGAGTTTTTATCATAAATGGGTGTTGAATTTTGTCAAAAGCTTTTTCTGCATCTATTGATATGAGCATATGGTTTTTATCCTTCAATTTGTTAATATGGTATATCACATTGATTGATTTGCATATATTGAAGAATTCTTGCATCCCTGGGATAAATCTCACTTGATCATGGTGTATGATCCTTTTAATGTGTTGTTGGATTCTGTTTGCTAGTATTTTCTTGAGGATTTTTGCATCTATATTCATGAGTGATATTGGTCTGAAATTTTCTTTTTTTTGTAGTATCTTTGTCTGGTTTTGGTATCAGGGTGTTGGTGGCCTCATAGAATGAGTTTGGGAGTTTTCCTTATTCTGCAATTTTTTGGAAGAGTTTGAGAAGGATGAGTGTTAACACTTCTCTAAATGTTTGATAGAATTCGCCTGTGAAGCCATCTGGTCCTGGACTTTTGTTTGTTGGAAAATTTTTAATCACAGTTTCAATTTCATTACTTGTGATTTATCTGTTCATATTTTCTATTTCTTCCTGGTTCAGTTTTGGAAAGTTATACCTTTCTAAAAATGTGTCCACTTCTTCCAGGTTGTCCATTTTATTGGCATAGAGTTGCTTGTAGTAGTCTCTTAGGATGCTTTGTATTTCTGCGCTGTCTGTTGTAACTTCTCCTTTTTCATTTCTAATTTTATTGATTTGAGTCCTCTCCCTCTTTTTCTTGATGAGTCTGTCTAATGGTTTATCAATTTTGTTTATCTTCTCAAAGAACCAGCTTTTAGTTTTACTGAACTTGCTATTGTTTTCTTTGTTTCTATTTTATTTATTTCTGCTCTGATCTTTATGATTTCTTTCTTTCTGCTAACTTTGTGTTTTGTTTCTTCTTCTTTCTCTAGTTCCTTTAGGTGCAACGTTAGATTGTTTATTTGAGATTTTTTTTGTTTCTTGAGGTAGGCTTGTATAGCTATAACTTCCCTCTTAGAACTGCTTTTGCTGCATCTCATAGGTTTTGGATCATCGTGTTTTCATTGTCATTTGTCTCTCTCGGTATTTTTTGATTCCTTCTTTCATTTCTTCAGTGATCTATTGGTTATTTAGTAACATATTTTTTAGCCTCCATGTGTTTGTGTTTTTTACATTTTTTTCCATGTACTTGATTCCTAATCTCATAGGGTTGTGGTCAGACAAGATGCTTGATAGGGTTTCAATTTTCTTAAATTTACTGAGGCTTGATTTGTGGCCCAAGATGTGATCTATCCTGGAGAATGTTCCGTGCACACTTGACAAGAAAGTGTAATCTGCTGTTTTTGGATGGAATGTCCTATAAATATCAATTAGATCAATCTTTTCTATTGTGTCATTTAAAGCTTCTGTTTCCTTATTAATTTTCTGTTTGGATGATCTGTCCATTGGTGTAAGTGAGGTGTTAAAGTCCCCCACTATTATTGTGTTACTGTTGATTTCCTCTTTTAGAGTTGTTAGTAGTTGCCTTATGGATTGTGGTGTTCCTATGTTGGGTGCATATATATTTATAATTGTTATATGTTTTTCTTGGATTGATTCCTTGAACATTATGTAGTGTCCTTCCTTGTCTCTTGTAACATTCTTTATTTTGAAATCTATTTTATCTGATATGAATTTTGCTACTCCAGCTTTCTTTTGATTTCCATTTGCAAGGAATATCTTTTCCCATCCCCTCACTTTCAGTCTGTATGTGTCCCTAGGTCTGAAGTGGGTCTCTTATAGACAGCATGTATATGGATCTTGTTTTTGTATCCATTCAGCAAGTCTGTGTCTTTTGGTTTGAGCGTTTAATCCATTCACGTTTAAGGTAATTGTCAATATGTATGTCCCTATTACCATTTTCTTAATTGTTTTGGGTTTGTTTTTGTAGGTCCTTTTCTTCTCTTGTGTTTCGCACTTAGAGAAGTTCCTTTAGCATGTGTTGTAGAGCTGGTTTGGTGGTGTTGAATTCTCCTACCTTTTGCTTGTTGGTAAAGCTTTTGATTTCTCAATCGAATCTGAATGAGATCCTTGCTGGGTAGAGTAATCTTGGTTGTAGGTTCTTCCCTTTCATCACTTTAAGTATAATATGCCACTCCCTTCTGGCTTGTAGATTTTCTGCTGAGAAATCAGCTGTTAACCTTATGGGAGTAACCTGGTATGTTATTTGTTGTTTTTCCCTTGCTGCTTTCAATAATTTTTCTTTGCCTTTAATTTTTGCCAGTTTGATTGCTATGTGTCTCGGCGTGTTTCTCCTTGGGTTTATCCTGTATGGGACTCTCTGTGCTTCCTGGACTTGGGTGGCTATTTCCTTTCCTATGTTGGGGAAATTTTTTTACTATAATCTCTTCAAATATTTTCTCAGATCCTTTCTCTCTCTCTTCTCCTTCTGGGACCCCTATAATGCGAACGTTGTTGTGTTTAATGTTGTCCCAGAAGTATCTTAACCTGTTCTCATTTCTTTTCATTCTTTTTTCTTTATTCTTTTCCACAGCAGTGAATTCCACCGTTCTGTCTTCCAGGTCACTTATCCGTTCTTCTGCCTCAGTTATTCTGCTATTGATTCCTTCTAGTGTATTTTTCATTTCAGTTATTGTATTGTTCATCTCTGTTTTCTTGTTCTTTAATTCTTCTAGGTTTTTGTTAAACATTTCCTGCATTTTCTTGATCTTTGCCTCTATTCTTTTTCCGAGGTCCTGGATCATCTTCACTATCATTATTCTGAATTCTTTTTCTGGAAGATTGCCTACCTCCATTTCATTTAGTTGTTTTTCTGGGGTTTTATCTTCTTCCTCCATCTGGTACATAGCTCTCTGCCTTTTCATCTTGTCTATCTTTCTGTGAATGTGGTTTTTGTTCCACAGGCTACGGGATTGTAGTTCTTCTTGCTTCTGCTGTCTTCCCTCTCATCTATTGGGTTTAGCAATGATTCATTAAGAATACCCAGTCTTGCACCACCACTTTAAACAGCTGCAAAACTACATTCAAAAGTTCAAAAATAGCCATGAGCATATATAATAATTTAATATATGATAAAGGTGATAGTGGAAAGGCTGGTTTATTCACTGTTGAATTAATTAATTTATTCTAAAAGGTAAATTTCTTGCTTTTAATAAAGTTATTTCTTTATTTCTTTATGTTTGCCTGTGTTGGGCCTTCATTGTTGTGTTCAGGCTTTCTGTAGTTGCGGTGAGTGGGGGCTACTCCTCACTGTGGTGCACGGGCTTCTAATTGCAGTGCCTCCTCTTTGTTGTGGAGCACAGGATCTAGGCACACACACTTCAGTAGTTGTGGTTCATGGGCTCTAGAGTGAAGGCTCAGTAGTTGTGATGCACGGGCTTAGTTGCTCTGCAGCATGTGGGATCTTCCAGGACCAGGGCTCGAACCTGTGTCCCCTGCATTGGCAGGCAGATTCTTAACCACTGAGCCACCAGGGAAGTCCTCAAAAAGGTAACTCTCAAGATCAATTTCAGATGAACTAACGTTTCAGTAAAAATTTCAGAATGGATAAGATTTTCTAAAAATAGCACCAAAGATAGGAAAAAATGTATTTGACTACCTAAAAGACCCCTTGTTCTGCCCCCATCCCAGTAAAGGCAACACTGAAACATAAATTATATGTAAAATTTAAATAAACATAAAAAGTTTAGGAAGCAAATGTTCAGCCTACATAACAGACAAAAGGTTCAGATCTTTAGTACAGGAGTGCTTATAAATCCATAAAAGACTTGGTTCTCCAAAAGAAAAATGGGAGCAGATTCTCTGCTTTAATTCATAGACATTTCATGTTGCCATGTCAATTTATGCCCTCCCTCCTTCACCCAGAGTCCACAGAGAGATTTCTTTGGCAAAAAGGTTTGGAGACATTATAACTTACTTATGTTCTAAGAAGCCATGTATTTGGCTTCCCTATAGCCCCTCATATTATCCTAGAATTTACATTATTAGGTGGATGTGTTTTGTAGTTTGTGGTTTGGGTTTGTGGAGGTTTCTTGATCTATTAAAGAGGAAGACTTCTCTCCTTTTTATTCTTTCATTAAAAAAATTAATGTCAATGGATTAGTAGATTTCAATGGAGAGGAGCTAAATGAAAATATCATTATTCTACCATCTTTAAATATACATCCGTGGATGATTTTTATACCATTTTTTAAAATTTAATGGGATTATATTAAAACACAATGTTTTTTCATATATTTGAAAAATGATCCTGGCTCAATATAAGAATGAGAAATACCTTCACTTATTCCTATTAAAATAAGATAGGCTTGCAACTTGGCTATCCAAGTAAAGATCTGCCCAGAAGGAAGAAAAGACTGTGCAGCTTGAGTTTACACCGATTTCTTAATCGGGAGGCAGGAGTTGTTATAACCGCCACATACTGTGTCTCTATACAAAACCACTTCATTCTTCATGTATCTTCTTTGAGTGAAGTTCAGTAACTGACCAAGTCAAAACTTATCTTCCCTTTGAAAAAAGTCTGAATAGGAAAAAAGAAAAAAAGCAGTTGTCATTGAGAGTGGATGGCATCTTTGACATCCTAGATTTAGCTGAATGTCATTAAGTTGGATTTGGATCACTGAATACTGCCGATATTTGTGCCCTTCAGCAAATTCCATATTTGATTCTCTCATCCCAAGGGCTTTTGTAAAACAAAAGTATCATATCAGGAACAGAACTACAGTCAGCCTCCTAGTCATTATGGTGGAATAAATGGTAATACATATAACACCCAGCAATGAAAAGGCCAGTGGGTGGAGGGAAAGAATGGGGTGCAATTACGTTTTTCACAATTTATCCATTGCCTCTTAGTGTATATGCTGGCTGAACTTTTAATACTTGTTTCTTATAAAATCTCAGAAGGTAACCTTATTTTTCAGATATTAAGCAAACTTATGGGAATGAACCCTTGGAGTTATATAATTATTGTTTTTGTAGGAGCTCGAAGAGGAACATATAAATATATAAATAAATATACACAGAGATTGGGATAATAAAATCTGGCTTTTTAAGCATCTATCAATTATGAGCATCTATCATTGTTCTTTGTAATGATGGAGAACAGACGATGACCAAAACAGAGAATGTTAAAGGGTCGTAGTTGTCAGGTCAATGCAAGAAGAATTGTTTTATAACTAGAGTTTGCCTGTGGTGAGATAGAACTGGCTCTGCTTCTTCCTGGGTTCTTCTTCCTTATGTATCAAGGTACCCAAGCTAGAAACTTGGGCATCATCCTTTAGTTCTCCCATTCTTTACCCATACTACACGCATGTTACTGCCAAATTCTTTCAACTTAACTGCTAAGTACTGATGGAATCTATTGCTCACTGTCCTCCTCATTTCCACCTTTTTGTCAAGTCCTGCACTAACTTCCTCATAGTCTCCCAGATTCCATCCTCATCCTCTTCTAACCCATCACCCACATTGCTGCCCTCTGGTGCTCATTTAAAAAATGCAGATTTGATTCTGTCCCTTAAAAACTTTCAGTGACTCCATTTCATCTTCAGGATAAAATCCTAACTCATTAGCATGGGATAGACTTTTCCAGTGTGGGTCTTGCCTTAGCTGTCAACACTCCTTCACCCCAAATCTGTGCTCCAGCCACACTGGGACTCTCGTAATTATGACTCACATGCTTGCTGAAGATTTGGTACTTCTGCCCACTTCCAGCTGTCTGAATTATCTCCATTCATTCCTCTACTATCCCTCTTTGTTACCAGACTTACTTCTTTACTTCAAGAGCTACACACTGTCATACTCCCTCAGAAGCCTCTTTTGAATCCCCATCCATCCAAGCTGGTCCCCTTTCTACACTGCCTAGTAACTTGTACGTAGATCTTTTATAGCATTCATCACATTTGATTGTAATTGTCTATTTACTTGTCTGGTTCTTCTTCTGTGTCATGTTGGTTATGCTAGTGAACTCCAAATAGACGATCTATGACATATTTCAAGGAGGTAGAATAGGAGAATTAAGAATCAAGTAAGAGGGTAAAAAAGACTTTTCTACTTTTGAGTGTTTGAATTTCTATGATCCCAAGACCCCATAAGATACTGAAATTCCTTGTAAATAATCAGAAAGAACATGTTATCACAGTTTTACCATAAAAAGTTGGATTTTTAATGCCTTTGAAATTTATTATTCAGCAATAGAATTTATATGATAAATATTGACCACGTTCCTGTTTTTAACCATGCAACACTTTTGTCCAACTATGCACGTAAAAGAAACGTCTCATGACACCCTTGGCCAAGGTAACTGGGAAAACCCAGTCCCACCTTATTCTTCCTATATTAATTCTATCTGGGACTTTTGTCTTCTAATACCATAACATGGTGGTTATATTAGAACATGGTTTTCAGAGGAAGATGGTTCTAGGTTCAAATTCAACTTTACCCTTTACAGTTGTGATACACTGCAAACGTTACCTAATGTTCTTGAATATGATTTTTCTCATCCACAAATGGTTGTTATAAGGATTAAACAAGATAGTGTATAGAAAATGTTTCCCAAAGAACTTGGTACATAGGGGGCATTCACAAAATTGTTATTGTTGTTGTTATCATTATAAAAGAAGAAAACTAAGAAAAGTCACTTCTCAGATGTTAGGTCCTCATGCTCACAGGAGGGCAGAAAGGGCAATGGTTTCTGATGATTCTGTTTTAAATGACACCCCAACTTCCATGGTTGAGCCCACATTGTAGTCTGCCCAGAATTGGATGCAGATGTAGATTTTTCCCCATTGATCTTGGTGATATTGATGTTATCAGTATTGGAATCTAGGGCTCCAAAGGGCCAGACAACTCTGAGACTCACTGAGCAACATCTTCCTAAAAGGCAGTGACCAAAGTGGAGGAATATGGGGAAGGGAAGAGAGAGGGAGGAAGGAAGCTGCCGAGGCTTCCAACCCCCTAAGAGATAAAGATGTTGGGATCTCAGCCAACACCCTTAAATAATGAGTGATGGGAGAGAAAAGCTGACAATATGTGACATGTGACATGTGACTTTCTAGTGACCCAGAGACTGGATTTGTTCTAAATGGGAAGAGCTCGCATGGTGACATCAGGAGCAGTTTCCAATGCAGCTAGTAGCTCACATTCCCCTCACCATGGCCAATGGCCAGAGGGAAAGAAATTATTCAGAGGACCGGAGCACTGCCTTGGACACTAAATTGAAAATACATTATTAAACTTCCTTTCAGCCATTCACCATACCCTTTCTGGCCTGGAAAGTTCCCTCAATCTAAGAAAAAGCAATCTCTGAGGTTTTGAATTTACCAAATTAAAGGCTTGTTAGATAAAAAGCTGCTTTCGCTTAATAGAATAATTCACCAAATTTCCTTTGAGTTGTTTGCCGGGTTTTTTTTACATATGAATTTACCTAATTCAAATATATTTCCAATATATGTCAATATCTATTAACATTAAAATGCACACACTCTTTGCCTCCGCAGTCCCTCTTTGGGGATTCTAGACTTCAGAAATGCAGACCCCAGTGAGCATGATTCCCATATGTGGGTGATCATGGCATTAATTATGGTTGCAAAAAGTTGAAAGTAACCTGAATGTCAATGAAAAGGAGAAATTAAAATAGGAATATCAAGTTATGGAATGTTTTATAGCTATTATAGAGAATAAACATGAGTTATGTGTATCGACTTGAGATGTGCCCAAATACATATTTAAGAGGGAAAAGCAATTTTCAGAATAATGTATAAACAATGTCTGCACGAGCAAAGGAAAGAGTATGAAAAATTGTCCCCCAAAACTGTTAATATTGGGTATTTAGGGAGGTGATGAGGTCATTAAACATTTCATTAAATTTCTCTTTGACTTGTAACAAAAATTACAGATCAAGTTTATAATTATTAAAAATCCAGTTAATAAAAATAAACACACACACTATTAGGGTATGTAATAGATGAAGCAGGTTATTTATTCAAACTAGAATAAATAAAATTAGGCGAACATTTTTAGGACTGAAAAGCAGAGGGAAGGCAGGAAACAAATTTACTGACTGTGTACTTTGCGTCAACGTGATTTCATTGAATCCTTACAATTCAGTGAAATAAATATTAATAGTCCCATTTTATGGATGAGGAAACTGACACTCAGACAGACTAAATGATTTGCCCTAGGTAACATAAATAGTAAGTGGTAGAGATGGGAATTTAACCAAAGTCTGTTTGTCTTCAAAGACCATTACTTTCCATAAACCCAATTTTATTAAGTAATTTCTTTGAGAAATGTAGAATTCTTTCTACATGGCCTTTACAGGTATAACTAAATAAAAAATATTTATTTCTTGTTTGTTAAATTTCTTACATATTTGAAGAAGAAATTCACTGAAAGTAACAATTTTATGGTTAAAATATAACATTACTTTATTATTGACCAATTTTTCTCACTATCTTTTTTTTTTTTTTTATTTTTTTATTTTTGCGGTACACGGGCCTCTCACTGTTGTGGCCTCTCCCGTTGCGGAGCACAGGCTCCGGACGCGCAGGCTCAGCGGCCATGGCTCACGGGCCCAGCTGCTCCGCGGCATGTGGGATCTTCCCGGACCGCGGCACGAACCCGTGTCCCCTGCACCGGCAGGCAGACTCTCAACCACTGCGCCACCAGGGAAGCCCTTTCTCACTATCTTGTCATGAATCTTCCTCTATATATCTAACGATGAAATTACATTAACTGATTTTTGTTATTACCATGAAAGTATTATTTTAGAGTAATATTATAATTGTGAAAGTGAAGAAAGCCATAGAAAAGAAAACACAGAAAAAATGTGTTTGGAGAAAAATAACCACACACTATTAAGATAGGTGATAGGTGAAGCAGATTCTTGGTTAAAAGATTATTGTCCATGTCTCAGTTTTCTTAGATATAAAAACACACAAACAAACTATGGTGGTCCTTGAACACATAATTAATTAGACACACTGAAGTTATTTTCATGTTGACTCAGTGGAGTCCACCATCCTTGAAATTTACTCAGTTTTATTCCCCTTTCCCACCCCTTCATGGAATCTCAGGCAGATCTTGCAGTGTTTGTTCACTTTCAGCTGTAAATGGGTAATTTAATTCATTATTACTCCCTGTAAGATATTAAAAGTTCCAATCTGGTCTAATATTATAACTTTAGTCTCAAATGCAATCCATAACTTCCTTCCTCTCTTTAACTCATGTCTGACTCATGGTTCAAGCACCCACAGTTGGGGAGAGGGCATGATATGGTCTTTTGTTCTTTGTCCGTCACCTCCCCATTTTGTCTTCTGGACCTCCTGAGATCCAAGCAAGGGGAAGGAGGTTAGATTAAGAGGGGTAGACTTTCATGTCACTGGTGCCACTCTCTTGACTAACCTTAGTTGTCTAGACTCTTCACCCCATAACTCTTACTCCTGAAGTACTCTTGCTCTGACAGGCTGCCCTCTTGTAAGGTGACTTGAGCCCAGAGACTTTCCATAGGACCTAATTGGTCATAGGAATCTTATTCATCCTTGCCAGACCACAAGGTGGTAGCGTAACTGGCTGCCTACTATTGTTCTCTCTCCTGATCCTATCTCTGTGTGTGACCACAGCTGGTCTCCAGCCTTCTGAATTCTCTGTGTGGGGAACAGGCACCAGTCGTGAGTTTCACGTACAATCTCAAAGAAGCCTTCCAAGGACCCTTTCACTCCATCTCTCTCCTTCAGTCCTGGAGCCCAGAGTTCCGTACTTCCTAAATATCCAGGGGGCAGTGAGAGACCTTTCTCCACTTCTCACAGGCACCTTCAATCTCTATGAGTATTTCTCTTGGGTCCTCATTAGTCGATTTGGAGGAAGGCAACCTGGAAAAGGAAAGTAAATGGAGAAGAGATATCCCTGTCCTCCCCACTAGTCTAAAAACCTTCTTTCAATGCATCTCTAAGTCATCCATTTGAATCTTCGCATCTGTCTCACGTTCACTGTCAGCTATTGATGGGGCGGATGGTTGCTGGAGAGGTTCCACTTCCTTTGAGTACATTTTGGCAAGATGTTTCTATTTCTTCTCTTTAAAATGAGGAGTTACTTCTCATCCATTGTTCTCAGCTTTGGAGCTTGAGCCAACAGTCCAAGATACTGGGGAAATTCCCACTCAACATCCTATTATCTAAGAAAAATGCTTTTCTTTAGCTCAAGAATTCTTCAAGAAAATTAGAGAATGGAATTCAAATCCTTCAGAAGAGATGAACCAAGTCATAAAGTCATAGAAGTTTTAGAGCTTAAAGAGATCTTAGAAACCACTGCCTTTTCATTATGAAGAAAACATGTTCCAGAAAGGATAACTGACTTGCCCAAGGTCATGGCTATAAGAGGTAGCTAAGGGTAGTGATGGGTCTGCCTATAGATTCCTCACTTGATGAAGGCAGAGGAAAGTACTTTTTCCTTCACTGTGATATTTCTCTATTATTATCATCCTAAATTTATCATTTGGGGGGGTACTGGAAAGAATTTATGACTGATATTTTGAGATATCAAAATTATAGTAAAATATATTCATCTAGAACATAATAAAAAATACCTGAAGCAACAGGAATTTTTCAACATTCTTTACTTTGCTTTTATAAGGAAGGGATAAATGGCATGTAAGTAAATATCAGGGCCTTATCCAAAAAAGAAGTTTTCAAGATATGTCATTTCTTGTTGAATCAGGCCAATACAATTTCTATTTAAAAATTGAAATCATAAACCTTCATATCTCTATTGTTTCTTTTGCCACTTACAAAGACCTTTTACACACATGATCTGAAATTCTACAGTGAGAAGTGAGGTTATATTAATGACCTTGAAGCACCGTGAATGCCTTTTGAATTATTAAAGCAAGGTGGAAATTTGTTCTGGGTAAATTAGTGTTAAGTGAATTATTTAAAATAATCCTTCCATATGTGATATTAGTGGGTAAAAATTCTCACCTAACTAAAATGTTCCAGTTACTAAAAGACTTAATTTTTCCCAGCCATTTTGAATAGTGAATTGCTATTCTGATGTCCTTATGATAGGCAGACACTGTTGCTAAGACAAAGTGTCTAAATCTCTTCTTCTTCAATATGTATCAAAACCCTTAAATTATATTCTAGAAATTTATCCTAAGAAAATAATTGGACAAGAGTATGAAGATGTTTTGTAAGGATATTCAGTGCTACATTATCTTATTATTTTCAATATTAGGGAACAACATCAATGTCTAATAAAATGGAAATGAGCTCAAAGATATTATATAGCAATGAAATGGAATTCTATACAGTCAATAAAATAGAGATGTGGAAGACAATTTAATGACATCTGAATATGCTAATGCTATTTTGTTTAGTGAAAGATTTAGGCCTCAGGGGTATGGTGAAATCACAATTGTGTTTTAAAGTTATATATCTGTAAGTTCGTGTGTACTAGCAAGAATATTGCTGAGAAATGGACACCTTTGTCTCGCTGCCTCAAAGAGTCTGTTTGCATGAGCTGATGAGAGATACGATATGCATGAGATTGTTATGTTTTGGACTGAAGGAAGGTTGGGAATGGAGATACCCATGAAGATGAGAAGATGAGGATAATTTCAATAACATAGACTCTGTTCTAAATCCCAGCCAGAGAGTCTGATTTTGAGACTCAACTGAGAAAGCATTTAAGGAGAGAAGCTGGAGGCTGTGTTGGTAAAAACCGCCAGCCTCTGGGCACACATGATGCCTCCTCAAGACCTAGGTAACAAAGCTTCAGAGATTTGGGAGAAGGTCCACCCTGTCCCCAACCTCCAACTCAGCTCTGGGTGTCACCAGCAGAGGGGCCATCACAGGGAGAGCAGCCACACAGGTGGAGATGAGGCTGCAGCAGAAGAGAGGTGAGTTCCCAAGCATATATAAGATACACCATCACCCAGGACCCCTGGAAAATACTACAAAATGCCCTGAGGGGGAGCTGAAGTCCAGGGTGAGCGGGTGGGGGCTGGGATTTGTCATAGTTTGTGTCTTAACGTAATGCAGGATCTCAGCCTCAGCACTATTGACATTTGGGGCCAGATCATTCTTGGCTATTGGGGCGGCCATCTGTGTATCGGAGGATGTTTAGTAGCATTCCTGACTTCTACTCACTAGATGCCTGTAGTCTCCCCTCCACAAATGGTGACAGAAAGTATTTCCAGATACTGTCAAACATCCCTGCAGGGGCGGGGGGCAAAATCTCCCCAGGCAGAGAATCACTGATCTAATGGAACGGCAACTGCAATGACAGATTGGTGAAAATTGCTGCACGAAAAGAGTTAACATTTGTTGAGTCTTTACAGCGCCCTGGGCCCTCTCCTAAGTGCTTTGGTTTTTAAACTTATGGCAGGTTCACAACTCCATAAGGTGGGTTCTGTACTTCATTTTACAGAGGAAGAGACTGAAAGTATAGAGGGGATAAGTAACTCTCCCAAGCTCACATGCTATGATACAGCAGAGCTGGACTAGGAACCCATGTATTCTGGCTTCTGAGACCTTCCAACAGTATGTTAACAATTGCAGACTTTCTGTGTGACTACCATCTTTCTTTTTCTTTGTGGCTTTTTGTTGTTGTACTTTTCAAATATTTTCCAATACAAGAATTCACCCTAATAAAAATGATTACGCAAGTAATTCAATAAGACCCAGGGCTGTAGGACTCCTGACCTGAGCCGAGCTGATGGATATGAGCATATCCAGGCAAGGGCCCCAGTGGGTCTCCCGGTCCACAATCCCAGGAAAGGATCAAAACGGCCAATATGATTTTAAACTAAGACCGAAACACAACAGGAAGAAAGAGAAACCTGACAGAGTATGTGCCTTATGGTTTGCTGAGTTAGCCTCCTCTCCTCTCTCCTAATTGCCTGATGAGTGGGTTCCTGCCCAGTCTGAGCTCCTGGCCCACCACCTGCAGGCACCCGCCTTCAGCAGGCGCTGAGCCCTCCGGGTAGATGCTGGTGCCGTTCCTGGATGGGAGGGCTGGCGGGGTGTGCGTGCCAGGGCTGGAGGCCGAGGCTCCTCGGGAAACAAAGGGCTGAGGCCCACACGCTGGGGTCTGCATCCTGTGCGTCTGTCTGGCTGAGGCAGGCATTCAGGTAGCAGTTCTCACCGAGGCTGGGGCTAGCAGCCAAGCGTTTAACAGAGCCTGCCTGTCAGTCACCACTGATGCTCATCCCTTAATGACACTTCCCTTGTCATTTGCCTGGTGTCGCTTTTATCTTAAGTGAATTTAACAATGGTGAAAGGTGTCAGTCTGAGGTCCCCAGAGAGGAGCTTTGCCGGAAGAGCAGTTAGAATGAAAGTTTCTCCCATCAAATCACCTCCGCTGCCCCACCCTGGGGGTGGTGGGTAAGTCACCCACTGGCTTCAGGGGTACCCCGGAGGCTCCGCTGAGCCAGCCCAGCTCTTCCCACAGCTGAGCAGGCATCCTTAAGGGAAGCCAGCTGCATGTAGCTCTGCAAAACAGGGGAACATCTTCCAATTGCTTTTTCCGTAATTTCCACACCCAGGAGTGTTTCAGGAGGAATTTAATCTCTATGTTTCTGGTTCATTTACGCTTAACTTGTCACAGGATTCTTTCCAAAGAGGCATTTGGTACCCAGGAGAACTTGTGAGCTTTTAAAATATATATCCGTCTTTAAAAAAAAAATTTTTTTTTGAATTAGCCAGGTTCAAAGCAATGTCTAAGCTACACATGAATATGAGATGGCTTTAAATTTCAAATACGGTTAAGTTTCTAAGAGTGGTTCTGGGAAGCAGCCCATCTAGCAAATCAATGAATGACAGGTGAAAGCAGATATTATTTTGCCCTTCCGGGGCCGGGAGTTGAAGTTGGGGTATGAAATGAGTGAGCAGGAGAGGGAGAAACAGAGGAAGCAAGAAGATGAAGAGAGGAAATTCCCTGGTGGTCCAGTGGTTAGGACTCCACGCTTCCACTGCAGGGGACACAGGTTCAATCCCTGGTAGGGGAACCAAGATCTCACATGCTGCAAGGCATGGCAAAAACAAACAAACAAACAAACAAAAAAATGAAGAGAGAGGTTGGAGGCACAATAATTCTAGCTACCTTATCCGATCTCTTACTATATACTAGGCTCTGCACTAAGCACTTGGTATATCAGTTCTTACAACAACCCAATGGCAACTTTGAAGTTACCAGGAAAGATGTTTCCCTGTTTCACAGATGAATAAACTGAAGTTTAGAAGTCAAGCAGATTATCTAGTTCACACAGATTGTTACTGAGGTAACCTGAACTGAATCCAGCTCCGTCTGAATCCAAATTAGCAACATTGAAATGAGGAGGAAATATGGAGAATGTGGAGGAAAGGGGAGTTTCCCTCCCCTTTGCCACTGGCAGTGGAGTGTGATACGGTGTCAGAGCCTCTTTTTCTCTTTCCATTCTTATTGCCTCAGAAAGCATTGTGGGATGGAGGGTGAGCCTGGCTGATTTCTGTCCATCTCATTGTGCAGACTGTGCTGCCGTGGAAAGAGCTTCCTTTCAGCTGCAATTATAGGGCACTGGCTTCTACTCATCCAGAAAGCTAAGCTTGAGGTAGAGATAGGAAGGGCTAAGTGTTCTGACGTTTGGGTAAAATCGGACTTTACTCATGAAGAGAACTGGGGACAAATAATTTCCTAGGCACTGAGGTCAGTTATCTCTGGGGGAACTTGTATTGTTAAGACAAAATTCCTTTGTATGTTCTGGAGATGGAAAAAGAAGAAATGTGTGTGTGTGTGTTGCCAGGATATCTGTGGAAGCCAAGGACAATTTCCAGCTCTACCAGGACCGTAGTTTGCTTATCCCAGTTTAACAGTACTTTGCTTGAAGCCTTCGTCCCACTCCATTTAGTTCATGAAGTGCTGAGGACCTCTGATGGCAAGAGTGTTGCACTCAATATTAAATATACCACAGTGAGGAAAAAACTATCACGTGCATTTATTTTGGTGGTTTTTATCCAGCATCACTGCCTTTTGTGCAATTTGCATAAGATGATCCTATATCTCTCCTAGGATAAAGGCAGTCATAAGCTCCCTGGTACTTCTTTTTTCATCTAGTGTTTAAATATGCACTGCACTCACTTTTATTTCAAGAAGGACATTTTACTAAATTAGTGAGTGTAGAACTCCCAAAAGAGATCATGGAAAGTGCTAATATAGAGTGAGTAAGGATTTGACCACAAGCCCTGCCACTCTAGGGAAAAGCAGTTTGTAGGTTCATGCTTGAAGAAAGAGAAATTTGAGGGGATGGGAAAATGTGAAATGGAGCCAAGACAGGGGCTTTCCCTGGATCCCCAGGGCTCATAAATTATTTTTGGATGGAAAGGCATGGAAGATGACATACCTCTATCCTCCAGGAGCTGATGTTGGCAATAGTTGTTACCAAGGACTGAAGAGCTCTAAGGAGAGGGAAGGATGTCAGTTTCAAGAGGCAGCAGCTATCTGAAACAACCTGGGATAGATGAGATTTGATCAATCTCCCTCTACTATTAGCTACTCTGGCATCCACGGTCTACCCCACACAAGGCAGCATTTTACCACAACTGGGCTTGCCTTGTCTTTTCCTGTTTCATGTGGGCTTGTGTTTCCTCTCACCAACCTCCACTCAAAAACCTCTGAAGGTTTCCCCTTACCTGCACCATGAGCTCCAAACTTGTCCCCCCAGCCTCCAAGTTCTTTTGCACTTTTTCTCTCTGCATTTCCTCAACAATGCATGCAAACACTCCATTCTATTGAAGCTGATACATTTGTCACATAGGATGATCCACTGCTCCAGTTTGCCCAGGACAGAAGGGGTTCCCAGGACACAGGATTTTTGGTGCTAGAACCGGGAAAGTCCTGGGCAAAGTGGAACGAGTAGGTTTTCCTCTCTAAGTCACTCTTGGATGAACACATTTGGAGTTGTTCTGCTTCCATACCTCTCATAACTTCTCTTCTCGCTTAGAACATCACCTTTTACTCTCTACCTATTAGAAATTTATTCATCTGCCAAGATCCATCTCAAATTTTAACTTCTGGGTGAATCTTTCCCAGATTCCCCTCAGTGGCAAACCATTTCTCTTTTCTTTGAATCCCCATAACTCTGGTTACCTGGGTGATTCAAAAGAAAGCAGTAGAGAAGAGTGGTTGGGAGCACGGATTAACAAGGTAAGTAGGTATGCGTTCTAAATCTGATGTGACAGCTGCTAATTGAATGCAGTTAACCTGTTTCTGCCTCAGTCTTCTCATGGTGTGTGTGTGTGTGTGTGTGTGTGTGTGTGTGTGTGTGTGTGAAATTATAATACCTAGCTCTTTGGGAGGTTGTGAGGGTTGAATGAAATAATATATGTAGCACCTGCATCATAGGTGATATATTGATATATGTTTAATGAACCTTACTACTCTTTGGTTCCTTCACTCAATGAGTATTTGTTGAGTGCCTTCTATGTTTCTGGCTCTGTTCCATGAAATGGACAATATCCCTGCCCTAAGGAGCTTAGATACTAGCTGGGGTGGATGGGAGAACATAAAATAAACTACAAACTATGGCCAATGGTGATAAATGCTAGAAAAATAAGGCAGTGGAGGGAGATAGTGAGTGTTGTATCAGGATGGTAAGAGAGCCTCAAGCAAAGACCTAACAAAGGTGAGGGGTTGACCCATACAGATATCTTAAGAAAAGAGGACTCCATGTGGAAGTGACAGCAAGCAAGAACAAGGTACTGAGAAGGTCCTCTTGGTGTTTTGGGGAAAATATGGTTGAGCAGAAGGAAAGAGGAGAGCAGTAGGAAATGAGATCAGAGAGGTAATGAGGGAGACACAGACCATGGAGAACCATGTTGATGACTGAAGGCCTCCAGCTTTTATCCTGAATATGAAGGGATGACATTGAACTGTTTTGATCAGAGGAGTGTCACTTCCTGACTCCGTAAGTGACTCATAAGTCACTTTAGTGACTTTTAAGAGTCGCTCTTGCTGTTGGCTTGAGGATAAACTGTAGGCAGACAAAGGCAGAACCTGGGAGACCTCCCAGGAGACTGTTGTGGCCGTAAACTGAGTGAGAGAGGAAGGTAACCTGGATAAGGTGCAACAGGTGAAGGTTATGACATCGGTTAGAGTCTGGCTGTTTTGGGAAGTAGAGCCAATGCACTTGCCAATAGGGATTGGTTGGTCTGTATTCAGAAATGGCTCTCAGACTTTTGTCTAAAAAAGAATAGAGTTGCTGTCATCTGGAATGAGGAATACCAGGAACACCAGGCTGGGAATGAAGACCAGGAGCTCAGCTTTGAACATGGTGAGTGTGTGGTACCTATTAAACATCCACGTGGGGATGCTGAGCTGTGTTAACCAGGCAAGTCTTCTTTCTTTTTTTTTTTGTGGTACGCGGGCCTCTCACTGTTGCGGCCCCTCCCGTTGCGGAGCACAGGCTCCGGACGCGCAGGCTCAGCGGCCATGGCTCACGGGCCCAGCCGCTCTGCGGCATGTGGGATCTTCCCGCACCGGGGCACGAACCCGTGTCCCCTGCATCGGCAGGCGGACTCTCAACCACTGAGCCACCAGGAAAGCCCAAATCTTCTTTTTTTAAAACTTTGGATACACTTTATTCTGCCACAAATTCCCAGGAGATATGAGAAATATCATTTCTGAATGGGACTAATAATTTCACAAATGCTAGCACTTTATTGACAATAGCCAAGTTTTTTTAAGGAGTGCACATGTATTAAGTAACCTTTTTAAAATCTCGACGTTTTTATAAATTTTAAAGGGAAATTGTAGCAGATCCTACTTTACTTTTCAATATTCAATGTAAAAATCTTTGTGATATAAATATACGTTTTGAGGACAGGATGGAGGACTGCACATGAACTGCTTTGCCTAAGTTGTCAGGCTCCTGCATTTGCACTAGATACCGTTATGTAAAAGACCATTGTTGGAAATGTTCCTGATAAACTGAAATAAAGGAGAAATTTTAAAACAGCTCGGTCTTTAAAAGCATTAATACCTGGTATAATTTTAAAGGGGGAAATGAAATATTCCTTTACTTCCAAATGGATTGAACAGAAAATTTAAAATACTTCTCTTATTGAAAAATGAGTACACTAATTTGTTTTAAGGCTGGATACTGACACCATTTTCACAAAGAAGGCAAGTCTTCTAATCTCTCTCATGGTGATTTGGAGTGGTTCAGGGGAGAATCTAAATTATTGGAGGGTAATTAGTGCCCTTTCTTAAGTCTCCCTAGTAGTACCAGTTAACCAAAAGGTCAGATCCAGCATCTTGTACATTCTTCTGAACTCCTCCAGTTCTTAAAACAATACTAGGTACAATAAATACCTGATTTGTGTCACATAGAGATGACAGAAACTCGGAGCAGGACCTTTGGATTCTATGAACTCTTTTAAAACAGAACCCTCATGACTCCAAGTCCTTTCCATAAAAGAACTTGATTCTTCATGTGGAAGCCTTTTGAAAGCACCTAGCACATTCCACAATCCCAGTGAAACCTTAGTGAGTGTCCAGACAGGTGATGCTTTGTGGTGGAGACATCCACTCTTCCAAGTTTCCCAGAAACAAAAGAATAAAAGGCAGAAGATGAATAGCCTTTGCCTCTGAAACAGCTGCTGCTGCTTTCGCATCTGCATGGCCAGTTGATTTAGAGATTTGTGAAGAAAGCCTCTCAGCCCCTGGCTCCTGCCAAGTGAATTACCGGGAGCATCCCATGGTAGGAATTATCGTTGCAGGTGCCCTGGAGCTGGAAGATGAAATACACTTGTTCCTAGAGGGACCTGCAGACACGACCTGGGCACGGACCTGAAGATTAAGGTCATCTTGCTCCGGATGGTGACTTGGAGCTAAGTCAACAGCACTCATCAAAGACTGATTCCCGAGGGAGGTGCCTGGGATTGCTGTTATTGAAAGACCCTGATAATAATGCCAGCTCTCCATTTTTTTGTGACAAAATGTCCAAAAGTAGAGTTGGGCACCATGGCACAAGTTGATACAAACATTGCATAACCCAGAAACGGAAACCATTTCCCCCAGATGGTGAACAATGTTGCGATCTTTCTGCCCTATTCAGGCCGCCCTTGGCAGATATGTCAGATACCACCTCATTTGCCATGGGTCAGTTTCCTCCTTCCCTTCCAAAATAAAACATTCTATAACAAGATTTCTATGATCACACAAATTTGGAAAAGTCCGGGTCATTTTGAAATAGGTTTCTTTGCACAGGATTTCTCAGAACTCTCAATATGCTAATATGCATCAAAATTTTCCAAAGGGGAAGAATACATGCAGCAGTATTTGAGCACAAGGACCTGTTCTCCTGAAGCACCTACTATATCAAGTGTTGTTCTCATCTCTCTTAGAGAAATGCTTCCTTAGGCTAACATTTAAATGGTTCACATTCTCTGAGACCAAATGGTGCTTGGGGAAGAAGCCTGGGAAGATGCTGAGGATTCATTTTAAAAGTGCCACCAGGAGATTTTAAAAGAAAGGAAAAAGGAGGCAGAAGTCATCAGCCCAGGGACAGGAGCGGGAAGTTGATCTTCCTGCCTCCGTGGTTTCTGGCGGAAGGACCCGACAGGCTTTGTCTTCAGAAGCTGAGCAGGGCATTTGCTCTAAGACGTGAAGGGCTATCTAGTGTTAATGGGAGAAAAAAAAACTGAATGAAGACCAAAGAATCCCACTCAAGGCTACTTTTAAGGGAGGAGGGCTTATCAGAATTTAACTACATAAAAGACTTCACTTAAAACACAATCCTCAGAGAATCTTTGCTGCAAAACTTTTTGTAGATAAGAACAACTTTAATGAAACCTCAGGGTAAAGGGTAAACCCTTTCATGCAATCAGAAAATCAGAGAAGTTGACAGGAAGTATAGGGGATTTCAATCTAACCTCCTACTCTATCCATCAGTTCTATCTACAATATTCAGAAGAGCCATCCTGTTGCTGTTTGAACACCTCCACTGATGAGGGTCTCACCACTTTTTAGGGTAGCTTATTCCATTGTCAACCAGCTCTAATGGTCTGGGTCCAGGACCATAAACTCCACTCCTTGATGAGTAACATAATCAGAAGTTTCCAGCATTCTCAGAACTTGCTGGTTTGTGAATACTGTGTACTAGGCTCTGCAGACTCTAAAATAAGTGACAGTAATGCAGATACACTGAGATTCTAGAACAATGAACAGAAAGAAACACACAAAGCAGCCAAACTTAGTCTTGATGTTTTACTCTTCGGGAAAAAAGCAATTCTATGGATGTACCTTTTTGGTGAAAGAGGAAGAAGTTTGTTTTGCAGAAAAAAGTGAGATGATACAGTGAGAGTGTTTGGGGAACACAAGTGTGTCATACACATCAGTATCAGGTGTCTTAGTCACGGGCTAACAGTGGGAGATCTAACGAGACAGTGAGTAGAATGGGGAGAAAGGATCAGATTGCTCAGGGGCAGTAGGAGCAGAAGGAAATCAGTGGAAGAAGGGAGGGGATGAAAGATCCAAGTGGGAAGAAAATGGGTCGGAGAAAGAGTAAGTAAGTGTCCTTCTGGAAAATCAGATGCTACCTATGAAATATGCCACCTGAGTCCCCACAAACCTTCAATCCCCTTGCCTAACTCAGAAACTCACTCTTAACCTCTTTTCCCCCATGTCCCACCTCCCCTCCCAATCTGTTGTCACATCTGTGCACCCCATCTCTTCAGCACTAGGGTGTGTTCCCACCTAGTAGGCTCTCACTGTTTTTAATTAAAAAGAAATAAGAGCCTTCTAACAGGTAAAGCAATGTGAGGCTAACCCTTCTCTGTGAGTGTCTCACTGCGTCAATGGGCACCATTTACCCAATGAAGGGAAGATGTACTTTTGGACAAATGAGCCATTAAGACTAAGTTTCTGGATCAATCAGAAATGAATTAAAAGGGAGGAATGTCCTTTGCTGGAAGGACTGTCTGCCTTCAGCCTCTGAATGGACATCTGCCTCCCTCAAGATGAGTCCTTCCCTGCTGCACTCTCATCCATCTGTTCCTGGGCTCCCCAGTGAGGTCACCAGTCAGAGCAAACGTCACAGAGCTCCAGCTTGCCCTCAGCTGGGGAGGTCCTGAATCTCCACACGCTCTAGGACTCCTGAGGGGTCTTTTTTATTTTTCACTTTTTTTTTTCTGATTCTTTTTTTTTAAACATCTTTATTGGAGTATAATTGCTTTACAATGCTGTGTTAGTTTCTGCTTAATAACAAAGTGAATCAGTTATACATATACATATGTTCCCATATCTCTTCCCTCTTGTGTCTCCCTCCCACCCTCCCTATCCCATCCCTCCAGGCAGTCACAAAGCACCGAGCTGATCTCCCTGTGCTATGCGGCTGCTTCCCGCTAGCTATCTACCTTACGTTTGGTAGTGTATATATGTCCATGACACTCTCTCACTTTGTCACAGCTTACCATTCCCCCCTCCGTATCCTCAAGTCCATTCTCTAGTAGGTCTGTGTCTTTATTCCTGTCTTACCCCTAGGTTCTTCATGACATTTTTTTTTCTTAAATTCCATATATATGTGTTAGCATACGGTATTTGTCTTTCTCTTTCTGACTTACTTCACTCTGTATGACAGACTCTAGGTCCATCCACCTCACTACAAATAGCTCAATTTTGTTTCTTTCTATGGCTGAGTAATATTCCATTGTATATATGTACCACATCTTCTTTATCCATTCATCCGATGATGGGCACTTATGTTGTTTCCATCTCTGGGCTATTGTAAATAGAGCTGCAATGAACATTTTGGTACATGACTCTTTTTGAATTATGGTTTTCTCAGGGTATATGCCCAGTAGTGGGATTGCTGGGTCATATGGTAGTTCTATTTGTAGTTTTTTAAGGAACCTCCATACTGTTCTCCATAGTGGCTGTACCAATTCACATTCCCACCAGCACTGCAAGAGTGTTCCTTTTTCTCCACACCCTGTCCAGCATTTATTGCTTCTAGATTTTTGATGATGGCCATTCTGACTGGTGTGAGATGATATCTCATTGTAGTTTTGATTTGCATTTCTCTAATGATTAATGATGTTGAACATTCTTTCATGTGTTTGTTGGCAGTCTGTATATCTTCTTTGGAGAAATGTCTATTTAGGTCTTCTGCTCATTTTTGGATTGGGTTGTTTGTTTTTTGTTATTGAGCTGCAAGAGCTGCTTGTAAATTTTGGAGATTAATCCTTTGTCAGTTGCTTCATTTGCAAACACTTTCTCCTATTCTGAGGGTTGTCTTTTGGTCTTGTTTATGGTTTCCTTTGCTGCGCAAAAGCTTTGAAGTTTCATTAGGTCCCATTTGTTTATTTTTGTTTTATTTCCATTTCTCTAGGAGGTGGGTCAAAAAAGATCTTGCTGTGATTTATGCCATAGTGTTCTGCCTATGTTTTCCTCTAAGAGTTTGATAGTTTCTGGCCTTACATTTAGGTCTTTAATCCATTTTGAGCTTATTTTTGTGTATGGTGTTAGGGAGTGATCTAATCTCATACTTTTACATGTACCTGTCCAGTTTTCCCAGCACCACTTATTGAAGAGGCTGTCCTTTCTCCACTGTACATTCCTGCCTCCTTTATCAAAGATAAGGTGACCATATGTGCGTGGGTTTATCTCTGGGCTTTCTATCCTGTTCCATTGATCTATATTTCTGTTTTTGTGCCAGTACCATACTGTCTTGATTACTGTAGCTTTGTAGTATAGTCTGAAGTCAGGGAGCCTGATTCCTCCAGCTCCATTTTTCATTCTCAAGATTGCTTTGGCTATTTGGGGTCTTTTGTGTTTCCATACAAATTGTGAAATTTTTTGTTCTAGTTCTGTGAAAAATGCCAGTGGTATATTGTTAGGGATTGCATTCAATCTGTAGATTGCTTTGGGTAGTAGAGTCATTTTCACAATGTTGATTCTTGCAATCCAAGGACATGGTATATCTCTCCATCTATTTGTATCAACTTTAATTTCTTTCATCCGTGTCTTATAATTTTCTGCATACAGGTCTTTTGTCTCCTTAGGTAGGTTTATTCCTAGATATTTTATTCTTTTTGTTGCAATGGTAAATGGGAGTGTTTTCTTGATTTCACTTTCAGATTTTTCATCATTAGTGTATAGGAATGCAAGAGATTTCTGGGCATTAATTTTGTATCCTGCTACTTTACCAAATGCATTGATTAGCTCCAGTAGTTTTCTGGTAGCATCTTTAGGATTCTCTATGTATAGTATCATGTCATCTGTAAACAGTGACAGCTTTACTTCTTCTTTTCCGATTTGGATTCCTTTTATTTCCTTTTCTTCTCTGATTGTTGTGGCTAAAACTTCCAAAACTATGTTGAGTAAGAGTGGTGAGAGTGGGCAACCTTGTCTTGTTCCTGATCTTAGTGGAAAAGCTTTCAGTTTTTCACCATTGAGGACGATGTTGGCTGTGTGTTTGTCATATATGGCCTTTATTATGTGGAGGAAAGTTCCCTCTATGCCTACTTTCTGCAGGGTTTTTATCATAAATGGGTGTTGAATTTTGTTGAAAGCTTTCTCTGCATTGTTTGAGATGACCATATGGTTTTTCTCCTTCAATTTGTTAATATGGTGTATCACATTGATTGATTTGTGTATATTGAAGAATCCTTGCATTCCTGGAATAAACCCCACTTGATCATGGTGTATGATCCTTTTAATGCGCTGTTGGATTCTGTTTGCTAGTATTTTGTTGAGGATTTTTGCATCTATGTTCATCAGCGATATTGGCCTGTAGTTTTCTTTCTTTGTGACATCCTTGTCCGGTTTTGGTATCAGGTAGATGGTGGCCTCATAGAATGAGTTTGGGAGTGTTCCTCCCTCTGCTATACTTTGGAAGAGTTTGAGAAGGATAGGTGTTAACTCTTCTCTAAATGTTTGAAAGAATTCGCCTGTGAAGCCATCTGGTCCAGGGCTTTTGTTTGTTGGAAGATTTTTAATCACAGTTTCAATTTCAGTGCTTGTGATTGGTCTGTTCATATTTTCTATTTCTTCCTTATTCAGTCTTGGCAGATTGTGCATTTGTAAGAATTTGTCCATTTCTTCCAGGTTGCCCATTTTATTGGCATAGAGTTGCTTGTAGTAATCTCTCATGATCTTTTGTGTTTCTGCAGTGTCAGTTGTTACTTCTCCTTTTTCATTTCTAATTCTATTGATTTGAGTCTTATCCCTTTTTTTCTTGATGAGTCTGGCTAATGGTTTATCAATTTTGTTTATCTTCTCAAAGAACTACCTTTTAGTTTTATTGATTTTTGCTATCGTTTCTTTCATTTCTTTTTCATTTATTTCTGATCTGATCTTTATGATTTCTTTCCTTCTGCTAACTTTGGGGTTTTTTGTTCTTCTTTCTCTAATTGCTTTAGGTGCAAGGTTAGGTTGTTTATTTGAGATGTTTCCTGTTTCTTAAGGTAGGATTGTATTGCTATAAACTTCCCTGTTAGAACTGCTTTTGCTGCATCCCATAGGTTTTGGGTCATCGTGTCTCAACTGTCATTTGTTTCTAGGTATTTTTTGATTTACTCTTCATTATTAAGTAGTGTATTGTTTAGCCTCCATGTGTTTGTATTTTTTACAGATCTTTTCTTGTAATTTATATCTAGTCTCATAGTGTTGTGGTCGGAAAAGATACTTTATACAATTTCAATTTTCTTAAATTTACCAAGACTGGATTTGTGACCCAAGATATAATCTATCCTAGAGAATGTTCCATGAGCACTTGAGAAAAATGTGTATTCTGTTGTTTTTGCATGGAATGTCCTATAAATATCAATTAAGTCCATCTTGTTTAACGTATCATTTAAAACTTGTGCTTCCTTTTTTATTTTCATTTTGGATGATCTGTCCATTGGTGAAAGTGGGGTGTTATAGTCCCCTACTGTGAATGTGTTACTGTCGATTTCCCCTTTATGGCTGTTAGTATTTGCCTTATGTATTGAGGTGCTCCTATGTTGGGTGCATAAATATTTACAATTGTTAAATCTTCTTCTTGGATCAATCCCTTGATCATTATGTAGTGTCCTTCTTTGTCTCTTCTAATAGTCTTTATTTTAGGTCTATTTTGTCTGATATGAGAATTGCTACTCCAGCTTTCTTTTGGTTTCCATTTGCGTGGAATATCTTTTTCCTTCCCCTCACTTTCAGTCTGTATGTGTCTCTAGGTCTGAAGTGGGTCTCTTGTAGACAGCATATATATGGGTATTGATTTTCTATCCATTCAGCCAGTCTGTGTCTTTTGGTGGGAGCATTTAATCCATTTACATTTAAGGTAATTATCTATATGTATGTTCCTATTCCCATTTTCTTAATTGTTTTGGGTTTGTTATTGTAGGTCTTTTCCTTGTCTTGTGTTTCTTGCCTAAGGAAGATCCTTTAGCATTTGTTGTAAAGCTGGTTTGGTGGTGCTGAACTCTCTCAGCTTTTGCTTGTCTGTAAAGGTTTTAATTTCTCCATCAAATCTGAATGAGATCCTTGCTGGGTAGAGTAATCTTGGTTGTAGGTTTTTGTCCTTCATCACTTTAAATATATTATGCTTTTGGCTTCTGGCTTGCAGTGTTTCTGCTGAAAGATCAGCTTGTTAACCTTATGGGGATTCCCTTGTGTGTTATTTTTCCCTTGCTGCTTTTAATATATTTTCTTTGTATTTAATTTTTGACAGTTTGATTAATATGTGTCTTGGCGTGTTTCTCCTTGGATTTATCCTGTATGGGACTCTCTCTGCTTCCTGGACGTGATTAACTATTTCCTTTCCCATATTAGGGAAGTTTTCAACTATAATCTCTTCAAATATTTTCTCAGTCCCTTTCTTTTTCTCTTCTTCTACTGGAACCCCTATAATTAGAATGTTGGTGCATTTAATGTTGTCCCAGAGGTCTCTGAGACTGTCCTCAGTTCTTTTCATTCTTTTTTCTTTATTCTGCTCTGCAGTAGTTATTTCCACTACTTTTATCTTCCAGGTCACTTATCCGTTCTTCTGCCTCAGTTATTCTGCTGTTGATCCCTTCTAGAGTATTTTTAATTTCATTTATTGTGTTGTTCATTGTTGCTTGTTTCATCTTTAGTTCTTTTAGGTCCTTGTTAAATGTTTCTTGCATTTTGTCTGTTCTGTTTCCAAGATTTTGGATCATCTTTACTATCATTATTCTGAATTCTTTTTCAGGTAGACTGCCTATTTACTCTTCATTTGTTAGGGCTGGTGGGTTTTTATCTCGCTCTTTCATCTGCTGTGTGTTTTTCTGTCTTCTCATTTTGCTTATCTTACTGTGTTTGGGGTCTCCTTTTTGCAGGCTGCCGGTTCGTAGTTACCGTTGTTTTGGGTGTCTGTCGCCAGTGGCTTAAGTTGGTTCAGTGGCTTGTGTAGGCTTCCTGGTGGAGGGGACTAGTGCCTGTGTTCTGGTGGATGAGGCTGGATCTTGTCTTTCTGGTGGGCAGGTCCACGTCTGTTGGTGTCTTTTGCAGTGTCTGTGGACTTACTGTGATTTTAGGCAGCCTCTCTGCTAATGGGTGGGGTTGTGTTCCTGTCTTGCTAGTTGTTGGGCATAGGGTGTCCAGCACTGTAGCTTGCTGGTCGTTGAGTGAAGCTGGGTGTTGGTGTTGAGATGGAGATCTCTGGGAGATTTTCGCTGTTTGATATTATGTGGACCTGGGAGGTCTCTTGTGGACCAGTGTCCTGAAGTTGGCTCTCCCACCTCAGAGGTACAGCACTGACTCCTGGCTGCAGCACCAAGAGCCTTTCATCCACATGGCTCAGAATAAAAGGGAGAAAAAGTAGAAAGAAAGAAAGAAGAAAGAAAGAAAGAAAGAAAGAAAGAAAGAAAGAAAGAAAGAAAGAAAGAAAGAAAGAAAGAAAGAAAGAAAGAAAGAAAGAAAGAAAGAGGATAAAATAAAATAAGGTAAAATAAAATAAAGTTAGTAAAATAAAAAATAATTATTAAGAAAAAAAATTTTTTAAGTAAAAATACAAACAAACGAGAAAAACGGACAGATAGAACCCTAGGACAAATGGTGAAAGCAAAGCTATACAGACAAAATCTCACATAGAAGCGTAGGCATACACACTCAGAAAAAGAGGAAAACGGGAAAAAATAATAAATCTTGCTCTCAAAGTCCACCTCCTCAATTTGGGATGACTCGTTGTCTATTCATGTATTCCACAGATGCAAGGTACATCAAGTTGACTGTGGAGCTTTAATGCGCTGCTCCTGAGGCTGCTGGGAGAGATTTCCCTTTCTCTTCTTTGTTCTCACAGCCCCTGGGGCTCAGCTTTGGATTTGGCTCCGCCTCTGCATGTAGGTCACTGGAGGGCGTCTATTCTTCGCTCAGACAGGATGGGATTAAAAGAGCCGCTGCTTCGGGGGCTCTGGCTCACTCAGGCTGGGGGGAGGGAGGGGTACGGAGTGCGGGGCGAGCCTGTGGCGGCAGAGGCCGGCGTGACGTTGCACCAGCCTGAGGCTCGCCGTGCGTTCTCCCGGGGAAGTTGTACCTGGATCCAGGGACCCTGGCAGTGACGGGCTGCTCAGGCTCCCAGGAAGGGAGGTGTGGATAGTGACCTGTGCTCGCACACAGGCTTCTTGGTGGCTGCAGCAGCCGCCTTAGCATCTCATGCCTGTCTCTGAGGTCCGCGCTTTTCGCCGCGGCTCGCGCCAGTCTCTAGAACTCCTTTAAGCAGCGCTCTTAATCCCCTCTCCTCACGCACCAGGAAACAAAGAGGGAAGAAAAAGTCTCTTACCTCTTCGGCAGGTCCAGGCTTTTTCTCCCTAATTTTTAAGAAGGGCTAAGTATTGCTAATTCATGCATCCAACACTCACGCACTAGGGCAGAGCGTGATGTGAAATGGGCATGAGCTTTGGAATTAGACCTGGTTGTCTATCTGGATTTTGCTACCTACAGTCTTCATCTCTCTGAACTTCATATATAAAGTTAATTATTGTGAGAATTAAATGCAATAATGTGTATAAAGCACCCAGTACACTACTTACCTATAACAGGTGCTCAATTATGGCAATGCTTAGTTATTATTTCTGAGCACCCCAAGACCTTAGGTGCTGGGTTAGATGTTGTGACCTCTATAAAGATTTATCCCACGTTTGAGTCCAGAAGCCAGGCTCTTAATGGCCGTGTCAGTGGTTCTCAGCCCTGGCTAATTCCACAATCACCTAAGAGCCTTTTGTCAAAGGACACATTTCTTACACTATTTTAAAAGATTCTGATTTAGTGGATTTGGGGTGGGATCTGTATTTTGTAAAAGCTGCACAGATGAGTCTAATGATTAAGCAGAGATTGAAAGAGCTGCTTATAGAGACAGGTGTATTTTACCACTAAATCAGTAATTCTTAATGACATGTTAATAACGAAGTCACTCATGCAATAGTTGATTAGGTGGAGGAGAATTTTTATTTCCCAAAATAAGCACACTGGCATCCTCCTTCAGCCAACCAGAGTATAATAGAGTAGGGGTAGAGGACGTGTGTGTATTTTTGACAAATTTCCAGGTAATTCTTCCCACTTCTACTGAGAACCACTCCACAAAGGCTGTCTTGGAGCGTGCACCCAAGTGGGATGCCAGCATCCCCATCTCTGGCACCATCCACGTGTCTTGTGGCTGGGGTTTTAGACACAATTTAAGACAATGACAAAAGGATCTTCCAGAAAGCAATTTGGTGTTGGGTGAGGAAACCACTCAGGGCTTCCGTAGGCACTGATGTAAACTAACCCACAAGGGAGGACTTGTCCCAGAAGCAGATTCATGAGATGTTGCAAGTCGTTGACCAATCAGAACAAGGGAGTGAAAGGTGTTTGTCATTTTTCAATTCCCTGGCACTAAAACAGTTGATGAGTCCCCAAGTCCTGGAGTGAGAAGTTAGGCAAGTGAGTCATCTCATGTTGGAGTTAGGGAGTTGGTGAGTCAGAGTGTCCCTTGGGAGCACCTGACTGAGAGTGAATTACTCAAGAGTCAGAAGGCAGGCGCAGCCTCTCCTCTGTGATGCCCTGCTGGTAGGCGCAGCCTCCTGCTGCTGGTAGCAGCTCTCAGGGTCTGAGGGGGACTTGTGAGCTGGAAACAGGTGCCAGCCAGAGGTGTGTTTACCAGGAGAAGAAGAGGGAAGGGAAAAAGAGAGGTGGGGAATTGAAGACAGGAGCACATTCTGACGTGAGCAAGTAGCAAAGTGTGCAGATCTTTGGGAAACTCTAAAGTCTAAACTTAGGGTTGACTATAGAAGCTATATTTATATGAAAAGATGCTCCATAAGAATTTCAGCCACAAGAGGGCAAGAACTTCTCTTGTTCAAGCCTTTGATTCCCACCGAAACGACCCATCCTCTTCAATTCGGATATAGAAACAGAGTATACAGCTAGCATGTTATGGGAAGTGTGAGGTTTTCTGTTGGCGAAGAAGCCAATACTTAACAGATGCTTGCTGTCTGTCTAGCACTTTAATGCTGTGGTTCCCAAACATTGTTGCACTTTAGGATCACCTGTGAAGTGTTGAAAACTCTCAAAGTCATGCCCGGAACTAATTAATTCACAAAGTCTGGATGTGGGAGCCAGCCATTGGTGTTTTTAAAAGATTCCCAGATGATTCCACTGTGCAGCAAAGTTTGGGAACAACTATTTTCACACAGTATTCCTTTAATCTAAAAAATAATCCTGTGAAATAGGCATAATAAAATTTAAAAGTCCTATTTTATAGATGAAGAAACTTTGATTGCAAGAGGATAATCATTTGTCTAGGGCTGAGTAACAGTTAAGAACCTGCCCCTGGATTTAAGTACAGCACTGTCTGATCCAAAGGCCATGCTCTCCCCATGGTGCCTGGTACAATACTTAGCACACAGGAGATTGCCCATAGTTAGACTTGATTTATATGAAGCATAATCATATCACTTAAGAGTATTAGCTTTTGTGAGATGTCCCTCAACTCACTGAAGAAAGAACAAGATGACATAAACCAAAAACTCTAGGGGTAAGAGTTTAGGCTTTGACACTTGAATGCCTTTCCTGAAAGAGATTGTTCAAGCCTATTTAAGTAAAGAATCCAAGGATCGTTTCTGCCTCTGCTTCTTATAGGAACAAGTGCAATTTTGCATGAAATGAAGGAATCACACTTTTGGGAATCAAAATATTCCAGGAAAGGTGATAAATCAGAATTAAAGGAGCACCTGCTCCAGCATGGGCTGTTCTGGCGATAAGGAAGTTTTCCCACTGATGCTCAGAGGGAAACAAATCACTCCACTGGTTTCATTCTGTGTGGCCGCAGGTAGGTTGTAGGACACTCAACACTCACCAAACCTTCACTTACACCTTATCAGAGATGAAGGACAATTCCTCATTCCCTAGTTATTGTTCTTAAAGGATAGTGATCATTAAAGCAGAAGAACTGAGTTAGTTGAGGAGATGGCAAGGAGAGCACCTCAGCTGTTTATGGGGGTCCCAGTGACTAGGTCCAGATGAAAGCACCTTGCCCCCAGTTTGGTGGAAAATACACAGCTTTCAGGTAGGACTATATAGAACCAAGATCTTCGAGAAATATGAGGCAGAAAAGAAAAAAATCCAGTTCAAGTTTTCAAGAAGGGGAAAAAGGATGGAATTTGGCACACTGATGAAACAGATGTGTACTGTTTAGGAAAATTCTCAGGTAGAGAATTAACAAATGATTAGTATTTATAAAAGAAAGGAGCAGTCTTGGGGATTAGCATGGATTCACTATGAACAATTTATACACCCTGAATGCATGTCCTTATTTTGCTATGATTATTAGACTGATGCCATATGTCTATTTCATCAAGACATTTCACAACTTTTAAAATGGTATCCTTGCGAACAAGATAAATATACATGAATTTGTTGAAAAACTCTAAAAAATTTCCTGGATTGACATTAACAATGGAGGAAAGTTTCTAATAATAATTATAGTATTAATAGTAACCAATAGGTGTTCATTGACGTAGTGTTTTACATGTGCTTTCACTTTTATTAATGTACGTGAAGTCTCCAGTGCTGGATTTAGTCCATCTTGCTAAATATCTTTGGCATTCATTTGGATGAATACCAAGCAAGCATCTATGGGTGGCAGAACACTGGGAGGAAAAGCCCTATGTTGGATTATTTAAATCAGAGATATTGTGAAAAGTTCAAATGATTTTCAAACTTTTCTAAAAGTATCAGAAAATTTTCCTCGGAAAATATCTTTGGAAGACAGAGATGTGTGTGAACATATCAAAGGAGGGGTGCTTGGATTAGAAGGTTTGGAAGGCCCTGTTCAGTCTCCTCTTTGCACTAGGTAACCCTTCACTTTGCCTTCTCTTGGGTGCTGGGTTGTGCAGGCGGTAGAGACAGAAGAAGTATCTGGTGGATTCCAGGGTTCTTTGGAGTCCAGTCTAAAAAAAAATCCCTGAACTAGTATAACTTCCAAGCCAACATCCAAAACTAAGATTGGTGATATGTGAAGCACAGCAATGCTGTTCCCAGGTTTGCAACTTACTTCAAGACACTTCGGCACGTACAGAGTAGATTCATGGGTGTTAAGTAGGGTAAGTATCAAATGAGTCTCACCTGGGAGCAATGTCTGTATTAAGGGCCCACATCCATGGGAATGTGAGTGAGCATTACAGAATGTGAGCCTTACAGAAGGAGGTTTGTAGATATCAATTCCTGCCCTCAGGGAACAGATGATCTAAAACAAATAGGAAGAGAGGCATGGTGGGAGACACAGAGGCCCTTCTAGCCAGCCAACAGACACAGCCACAGTCAGACTGGGATTACCCTGGGTTCAGGTTGGGGGTGGGAGAGATCTGTATCACACAGTGGCACGTGTCACGCACGTGTGTTTTTTCACCCACACATGCAAAAAGGAAAGCAAAAAGAACGTTCAAGGTTCTAAGCAATTGGAAGTGTCTTTTATTTTAAAAGTTCTTTAGAAAGAGGAGAAACAAATAAGCCTGGCTCCTTCCACAAGCAGAGGTCATGAGAGTGCCCACCCTGGCTAAAGGCTGCCTCTTCAGGTACAAATGGCTTTGCAGTGGGCTTTTCTTTCTCCAGCACTCACATGCAGGAAAGGGAATCAGAGTCAGCCTTGAGTTCACCCCTCTACGGACTCCCTGTAGAAATCTGTCACCCCAGTCCTGGGTGGTGGGACCCAGTACTGAGAGCCTAAGGTAATGGGAGCAGAGAAGCAGCGGCCGGTGACAGACTCCAGGACCCAGAGGCGGGCTCTTGTCCCAGTGCACTAGATAGTGATGGGGCGGCTACTGCTCAAGTCATACGAGGGTGGGATGAAAATGTCAGCAGCCTGGTGGGAAGGTGAGAGTGTCCCAGGCTGCCCTGTGTTTTATTTATTTTTAATATATCTGTATTTATTATGTTTTTATTGAGGTATAGTTAATTTACAACATTATGTTGGTTTCACGCGTACAACACAGCGATTCAATGTTTTTATAGTTTATACTCCAATTAAAGTTATAAAATATTGGCTATATTCCCTACGCTGTGCAATATATCCTTGCAGCTTATTGATTGTATAAATAGTAGTTTGTACCTCTTAATCCCCTACCCACATCTTGCCTCTCCCCGCTTCCCTCTCCCCACCGGTGACCACTAGTTTGTTCTCTGTATCTGTGAGTCTGTTTCTGTTTTGTTATATTCATTTATTTGTTTTATTTTTTAGATTCCACATATAAGTGATAACATACAGTGTTTGCCTCTCTGTCTGACTTACCTCACTAAGCATAATACCCTCCAGGTCCATCCATGTTGTGGCAGATGGTGACATTTCCTTCTTTTTTATGGCTGAGTAGTATTCCATTGTATACGTATACATGCCACATCTTCTTTATCCATTTGGCCGTGGATGGATGCCTTGTGTTTTTTTTTTTTTTTTTTTTGCCTTGTGTTTTAATATACTCTATGTTGGGATTTCTCCCTGACTAGATGGTGAGCTCTTCAAAGACAGGGAGGTGCTGTCCACCCACTAATCTGTCCCTAACTCCCCAAATAGTCTCCTAAAATACATGGAGATACTTTGGAACAGTCTTTCTCAGAGTTCTGTGGTCTTCCAAGTACCTCCTCTGGCGTTTGGTATAAATACAGAATCCTGGGATGCACCCCATAACTACTAAATCAGAATCCCTAGAAGAGGGTCAGAACTTGAATGCTTTAGAAGCTTTGCAGATGATACATATATAGAAATGTTTGTGAACTGCTGACCTAGAGCAAGGTTTAAAAATCACAGCTGCTTAATGTTGGATTCTGAAGCCAGGCTGCCTGAGTTTTAAATCCCAGCTCTGCCCCTTACTCACTTCAAGACCTTGGGTAGGCTACCAAACCTTTTGTGCCTTGATTTCCCCTTCTGTAAAGTGGGGTTAACCATAATCTCTACCTCATAGAGCTGTTGTGAGCATCAGTGAATTTGCACAGATAAAGCCCTTAGAGCAGTGTCTGGCATGCAGTAAGCAGTCATAAATGTAAGCAATTTTTGTCTGGTTTTACTCAGTTTACAGAGAAGGAGACAGCTCAGTGAGAACTGGAGTCCAGGACCTGTGCTCTCACTACAGGGTATGTTCTGCTTCTGTTCCTTCCCCTTTCTCTTCAAGGCAATTCAGTTCAGTCACCAAGAATGATCTGTCCATGCTCTTTAAAAGCAGGTCCCCAGGGAAAACAAAAGAGTTTAAACATCATTTGGATACCCGATTCTGAGGGTCACCAGGGCATACTGGGTCAGAACCCAGACGGGAAGTCCCAGTCAGAGAATATGGAGTGAAAGGACTCCGTGGGAGCATCTTATACTTCTCTGTTACGGATGAGGAAACTGAGGCCCTGAGAGCTGCAGGGATATGTCTGCCATCCCAGGCTGTGACTTCAACACACAGCTCCTGATTCCCAGTTCAGTGCTCTGGCCCCTTCCCGACCCCAGAAGGGAGGCCGTGTGCAGAGTGGAGCCTGCCAAATCAGACGCTTGCAGATTTTTCCATGTCCCGATCTGCTAGCCCAGCTTCCAGTAACCTTCTGCCCACCAGCAATGCCCACCAGCTCGCAGTCTGAAAGCCAAGGTTTCTGAGGGGCTTGGACTAAACCAAATCGGAGTCATCAGATTTTGGTGGGGAGGACCCTCTGGGTTTCCTCTAAATCATGTGGAGAAAAGCATTGAAGATGACCCCAGCCTTGTCCTGTTTATAGCTTCCTCCAAACGAGGGGGGCATTTCATCCAGGGACAGCTCCTTATTGTTTGTAATAAGCTGCTGTGATATCAGACGTCTCTCTGGCTATCTGCCCTTTACGGGTTCCCAAGGACAGTCTCGGCTACAGCTAAAGATTCCCATCAGGCACCTCTTCTCTTCGGGGCTGTCCCTACTTTTCATCCAGTAAAGATCTGCCCTCTTGAGCGCACATCCTTCTCACAGCCCCTTCTTACCTCAGATGGGATCCGGGGTCCAGGTTTCTGGCTGGGATGCAGAGAAAGGAGGAGTGGTGAGAGCAAGCAGGAGAGAGAGAGTCTGGTGCCTGGAAACACCTCAGCATCTTGCCCTTGTTACTAATAATCCTCCCCAAAATCACTGAATGGTTTCTAAGCATTAAAGTTATCGTTTGCCATAACCCCCTTGTCTGTTTTCTGGAGAGTTTAATATATTGCAGGAAGTTCCACCCATAAAAGGTGATGGCTGTGCTCCTCTGAGTGAGCTGGGCGTCTGTAACTTATGACCTTCATAAATGTGAGTGGGTCTCGCAAGCAAGTCCATCAGTCTTTGGAGTAATTCTGCTTCGTAGTAAAATATTTTACTGTGCGCACCCCTGTCAGCATTTGCCTCTGTGGTGTGGAGGCTTCCCGTTCTTACCGCCTCTTTTGCTCCTTAATCCTGTTCTATCGTTGATTATCTCACTTCCAGACTCCAGGTGGGGACCCAGAGATTCATCTTTGCTTTTTTTTAGGGCTGCAGCTCACTGGACTTGGAAAGTGGCAGAATGGATGTCGCATTATTTATCACTGTGACATTCTGGGTGCTTTTTTTCTTACAGAACTGGAGGGAATCTGGCAAGAAAGCCATCACTTTAAGCAGAGACAGCTCTTCGTTATCAAATGGAACTGTGCGCTCGAAGGTACTTCGTAAGCTGTAGAATCTCCTAGAAGCATGAGAAAGCCTTGTCACCTTGATGGAACTTAGCAGTTAACATGCTGCATCATAGTCCCAGAGACTCAGATAGGCTTTGTCGAACTCATCGCCTTAACACTGGCCCAGAAAGGAACCAAACACTTTCCAGGTGTTGTGAAGCAGTAGAAAAAATGCTCCTGTCAGTGAGTTTGTGTCTCAGCTCCACCACCTGCTACCTGTGTGACATCGGGCAAATTACTCACCTTCTCTGTGCCTCAGTTTCCAACGGTGTAAAATTCCTATGCCACCTCCATTGCAATGTTGTTATAAAGGGCAAACCAAATATCTTATAAACAGCAAAAAAACTCTGAAAGTGCCAGGGGGTCATGTTCCTATGGTAAGGAATAATGGAGGGGTAAAGACTTAAAGGAAGTGAAGCCGAGGGGAAAATGAGAGAGTTAATAAAAAGGATTTAAGAGAAAAAGAAGTAATTGGATATAGTAAGTGGACTACACGGCTCTCATAATTGGGTGTTGCAGCGAAGGGGCGGGGTGGCAGTGGGACCGTACCTGTGGCGGGTGGGCTTGGTGAGAATAGGGCAACGATTCATCTGCCCAGTAACCTGCTGCTCCCAAACATTGTTCATGACCTGACCTCAGGGTAATTCAATTCATTTTCAACTTGAAAAACGTATCTTGAATGCCTAGTATGTGCCAGGCACTGCTGTGGAATTTTGCGTTGTACCTGTGAACAAAATAAAGAGCTCAGTCTTCAAGGAATTTATGGTCTAGAGGCAGATACAGTCTGCTACATGTACACACTGGATAAAGGGTTGCTCAAACACGGAATGGAGCCTAGAGTAAGGGATGCAGCGCCACTGGCTCTCCTGTCCTTCAAGCAGACACTTGGGGAAATTTATAAAAACTGAATCTGGGGGTCATTGGACAGAGAGAGTTCATCAGACTCCATGGGCTCTGCAAGTCTATCTTTCCACCCTCTTTTTCTCCTCCCCTCTTTCACCTCCTCCCTCCCTTCCTTCTGATGTGTGCATCATCTTTGTATCACAGGTCATATTGTGTTGTAAGATGGAACAATGGGAACAAGTTTATTCCACCAGTGACTCATGTGGCCAAATTTAAAATTCAATTTCAAACTTGCTTCTGAAGAACACTTAATGAGTTTCTAGAACATTTTGGTGAGAGCAGAGAGATAGAGTACGGGGCAGCATGGAGCAGGGAAAACATGAGAAATATCAACGTGGGGGGATTGTTCCCTGGGGAAAATTAATATTACACTGCATTTTAAAGGCTGTTGTGTGCTCTCCCCATAATGCAGAAGCTGCCTCTTTCCTCACTTTGAGAAGTCATTATTGAGAAGACAATCATATAGTCTTTAATTTATAACTTGTCTGAGCAATTACTTATACTGGTCAGCTATTGCTGTGTAACAACAACCAAATCTCAGCAGTGTGCAACAATAAGCACTTGTTTTGCTCACACATCGCAGGCTGTCTGGGAGTGGATGATACAGGCTGGGCTCAGCTGGGCAGCTCTAAGCCAGTGGTTCTCAGAACTTCAATCTTCTCCCTTCTCTCTCTCTCTACTCTCCCCTTCAACATTCCAGGAGACTCTTTTAATCTTCAGAAGCATGTTTGAAAGTGAATTTTAAATTCAGCCGCACCAGTCGTATATGGGATGAGATTGTTCCTGTTGGTTTGTTTTAGAGCACAGTATGACCTGTGATACAGGGATGATGTACACACTGGGAGGGAGGGAGGAGGGAAGGGAAGAAGGAAAGAAATTAGGAAAGAAGAGGAAGGAAAGAATGAAGGAAGGAAGGGAGGGAGGAAGGAAGGGAGGGAAGGAGGGAGGGAAGGAAGAGGGAGGGAGGAAGGGAGGGAGGGAGGGAAGACTGGAAATAACTGAACCAGCATCATCAGCATCACTTGGGATCTAGTAAAAATGCAAATTATCAGATCCTACCCCAGACTTAATCAGAATCTCTCTGGGTCCCAGCAATCTGTGCCTTAATAAGATTTTCAGTTGATTCTGATGCTATAGTTTGAGAACCATTGGTCTGAGTTGCAGGTTGGATCTCTCACCCTTCTTGGACCAGCCAGCTAGTCAGCACATCTTCTCGTGACAATGGCAGAGGCACAAGGGGGACAGCAGAAATAGTTGACACTTATTAAGGCTTAGGTGAGGCACTGGAAACTGATATACTCTCTCCCCACATTTTATTACCAAAGCAAGACACATCACCAGGGTCACAGATCCAGGGAAGGGTGAAGAATTGGGACCTAGAATTCAATCTACCAAAGAACTTAACAAAAATAATATCGGTATAGCACTTTATGATCTATAATGCTCTTTCACATACATTATCTCATTTAATTCTCATAACGAGGCTCTGAGGTAGGTAGTTGTCTCCATTTAACAGAAGGAGGAAAAGAGGTTTTTAGATGTTGAGGTCAGTTACAGTTAATAAGACCTGGGTCTCCCATCTCTATGTTTCGGGCTGTTTTCATTGCATCAAACTTCTAGGCCATAGGTTCATAAGAGCAGGCTCTCAAATCTCTTTCATGATCAAAACCACCTTCAATGCACAGTGTGGGAAATACTCTATGGTCCTTCTGCACTTAGGGAGAATGAGTAACTGAAATATAAGAGAATATTTTCACCCATTATCAGCTTTATACTGTACAACTAGCTCTATTTATCAGGTTTCAAAGTTCCAGTCTTTTTTGCTTCTGTTTCCCCATGGCTTGAGTTCCAAACTTCCATGAACCTTCTCTTCAGTATCCCATGTCCTCAAAATTTGGTGCAACCAAGTATTTCCATAGGAAACCTTCTTTGACTCATTTTCTGGTGACTCTGATTTTGCTGGAGGGTCAGAAGCTGGGGTGGGGTGGGTTGCACAAGGGCACAGAGGAAAAAGAGCAAGCAAGTGGAGTTTTCTTGTTCAGCTAAAGATACACTCTGAGGAGGGAAATAAGATTAAGAAGGAAAACGAGAGTAAGAAGAAAACATGGCACAGAGGACATGACATTTCTTGTTGCCATGCTGTAGAACTCCTACCCTGTCAGATATTTTATCAGCCAACGTCAAAGGGAACTTTTAGCAAGTGCCTCTGATGACTTTACAAATCTAATGGAAAAATGTTTTAAATTGGATAACATTTTGTTTGAAACATTTCAACAGCTTAAATCTAAGAGAAAATATTTTTTGAAACTCTCTTGGGGGGATTGGCTTATAGAAAGAGATTCATTTGTTATTTCTATTTTTATGTGCAAGGGAAGCATTTCCTTCTCTTTCTCCTTTCCTGCAAGGCCTCCAGCTTATTCCTCCTCCCCAACTACCTGACAATTTAAGACTCATGAGGTGCAATGGGAGAAAAATTTGACCCTGACTCCACGTGTGATCTATAGGGAGCCCTGGCTGCACACCTTAATTATTACTAACAAAATAACATTTTAATAGCTTTAGGTTGAAATTGATGAGCCCTCCTGTTCACTGGAAGCTTGCAAAAACATGATGTGACATCTTGTAGAAAAAGAAAAAGTACACAGTGGTGTTAAATAACTCACTCTATGTAGAATGGTCAGTTTTTTTTAAAAAAAGTATATTGTCCTTGTTCAGTAACTTTCTCCAAAGAACTCAAAGTCTAGTAGAGCCCATATGTTCATCTAGTGCCTTTCCATCTTTCTATAAATAGTATGCAAATATCATTCTCACCTTTTACAGACGAATAAACTGAAGAAAGGCATCATGGAGGGATAGCACAAAGTCCTCTAGCAAAAAGAAAAGTGGGCAGTTAAACATGAGCTTTGAAATTCCTTGAAGCCAGTGACTTCTCCACTGACTTCTATAATGGTGTTAGTTGCAAATGGAAGGTATGGGTGTCATACTGAATGGTTGAGGGGAACTAAGGAAAGAGGACTTGGCCTCCATTTTCTAAGGTGGATCTGTTGTAGCCTCAGTATTCCGTGAGAATGACTACCTTGGGCATTTAGCAGATCTTCAACCCAGCATGAAGTTTGAAGCATGCTCCTGTCCAGTAATCCTAATTAATACACATAGTGGCTATGATTTCTCAGGCCACACACCTCGTCCACAACATCCATAACCTCGTCTGGCATCCATGGGGGTGTTTGATCTTGATCATTAGTCTGGGTAAGTCATACCGTAGCCTCCTTAGAACCCACCTACAAGGCCTCTTTAAGACTGTGGCTCTTAGCTACTTCAAAAACCCCTCTCAAGGGGAATCCAAGATAGTTATTCTCCAGAGCCACTGTGGGATTATGAGAATATTTATAGGGTGACTGCAGAGTCTCTGCTTGGAGAAGACATGGTCCCATTTCTACCCTGCTGTTATAGCACCAGGATGCTTCAAGGAACCTTCTCAGGGATATGTGACTTTAAATCCTGAGAGTGGAATAGGGAAAACTGGGATGCAGAGATCTTTTTCAGGGACCCATAACAATGTCTAATTTTATCTTTCTCCTCTCTGGCTATCCTCTGTCTTCCCAGGGAAATTAGATCTTATCCCATAGGAGAGAAAATGGGCTCAATATGTCTTCTTCCAAATCATATGACATAAGTTTTATTCCTTATATCCTTAAGGGTCTTACTTTTCAATGCCAGGTTTCTGGAACTCAAAACACCCTAGCTCTTTACTTTTTTTCCCAAAATGTTGAGTTTGAAAAGTATGTCTTAGTTCATTCAGGTTGCTTTAAAAAACTCCCATAGGCTGGGTGGCCTACAAACAACAGAAATTCATCCCAGTCTGGAGACTGGGAATTCTAAGATCAGAGTCTGGCAGGGTCAGTGTCTGGTGAGAGCCCACTTCCTGGTTCATGAATGGCAACTTTCACTGTGTCTTCACATGGAAGAAGGGACAAGTGAGCTCTCTGGGTTCTCTTTTATTAGGGAATTAATCCCATTCATGTGGGCTCTGCTCTTATGACCTAATTACCTCTCAAAAGTCCCACCTCCTAGTACCATCACATTTGGGCATTAGGAGTTCAACATACGAATTTTGAGGACATAAACATTTGGCCCAATGTCTTTTTGTAAGGACAAAAGCCACTTTGAATTTTTTCCCTTTTTCCTTGCATTTCTACATCTGGGGTTGTGAGTAAAGAACACCTCACTGCTGGCAGAGTTGGGAGGGAGGGAGGTGGTAGGACAATTTACCAAGGAAGGTGGTAGGTTAATACTTGAAGCTATTCTCCCACATCACAGATTTTGTTCCCATAATTAAAGGAAAGGCAAAACAAATGCAGAGAGAGTAGAAAAAGGGGTGCTCTCTTTCTCATGAATTAACCACTCAATAAGGGGAAATATTAGGAAAAGGGTTTAAGTCAGCAGGGAAGAAAGAGGAAAGAGTATAGAGCTATTAAAACATGCTGAGTCTTTTAGTAGATATTTGTCATATAGCCATACAATCATAAACATAATTCAATAATAAATAGCTTCCTGGTGAATAATATCGAGCTAAGGCTTATTTAGGGAGCCCCAATATACCAGAGTCAAATTCATATCATGTCACGTTACATATCACACTCAGTATGTATTAATAACAGTGTGTAAAAAACTTTATGTGGCAGTAGATGTGGGAGGTCCTGGAATTCATTGCAAGGAGTGAAGGTGAGGTGCAGAATAATGTCATTGGAGAGAGATTAAGGAAATGTAGGTTACCCTATTGAGATAAGGGGACTAAAGAACATAAGAATACCTAATATCATTTGCAGAAGTAGATCTGAAACAGTTAAATGGTTGGAGAGGAGAGTGATGAGGTCTCCATGACAAGTAACCTTGAAGATGTGTTAGGAATTTTAGGTGGGGTTTCGGGGTGATAGCTCTTAGCCAAGACCGGAGTAAAAATATTTTAAAACAATTTAATTAAACTTTCAAGGAAGAAATCTATCGGTATCAAGACTCAAACCACTTTAAAGAATCATTGAATCACACAGGATAGGAGCTACTAATATGCAAATATGCAAAATAAATTAGTATAGTTTTAAAACAGGCCAATCTTACCTAAAATTAAAAGTTATAGATTTCATTGTACCTGCGTTCCCCAGAAAGCAGAGCGTGAGGCAAAAGCCTAGGTACTAGCACTTTATTAAGTGTGCAATCTCAGGGAAGCCGAAGTGAGGGGAAGTGGGAGGAAAGAGGCAGAGAAGAAGGGAGAGACAACTTGAAGGTATGTTTCCAAGTTGTCCTGCTCTTAGTGTCATGTGCAACTGACTGCTGGACCTCTCAGGACTATCTCCTGAGGCACCATATGAACAGCTGCTTCTCAGGATACTCTATCCAGATGGCATAAGGGAGAAGAATCCCTCTCCTCGCCTCCTTCTCCCATCAGTCAAAGGTTCATCTTATTGGGACGTTAACTCCCCTGTTCTTCTTGGTGGATTATACTTCAGCAGCAACAGAGAAGTCCCTAGGCAGGTGAAAGGGAGCAGTATAGAGCAGTGTGGGCATGAACTAGCATGAGAAGGGGGCTTTGACTTGTAGGACGTGAAGTCAGTGTTGCCACTGTCACAGCCAAGGGTTCCAGAGATGGACAAGGCTGAGGAAATCTGATAGGCACGTAAAGGTAATTGTTTTAGTCTGTTTGGGCTGTTCTAATGAAAATACCATAGACTGGGTGGCTTAAACAGCAAACATTTATTATTACAGTTCTGAAGGCTGGGAAGTTCAAGATCAAGATGCCGGCAGATTCAGTGTCTGGTGAGAGCCTGCTTGTTAGTGTATGCACGGCTATCTTCTCACCATGACCGCATGTAGCAGAAGGGGCAAGGGAGGAATATGATACCTCTTTTATAAGGGCATTAATCTCATTCATGAAGGCTCCACCCTCATGACCTAATCACCTCCCAAAGGCTCCACCTCATAATACAAATTGGGAATTAGGCTTCAACATATGAAATTTGGGGAGACACAAACATTGAGCCCATAATATTGTTAAACTCTTTTAAATAAAGATTTATCTTCACATCTTCTCAAATAAGAAAAGGGGCTATCTAGTAGTGTGGGTACTTATCAGAAACAGGAAGTTTTACCCAAGAATTCTTAACGGAATTAAGGAATAGGCGGGTTAAATGTGCATCACTGTCCAAATGAGTTAGGAAAAGAGGTCTCCTTGATGTGTTCGGTATTAGCTTTCTTGAAATCAGAGAGAATATTGAGGAAGATATCTTGTTGAGTAGCCAATGATTTCCTGATAATTAATAATAATAGCTAATCTTTATAGAGGTTAGGCATTATTTTAAGAGTTTTGTTTTAAATCCTTGTATTAACATTACTACGTGAGACAGAGAAGCCACATATCTTGTCCAAAGGCACACAATCATTGCATGGGTGAGTTAGGATTCAAATTCATGGGTTCTGACCCCAAGTCCATGATTTTAGCCACTATATTGAGTTTTGACTTTTTGCTAGGAGATAAAATTGCAGTGACTTCTCCAAAATTCGTGTCTACTTCTGAGAAGTCCTGAGGCTTTCTTGAAATGTAATTAAGGTTATGCATATTTCATAAATAAAGTTCGAACACCATAGCCTCTGGAAAACAATGACACTGCAAGAGTTGTGATAATAGGGGAAGGCCATCCTGACCTAAATCTGGTAATAAAAGTAATGTCACAGATCTACCACATGTCCCTAATGGGTGACACAGCACCATTCCAGTAAACATCTTAGTGTCTAAAGGGCACCTTGGTTGAATTAGAAAACAGTTCCTTTTTCAAGGAGGGTGGATGCACCACCTTGCATTAGTCCCCTAGGCCTAAATGCTTTTGCAAAGTGAACAAATAGCAGTGGTGGGGTTGGGGTGAGAGAATTTCAAGAGGCTGAAAGAAAGCACAGAAAGCCCCCACTGTGAGCCAGGTAAAAATCTCAATTCCCAGGTCAGATAACTTCCCAAAGCAAATCTTGTTGCCTGCCTTTAATGTATTTTTTTTTTATGCTCCACAGATGTCCTTTCTCATAAATTCCAAAGTATCTGCATGTCCCAAGGTGAGCTGGTATCTTTATTACCAGCAGTTTGCAGGCAAGGATCTGACATTAAAAAAAATATGGCACTGGACTTCCCTGGTGGCGCAATGGTTAAGAATCCACCTGCCAATGCAGGGACACAGGTTCAAGCCCTGGTCTGGTAGGATCCCACATGCCGTGGAGCAACTAAGCCCGTGTGCGACAACTACTAAAGCCCGCGTGCCCAGAGCCCGTGCTCCGCAACAAGAGAAGCCACCGCAATGAGAAGCACACGCACCACAACAAAGAGTAGCCCCTGCTCGCAGCAACTAGAGAAAGCCCGCGCACAGCAACTCAGACCCAACGCAGCCTAAATAAATAAATAAATTTATTTTTAAAAAAATGGCACTCACTTTTGAGAGTGTGACCCGATTTTCCAACTCTTTGCTAATCTTCCAAATTTCCTTTGCTCTTTTCACATCTGCGCTCTGGTTAGCACACAGGTGGGCTCAGGAGACACTTCCGGATCTTTGGACTTCTTGCTCAATTGGAAAAGGACACATTTTCTCTGCAGATTGTCTCATAGAGACACTGCATCTGTCTAAGACTAGAAGAGCCTCCAGAGAACTGACTTTAGCTGTTTGTCAGCTAACCCATTTTACACGCTTCCAGGGGAGAAACAATACACATCATCTCTACAGGAGGAAGCAGGAGAGATATTGGTTCTGGGTAAATATCTCCACAGAAATTTATGATGCTGATGGGAAACTTAAGCCCCTTTAAAGTAACTGCTGGTTTGTGAACAAAGGGAGCAATTTCTTACCACCTCATTTCTGTGCCTTCCCTCATCCCCTTCCTGAGGGAGAGTGGCCATAATCCAGTGGTCTCTCCATCTCTCCGTCCTCAATGGCACTAGCTGTGGAAAATTCCGATAGACCATCAGTTCTGTTAACTTGAGCAGATTCGTGTGCTTTTAGATACATTCTTGCGGTGGGTACACATAAATCCACTATGTGACTTACAGAGACTATGAGTACTCTACCCATCCTCCATTTTCTCATTCCTCTTCCTAAGGGATCCCCTCTATCTTTGGGGCTAGCAATGCGCCAGGTAAAAGACATTTTCGGTACCCTCTACCAGATGGGAGTGGCCAGCTGACTAAATTCTGACCAATGAGATGTGAATAGGAGTCGTTCAGAGGGACTTCTGTGAGCACCAAAAATGAGAGAGAGCCTGGGAGCTCCTTTCTGCCCTTCTGTCTTTCCTCCGTCTTTAGACCTCAAACTTCAGCATGAAGACTTGGAGCTTCAGCAGCCAGACTGAACCACGAGTCAACCATGAAGGAGAACTTTTGAGCCAAGTGTGGCAAAGAAGAAAGATGAAGGATTCTAGTTTCTTGACAACTGAAGAATGGCCATATCAGCCCTGAACTGCCTACCTCTAAATTTGTTTTATCCAAGAAATAAAGTCCTATCTTATTTTAGCTAAGGTTATTTTGTTTGTCTATTCTATGTAGCAATACCTAACGCTACAGGATACATTACCTCTGTGAGGAGAATGTGCCACTGATACTTTCTCCTAACAGATGGATTCAGGTTATCTGCCACTGTGAATTTGTTAATGTTCTTTAGGTGAAAAGTGACAAAAGCCAACTAGAGCTAGCTTATGCAGGAAACAGGAATTTATTTATTTATTTGCGGTACGCTGGCCTCTCACTGTTGCGGCCTCTCCCGTTGCGGCGCTGGCCTCTCACTGTTGCGGCCTCTCCCGTTGCGGGGCACAGGCTCCGGACACGCAGACTCAGCGGCCATGGCTCACGGGCCCAGCCGCTCCGCGGCATGTGGGATCTTCCCGGACCGGGGCGCGAACCCGTGTCCCTTACATCAGCAGGCGGACTCTCAACCACTGCGCCACCAGGGAAGCCGCAGGAAATGGGAATTTATTATGAGGTATATGTGTGTCTTACAGAACCCAGGACCACAGAGCCTCTGGAAAATGCTGGACCCAGGAACTGGAAAGCTACCTGGCATTTCTCTGTAACTTCTTTCTGTTCTTTTCTGTACATCTGCTTCTTTCTTCTGGCTTTCTGCAGGCTGCCCTCCTCTGCTTCTCTGGACTACACAGTCAATAAAATGATAAGTGTATTGTTGTTTATCCACACAATAAAATGTTAATCAGCAATAAGAATAAGTTACAAGTATATATAAAAATATTGATGAATCTCACAAGTGTAATATTGAGAGCAAAAAGGCCAGACCAAAAAAAAAAAAAAAAGAATATATACAGTATGATGCCAGTTATATAAAGTACAATGGAAATATTACTTCCACTGTTGCAAGCCAAGAGACTGGGGTAAGGCAGTAACTGGAAGAAAACAGGAGAAGATTTTCTGGGGTTCTAGGAATGTCCTGTTTGTCCAAGACATGTAACCTGAGTGCTGGTTACAGGATGTATTCAATTTATAAAAATTAATCTAGCTCTGTCTTATATAAATGTTTCTATTTGTATGGCATACTTCAAGGAATATTTAAAAAGTGGTCAAATAAAAGCTAAAAAAATATATGTTTAATATGGTAACTACCGCTTCTCCACAACTAGACTCTTTTTAATTCTTTACTAATATATTCTATATTAACTTTTAATTCCTTAAGCCACCACAAATCATTTTTTAAAGAACACAAATGAACAAATAAATGCATAAGAATATAGTTTATTAATTGCAAAAAAATGCAAGTGACATTCTACTTATTAAATTTAATTTGATTTACCAGAAAACAGGTATTGGGTCATGTGCAGTCCAAGTATATAAAGAGACATGCTAAGTTTAATTTTGAACTATCCTATCTTCAACTATAGAAATGATGAAAAGGAGAACGGCAGGCCCTTGGCTGGCCAGTAGGGGGCATGCTTTGGAAGGGCAATTACTTATGACAACATTCTTCAAATCCCAAGACCTAGGCAATTCATAACTCGTATGCCTGTCCTGGCCGGTTTGTGACCTCTCCAGGGTTTTCTTCACAATTAAGAAAAAAAAATTTACTAGATCCCTTTTCTCTTAATGACAATCATAACTTCTAAATCACACTCTACTTGTTTCTTCCTTCAAAGCCGCCTCTTGAAATGACCCTGATTTAATAAATTGGGAGATTCTATTTGGTTTAAGCATTGAACTCATGCAGCTCAGAAATTGAGGGACGGACTGGTTTTCATCAACTTCTCCACCATAGTCCAAATGGCAGCAGGACATATTTTGACTGGTTCCCATTTAACGTTTCTGAGTAATCAACAAAGCAGACAAACGAAGGAGGGTTTGTTAGCACTTTGTTCTCCTCAGAGGCAGCATGCTGAATAAATGCCTTTTTCCCTTTGGAAAAAAATTTTACTAGTAACCATAGCAATAATAATTCCATCTCCAAGTGAAAATTATATTGTTATCTTCGTTGGCAGCCCCGGTTTCTTTCCTGTCACAAGGAGACAGAAGGCAGACACTGTCTTGAAGTCTATAAAAGGCTCACCTAAGCAGGACGGAGAGCAGCTGTTTTCTCTCTCAGCTGAGAACAGAACCAGAGAGTAATGGCTTAACCACAGAATGAGGGGCTTAAGCTAGATATGAGGAAGCGCTTCCTGGCTGTGTGCTGGACAGGTTGTCATGGGAGTTTACAGATTCCTTTTCTTTAGAAGCCTTTAAAAATAGCTTAGATGATCAGTGCCTGGAATGGCAGACATATGCCCTGCTTTGCCTATGTCCATAGCACATTTACTCTATTTTTGTAGGTCCAGCTGTGCCTTTACTAGACTATGAAAGCAGAGGCAACCGGGCCACTTCATCCCTGACTACCGGCACCAGACATAAAACATGGGCTTGTAAATGCGAATAAATGAGTGAAGTTTGGATAAAATGATTTTGCCATGATCAGTTACAGTCCCATGGTTTGGGGCTAGTTAAATATTGACCCCATGGCTATTTTCCTGCAGTCATTTAATGAAACAAGATTTGACCAGATGCACACCATTTGGTCAAAAGCCTCTTTGAAGAATTACTGAGTTCAACTCCCTTCTTCTGGATTGTTAACTTTGTCCACTTGATGACTCAACACAGGGTTTTGAAAAAGAAGGAAATGTTCTCTGAAGTGGGAGTTGTGTACTGTGTTTCAGAAATTACTCAAATATACTTGGAGAAAACAGCTTATAGGAAGGACTTTAACCAGAGTGAAATCCAGACATTCCTCTTCCAGTCCAACTCATTCTCTCTCATCGAAGGAATGTGCTAACCTTTGGAAAAGTGCTTTCATTTAAAAAGTAATGGTCAAAACCTTGCTCATTTCTTCAGCCACAATATTTTACCTCACAGTTGACATTTATATGCCAGCAACTCATTTGTTACAAATTCTAATTGCAGAGCAACAATCCAAAAAAGGCAACGCAAAAGGCAAAAAAAAAAAAAAAGGGAGGTGTGCTCAGAAACCCTTTGAGATCCCATCTAATTAAAAATGCAAATTAAGAAAGAAACCTCAAGTCAATGCTCCCCTTCAGTATTTTCAAAGGCACCAATTACAAGTGACTCATTGGGAAAGGGGCTGCCTTTAATTTTAAGTCTAATTTCTCAACAATAGCCCATTGGCAGGAAATTAAAGTGACTACCAGCTCAGTAGTACAATTAACACTTCAACATTTGTTAACCAAACTTTACTCATTCCTGTTTCGCTCTTTCTCTAGCAACCACTAATGCAGACAATTTTCTAGTGAATTTTTCTGAGATTTTCCAGTTTTAAGCAATCTCATCTCTGAACTAACCCACCCCTTCCTATGAAACCATATTGAGGAACATTCCAGAAAAGAAAGAAAACAACTTCTTGATAGAATCTCTTTTCTAACAATACTTCAGAAGGCAAGATAGGAAAGTATGTTACTAAAGAACAAAGGTCTTCAGACAAGAGATGTAGGTTCCTTGAAGGATTCTTGCTAGGTTTGGGTCTGTGTTAATATAGATACATATCATATGTCAAGGTCTTCATTGTTGTCCTGTCCTCAGGGATTAATTCATGATTTATGCATTATAATTTTTATTATGATAAGAAGTATCATGAGTTATGGAATAGAATTGTTTTAAGTCTAGGAAATGGAAGAGAAATGCAAGAGATTATGTAGGCCAATCTCTTCAGTTTAGAGCTCACCTCATATAAATTGAGCACCTATATCAGTCAGGATTTAACCAGGAGATAGAAACCACACAATAACTTGAACAAGGAAAATTTAATATGAGGAATTATTAATTATAACAGGGGATTGGCTAGTAAGAAGTGAAGAGCTCTCTAAACAATATAGGAGAGCAGATACAAGGAACAGCCACCACCACCACTAGGCTGATATGGCGTGCTCAAAGGAGATGCCTTTCTCACCACCGCAGAGCTGAGATCCAGAGAGGGTTCTGGATAATGAAGAATTCACTGAAGTGTCGAGCAAGTAGACTTTGCTAGGAATCTGTCCTCTAGGATACCAGACGAAGCTGTTAACAGGGACATCCTGCACCTCAGAACTTGCTGAAAAATCCCATAAAAGATCATTCAGGGAAGCTTATGACGGGGAGGTGCCTTGCCAGTGTGCCCCTTTGCAAAGATGCTTGAGGGGATGCTGGGGTAAGCTGTGACTGGGCATGCTACAGAGGCTGGGTGCTGGAGAGGCCACTGGCTGCAGGAACCAAGCTCAGAGTAATCTGCCCATGTTACACTGGAGGAGCTGCCTGTGCTGAAGGCTCTGGGCATGGGGAAAGCCATGTCCACTGCAGAATCTGGGCACTGGGGAGCTGTGCACACTGCAGAAGCTGGGCACTGGGGAGCCGTGCACACTGCAGAAGCTGGGCACTGGGGAGCCGTGCACACTGCAGAAGGTTGGTACCAGCAAAGCTGTGCATGATGCAGGAACTTGGCCCTGGAGACGACACTTGCATTGTAGAAGTCAGGCACTGGGAAAGCTGCATTTGCTGCAAGACAGGCAAAGAAAGCACAAAGAACTAAAAAGGAAAATTCTATCCTCTACAAATGTCTTTCTGGCCTCCTTTACTAACAAAATTTTTCCTGTGTTAGAGGACAAAGAAGAAATACTTAAAGGGTCCACCTCCATTTTCACAAAGCAGACAATGAAGTTTTGATTTGGAGCTGAAATGATAGAGCAAAACTGAGAATGGAACTAAGGTGAATGGAAGTCCAAAGGATCCATGAAAATGAGATGAGGTTTAAGGCAATGGGATGAAACTAGAGGCAGGAACATGCCAAAACAGAGCAAATGGGTTCCAAGTAGAGGTCAATCATTCCCTGCAATGAACATCACCACCACTGGTTGCAGGGTGACTGTGGCCCACAGGTGGAGAGAGAGTGGCTAAAGGTATGCTCTGGTTCAAACAGGTTAAGACATTGGCCAAGCTAGAACTAGAACCTATCTCCCTTGACTCCCATTTCTGTGCTCTGTCTACACTTGTCACCACCATTCATAAATTCTAGAGTTGGGCAACAATACACAAAAGTAAACGGAAGAGCTGGACCACGGAGCCTTTTATCTGTTGAAGAAATCAGGGGACATAAAAGTGGAAAGCATTGATCATGTTTAGTTTGGGTAAAATACTTGATATTTTTAAAGTACTTCCCTTGTGCTTCACGAACCTTCTTGAGTAGGTATGTGATAAACATTCAAGAACCCTGTTCACAGACAGAGTTTCACATTGTCACTGATGTTAAGGCCTTCTAATGATGGATACTCGGCCTTTACTGAGCATCAGAATCATCTGGAAGACTGTTTAAAAAAATACTGATGCCTGAAGCGATTTAATAACAATAATAAGAGTCTGTAGAGCTGGGGCCTGTGCATCAGTATATTTGCAAGTTCCACTAGTGATTCTAATTCAAATCCAGGATTGAATATCACTCATATCCTGAATATAGCAGAATGACACTGAGAAAGAGAAAAAGAAATGTAAACGTCTCTTTCTGTGGAATTTACTCTCCAATGGGATTCTGAGAACAGCTCCTTTTACAGAGCAATCGCCCACTGGGATGCATTGCATGGTGCCATCCCAGCAAACATTTTGAACTCAAAGCTAGTTAAGGGTTTAGTGACTCTGCCGAAGAGACGTATAGGCTTCTAAAGCTCTGCATGCCGAGAACCAATGAGACACGGAAGACTGGCATTCCTTTGCTGGAAAGGGAAACGTTGTAATTCTGAGGCTGATCCACTCATTGGCCTTAAGTAAATGAGGTGTGCTCCCGACCACTACCTAAGGGTAAGATTTTAACTAGGAAATCCTAATCTTCAGTGACATATGTGATGGGGAAAAGCAATGAAACATCCTTCAGCTTGGTGATGGGTGAAGCCCTAAAGACTCAATCTGGTCTTGATGAACATCCAAGAATCTGGATGCGCACACCCCGCGGAGGCAGGGGTTTCTGCCAATGATGCTGGTAAGGAAGTCTGTGGCTTCTCGCAGTGTCAGATTTGTTCAGTTTGGGTATAAACAAATACATTAATTTCTGTCCTGGGGTATAAACAAGCAGGTTCTCTTGTATCCAGATGCCATCACTATCTTTGAAACTAGTTGTATATCTAAGTAGAAACAAAATTTTACTTAACCTTCAATATTCCCTATGTCATATCATTCCATATTATTTAAAGTAAGTCCCTTTACCTTTGTGAAAGAAAAGTAAAATAAAATTCAGGTTTCAAACAAGATAAAATTTTTTTAAACAATTATTATGAAAACTTTCAATTCTATGCAAAGAATAGTATAATAAACTCTATTGTATGCATTATCCAACTTTAACAATTATCAACTCCTGGCAAAGCTTATTTTACCTGTACATTTGCTCACTATCCCAACCCCACATTCTTTTGAAGCAAATTCCAGACATCATATTATATCATCCATAAGTATCTGAGTATATAATGCTTAGAATAAGGCATGCAAATTCAAAATGTAACACATAATATATTTTCATAGCTAAAATATTAATGATAATTACTTAATACCAACTAATAGCTAGTGTTCCAACTTTCAGTTTTATCAATGTTATATCAATTGTATCAATTTTTTACATTTTGTTTAAATCAAGATCCAAAGAAGATGTATACATTGCAGTTAGCTGAAATGCTTCTTAAGTTTCTTTCACCTTATGAATTCACTTGATCTGTTTTTTTCCCTTGTAATTTATTTGGTGAAGAATCTGGTGGCTTGTCCTGTAGGGCTTCCCACAGACTAGATTTTGCCCATTGCACCTCCATGGTATCCTTTAACATGTTCTCCTGTCCTCTGTATTTTCCATGATTCAGTTGTTGGATATGTAAGTTCAAGATCCAAGAAAAGTCAAATGGCACTAACTACTTCTAACAAAATAAAATTAATGTTCTGTTTTTACAATCAGAATTTCAGAAACCCAGCCTTAGTTTGGAAGCCTAGTGCTCTGTCTTATTCAGTTTTTCTTCTGAACTGTCACCACGTCAAGCTACAAAAGCATCATAGGGTCGTGGCTAAGAGTCTGGATTCAGGAGTCAAACTTCTTGAGTTTGTATACTGGCTCTGCTCCTTACTCACTGTGATTTAGGTAAATTACTTTCTGCCTCAATTTCCTTGTCTGTACATGGAAGATACTAGTAACATGTACCTCATAGGATTGTTGTGAGGATTAAATGAGGTTTCACAGTGTAAATCACTTAGAACTGTGTCTGCCATGTTAAATACTACATAAGTGTTTTTTAAATTAAAAATCAGTATCTAAAATACTAGGCCTCCTAGACTTAAAAAGGCAATGAGTATGAAAAGTATCATCAGGTGTATCTCTCTAAGCTGAGTAGCAAATAAAAACTGGGCTCAAAAAGATTGGTTCAGCAGTAGACACAGAAGCTCCCTTAGGCCTCCAAGTTGATAAGGCTTTGACCTAGCAGGAGATAGTTTGTATTCTGCCTGCCCACTAACGGTGACGGAAGGGAATGATTCCCTGCACAGAATAACTGTAAAACGTCTATGGCCTGGATTAAGCCCTTAGGTTGAAAGGCCATAATCAAAGCAATTTCTGAGAGTTCCATTAATAAGCTTTTCTAGAAGCTGCCAAAGTCCAGCTACGGTAATTATCTAGTTAGTTTGCTGAATCAGCTAGTATAAGCTTCCCCAGTCCCATTGCTAATTAGGCTCCAGCCTCTCATTTCATTAATAAGCTTCCAGTTCATTTGCATGTGAGGAAAAATTGTGGGTATGGAGGAATTTAATAGAAACCCATATCACCTTCAACATGTGTCTTTTTTATTAAAATATTTAACCTTTTATTATGACTCAGAAACATCTGTCAGTATTACACTCTATGAAAAGACATGATGAATTCAGCATTTGCAGACAGTTCCACAGTCCCTCCTCCTCACAACTGGCCTGTTCCTGATCAAGTAGCAGGAAGAAAAGACGAATGAATATGATTAACTCAGTGTTAGAAATTTGCACTTGGAAGAAACTATCTGGTTCCATTCCTTCTTTTTACAAATTAGGAAACCAGGGCCCCCAAAGGTGGACTGATTTGCTCAAAGATGCATAGAGCTGGGGCTAGAGCTCAGGGTGCATTGCCTCTGACCCAGTTCTTGTTATTCATGAGATGTACCAGACCTGCAAAACACCTGATGATATTACCTGACAAATAACAGTAGCCTGTTACCTGGTATTGGGCTAACTTCTCTCCACTTGCATCTGTCTTCAAGGAAGAAGAATATAATTATTGTCCCTTCAATCCATGTCCAAGAACTGTTGATTTTATCTCCTTAATTAAGTTTATGTGGTATGCAGAATTTTGGCCCCCAAGTCCTTTGCCCTCTGATGGCATGCCCATGGTTATGTTATATTGCGTGGCAAAATGGACATGGCATATATACTTAAGTATGTTAATCAACTGGCTTCAAGAGGGATTATCCTGTATTTTCTAGGTGGGCCCAATGTAATCACATGAGCCCTGAAAAGCAGAAAAGGAAGAAGAGGAAAATCAGATGCAGCAGAAGGGGAAGTGGAAGATTTCAACCATGAGGAGAAATTGATGCACCATCAGTGGCTTGAAGATGAAGGAGGTCATATGTCAGGGAAATGGAAACTGTAGTCCTACAACCTCAAGGAACTAAATTCTGTCAATGACCTGAGTTGAGTTTGTAGGCAGAGTCTTCCTCAGAGCTTCTAGATAAAACCCTGGCTGGCCAAATCATGACTTCAGCCTTGACAGGCCTTGAGCAGAGAACCCAGCTGAGCCGCTCTGTGCCAGGACTTCTGACCCCCTGTGAGATACTAAATAGGTGTTGTTTTAAGCCTCTAGGTTTGTGTTAATTTGTTAGAGCAGCAAAAGAAAATGAGTACAGCTTGAATCCATCTATTTTGCTCCATCTCCATGGCCACTACCCTGATCTAGGCCATCTCTCTCCTGGACCACCGAAGGAGGTGGTCCTAATCTTCAGTGACATATGTGATGGGGAAAAGCAATGAAACATCCTTCAGCTTGGTGATGGGTGAAGCCCTAAAGACTCAATCTGGTCTTGATGAACATCCAAGAATCTGGATGCGCAACTCTTCTCTCCATATCCCTTTACTAACAAAATTTTTCCTGTGTTAGAGGACAAAGAAGAAATACTTAAAGGGTCCACCTCCATTTTCACAAAGCAGATAATGAAGTTTTGATTTGGAGCTGAAATGATAGAGCAAAACTGAGAATGGAACTAAGTTGAATGGAAGTCCAAAGGATCCATGAAAATTGAACTAAAATCCCATTTTAGTTCAATGCCAACTCTTCTCTCCATATCCCTTCTGACTCATGTTTTATAAACTACACTGCAGTCCAAATCATTTTTTCTCGAACAGAAACCTGACAATATGACTCCTGCCCCAAAACCCCCACACACGTACCCTCTCTAAGACATCTTAATACTGTTCAGTGTCTTCCCCATGGCTTTTAAACAAACCTGCTTAATGTTCCCTCAGTCTCTCACTCTCAGTTTGAATGCCGCTTGTGATGCACTAAGTCTGCTTGCATTCTTAGATACTTCTATAGCCCTGTATGTTTTCCTTCAATGCATTTTTCAGTTTGGGGACTTCGCTGGTGTTGCAGTGATTGGGATTTCACCTTCCAGTGCAGGGGGTGCAGGTTCCACCCCTGGTCAGGGAGCTAAGATCCCACATACCTCGGGGCCAAAAAACCAAAACATAAAGCAGAAGCAATATTGTAACAAATTCAATAAAGACTTTAAAAATGGTCCACATCCAAAAGAAATTAATTAAAAAACATTTTTCAGTTTGTAACTTTAATTCTATCATTATGTGATTATCTATACTTCAAATCAGAAAGTCAGCCCCATAATGTATCATAGGGTTTTTCTGATTGAGATAATATAGCTAAAGCATTTATCACAAGCCTAGAAGATAATAAGCACTCAATAAACACCAAATAGTATCATATATATACATATCATGCTATTATGTGCAATTATTAGGATACCCACCCAGGATCACAGAAAAGGAACCCCCAAATCTTGCCTGGTGGGAGAATTTGGGAAGAAATACTCCCAGGAAGGGTTTTAAATGATGAGCAGGATTCAGCCAGGTGAAAGAGTGGCGGGAGAGGAAAAGACCTTCCAAGAAAAGGCGATAGCATGAGCAAAAATATGGAAATGAGAATAACATAATAAATGTGGGGAATGCTGCTTCTGGCATTAGTAGTTACACAAATCCCATAATGGACATGCTTTGTCAAAGCAGGTGCGCCAATGTCTGCCTGGTGTATAATTTGGCATGTATGCATGCCCAGTCAATGAACTGATTATCACCACACGGAGTTCCTGGTGCCCTTTTTCTAACTTGGCATCCTCTGCAAGTGCACCAAAAGGACCTATCTAAGTCTGGCATGGAAATATGGAGGAATTGTGAATGACAGGGTCTTCAACTCTCTGACATTAGGTTGTGTTTTTTTTCTTTCTTCAATTGATCAACAAATATCTATTGAGCTCATCTCTGGACCAGACTCTGGAGAATGCAAGAGAAGTCTAAGACTTGATTCCTACTATCAGAATCATAAAAAATATAATTAAAGAGGCAGTATAGATATATATACAAAATAACGAATAACTCAAGTTAACATATGACCGATGCTAGCCCATAACCAACAGTCATTCTCTCCTTCTTTTCTCTCCTTCCTCCTTGCTGACAGAACCCCAAGTTTGCTCAAATATGACACAGATCACAACATGCTCTGGGAATGTATGTCCCTACTCCAGCTTCAAGGAAGAAACTGTGATTGGTCTATGTTAATCACAAAAACATTTCACTTCTTACTGCCAGTGATTGGTCTAGGGTGAAGCATGTGAGTTTCTTCTGGACAGTGAGACATAAAGGAAAGTCTCTTGGGGAGCAGAGATATTCTTTTCTGCAACTTGTTTTTTCATGTGTGAGATGGTATTATGTGTGACTGTGGTACCTGGAGTCATTTTGCCACCATGAGTCAATAAGCCTAAGGACAAAAAACCAACACACTGAGGATGGCAGAGAGGAGAGAGAGAGTGAGCCTGGATTCCTGACGATATGTTGATTTTCTGCAAGAAGCTTGGTATTATCCATCTCCAGAATTTTGTTATGTGAGATAATTACATTTCTTTATTGTCAAAGCCATTGTTGACCATTATTCTCTTTGTTAGAGTCAAATACATCCTAACTGGCTTGGCATATATGAGAGACACATTGCAAAGAATATGGAATTTGCAGTCATGAGAGTTAATGACAGAGGTTCAAATTCCAACTCCATCCTTAAGACTCTCTGGGCCCTTAGAGCAAGTGTTAGGGAAAAGGCACTGTGCTAAATGCATGGCAGGTACACAAAGATAAGGAAGCTACTCCCAAAGATTTTGTAATCCAGCAGGCAAAGACATACATCATTTTTAAAACACTATCTAAATTGCAAGGCAGAATGGAATGTGCAACTGGAAAAGAAGAGCTGAGATTCAACAAGTATGTACCATTTGGCCAAACTGTGTGTTTATGGACAATGTCAGTCCTGACCTGATAGGTAAATGCCTACGATATACAAGCTTTTCAATACTTTGAATATTACAGATGTGAAAGACATCACACTTTGGAAGCACAAGAGAAGGAAAGTAGAGCATTTGAGCTGCATCTTGAATGATGAGAAGGACTAATACAGAACAGGAGCAAACCCATTTCAGGTGAGGAAATAGCAAGCACACAGGTCCTGAGGTGTGAAAATGCAGAGTAGGTTCCATTGGGTAGCCACTCATTAACTGATGTGATCTGATAAGTGAAGAATTGTACACATCATACACATTGGAGGAAACTCAAGTTTGCAAAAGACATCATTTATTTGAAAAATATCAAGGTAAGATCCTTTGAAACATATTGTACTAGTAAAATTATGCGTTTGTTTACAAATAATGACAGAATTTTCATCGTGTTGGCAGAGTAGAGATATAGAAAACTAACGTTATAATCACTACCATGAAGAGCAGTCAGAATCAAAGAGCAGGTTCCTATAATTCTAATGGCAATCAGTGGTAAAGCGAAATTCGACTTGCATATACTTTTTGAATAGTTATTTTTAAAATTTTAAATAGCATTAAATAATATTTTAGATTTATAGCAGAATTGCCTATATATGTATATAATATATACATATTGCAAAATATAGTATGAGTCCTCATATACCCTTCACTCAGCTTCCCTGAATGTTGACATCTTAAACAATTATAAAATCTACAAAACAGCCTTAGGGCAAAGTGGAGAGATTCCTGCAAAGAGGATCAGTGCCGACCAGCACTCAGCAGCTCGAGAGGCTTGTCTGCTCACCCACTGGGGTGGGTGGGGGTTGGAAGCTGCGGCTCTGGCTTCAGAGGTCAGATCCCAGGGAGAGGACTGGAGTTGGCTGCGTGAACACAGCCTGAAGGGGGCTAGTGCACCACAGCTAGCTGGGAGGGAGTGTGGGTAAAAGTCTGGAACTGCCTAAGAGGCAAGAGACCATTGTTTCAGGGTGCGCGAGGAGAGGGAATTCAGAGCACCGCCTAAACGAGCTCCAGAGACAGATGCGAGCCACGGCTATCAGCGTGGACACCAGAGACGGGCACAAAATGCTAAGGCTGCTGCTGCAGCCACCATGAAGCCTGTGTGCAAGCACAGGTCACTATCCACACCTCCCCTCCTGGGAGCCTGTGCAGCCCGCCTCTGCCAGGGTCCCATGATCCAGGGGCAACTTGACCAGGAGAACACACGACGCACCTCAGGCTGGTGCAACATCATGCCAGCCTCTGCCGCTGCAGGCTCGTCCCGCATTCTGTACCCCTCCCTGACCCCAGCCTGAGTGAGCCAGAGCCCCCAAATCAGCTGCTACTTCAACCCCGTCCTGTCTGAGTGAAGAACAGACGCCCTCAGGAGACCTACATACAGAGGTGGGGCCAAATTCAAAGTTGAACCCCAAGAGCTGTGCGAACAAAGAAGAGAAAGGGAAATTTCTCCCAGAAGACTCAGAAGAGGATTAAATCTCCACAATCAACTTGATGTACCCTGCATTTCTGGAATACCTGAATAGACATCAAATCACCTCAAAATTGAGGCAGTAGACTTTGGGAGCAACTATAGACTTGGGGTTTGCTTTCTGCATCTAATTTGTTTCTGGCTTTATGTTTATCTTAGTTTAGCATTTAGAGTTTATTATCATTGGTAGATTTGTTTACTGATTTGGTTGCTCTCTTCCTTTTTATATATATATAGATATAGATGTATTTTTTCCTTTTTCTCTTTTTGAGAGAGTGTATGTGTATACTTCCTTGTGTGATATTATCTGTATAGCTTTGTTTTTACCATTTGACCTAAGATTCTTTTGGTCCGTTTTTTGTTTGTTTGTTGTTTTGTGTTTTTTTTTTTAATATAGTTTTTAGTGCTTGTTATCATTGGTGGATTTGTTTTTTGGTTTGGTTGCTCTCTTCTTTCTTTCTTTTTTTTTTCTTTTTTTATTACTTTTTATTTTTTTAAATTTTTAATAATTTACTTTTTATTTTAATAACTTTATTTTATTTTATTTTTTCTTTCTTTCTTTCTTTCTTTCTTTCTTTCTTTCTTTCTTTCTTTCTCCCTTTTCTTCTGAGCCGTGTGGCTGACAGCGTCTTGGTGCTCCGGTCAGGTGTCAGGCCTGTGCCTCTGAGGTGGGAGAGCAGAGTTCAGGACATTAGTCCACCAGAGACCTCCCAGCTCCATGTAATATCAAATGGTGAAAGATTTCCCAGAGATCTCCATCTCAAAGATAAGACCCAGCTCCACTCAATGACCAGCAAGCTACAGTGCTGGACTCCCTATGCCAAAAAACTAGCATGACAGGAACACAACCCCACCCATTAGCAGAGAGGCTGCCTAAAATCATAATAAGGTCACAGACATCCCAAAAGACACCACCGGATGTGATCCTGCCCACCAGAAAGACAAGATCCAGCCTCATCCACCAGAACACAGGCACCAGTTCCCTCCACCAGGAAGCCTACACAACCCACTGAACCAACCTTAGCCACTGGGGGCAGACAACAAAAACAATGGGAACTATGAACCTGCAGCCTGCAAAAAAGGTGACCCCAAACACAGTAAGTTAAGCACAATGAGAAGACAGAGTAACACACAGCAGATGAAGGAGCAAAGTAAAAACACACAAGACCAAACAAATGAAGAGGAAATAATCAGTTTACATGAAAAAGAATTCAGAGAAAGGATAGTAAAGATGATCCAAAATCTTTGAAATACAATGAAGAAAATACAAGAAACATTTAATAAGGACCTAGAAGAACTAAAGAGCAAACAAAAAATGATGAACAACACAATAAGTGAAATAAAAAATTCTCTAGAAGGAATCAATAGAAGAATAACTGAGGCAGAAGAATGGATAAGTGACCTGGAAGATAAAATAGTGGAAATAACTACTGCAGAGCAGAATAAAGAAAAAAGACTGAAAAGAATTGAAGAGTGTCTCAGAGACGTCTGGGACAACATTAGATGCACCAGCATTCAAATTATAGGGGTCCCAGAAGAAGAAGAGAAAAAAAAAAAAGGGACTAAGAAAATATTTGAAGAGATTAGAGTTGAAAATTACCCAAATATGGGAAAGGAAATAGTTAATCAAGTCCAGGAAGCACAGAGAGTCCCATAAAGGATAAATCCAAGGAAAAACACACCAAGACACATACTAATCAAAATATCAAAAATTAAATACAGAAAGAAATATTAATAGCAGCAAGGGAAAAATAACATATGAGGGAATCCCCATAAGGTTAACAGCTGATCTTCCAGCAGAAACTCTGGAAGCCACAAGGGAGTAGCAGGACATATTTAAAGTGATGAAAGGGAAAAACCTACAATCAAGAGTACTCTACCCAGCAAGGATCTCATTCAGATTCAACAGAGAAATTAAAACCCTTACAGACAATCAAAAGCTAAGAGAATACAGCACCACCAAACCAGCTTTACAACAAATGCTAAAGGAACTTCTCTAGGCAGGAAACATAAGAGAAGGAAAAGACCTAAAATAACAAACCCAAAATAATTCAGAAAATGGTAATAGGAACATACATATAGATAACTGCCTTAAATGTAAATGGATTAAATGTTCGCACCAGAAGACATGGACAGGATGAATGGATACAAAAACAAGACCTGTATATATGCTGTCTACAAGAGACCCACTTCAGACCTAGGGACACATACAGACTGAAAGTGAGGGAATGGAAATGGGTATTCCATGCAAATGGAAATCAAAAGAAAGCTAGGGTAACAATTCTCATATCAGACAAAATAGACTTTAAAATAAAGACTATTACAAGAGACAAAGAAGGGCACTACATAATGATCAAGGGATGAATCCAAGAAGAAGATATAACAATTATAAATATTTATGCACCTAACATAGGAGCACCTCAATACATAAAGCAAATGCTAACAGCCATAAAAGGGGAAATCGACAGTAACACAATCATAGTAGGGGACTTTAACACCCCACTTTCACCAATGGACAGATCATCCAAAATGAAAATAAATAAGGAAACACAAGTTTTAAATGATACATTAAACAAGATGGACTTAATTGATATTTATAGGACATTCCATCCAAAAACAACACAATACACTTTTTTCTCAAGTGCTCATGGAACATTCTCCAGGATAGATCATATCTTGGGTCACAAATCAAGCCTTGGGAAATTAAAGAAAATTGAAATCATGTCAAGTATCTTTTCCAACCACAATGCTATGAAATTAGTTATCAATTACAGGAAAAAAAAAACCTGTAAAAAATACAAACACATGGAGGCTAAACAATACACTACTAAATAACCAAGAGATCACTGAAGAAATCAAAGAGGAAATCAAAAAATACCTAGAAACAAATCACAATGCAAACACAATGACCCAAAACCTATGGGATGCAGCAAAAACAGTTCTAAGAGGGAAATTTATAGCAATACAATCCTATATCAAGAAACAAGAAACATTTCAAATAAACAACCTAACCTTACACCTAAAGCAATCAGAGAAAGAAGAACAAAAAAAACCCCAAAGTTAGCAGAGGGAAATAACTCATAAAGATCAGATCAGAAATACATGAAAAAGAAATGAAGGAAACAATAGCAAAGATCAATAAAACTAAAAGCTGGTTCTTTAAGAAGATAAACAAAATTGATAAACCATTAGCTAGACTCATCAAGAAAAAAAGGGAGAAGACTCAAATCAATAGAATTAGAAACGAAAAAGAAGAAGTAACAGTTGACACTGCAGAAATACAAAGGATCATGAGAGATTACTATAAGCAACTATATGCCAATAAAATGGACAGCCTGGAAGAAATGGACAAATTCTTAGAAAAGCACAACCTTCTGAGACTGAACAAGGAAGAAACAGATAATGCAAGCAGACCAATCACAAGCACTGAAATTGAGATGGTGATTAAAAATCTTCTGATAAACAAAAGACCAGGACCAGATGGCTTCACAGGGGAATTCTATAAAACATGTAGAGAAGAGCTGACACCTAGACTTCTCAAACTCTTCCAAAATATAGCAGAGGAGGAACACTCTGCAACTTATTCTACAAGGCCACCATCACCCTGATATCAAAACTAGATAAAGATGTCACAAAGAAAGAAAATGACAGGCCAATATCACTGATGAACATAGATGCAAAAATCCTCAACAAAATACTAGCAAACAAAATCCAACAGCATATTAAAAGGATCATACACCAGTCAAGTGGGGTTTATCCCCGGAATGCAAGGATTCTTCAATATGTGCAAATCAATCAATGTGATAAACCATATTAACAAATTGAAGGAGAAAAATCATATGATCATCTCAATAGATGCAGAAAAAACTTTGGACAAAATTCAACACCCATTTATAATAAAAACCCTCCAGAAAGTAGTCATAGAGGGAACTTACCTCAACATAATAAAGGCCGTATATGACAAACCCACACCCAATATCGTTCTCAATGGTGAAAAACTGAAACCATTTCCTCTAATATCAGGAACAAGATAAGTTTGTCTACTCTCACCTCTATTATTCAACATAGTTTTAGAAGTTTTAGCCACAGAAATCAGAGAAGAAAAAGAAACAAAAGGAATCCAAATCAGAAAAGAAGAAGTAAAGCTGTCACTGTTTGCAGATGACATGATACTATACATAGAGAATCCTAAAGATGCTACCAGAAAACTATTAGAACTAATCAATGAATTTGGTAAAGTAGCAGGATACAAAATTAATGCACAGAAATCTCTTGCATTCGAATACACTAATGATGAAAAATCTGAAAGAGAAATTAAGGAAACACTCCCATTTACCATTGCAACAAAAAGAATAAAATACCTAGGAATAAAACTACCTAAGGGGACAAAAGACCTGTATGCAGAAAACTATAAGACACTGATGAAAGAAATTAAAGATGATACAAACAGATGGAGAGATATGCCATATTCTTGGATAGGAAGAATCAACACTGTGAAAATGACTATAATACCCAAAGCAGTCTACAAATTCAATGCAATCCCTATCAACTACCAATGGCATTTTTTACAGAACTAGAACAAAAAATTTCATAGTTTGTATGGAAACACAAAAGACCCCGAATACCCAAAGCAATCTTGAGAAAGAGAAACAGAGCTGGAGGAATCAGGCTCCCTGACTTCAGACTCTACTAGAAAGCTACAGTAATCAAGACAGTATGGTACTGGCACAAAAACAAATACAGATCAATGGAACAGGATAGAAAGCCCAGAGATAAACCCACGCACATATGGTCACCTTATTTTTGATAAAGGAGGCAAGAATATACAGTGGAGAAAAGACAGCCTCTTCAAAAAGTGGTGCTGGGAAAACTGGACAGCTACATGTAAAAGAATGAAATTAGAAGACTCCCTAAAACCATATACAGAAATAAACTCAAAATGGATTAAATACCTACATGTAAGGCCAGACACTATAAAACTCTTAGAGGAAAACATAGGCAGAACACTCTATGACATAAATCACAGTAAGATCCTTTTTGACCCATCTCCTAGAGAAATGGAAATAAAAACAAAAATAAACAAAAGAGACCTAATGAAACTTAAAAGCTTTTGCACAGCAAAGGAAATCATAAACAAGGCCAAAAGACAACCCTCAGAATGGGAGAAAATATTTGCAAATGAAGCAACTGACAAAGGATTAATCTCCAAAATTTACAAGCAGCTCATTCAGCTCATTATCAAAAAAACAAACAACCCAATCCAAAAATGGACAGAACACCTAAATATACATTTCTCCAAAGAAGATATACAGATTGTCAACAGACACATGAAAGGATGCTCAACATCACTAATCATTAGAGAAATGCAAATCAAAACTACAATGAGGTATCACCTCACACTAGTCAGAATGTCCACCATCAAAAAATCTTCAAACAATACATGCTGGCGAGAGTGTGGAGAAAAGGGAACCCTCTTGCACTGTTGGTGGGAATGTAAATTGATACAGCCATTATGGAGAACAGTATGGATGTTCCTTAAAAAACTAAAAATAGAACTACCATACGACCCAGCAATCCCACTACTGGGCATATACCCTGAGAAAACCATAGTTCAAAAAGGGTCAAGCTCCACAATGTTCACTGCAGCTCTATTTACAATAGCCAGGGCATGGCAGCAACCTAAGTGTCCATCGACAGATTAATGGATAAAGAAGATGTGGCACATATATACAATGGAATATTACTCAGCCATAAAAAGAAAATAAATTGAGTTATTTGTAGTGAGGTGTATGGACCTAGAGTTTGCCATACAGAGTGAAGTAAGTCAGAAAGAGAAAAAGAAATACCGTATGCTAACACATATATATGGAATCTAAGAAAAAAAAAATGGTCCTGAAGAACCTAGAGGCAGGACAGGAATAAAGACACAGACGTAGAGAATTGAGTTGAGGACACAGGGAGGGGGAAGGGTAAGCTGGGACAAAGTGTGAGAGTGGCATGGACATATATATATACACTACCAAATGTAAAATAGATAGCTAGTAGGAAGCAGCCGCATAGCACAGGGAGATCAGCTCGGTGCTTTGTGACCACCTAGAGGGGTGGGATAGGGAGGGTGGGAGGGAGTCATAAGAAGGAGGAGTTAGGGGGATATATGTATACATATAGCTGATTCACTTTGTTATACAGCAGAAACTAACACAGCATTGTAAAGCAATTATACTCCAATAAAGATGTTAAAAAAATAGCCTTAGTGTAATACTATTAACTAAAGTATAGAATTTATTTGGAATTCAACAGTTTTTCCACGAATGTCCTTTTTTGCATTCTAGGACCCTATCCAGGACCGCACACTGCATTTAATTATGTCTCATGGTCTCCTCCAATGTGTGACAGTTTGTCTTTCCTTTCTTTCATGACTTTGATACTCTTGAAGATTACTGGTAGGTTATTTTATAGAATGTCCCTCGACTGGGTTTGTCTGATGTTTTCTCATGATTAGATGGAGGTAGTACTTTAGTAGAAGGTGCCACAGAAGCGATGTACCCCTCTCAGTCCATCATATCAGGGGGTACTTGATGACTATATGTATTACTAGTGATATCCACCTCCATCATTTTACTAAGGTAGTGTCTGTCAGGATTCTCCCCAGGAGTAGAATTTTCCTCTCTGTTCCCTTTTCCCAGCTGAAATGACTGTTCCCTAACATCGTAAGGTCAGAAGTGCTTATTGCCTTTCTCCCCAAAGATTAAAGATTTTGTTCTGTCTGGGAGATAAAGGAGACAAATCCAGGTGAATTTCTTGCCCCTCTACAGCTGCTTCTTCTCTTCCCCATGTCTGCCCCGCAGTAGACACTTCTTAGGACTCTTCTGATCTTTTATGAGTGCCTTGTAGCTTCACAGAGAATGAGGCTAGAAGAGATTACAGACTCCTCCAATTTCTGTAGCCCCTTAGGGGTATCACACTATCCCACCAGCCCCAGCCCACACTCAACCTTCAACCATTTGTCAACTATGGCAGCAAGACTCTTTGCACCAGTGCCCAGATGTGTTTGCACCAGGAGAGCATGTTTCTGCCTCTCTTCTTCCCCTACAGGTACTGTCTCTTCTTAGATTTGGGCCGGTTGATTTCTCTGTGATCTTAGCTCTACAGATCCAAAAAAAATTTGAAGTTAGAAGCCTGAAGTCTTCACATATACATGTATTGTGTAAAGCACAGGTAATTTGCACAGGTGACATCCAGTGTCCTTCTTGAGTTTTTGGACACAGAAAGGGAAAGAAAATACTCTGCATTTGGACGCATGCACGTATCATTTACCACCTTTTCTCTTCCGCAGGGCTTTGTTTGTGAGTTTTGGAGGAAAAATAGAGGCTTCTATGTTGTCTATACACACAGAAGAAACATTTCGTAGAAGGATGAAATCAAAAGAAATAGTCTTTGGAGTAAAGGGATCTGGACCCTAATTCTGACCCACAGAACTTTGAATAAATCGCCTAACTTACCTGGGCCTCAAATGTTTTCATCTGTAAAATGGGGATGGTAACACATTAAGACCTGGACCTGGGAGGATTAAATGAGAAAATATTAAAGTGCAAATATTTCTCTAGACCAGGAGGCAGCAAAATTCTTTCTGTAAAAGGTCAGATTTTAGATATTTTAGACTTTGCAGATCATACAGTCTGTCACAACTATTCAGCTCCCATGGCATGTGCAAAAGCAGCTGTGGAGAAGCCCTCAGTGAAAGGGCATGACTGTGTCCCATTTTTGTTTACAAAAACAGATGTCAGACCAGATTAGGCTGCAGGCAGGCAGTCATTTATGATCCCTATGCTGGACCCAGCTTGCTTGGAGACACATTCAAGGTACAATAAAATTACCTGATTCCTCCCTATTTAAGATTCCTTCTTACCCTCAGCCTTAGCTAGTTGCTAGAGTCAGGCCGACATTTCAGTCTGTCCTTCTATTTGAAGGTGAAGACAAATCTTATCTCTGAGGTCCTGCAAACTGTTTTAGTTGTTCATGCTCCATGTGGCCACCTGGTCACAGAGTTTGCAAAAGTGTCATTGCTTCTGCCTAGAGAAGGTCCACACCACTGCCCAGCTGCTGCAGCACCAACTGATGCTGCCCGGGCCTGCTGTTGAATATCACCACCTATTTCTCTGCAGAACCTTGCTTCCATGATGGTTATGAGTGAAGGCTCCTAGACTAGACTCTGAAATTCAAATCCTAGAGATACTAGCTGTGTGACCTTGTGCTGGAAATAATTTCTCTGTTATTTCAGTTTCCTCATCTACAGGATGGGACTCATAAATCTCCGCCTTGCAGAGGGGTTAGGAGGATTAAATGAGCCAATACATGTAGAATAGCTAGAACAATGCATGGCACATGTAATTGCACAATAAATCCGCTATTATTATTCTCTTGGGTAGCATTCTCTATGCCAGACCTGATTTGGGGGTGATGGCATTCTGAAGTCCTTATGAAATTCATCCTCTAAGGAGAGCAATAGCTTTCCATCTCTCACTTCTTACCTTGAATCAGAAACCTCTCCAGGGGTTAACATGTGTACCCAGGACCCTAGACGGACCGCATCCTGCCACAAAATTAACATTCTGAAGGGGGCCCTGAATTCCTGGAGCTCACCTTCCACCTTCTGACCAGGCTCAGGACTGCGTGCTCCTTCTTCCCTCTCCTAAGTCCGCAGGGAGCCATCCTGCTCCCCTTCTGTTTACAACATACACACGGGTTGGCCTCTTTCTTCTGGAAGTGGATCTCCCGGCCCCTCACCCAGCAGACCTGTCCTCTCAAAGTTCCACTTGCGTATGCAACTCAAATTCTGTGAGAGTGTTTTTTAAACTTTTTACTCTATAAAGTGCCTGGGATGTGTTTGCTTCTTAGTAAATGTTCATTCCCTTTCCCTAAACTAAGAAAGCAAAGCAAACATAAATAAGTAAAAAAACATTTTTTCGGCTGGAGGAAAGGTGTTTTTGATTTCTGGACTCAGAATAGCTGAGGTTTCAGGGCAAAAAGGAGCAAGTGGCAGGGGGCAAAGGGCATTATGAGGATCCTAAGTATTTCTTAGGTGTTTTCTGCTGCTGAAGAGCATGAAGTGATGATGACAGCAGTGATGATGATGAAGATGGTGATGGTGACACCCAACGTTTCAGAGCCCTTAGTACGTGCCTGGAACCGGCTCAGGACATACTCAGTCCTCACAATTGCCCTATGAGATGGGCATTGTTCATCCGCATTTTACAGTTGAGAAAAATTAAGGTCAATTCGATCGTGTCCAAGGACACATAGTTAAAGAGTGGTGATTCAAACCCAGATCAGTGTCTTCCTAAAGTTCTTGCTCTTAAGACCCTCCCTCTCCTGCCTGCACAACGTTGTAGCAGGAAGCATGCAGGTGTGTGTTAAATAGGCATTTGGCATCCTCACCCAGACCGTGTGTGGCAGCTCTGCCTGCTGGACCTATACTTCAATGAACATAAGGAGATGTAAGAGTGGACAGCTGCCCGTCAGCCGAGTGACGGATGGGAATCGTGGGGCAGGAGAGTTACATGGCAGGAAACAGAGCCGCAAGGCAAAGGGAGCCAGGGTGGGGCCTCTGGGCTGTGGAGCACGGAGTCAACAGCATCCCGGACACAGGTCAGGTGGCTGTGAAAAGCCTTCTGTTCCATGGCTGGGACACAGACTTGCTGGCTTTCAAAGCACAGTGGCCAGGCTGTGCTGGACAAAAGAATTCAGGCTCAGGTGGCCATCAGGAGACAGAATGTGCTTCCTACTCAGAGCACTGCCGAGATGCACTCTCTGGCTTTGGGAGCAGACTGAGAAGGCCAAGGCCAGTTGGCTTGACCCGAGAACCAGCCTGACAGATGATTTTTCTAGTTTGCAGTGTGTGTGTGTGTGTGTGTGTGTGTGTGTGTGCATGAATATATGTGTGTGTGCATGTGGCTGTGTATATGTACATGTGTGTTAATATGCAGCCGCCGTATGTATTCCTGTGCTCACCACCTGCACATGCCCCCCGTGTAATACCTGGATGCTCAGAAGGGTGAGTTAAATGAACAGACGATTGTGAGCCTGCCAGCCTTCTTTTTGTACGGATGGGTCAGGGCCATTGTTTGGTACTATTAATCTGGGACTCAGGGACTTGCAAATGAACCCAACAGGGTACTGTGGCTTGGATGCCTTCCAGCATGTGGTGTGTAATGGGGGCTGTGTTTCAAAGCCTTCATTGCACTACACTGCCAACTTTCCTGATACCTTGTGCCTTGGTGGACACAGGCAGAGTGGAAGTATGAGACTGGAATATTGCCCAGTGATCTGTTACAAACGTATTTTCAACTGCTGGAGCCTCTGGTGCCTGTCCCTGCAGTGATTGGTGAATGCCATTCCCTTAGGCTCTTGGGAAGCCATATCTACTCTGATTTATACTGGGGTGAAAAAAGCATTGGGCCTTGAGATGGAGGCATTCAAAGACATGAGCATGTTGTCTGAGAATGAAGGACACAGCGGGAGACTGAGAAGGGGGCAGGCATGCACGCTAGAATATGGGGGGGCGTCCCCCTTTCTAGCTCTACAACTGTCTCTATCCTATATTTGTCCCAAAGCCTGGCATCTCTTAGTACCATCTCTCACCTGCCTTTTAGTATCTAGTTTGTGCACTGGGGGGGGTCCTAGAGGACTCAATGACAATATTCACTATCATCGGGGCCACAAAACAAAGTTATTGTGCAGAGGGCTGGGCATAATAAACAGTGATTTGAGGGTATGATATGATTTGAGGGTCCAGAAAGGTCTCTCTGTCTCAGATTATCTACCCTCCTACTCTGATCTATGTCTTCTTACTTCCTCCATTAACCCAGTATTCATCTTAAGGAAATAAATGAATGGCAGGATACAGGGTTCCAGTATGATGTCATCAGCTGCTTGAATTTGCTGGACCGCTGTGATCAGCCCCTGACTTGGTTAAAAGATATCAGAAGTGTCTTGGAGTCAACTAGAAGCAGGGTCATCCTTGCTCTGGTCTTACCTTTTCATCCCTATGTGGAAAACGTAGGTGGCAAGTGGGATAAACCATCAGAAATTTTGGAAATCAAGGGACAGAATTGGGAAGAACAAGTGAATAGTCTGCCTGAAGTTTTCAGAAAAGCTGGTTTTGTTATCGAAGCTTTCACTAGACTGCCATACCTGTGTGAAGGTGACATGTATAATGACTACTACGTTCTGGATGATGCTGTCTTTGTTCTCAAACCAGTATAAACACGTGGAGGTTGAAGTCTTCAGAGTCCACCCCAAGAACGTATGCTCCGGAAGAGGGTCTGCGTTCTCAATTATGTGAAGGGAGGAGCTTTGGGGACTGCCATTCTAAATATCATGTAGGAATTTTAAAAGCCAAAATACTAATTATTTCTTTGTGGTGTGTAAAAGAAATGTTTTTAAAAAACAAAAACCCAACTCTTTGAGGATTTTTATTAACTCTTTACTCAGTAATGCAGGTCACAATCTGATTATGGAAGATATTTTTTATACTTAATTGCAGTAGGGACTCATTCCCAGGCAAAGCAATAGTCGTGACTTCACATGGAACCAATGAATGTGGATTGTTTTTAATAAAATGAAGACTAGCAATAAAGCTGTCCATCCAGTTGTAAATATTGCTTATAGGATACAGCCACTGATACTCTTTCATGTTTAGAAATTCTATTATTATTCTAGAAAATGTTTTTAAGCATGCTAATAAACTTTTTTGGAGATGAAAAAAATTTTAATTTAATTTAGAGCATGTTGTTAATCTGGCAAGGGTCACCTATGAGAACTAACGCATTAGCAGTGCTACATTTCTAAATTACTTAATGAAACCATCACCACTCTTGGCCCCTTGTAGGGACTTGAGAGAAGGGACACATGTTAGGTAACTTCTGATGAGAAGAACTAGAACTCAGAGCATTGCTGTACAACGTGTGTGTGCGTGTGTTGTGCGTGTGTGTGCATGTGTGTGTGTTGTACATCGTGGAAAACAACTGAGATGCAAGACAGTAAGCACATCTTCACGATGAAGAACTTGTAGATTTCTAACAAGAAGAAACACACATGTACACAAGTTAGGTGATATAACCTAGTGTCAACAGTCAGCGAGCAAGCAGCAAGCGAACTATTTTTCAAAGGTCCACTGTCAGATGGTCTGGGATGGTAGGTGTTGATGAGAGTGAACATCAATGGAGGGAAGAAATAAAGGTTGCTTGCCGCCTGTCCCCACTAGCCCAGGAAAGCGATGAGCATAAAGTAAACAAATAATTGAAATGGACACAAATCAATTAGATGCTGACAAACAAAAATTGTGATAGCCCAGGATGAGGTATTATTAAAGATGACTTGTCTGAGCCTTATGTCTTTAGATTTACATTTAAATGTAATTAACACTGAATGGCACTCACTGCTGTTCTTGTTCTGCCAGTGGATGGTGCTCGTTAGAGCACTGTGGAGATGCCAGGAAGCATTATCTCTAGAAAATATTCTCTATTTTCATTCTTTGGTAGTTTGACTTACTTCATTACATTGCATTAGGAGAAAGAGTGTTGGTGCCTCCTGCTGCGTCCCCTCCCACGGCTCATTCCCCAGATGAAATCACCACCAGCTTGTTACATTACAGCCATCTCCACAGCAACCAGTTCTACCACAAGAACACACACTTCGGCTCCTGTGTAGTCCTCTGTTTCCCTCGTTATTTATTACTAAAGGGACTTGGTATGCAAAAATTGTTTGTTGACTTCCTAAGACTTTGGGGCAAGTTGATCCTTCTAATTCCCTAGAGAGATGGCTGTGGAGAAAGGGCAAGGCATGTTTTTGGAGTCAAGTAGACCTGACTCCTTGAATCCTGTTTCTACTCCTCCCTTCTGTTTTCTGTGGCAGGTTTCCCGTAATGAAAATGGGGATCTCAGTACCTCCCTTACACAGAATTGTTTGCAAAGCTTAGACAGTGAATGGACACTTACTGAGCAACTATTATGCTCCAGATGCTTTATGTGTATGACTGTGTTTTACCTAAATGGTAAAAACTATTACTCCAGGTTTTGGTTATCTATTGCTGTGTAATAATCCACTCTGAAATTTAGTGTCTTAAAACAACCATGTTATTGTCTCTTACAGTTCTGTGAGTTGATGGGGCTCAGATGATGGGGCTGGGGTTCTTCTGATGGTTTCTCTTGGGGTCTCTCCTGTGGTACAGTTGGATGCAGTTAGGGATGGAGTCATATGGGCTCAATGGGGATGCTGAGATGGTTGGGTCCTCTCCCCATGTGGTCTCAGGGCCTCTCCAGGAGAGAATTCTTATGTGACTTCTCAGGGCTCCCAAAACACAAAAGTACAGTCTACCAGGCTGTTTAATGCCTGGGCTCTGGATCCCCAGAACAGCACTATTAGTTCCTCTCTGTTCTTTCAATCAGATCACAGGTGGGCAGAAGTTGGATGTGGGAGGGGATTACACAAGGACACGAAAACCAGGAGACATGCTTTATTGGGGGCCAGCTTCAGAGACCGTGTTTCCATTTACTTATGAGAAAGCTGTGCCTCTGAGAGTTAAGAAACTTTCTCAAAGCCACAGAGCAAATAAGAAGTATTGTAGAACCAGGATTCAAAGCCAGGCACCCTGAGTTTCAGAGTTTGGGAATTTTACCTCCACCTCTGTACTGACTTTTAAAAGTCATGAAAAATTCCTAAAATAGTGTCTGGCATATAGAATCTACACTTTGAATCTAATTTTATTTCCTTTCCTCTCTTTTTTCATGTTACCTCATAAGAGTAGGAATCCAGAATTCAAAAACTTCTTTCTTTTTGCAAAAGAAATTTTTTACTTATTTATATCTGCTTTGTTTTTTTGGTTTAGGGAAAGGGAATGAAAATTTACAAACAAGCAAACACATCCCAGGCACTTTATAGAGTTAAAAGTTTAAAAAAACCTCCCACAAAATTTGAGTTGCATACACAAGTGGAACTTTGAGAGGCCAGGTCTGCTGGGTAAGAGGCTGGAAGATCCACTTCTGGGAGGAGAAAGAGGCCAACCCCTGTGTGTGTTGTAAAAAGTGGGCGCAGGGCAACTCTCTGCAGTCTTAGGAGAGGGAAGAAGGAGAACCCAGGCTTTATGCACTCGTTCTCTTACTCCACTCAGTAACCCTACAAGGATATTATTATATTCATTTTACTGATAATAGTCAAATAATTCTCTTATGCCCTCCGGATACCGAAGGTCATTTTTTGCTGGAGAGGAGCTACTATGTGTTGTTCTCTCTACCTCCTCCACAGCCAGCACCTGCTGTTTCACTGAAGTGTTTAAGACCCTTATCCATGGTGTTCCTCTGTACGCTACATGCTTTTCTGCAGTCCCTCTTCTTTATGAGAAGCATTTCTCCCCTCTCACACACAGGGTTGAAAGTGGTCATGGAAATAATGACCGAACAGTGTTTTCTGGAGCAGATGAATTATCAGAATTACCTGGAGGGAATTTTTCTTAAATGCAGACTTTTAAACCCCACCCAAAATTTACTGAACCAGATTCTTCAATAGCAAGACTCAGGCTGGGTGTGGATAAAATCTCCCCCAGGTAATTCTGATGCTCTATCAGGCTTTGGATAACTGCTGTGGGAGTTCAGAGCAGATGTACCCTTGGCACAGGGAATGCTTACACGGGGAAATAGTGCAGAGAACACTCAACTGAAGAAGCTGAGCTCTGTCTGATTTTTAAGGACACATGAAATTCAGATAAGTGGTGGTGATTGAAAGGGCATTCCAGATAGGAGAGCTGGTGTGAAAAGGATAAAGAAGCAGGAAAATGCATGACATTTTGGGAAATAATGAGAACTGTTAGGCAAGGTGTAATCACAGTTCCTAATGCTTCTCTCCATGTAGAGGGGGTTCTGTTGGAGAAAAGTTCTGGTCTCTCTCATCCCCTCACTCATGCTGCCTCAGGGAAGTTTAGGAAAGAAATTGAACATGTGCTCTCCAGCCCCTGCCTTTCCTCCACCTTGGGAGTCAGTTGCTCAGGGGAAGCACAGGTACTGCTCTGCTCCTCTGTGTCATAAGTTTTCAGGGACAACTTCTGCTCCTATGGGATAGAGGATGCCAGCCCCAGCCCAACACTCCCTGAGGCTGAGTGGGTAGATCTAGGTAGATCCCAGGTTTAAACCTGGGGCGTTCGTATGAATAAACCCACTAGGCTGAAGCTGTGGGATGCATTCTTCAATATTAGCCACTTAGGAAAAGAGGTAATATGTTGACCTCCCTTCTGCCTTATTCATTTGTCTTATTTCTCAATTGGCTTAGGACTCAGGCAGGGGAGAGTGGTATTATTTACTGGGTGCCTCAATCTCCAGTAGGAGGTCAGTGCTGGAAACAAAAGATGAGGCCAGATTAGGGAGCAATCCTGGAATGCCAAGACTTCAGGCCAATCATTCTTAAACTTCCTGGGGTCACAAATTGATTTGAGGCTCTGATAAAAGTTGAGAACATTCTTCCCAGTTAAAGGTACATGATCAAAATTATCTGGGCATTATTTAAAAAATACAGATTCCCTAATCCCACCCTAGAGCGCCTGATCAGATTCTTCAATGGTGAAACACAAGTTTGGCATGGGTACAACCTCTCACAAATAATTCTGATGGAGTACCTATTTCAGGCTATTCACAGATTTCCCGAAACCTATTCATGGGCTACTCTCTCCCAGTAGTAAAAGCTCTAGCTTTAGGGCAACAGTGGGGAATTAAAACCTGGACGTGACAAAAGAGACATGGCAGGCATCAGTGATGTGGTTCTAACAGTGGTGTTGGCATTTTGTTTCAATACGCAAACGAAGTCCAGGAAGAATGATAAGGATGAAAAGGGGAAAATGGTCAGCCTTCCTAAATTTTCTTTGTGGAATCCATGGCAGACTTTTGCATGCCTCCAGGACTCTGATGGAAAGAGGCTAACAACTCCTGCACCGGAGAACATTGGGAAACACCAGGATTCTGTTGTTTGGGGTTCCTGTGACCTGGTTCCCATCAGAATCATCTCCAGGACGTGGTCCTCACATTCAGACAATGAGTTAAGAAATAAATGGATGGTGTTATACTTGTCTTTTCTTGTCAGTATTCCTTCTGCCCTTGCATTCACTAAAAAAATTTAAAACCTACCAAATTGCAGCTGCTTCTCCTTTCTTAACCTAAAGGGTATGATGCCAGCAGTTGTGGGAATGGAAACAGGCTAGTCTACCTAGAAATCTCCAGAGCATTGTAGGCTAATACATTAAAATTAAAGAGAAACAGAAGCCATCACTACAAATTGCAACATTATTGTTCAAGCCAAGATCGTCCTAATTATAAACTAGCGTTTTTATAGATGTCACAGGGGCTGTTTTAGTGCCGCTTTGCTGATGCTAAAAAGATAGTGTGGAAATGTGATCAGGGATCCTCATACTACTGTCTAACTGGAGGGAAAAAAAAGTTAATTAGGCTCTTTTTGGCATATTAGTGAAGACAGGCTTATTAGACACATTTACAAGCTAATGATATGCCTATACTCTGCTAGCAAAAAAGTTCATTTAAATAAACTGATTTACAGTTCAGCCATTTTCATCTCTTTAACAAGTACATTCACAATTACATTGCCCACATTTAATTGGTATGGAATCTGAACATTTCCGGAGACCGCACTGTGAGGTATTCATTGTAGGGTGGTCTCTGCTCCTCCTGTCTTCCCCAACCTGTCTGGGACCGCAGGTAGCGCCCCACCCTGCTTGTTGCCCACCTCCTAGGATGAACAGCCTTCATCTGACTAAAGACCTTTGAACCAACAGTGATGGATTTCAGAGCTGTCACTAACGACGAGGGCAAATGTTTGGAGGAGTCGGCGGCAGAGTTGGGGGGCAGGGGCAGGAATTAAATGGTCCGGTTACCCAGGGCCCAGTTCTCCCCCAGCCTCCTGGGGAATGAAGCAAGCACCAAAGGGACTGGGCATTTCCCTCTGCAGTTCAGAAATCACGGGCATCCCTAGGGGGCCTAGTCACCCTTTTCTGAGCAGGACAACCCCTTTTTCCAGCGAAGCCCACTTTCTAAACCACGGTTAGTGATCCTTCAAACAAACGCAGCCATCTGATCCCGTCACAGCAGGAGATCCTGGCTCTATCACAAGAGGCTACTTCAGTTCCCTAAGCCTTAGTTTCCACATCAGTAAGATGGGGATTACTATAGTTCCTTCCTCAAAGCGTGTTTAAGATTAGCTAAACTACTGCCTGTGAAGTATACTTAGCAAAGGACCTGGCCTGTAGTAAATGCTCAATAAATGTTACCTGTTATCATTATCATCATCATTATTATTATCACTATTACTTAATTCCCATGCTTAAAAGTCTTTAATGGATCCTTATTTCTTGCAGAAGAAATCTGACTTATTTAACATGGTCTTTAAAGCTCTTCAGATTCTGCTGCTAATTTCCAATTTCCTCCCCAGCCCCTTCTCCCACAAAACTATGCTCTAGCCACAAAGAACTGCCCACCTTCTGTAAGCATCTCTTTGTCCTTTGCTCATGCCTCTCCCTTTTCCTGCACGGCCCTGTCCTGTTGCTGGGTCACCGAACCCTCCTGGTCCTCCAGAACTTTTCCTCCAGAGCTCAGCTAGAAGCCCTCTAGGCTACATCTTCCCCATTCCTCTCCTTCCAGGCAGAATGATGACCCCTGCCTGATGTATCACACATGCCTCTTTTGGGTATTACTTATTTCACAGTATGAGAGTTATTTGTTTCCCAGGCTGTCTCCCCTGAAGGTACCCTCTTCAGGGACAGAAACCAGGCCCAATTTCTATTTTTATGCCCAGTGCCTGACTAGGTACACTCAGTTTCTAAATGAATTCCAGTGCAATCAAGTTAAATTAAACTGATTTGGACTAAGGTTCCAACTAGATCATTTCTAAGGTGCCGTCTAGATCCAATATTCCATAAGCCCATGATTTTATCAAATGCTGGATGCAACTCCTTTCTCTGAGCTTCAGTATTCTTACCTATAAAATGTAAATGATAATTGCTAACTCACAGGGCTATTGGGAGATGTGAGACAATTCATGTGAAAAGACTGTAAAGTTCAACTGCTACACAAATGTTAATAGCATTGTTTACTTGCTTACCCTTGTTTGTGCTTCTTTGGGAAGATGACAGGATAATAGAAAAGCACATTGTGCAGTTTGATCTGTATTTTTTGTCAATGTTTTGCCCATGCCAATTTCCCATAGTAGAGGTAAGCTCAGTATGATTCCTACCCCAGGGAAAGGGGAATATTTCTTGGGGTCCATTTCAACGGGATGAAAGGGAAGCCTCCATACATTGTAACCTTCATGTTCTGACTCCAATCTCAGCTCTTGCAATAGAAGCATTATGGGAAATGAGGCTTTTTCTACTCCTCTCCTCTAGCTCCCTCCATAATAACAAAGCCCAGTCCATCTTTTTATGATGATAATTATCATCAAAGACATCATTTGAGTTTAATGCCTGAGAATGACTTCGCATGCCAGTGACTAACAATGTTACGGACAATTATTTCTTTCGAAGGTTACTGCTTCACCATCAGGGAAAATGTCACTTTTGTAAGGTAATAAATGTGGTTTATTGGGAGAGTGGATACATTGAGGTCTGCCATTTAATTTGATCACAGTTCATCCCCAGCAATTCTTTGAGATCAAGTCACTCAGGAGCAGTTTCTTGCAAGTCCTTTCCTGAGTGTTTCCTGAATCGCTATGGTCCAGAATGATACCTCCTATTTGTCCGAGAGAACTTTTAAGGAAAAAGACTCATTCACCAAATAGGAGAATTGGGGAAGCACCATCCAGTCAGAAAATTAATGCTGTGCTGTATACATGAAACGGCTCTTTAGCACCTAAAGGTGCAGCTAGGGTGGTATTCCTTGGCAGCCTTCCTATTTGCCCATGCTGAGCTCAGGAAAAGAGACACTCAGGTATGGGAGTGGAAAGGGAGGACAGCTCTTCCTTCTCTCCAGGTCACTGTACATTCACAGCATAGACCGGACGGGACCGGAGAGTCATCCTTCTAGAGGGGCACAGCCTTGAAATGGGGTTGGGAGCACCCAAGAGAGTGAGATACTGCATCCAAGAACTCATAGAGTCATCATTACTTACAGGACACACCTGAGTGTCCAATGCGCCAGGTGTATCACTCATTTATGACATTACTATGATGGACAAGTTCATGAACTATTGCTACGTGTATTTGTTTGGATGTGCATATAATGCATTCATCCCTACATAGAATCATAGCATGTTTATATCAGAAGGAATAAGACTATAACACGCTGGAAGATAGTAAGTCTTTTTCATCTGCGTTGGTAACAGAAAGGCTTGGGTTTAAACCCGACTCTGGCACTTATTGCCAGTTGGAAAACATTGAACAAGCCCCTTAATCTCACAAGCCTTGTCTTTCTCAACTGAAAAATAGAGATGGAATTGGCCCCTCACCATGCTGTTCTGAGAATTAAATAAAATAGTGTCTATTGAGTGGCTGGTGTCTAGTAGGAGCCCAGTTCATGGTTGTTGTCATTGTGGTTGTCAGAGATGATGCTGCAAGAGGGAGGTAGCAGTATTTGCAGTAGTGGCCTGGCACCTAGCACAATGAGGACGCTCAGTTCATTTTGAACTTATGATTGAACACAGACATAGATGAGTGAATCTAGTATTCCTCTTCACATTCCAGAAAAGGGCTTTGAGAAACATAGGAGCTAAACCAACAGCACAGAATCACATAGGTTTGGGCAGAGCTTGACGTATATTTTAGATCGTTTGATCCCCAACGTGGTGCTCTTCCAGTCACCCCTGATCACTACCTCCTTCCCTATACTCCCATCACCTCCCACTCTCCCCAACATATGTGTATGTGTTTGAGACCTAACATACCTGTCTTACAGATAGAGAAACTACAAATTTTGGAGGTGTGTTACTTGGGTTCTCGGAAGCTGATGATGGGAGCCAGGCTGATGCACTGTCTGATCGATTTCACATCTTGCTTCTCATGCTTGCAAAGCCCAGGTCTTAAGGCAAAGTTGAGCTAGAGCCTGGAGCTGAAGGAGGCTGAGCTGGAGCTCACAGCACAGATCACCAGAGACTGTGATTGAATAACATTGGGAAGATACATGATTTTTGCCTCCAAAATCCTTTTGGTTTACGCTTCTCTGTGATGCCCTCCCTCACCTCATTCCTTTGAACTATATACCATGATTTCTACTGTACTAGGAAGAACAGTCACACCAAAAATATGGAGAAAAACAAAAGAAGTTACTTTCTGGCTATTAAGCTTCTGTAAACTTGGCATAAATAATAGGTTTAGAAAAAGAATTGTCTGGTCCATTTTCTAGACACAGAGAGAGAGATGAAAACTAAAATCTCTGAACTAGCAAGTTAGAAGACAATAGGAAAGGAAACAAGAAAGTTAGACCCCAGCTTGGATTTCTGAGAAGGACCCTGTCACCTACCTACCTTGGCCTGTCTCCTGGTCACAGGCATTACTAGGAAATGTAGAACAATCCTGATAGATTTGAAGACCAGGAGGAGATAGGAATCGAGGAAGGCTTCCTGTAAAGAATCTTCACAGGGGTTTCTTACACTTCTGAGGTATCAAGCAGCAGCTGAAGAGAAAGCGAGCCACAAAGTAAGTCAAAGAAGAAAGGGGCTGAGACAATGAACCACGTGCTTCCTGGGGCCCCAGAGTGGCTGGGAGAGCAGCCGGGTTTTCCTCTATCCACTTCCTCCAAATGAGCCAAGGAGTAGATGTGGAGAATATAATGGAGAGAGGAAAGGAATCAGAACACCAGAAGAGGTTTCTCAGTCTTGACAAGGGGTTCCCACAGTGGAAAGCCCTGTGGACAGGGGGCCAATGTGGACGCAGAGATCTCAGTGGAGGCCCACGTGCAAGGATGATGACAACCAAGAAGGAGATGTAGTAAGGTACATCTCTGCACGTGTATGATTACAGATTCCCAGACACCTGCCTCCATCCCAACGTGAATATGCACTCTCAAAATTACAAGCCAACTTGGGAGAAGGAAAGATAAGAGAGAATTTATAATTTACTGACTGTAAACTCAAAATGACTGAATCTACTTTAGGCTGACTAAGTTTGCTTTTCAGGGATCAGGTAAATCGGGGGATAAAAATAGAACTGATAGCTACAAAAGATGAAGTTACATTTCTTAAACCCAAGGAACTGGTTTAATACCTACTATGACTTTTTTGTCTTGTAATACCAGAATATGACAGCCATTGCGCCATATGCCATAATCCATTCTACCGGAACCATATTTCAGAGTCATTTGAATAGGTGTCTTGTGTGCATCAGGGAAGACCAAGGACACAGGCATACACCCAAATGCCCAGAAAACTTTACAAAAGTACTTTTAATCTAGCAGAAGTTTGGTCATGGTAGTGACAATGACATCCGTGATGACTGTAAACACTCCAGATATAAAATCCTCAGGAGTAGAAAATACTTTGAGACCTTAGTATTGATGTAGAACATCTATGGCGTTTTTATCTCAAGGCTTGGAACTGTTTTATCTCCAATCTATACCTCTTTCCCCAACTCCAGATTCATATACTATTGCCTTTGACACCCCTGCTTGGGCGTCTAATAGATATCTCAACTTAGCACATCTAAAACTGAACCTGTGAGCTCCACCCTACTCCCAACACTCTGCCAAACCTACAGAACCTGCAGTCTTCCTCCGCATCTCAGGTTATGACAACCCCATCCTTAGGTTGCTCAACTTAAAAATCTTGAAATCACTCTCGACTCCACTCTTTTCTCTCACACACACCTAATCCATTAGGATTGTTGTCTTTTTTTGCGGTACGTGGGCCTCTCACTGCTGTGGCCTCTACTGCTGTGGAGCACAGGCTCCGGATGCTCAGGCCCAGCAGCCGTGGACCACGGGCCCAGCCGCTCTGCGGCACGTGGGATCCTCCCGGACTGGGACACGAACCCGTGTCCCCTGCATCGGCAGGCGGACTCCCAACCACTGCACCACCAGGGAAGCCCAGGATTGTTGTCTTTACCTTCAAAATATATCCAGAATCCAACCACTTCTTACCATCTTCTGCTACTACTCCTATCTAAACCATCTCTCACTGGGATACTTCAGTTGCCCACTATGGTCTCCCTCCTTCCACCCTTGCCTTTCCCAACAGTCTACACTTCACACAGCAGTCAGAATAATCCTTTTAAAGTGTAAGTCATACCATGTCACCCTCTGTTCAAAACTCTCCAATGGCTCCTATCTCATGCAGATAAAAGCTCAAAATCCCAGACTTCTTTGCTGTACTTTGAACACATCAGGCATGTTCCTGCCTTAGGGCTTTGCATGGGTTGAAACCTCTCCCTGGAATGCTCTTCTCTCAGATATCCATATGGCTGAGCATCCTACTTTTGCAAGTATTTGCTGAAATATCACCTTTTAAAATTGGGCCTCTGAAATTGCATCCTGCCACTCTTCTATAGTCCTCATCTCTTCTCCTGTCTGGATTTTTTCCCCTTTAAGATTTATCACCTTTCCATATATCATAATTTATTGAGTACTATGTTTATTGCTTGTTTGTTCCCTCTTCTCACTAGAATATAAGCTCTACAACGGCAGGGATTCTTGCCCTGTTTTGTTTTTTGATGTACCCCAGGCACCTAGAAAAGGCACATGGTAGGCATTCAATAAACACTGGATGAACAAATGAGTGAAGGTCGCTGGATACAAAATGTTAGCACTAAAAGGGATGCTAGAGTTTTTCTGGCCTAAACCCTCCTTTTTTAGATTAAGAAAATTTAAATTGCTTGCCCGGAAGATGAAGATATTTGTCTAAGAAAATGCCATGAGTGGCTTCCAAATTCTCTTGTTTTGTGTTTCAGTTATTATATCTGGAGGCTTCCATCCTTGATCTTGAAATGATGTTATTATGCATTTTTTTTCCTTCTGGACTTTAGATGAAAATAGAAGATTTAACCATATTCCTTAGTTCATGGGGCAGAGAAAGCAGCAGCACCTGGGAACACTGCGTAGTACCTGACTGGATTTATTCCTGGATTCACGTGAGCTATCTCTAGAGGGCTGCCAGAAATATGTGTATGTGTGTGTGCAAGAGTGTGTGTGTGTGTGTGTGTGTGTGTGCATGGGTGTGTGTGTATACATGTGTGTGCATGGGTGTTTGGGGTGGTAGTACAAGAGAACAAGTCCTGAGTAAACTGCTCAGAAAAGCAAAGTTTCATGTTCTAGGTGTGAACAGTTCTTGAGGAAGCTCCCAGCACTTTCAGTAGAGAATAATTGCAATCTTTAAAGTAAATATATAGTGGAGCTACAGTTTCTCATTTTTGAGAAAAGAAAATGGGGTTAGAGGAAGGATTTACCTGGTGTTTTTCAGTCAGAAAGTTGTAGAACCAAAAACTGAACCTGAGTCACCAGAGTCCTAGACGCTACCTTTTAATATTATGGTGTGTTCTCACATGGGATGATGTGTCCACCCCTAGGAATTTCAGGGTTACCCACCAGAGCCAGGAACTGGGTGATGGGGGGACATTTTCTCCACAAGGCAAAGCTGTGGCTCTTAAGGCACTGTGCAACAGTGGGGAAATGTCAAAGTTATTAATTTTTATAAAATATGTTAATGGGATTCCCATTACTTCCTCTCTCGTTATTCGGTGTTGCCTTTCTGTTTCTCTGACACTTAACTCTGAGGATGTGACACTAAAAATATCAGGGCCTGCAGGCTCCCTGACCCTTAGATCCTTTTCTTCCAACAGCTGGGACATTTGACCCTTGCCAGCAGGCTCTGCTTCAGAGTCAGGGCAAATCATTCCCCCCCAACACACATTTTTTTAATACTTAAAAAAAGATCATATCCATGAAAGTGTGTAGGACACAGTAAGCCTTTTTTTAATACCCTTCTTCTCCTCTTTGGAACTTCTCAAATTCTCTAAATATGGAAGAGTTGTATAAAGTTTATCACTTGGGAATTAGAGAAAAACTTTAAATCTCCAAGGGCACATCTACAAAATAAGTCTCAGAAAATGCCCAGTTAGCTATTCAGAGCTAGTCCAAAGTAAGCAGATATGAGCCTGTAGTAGGCATTTCTAATTGGTTACAGCACTCATTCTTTTTATCTGTACTCTTCCCTTTAAGATAAGGTGTAGCCCAGAAACACTGTCATCTGAACATTCTGGGATCCATTACCAATGATCTGGAGTTAGCATATGAAATGAAAGCTATTTTCCATCCTTGCCCAAGTTCATCAAGATAGATATTCAGGCATTGCGCTCAGCGGTTCCCCGGATCAGTCTCTTGCTTCAACAGTGTTTGGACGGAACAGACCCAGGGTCGCCCTTTCCTCCAGCCTCCGACCACCCTCCAACCTTCGGAGTCAGCCACTCATCTATCCTCGGTCACCGGGACCAGCCAACACCATTTTCTGAGCCGAACTCCTTATTACCGATCAACCATGAGCTCCCAGATTCGTCAGAATTATTCCACCGAGGTGGAGGCTGCCGTCAACCGCCTGGTCAGCATGCATCTGCGGGCCTCCTACACCTACCTCTCTCTGGGCTTCTATTTCGACCGCGACGATGTGGCTCTGGAGGGCGTGGGCCACTTTGTCCGCGAATTGGCCGAAGAGAAGCAGGACAGTGCCCAGCGTCTCTTGAAAATGCAAAACCAAGCGGCGGCCGCGCCCTCTTCCAGGACGTGCAGAAGCCATCTCAAGATGAGTGGGGTAAAACCCAGGACGCTACGGAAGCCGCCATTAACATGGAGAAGAACCTGAATCAGGCCCTTCTGGATCTGCATGCCCTGGGTTGTGCCCGCGCAGACCCCCACCTCTGCGACTTCCTGGAGAGCCACTTCCTAGATGGGGAGGTGAAACTCATCAAGAAGATGGGCGACCACCTGACCAACCTCCGCAGGCTGGCTGGTCCGCAGGCTGGGCTGGGCGAGTATCTCTTTGAAAGGCTCACCCTCGAGCACGAACAGGAGTCTCTGAAGTCCGGCGGCCTCTGAGGAGCCCCTCTGGCGTCAGAGCTTCTGCCTGAAGCCCCGCTCTGCAGCCACTAGGCAGCTTTTTAACCATCCTGGGGCCCTCTCCCAAGACGTGGACCAAATGGAAACAATAAAGCTTTTTGCAGAAAAAAAAAAAAAGATATTCAAATGAACCCTAATGTATAGCAATTCTTCATTGATCCTGTTTGATGATTTTTATCTGGATAGGTTAGTCTTTAACAGGTTTGAGTCAAATGTGCCGAGACTCAAAAAAGGTGAGGTCAGAAAATGTAGGACCTTGGACCTCAGTCCCCATAGAGGCAGTACCTTGGAAAGAATTATTAAACCATGCTAAGGCAGCACCGAGCCAGTCCACACAAACACTTGTTAAAGGGGGGAGATGTTTTGTAAACCAGAATGAGGAACCAGAGAGCTTGGAGTGCAAGCAGGGCATCAGATCAGAATCACCAGGGATGGGCAAAATGTGGGCCAGGACGAGGAGGTCACATGCCCAGAAGTGGCACTCCTGCCAGCATATCTTCTATGCGTGTTCCTACCTGTGGGGCTTAGGCTGCCCCTTCACATCCCAGGTTGCTGCTGCAAAAATATTTTGAATTAATTAACCCTAAATATTTCCTCTGTTAATCTTTTCATGCATCTGATCCCAGAACATTTGTTAAAGAATCTGGAGACTTATTTTTTTTAGAATTTATTTTATTCAAGTATAGGTGATTTACAGTGTTGCGTTTATTTCTGCAGTACTGCAAAGTGATTCAGTTACACATATATATACACTCTTTTTCATATTTTTTTCCATTATGGTTCATCACATGATATTGAATATAGTTCCCTGTGTTATACAGTAAGACCTTGCTGTTTATCCATTCTATATATAATAGTTTGCATCTGCTAATCCCAAACTCCCAATCCATCCCTCCCCCACCCCCTCCCCCTTGGCAACCACAAGTCTGTTCTCTAAGTTTGTGAGTCTTTTTCATAGATAAGTTCATTTGTGTCATATTTTAGATTCCACGTGTAAGAGATATCATATGGTATTTGTCTTTCTCTGTCTGACTTACGTCACTTAGTATGATAATCTCTAGGTCCATCCATGTTGCTGCAAATGGTATTATTTCATTCTTTTTTAAGACTGAGTGGCATTTCCATTGTGTGTGTGTGTGTGTGTGTGTGTGTGTGTGTGTGTGTGTGTGTGTATGTACCACATCTTCTTTATCCATTCATCTGTCAATGGACATTTAGGTTGCTTCCATGTCTTGGCTATTGTGAATGTGGAGACCTATATTTAAACTCTTATTCTTTCACTTATGTATGGACAATGTAACCTTGTGTGAGTTGTCCAAATTTATGAACGCTGATACCATGTTTATACAGAAGTAGTCAAGACAAGTTGGTCTCTAAGATCATTTGTCTTTGAAGTTCTATGATTCTGAGGTAGAAAGAAGGGTCAGGGTGGGAACTTGACTCTGGATGCCAGAAAAAAAAAATAAAGCAATGTTAGAAATTAATTTGCTATTTAGTAGTATTTTGTTTATCACACATGATTTTTATGTTTGCTATTTTGATGCTAAAGATGATATTTTATTCATTATTAACATCTCCTTTTTGATCATTCCATAAAACCACTATAAAGTCAACCTAATTTGATAGTTAATAGAAATCCAGTTCTCTGCATTTACTATTTCATGCCTTACACATTAAATTATGTATAGACATAAAATAGATAAAACTGATGGCTTTTTTCTTTGCCAGGTCCTATGCTAAGTATTTATATTTATTACCTTCTTAAAATCTTCTTAACAAATCTTTTGAGTACTTTAATCCCTTGTGGGTGAGGCAAAAAAAATGTAAGGGAATTAAGTAATTTGCTCAAGGTTACACGGCGAATAAATGTCAGAGCTGGATTTTGAACCTAGGCAGCCTGACACCAGAGTCCTGGTAACGCTGGAGACATGTGAGTAGTAGAATGTGCTTTAAAAGAAAAAAAGCCCATTAAGATATCTTGTAATAAGCAATATATAATTTAAACATACCATATTTATACATAGCACTTTCCACAAAATATCCTGTAACAAAAATAACTGAGCTCAGAGGGTCTCTGGAAAGGAATATCATGATTAGCAGTCTGCTGAGTGGCCCTGTGATGCCTTCAGCAGTGTGGCAAACACAAAAAGGTCATGGCAGCTTGAAGGTCATATACTCTGCCTTTCTAACGCCAAGGTCACTCCAGGATATGGCCCAGGGACTGGTCCACTGGAGCTGTGCAGGGCAGATCTGATATTCCCTCAAGAATCATAGCAATCATCTCATGGGACTATGATTAGGAGGATGAATTTGTGCAGGCACATGTAGAGGCAAGTGCACACTAATGTGGAAAGAAAGAGGGGGAGGGGGAGAGGGAGACAGAAAGGGAAAACGGGGCGGGGGGGAGACAGAGAGAGAAAAGAAAGTGAGACCTTTTGAGTCTTTGAGAATTGTCTACATTTTCAGTCTTTACACCCTAAACTCCCATTCTCTCTCCAACCCCATCCAATATAGCTTTCATTTTCCACCACTCCAGTGGAACTTGACTTCTTGTCAAGGTCAGCAATGACCCAGATCCTTGATACTCAACGTGTGGTAAAGGACCAGTAGCTTCACCTTGGTGAAGCCCTAAAATCTCTCTGAATCTCAGCAGCTTCATCTGTAAAGCGCGGTGCACACCTCATGGTAATATCAGGAGGATTATATTAATGCACATGAGGTACCTGACAGACAAGAGATGCCCAACTTATCCTGGTCCTCCTTCCTTCCAGGTATGCCAGCAAGAATCCAGGCTCACTAAAAGCAGAGAAATTGATATGTGATTACTTATGCTAACAATATACTCACAAAATCTCAGAGACGGAAAAAAGATTACAAGACTTCTGGCCCAACCAGGGCTACATAGAATGCCTGAAAATGGGCTTTCCTTTCCAAAAATCTCTTTTAAATAACCCAATTTTCGTATAAAGTATGGTATATCTGCTCTGTTGTAAGTCATAGAAGAAAGTGCAAAGCCTTGGAAAAACTCTGAGGTTGATGCAAACAGATCCCCATCTGCAGGGATGATGGTGAGCACTTGGGGCTCTGTGCTTCCTCAACACTTAGCTCAGCAGGGCGCCTCAGTGGAGGTGCCAGCATTGTCTCACCAGAGGAGAAATGATTACCTACAAGAAAAGACAGTCAGTTTTCCAATCCTCCCAAGTCATCCAAGGTCTTGTGACTCAATGGTGAGTCAGTGAGCAGACTTCATTAGTCAGCCCTGATGAGTAGTGTTCCTATGACCTTCCAGAAGAAGGCATACAGCTGCGTGGGCAGACAGTGATAGGAGGGGTTAGGAGATTGATATTTCCATCTCTGTTCTGCTAAATGTCACCACTTTGGCCCTGGATAAGTCACTGAAGCTTTTAAGGCTTTAGCTTTCACATTTGTAAAATGAGAGTGTTGCCTTGATAAGATCTACCAAAGTTCTTCCATGTCTAAATTTGCACATTTGTGGATATTCATATATTTTCTTTCTTATCTGGTCTTCATTCTCAGCAGAAGGAAAGCTCTATGAAGGAGGACTGAGAGTTAAGTCTGCTAATGAAAACTATAGTTAGCCCTTTGTATTTGCAGATTAATTAAATTCCATAAATGTTTTTTCGTGAAACAATCAGTGCTTCCTATGCACCTGCTTGGTATCAGGAAATTACATATATGATCACCACCGCACCACAAGAAAAACACAATTCAAGCAATTCCAATGTAATATGATGAGTGCTACCAAGGCTTTTGCAGTAGGTGCTGTGGAAACAGATAGACAAAGTTCCTAACTCAGTTTTGAGTAAACAGGGAAGGATTTCCTAGAGGAACTGACATCTAAGATGAGACACAGGAAGAGAGTAGGCCTTATCTAGGTAAAGAGGAGTCAATTATTTCCTTTTTGTTTGCTTGTTTTGTTTTGTTTTTGCAGTATATGAAAAAGCCTGGTAGCAGGGGAAGGCACAATGCCCTTGGCAAATGCAAATAACTCAGTAGGATGTAGGGGTGATAGATGAGACTGGAGATGAGAATTATCTTTGACACCATATTAAGGAATTTGGATTTTAACTGGAGACCATGGGGATCATTAAAGAGTATCATGCAGTAGGGATCAGGATACAGTTCTCACATCAGATATATAATGCAGGCTGCAGAGTGGAGAGATTGGAGGGGAGATATAACCAGAGACTGGATGTAAAGAAAGTAACCTGGATGAAATGATAGTCTAGAAGAAGGGAGTGGCAGTGGGGATAGCAGTAGGAGGATTGAAGAAAGGTTTATGGTGAAGAATTGAAAAGACTTAGTATTGCCTAGACAGAGTGATAGGAGAGGTACCTAGACAGAGGTAGCAGAGAGACTAGTGAAAGAGGGTGCAGGAGTTTCAAGCATTAGTAATAAGCAAACGGTAGTGCCACGTGCTCAGTTTTGTTGAAAGTCAATAATGAATTCAGTTTTGGATCCATTATGCTTTGTTGAAATGGAAGATTGCCTAACGTAGAAGCCAACACATAGTATACGCACATTCACTCAGAAATATTTATTGAGTACCTTCTATATGCTAAACACCATGCTGGGATCTGGAAGTATAAAGATGAATAGATTTCAGGAGTCCTGGCCTCAAGGATCTGAGTTCAATGAGAGGAGACATCAGATATGTAAAAAATAACTACAGTATGGTCAAGGTGATAAATGTTATAGAAGACAAATGTATTCATGGTAAAAAGTGTGCTGAATGAAGGTGTTCTGGCAATGAGTAATGTAGAGGAGAAGCATGTAGCTGAAGGTTCCATTAATGAGAAAGTCTTGTGATATAGAGAACTCCAACTGGGTTTTTAAAGAAGCGTCAATTTTAAACAAGGAGCAAGAAAGTCTGTTAGGCAGGAAGAATGATTCAAGCAAAAGCAAAAGAGTAGAACAGTGTTTGGTATGTTTGAGGGACAGTATGTAACACAGTTTTCCTAGTCCTGAGGGATCTTAAGTGGAATCATAAGTGCCTGGAGAGACAGAGACTTCTGGTCTTTGCCTACAATTTTACACCTGCAGCCTGGACCTCTAGCCTGAGCTCCAGACTTGTAAATTGACTGCTTATTTGGCACCTCTCTTTGTAAGGCTAATGGACAAAGACAATATGCCCAAAACTAAACTCCTGACCCTCCCCTTTTAAAATCTGATCTTCCTAGTTCCCCAAATTAGAAAAATGGTAATGTCATATTAATAAATGCTCAGGCCCCAAATCCTTGCCTCCTCTCTTTTTCTCCCAAACAGCATGAAATCCATCAGCAAAACCTAGTATCTCAGAGCGATGCTAGCCAAAAAAATGGTGGAATAAAGGCCTCTGAAAACACTCCCTTCCATGAAAGCAATGAGAAAACTGGCAAATATTGTCAGCGTCAACTTTTTTAGAACTTTAAACATTAATCAAGTCTTGTAGCACCTAATAACAGACTGAAAATACATAAAGTAAAACTGATAGACTTGAAGGGAGATTTGACAATTCAAGGATAATAATTTGAGATATCAATATCCTGCTTCCAACAATGGATAGAACAAACGGATCGAAAATTAACAAAGAAATAGAAGAACAACACTAGAGAACACTACAGAATAACACTATTCACCAACTAGACCTGACAGACATCTATAGAATACTCTACCCAACAGCAGCAGAATATACAACCTTCTCAAGTACACATGGAACCTTTTCCAGAATATATATACATATGCTCCAACACCTAATATATATTAGATCATAAAACAAGTCTCAATCAACATAAAATGACTGAAATCATACAAAGTATGTTCTCTATCCACAAGGAAATACAATTAGAAATCAGTAACAGAAGGAAATTTGGGAAATTCAAAAATATGCATAATTAAACAAAATATTCCTAAGTAATCAATGAGTCAAAAGACAAATCACAATGGAAATGAGAAAACATTTTTAGATGATGAAAATGAAAATAAAACATACCAAAACTTGTGAATGCAGTTAAAGTAGAGTTTAGATGGAAATTTATGGCTGTGAACGCCTATGATAAAAAATAAGATCTCAGATCAATAATCTATGCTTCACCTTAAAACACTAGAAAAAGAAGAGCAAACTGAACTCAAAGCAAACAGAAGAAAAGAAATAATAAAGATTTTAGAGATGAAATAAATGAAATAGAGAATAGAAAGCAACAGAAAAAGTCCATAAACTATAAGTTTCTTCTCTGAAAAGATCAACAAAATTGATAAATTTTTAGCTAGCCTGACAAAGAAAAAATGAGAAAAGATTCAAATTACTAAAACCAAGAATGAAAGTGGAATTACCACAGATCTTACAGAAACAAAAAGAGTTGTAAGGGACTTCTATGAATAAGTATAAATCAACAAATTAGATAACTTAAAGGAAAAGGATAAATTCCTAGAAATACAAAAACAAAAAATACAAAACATATTCAATGGGGAAAGAGAGCCTCTTCAATAAATGGCGTTAGGAAAGATGGACAGCTACACGCAAAAGAATCAAACTGTACTACTCTCTCACACCATATACAGAAATAAACTAAAAATGGAGTAAAGGCTTAAACGTAAAACCTGAAACCATAAAATTTCTAGAAGAAAACATAGGCAGTACGTTCTTTGACATTGGTCTCAGTAATGTTTTTTTTGGATATGTCTCCTCAGGCAAGGGAAACAAAAGCAAAAATGTAACAACATCAAACTAAAATGCTTTTGCACAGCAAGGAAAACTTTGACATCAGTCTTAGTGATGTTTTTTTGGCTCCGTCTCCTAAAGCAAAAGAAATAAAAGCAAAAAATAAACAAATGGGGCCTAATTAAACTTAAAAGCTTTGGCACAGCAAAAGAAGCCACTGACAAAATAAAAAGACAACTTACTGAATGAGAGAAGATATTTGCAAATGATATGATCAATAAGAGGTTAATATCAAATATATATATAAACAGCTCATGCAACTCAACATGAAAAAAACAAACAACGTGATTAAAAATGGGAAGAACTGAAGAGACATTTTTCCAAAGAGGAAATGCAGATGGCCAACAGGCACATGAAAAGATGCTCAATATCGCTAATCATCAGGGAAATGCAAATCAAAACCACAATGAGATATCACCTCACACCTGTCAGAATGGCTATCATCAAAAAGAATGCAAATAACAAATGTTGGCAAGGATGTGGAGAGAAAGGAAACTTCATGAACTGTTGGTGGGAGTGTAAATTTGTGCAGCCACTATGAAAAACAGTATGGAGATCCTCAAGAATTTAAAAAGAGAACTACCATAATGATCCAGAAATTCCACTCCTGGGTATTTGTCTAAAGAAAATGAAAACACTAATCAGAAAAGGCGTATACACTGCATCATTATTAACAATAGCTAAGATATGGAAGCAACCTAAGTGCTCATCAATAGATGAATGGATAAAGAAGATATGGTATATATATATGTATATATATATATATATGACCTATATATATATATATACTCACATATACACACAGTGCAATATTACTCAGCCATAAAAAAGAATGAAATCTTGCCATCTGTGACAATGTAGATGGACCTAGAGGTTATTATGCTAAATGTAATCATTCAGACAAGAGAAAGACAAATATTGTATGATTTCACCCATATGTAGAATCTAAAAAACAAAACAAATGAACAAATATAACATACCAGAAACAGAGTTATAGATACAGAGAACAAACAGTTTGTTGCCAGAGGGGACGAGGGTGGAGAGTAGAAGAGAAATAGGTGAAGGAGATTAGGGATACAAATTTCCAGTTGCAAAATAAATGTCATGAGTATGAAATGTACAGTGTGGGGAATATAATTAACAACTATGTAATATCTTTGTATGGTGACATATTGTAACTAGACTTATTGTGGTGACCATTTTGAAATATATAAAAATACAGAATCACTATATTGTGTGACAGGAATTAACTATGTTGCAGGTCAGCTATACTTCAAAAACAAACAAAAAGAAAAAAAGAACAACAGAAACTGTATGTCGATGCATCTACTTACACCCAACTTCTCCTTTGCATCCAAGAGAATTGAAAAGCCACATCTATTAAACTAAATGCCACTATGTGTGCACAAGACCCTGGTCCCTTCTGCCCTTTTCAAGGGCTTCACTCCAGTTCTCTTTCATTATTAGTCTCTCTCTTTCTGTGGGGTCATTTCAATCACCAAGAAAATATACTCTAGGGAAACACCTCCCCTTGAAACCCTATCTCACAATGACTAACAGCCCATCTATTTTCTCATCTGCATAACTTAACCTTCTCAAACAATTGTCAGCACATACCATTCCATATCATCATTTTGCTTCACTCTTCAGCCCATTTTAGTCTGGTTTCTGTCCCGTCACTCCACCAACATTGCCTTTCCTCCACATTCTTACCACTCTAGGGCCTGCAAACTCCACCTCCAAACAGCACCTGCACTTCTTTACCAAAGGCTCCTTTCTTGCCACCGTAGTCCAAATCGCCTCTACACAGAAAACCAGAAATGCCAGCAAATAATGCTCTCTCCTCAACGCTGGAGCAGGACTCAACCAATGATTGACGGGGTTTGACATTAAATAGTTCCCCTCCTGTGAAGTGACCCTCTGAGGAGTGTGTTTCTGGACTTCTGGACTTTCCCCTGGCGTATTAATCATCAGCGGCCCACACCAGCAGCTGGTTGTCGTTCCTCCCTTGTCTCACTTCCCCACTTCCCTACCTTCACCTCGTAAACTACTTCCGCTTGAATTTTTGTTTCTGGATTAGCTTCTGAAGAAATGTAAACGAAGACGACTTCCCTTATGCCAACTCTAACACATGCTTCCCTGTCTCACCTCATTGACCAATTATCAGTATGTGACCCTGCAAATCACCCCCTCTTTCTTGAAAACTCTCTTTTCTCTGGATTTTTAGGACACCACACCCTCTGGTTTCCCTCCGCCTCACAGGCTGATCCGTCTCCACCCTACCTTTCATATTGGAGTATCTTAGGCTCTGATCTCACATCTCTGGTTCTAACTTTCTACCATTTTTTCCTCTTTTCTGTGTGACTCCCATCTTTCTAAATCCAGCCGTTCTCTCTTCTGAATTCCGGATTCACTCCAGACATTAATTAAAAGATGAATCTTAAGTCTGCATTGAGTTTATTTTCTTAGAGTTTTGTGGTACACCAGGCACTATGTAAGCTCTTTCTAAATATGTTGTCTCATTTAATTCTTACATCAATGCTCCAAATCATTACATTTGTAAAGGCAAGAAAAGCAAGGCTCAAGAGCTAGGAGTTTTCCTGGGTTCATGGAGCAGGTGAGGGGCAGCAACAGGCTGTGAACTGAATCTTTCTGACTGAAGGTTACAAGCTTCACTGCCATGCCATTCTGCTTCTGTTATTCTCACCTCCTTTGTGCAATGGGCACAGAGGTTTTCTAGAATAATCCACGGCCAGAGCTGGAAGAGAATTTAATCATCATCTAATCCAGCTCCTTCATTTTACAGTTGCCTCAAAGAGGTAAAACATTTTCCCAAGATTTATTTAGATACCTGGTTATATTTATGACAGGTGGTTATTTCCCGACTTTGTATTTTGAGCTATAAATGGTGCTAAGGTTCATTCATCTTTCCTTTTCTCTGAGTTGCATCTCTAGCCTTGGAGGCTCTCTCCACTCAAATGCAGATGACACACACTTTCTAACTCCCCTGATCCTGCTGGGCCTCTGGAGAGAGCACTGAGGGTCACTGTGTTACTTCCTTTGAATATTTTCTCAGATGGAGATGATGTTCCAGTTGTACAGACCAGTGACTGACATTTTAACCACAGGAACATTGTGAATATCTCCCTGTTAAATATCTACCCATCCCATTAAGGCTATTTATTGTGCTGTATCCAGAGCAACTAAACCCAAGACTGTGTCTGTGCCAAAGACTCGAATAAAAACTTAAAAAAAAATTGCAGCCATCCAGATGTTCTTTGGCAATGACGAACACCCAGACATTTGGAGACATCTGGATGACTGACTGGCTTTTTCAGTTTTCATCTGGAAGATGAAGATTATGCAGACACAGTGTGATTACAAGCCGGATGATAATAAACAAATCTTTGACAATGTCCACAGGATTCCAAACATCTGGGTGCAAAACTGAAAATTCCAGCTAACTATCCAAATGTTTGGCATCATTTAAAAGAAACATTGGACAGCAGGAGTTGAGCAAAAGATCCAAAAAGGAGACAACAAGTTCCCAAAGCAAGCTTTGCCTACATTTTTTTTAAAAAGTTTATATTCAATTTAAAGGGGAAACTGAGTCAAGAATAGTAAATTTCTCATTAGAGCCCACATTCTAGATCTCTCTCCTATACACTGGGGTTTCTAAATCTAGTGAGGTGACAGACCTTCCAGAATTGTATAGTCAGGGTCTGATCTACTCACATAGCATAGGAACTCTTAGACATCAGAGCAGAACATCAAAGTCTTGTTTTTGTGTGATTTCTCAGTCCACCTAAAAAGACAAACAAATACATCAGGGTCTTAAGAGTTTGCCAACAAAGAAAGGGAAGGTGAGGCTTACCTCACTACCAGGGGTGGGGAAGGAAAAAGTGCCTTGGGTATGAGAACGCTGGAAGACAAACAAGTTCAGGCTGCTGGTTCAAGGGCATTAAAAAATATGCTGAGTGAGACAGGGAGGCAAGGGTGTATCCCTGCAAAAGTGGATTTAGTTATATTCTTTAACTGATGAAGGAAAGAAACATTGTACTCACGGGTGAATAAAAGAAGCATTTGTGTTGGGGCTGAAAGAGCTGTTGTCTTTAGAGGAAAATCTTTCTGTTTGTGGCAGAAATGGTTCTTAGAGTGAGGGAGGCAGTTGCAGTAGTATCAGCAGCAAAAATTTGCCCTCGTGGTGACAATAGCATCAGACAAGGTCTATGTGGCTTTAAAGACTAGTAGCAGAGATGGAAGTTTGGTGCCTGTTGGTGAAGAGGTCAGAGGGCTGTAGCATCTATAGGATCTTGAACCAGACTAAGCGTGAGCTGGGAATCTAACTTTGCTCTGATTGTAACCTGAGCTCATGATTTGATTTTTGTTTTTTTGTTTTTTTGCTGCTATATTCTAGGAAGATAAGGATTTTGAGCCAAAGTAAATTTGAGGCATCTTGACATTGTTTTTCATCTGGGCCATGTTAAGAAAAATGTAATACATTTTGTACCTCTAAGCTGTTATACTTGTGATGTTTACTTTCTGGCCATTTTCCTTGACATTATCTGGGAACAAACGCTCTGCTAGATCATGAGGCAGAGAGTGCAATTTGCAGACCAAAAAAGGAGAAAGACATTGGACTGAGAAAGAACATTAGTACAAAAACGTGGAAAACCACAAAGATAATCAGTAATTTCACAGACAACCCAGAGCTGAGCTTTACTTGCCAAATAGCCTTTGAGGCCTTTGCAAATTGGAAAACCATTGTCCAAAACCAAGATGCTTTTCTCAGAAAATATCTGTTTCTTGATTAGTCACCAAAAGAGAAGGAAAAAAAAAAAATCCATCCCAAAGGCCGCTTTAGATTGTGTAAACAGCGAAGGTCTGTATACATTCACCAGGGCCTTTATTCCATTGTGCTAACAATATTTAAAACCAGATGCTGGCTCTCCCTGACTCTTTGCTGGAAGAATTACTGTCAACATGCATTGTTTCTGAGAGAAATTTAAGGCAAGGCAGTCTCCAAGTTCTCTAATTAAAATAAGTTTAAAAAAAAGCTATATAAAATTCTCTGAATTTAACACTTTTATTACAAATACACTCCTTAGGTTACAGAGGAATAACTTAAAAGTGATTGAAAAACACATCAAAAATGTGTCTTCTAAGTAAGTCCCACTACTGTGTGACCTCAGGCAAATTGCTTCAGTACATGAGCCTCACATTTCTCATCTATAAAGTGAATGGTTTGGAATTCCATGATCCATAAAGTCCTACCCAGCTGTATGAGTCTTTAAAATTATTTTCTGTTGGGTGGGAAGGAGAAGTATATGGGAGCTCTCTGCACTTTCTGCTCAACTTAAAAAAAAAATTTTATTGAAGTATAGTTGCTATACAATATTATATGTTACAAGTGTACAATATAGTGACACAATTTTTAAAGGTTATACTCCATTTGTATTTATCATAAAATATTGGCTATATTCCCCATGTTCTACAATATATCCTTGTAGCTTATCCTATACCCAATAGTTTGTACCTCTTACTCCCCAACTGGTAATCACTAGTTTGTTCTCTATATCTGTGAGTTTGCTGCTTTTTTCTTATATTCACTAGTTTTTTGTATTTTTTAGATTCCACATATAAGTGATATCATCACTATTTGTCTTTCTCTGTGTGACTTATTTCACTTAACATAAGGCCCTCCAAGTCCATCCATGTTGCTGCAAATGGCAAAAGTTCATTCTTTTTTATGGCTGAGTAGTGTTCCATTGTATATATGTACCACATCTTCTTTATCTAGTCATCTGTTGGTGGACACTTAGGTTGCTTCTTGGCAATTGTAAATAATGCTTGTGTTCAACTTTTCTGTAAATCTAAAACTGGTTGAAAAAATAAAGTCTTAATTCATAAGCCTAGTCTAATATCAGGCAAACCCAAATTGAGGAACATTCTACAAAATACCTGACCAGTACTCTTAAAAAATTTCAAGGCCATTAAAACCAAAAAATGAGTGAGAAACTGTCACAGCTTGGAGAAACTAATGAGACATGATGACTAACTGTGACATTATAATCCTGGACTGGATCCTGGAACAGAGCCTATTGTTAAAAAAACAATAATAACCAACTAAATAAATACTGCAACCACCTCCATTAAAAAAGTAAGACAAGCTACTTTGAAAATATAGGTATATAGGGAACCATGTTAATAGTCCTTAGTATAATTATTTCCATGTAACTACTTTTAATATTTTGGTGTTTTCTCTCACAAAAAAATGTATATTTTACATAGTTGGCATCATAATAAGTATGAAATGTTGAATCTTTTTAGCAATTTATATATGTTGTAAATATTTTGTCCTTTATCCAAACTTATCAATAATAAAATTTTAACCTCTTTGAAATATTTATACATGAATTCTTTAATATTATGTTTATTTGTCCTTGTATATTTCTGTTCTTGATTTACCAAACACACACACACACACACACACACACACACACACACACACACACACACACATATATATATTTCTGTTGAGTGGAAATCCTAGCCATTGCTAGTATTATTTCCCCTAAGTGCTCTATTTAAATTCTGTGTGTGGTTCTGTAAGGAAAATAACATGCAGAAGAAGAGGTATGAATAGTGTCGGTGTTCTTGCTTTCAGAAAATCTAAACGGCAAAAACCTTCTCTTAGAGAACATATAAATTAATGCTGTTTCTTTTTTCAATGCTATTTCTTAATTTAAAATTATTTGTCACAAGATCCTTTTAAATGACTCAGTCCCTACAGAATCCAAATCTTATGTCCAATTTGCTAAAGTTTAATTGACACAGCTATTGTGCTTAACAAACTCTCCTTATAAGTGCAAAGTGTGAAGATTCCCTAAAGATGGATTAAGTGGCAGTGGGTACAAATTACAAGGGACGTTGTAAAGGATTTTGCAGAGACCCCCCCCAGCTCATATTCCTCTTCTTTGAGAACATCACACATAAAACAGGTGTGAGGTTAATCGGCCATGTTTGTAAACCTGCCCCTTTTTCCCCATGTGTTGTTATAGATGATTTGATCTTGAGTGAGAGCTGATTCAAAATGAACCAATCACCACAAAAACAAATATACAGATCAATGGAACAGAATAGAGAGCCCAGAAATAAACCCACATACCTACAGTCAATTAATCTTCAACATAAGAGGCAAGAATATACAATGGAGAAAAGACAGTCTCTTCAACAAGTGGTGTTGGGAAAACTGGACAGCTACATGTAAATCAATGAAATTAGAACACTCCCTCACATCATATACAAAAATAAACTCAAAATTGTTTAAAGACCTGAATATAAGACATGACACCGTAAAACTCCTAGAAGAGAATATAGGCAAAACATTCTCTGACATAAATCTTGGCAATATGTTCTTAGATCAGTCTCCCAAGGCAAAAGAAATAAAAACAGAAATAAACAAATGGGACCTAATCAAACCTAAAGTCTTTTGAACAGCAAAAAACATCAACAAAATGAAAATACATGTTATGGAATGGGAAAAATTATTTGCAATCCATGCAATTGACAAGGGGTTATTATCCAAAATATACAAACAGCTCATACAACTCAATATGAAAAAAACAAACTCAATCAAAAAGTGGGCAGAAGACCTACATTTCTCCAAAGAACACATACAGATGGCCAAGAGGCACACAAAAAGATGCTCAGCATTGCTAATTATAAGAGAAATGCAAATCAAAATCACAGTGAGGTATCACCTCACACTGGTCAGAATGACTATCATCAAAAAGTCTACAAATCATAAATGCTGGAGAGGGTATGGAGAAAAGAAAATCCTCCTACACTGATGGTGGGAATGTAAATTGGTGCAGCTACTATGGAAAACAGTATAGAAGTTCCTTAAAAAATTAAAAGTAGAGCTATGATATGATCCAGCAATCTCATTCCTGGGTATATATCCAGAAAAAACAAAAATTCTAATTCACAAGGACTCATGCACCCTAATGTTCATAGCAGCTCTATTTACAATAGCTAAGACATGGAAACACCCCAAGTGCCCATCAATAGATGACTGGCTTGAGAAGATGTGGTCTATTTATACAATGGAATACTAGCCATAAAAAGAATGAAATGTTGCCATTTGCAGCAACATGATGGACCTAGAGATTACCATGCTGAGTGAAATAAGACAGACAAACATTATATGATATCACTTATTTGTGGAATCTAAAAAATAATATAAATGAATCTATATACAAAACAGAAATGAACTCACAGACATAGAAAACAAACTAGCAATTACCAAAGGGGAAAGGGAGGTGGGGATGGATATATTAGGACTATGGGATTAACAGATACAAACTACTATACATAAAATAGATAAGCAACAAGGATTTACTGTATAGCACAGGGAACTATATTCAATATCTAATAACAAACTATAATGGAAAATAATCTGAAAAAATATATATATATATATATATATCTGAATCACTTTGCTGTAGACCTGAAACTAACACAACACTGTAAATCAACTATACTTCAAGAAAAAAAATGAACAATCACATTCTTCTCCTGAGAATCTGAAGCTGGGATTCAGAGACCAGTCATTTGACCTGATGTATCCATTTGAACTGGGGAATCCTTGGGAGACCATGTTTGGCAAAGATCACAGAGCAAGGTACATAATTCTGCTGGAGAAAGACAGATGGAGAGGGAGGGAGAGAGAGAGAGAGAGAGAGATTGAAACAGAGAAACAAGAAAGCCAGAGCACATGGAGATAACCCAATTCCTGCTTCCAGACCTCCTGAGACCCCACCATGCCTTCTGCTCAAGTCAAAACCCTGGATTTCTTATTTTAGCTAGGTTCATGCTCATTGTAACTAAAGAACTTCGTCCATAATAGATCTTACAATGCCTACGGCAGGACTTTTACATCAACCAATTTACAATACTTTAAAAAATGTTCTTATATATTTAAAACAATAAAACACTTATTTACCACACAAATACTTATATGTCAAGTAATAGATAATCAGAATGTATTTGTTCAACTACTACTAGGTTCTGGGAGGTATGGAAAGAAATAAGATGCTATTCATATCCTTGAGAATCTTATATCTATTCAACACTACTATATGTCATGCACTTTGTTAAGGTTATTACTATAATTTGAAGGATGTAGTATTATTAAAAGTTGAATTTCACCAAATTTGTCTTTGACAAAATAAACTATTCAAGCCTTTATTTATTTTATTTTTCTACATGGTATTTGATTTCATCCCACTCTGCTAGAGTGAATCTACTCAGGGCATTAGTGTCCAGCGCTGGCCTCCTTCTCCCATGATAACTCAAGGCAACTTGGGGAATGGTTGAGAATTTGAACTCAGGACCACTGCTGGCCCCACTAATAGTATTTTTGAAGCACCCATCTCTTTAACATGCATTTTTTTAGAATAAAAGTTACTTTAGTGACATAGATATTAATAAATATTCATAGAAATATTAGATAAACTAGGTATTAAACTAGATATTAATAGAAACTAGATATTAATAAACTAGGTATTAATAGAAAATGTACATGTAGACCACTTAATTAAGAAACCTAATTAGATTAATTTTAGATGGTAAGCTTTCATCTTAGTTGTTCTATTTCTCATCCAAGCTTTCTACCTACCTCTTGTTACTAGGAAAAAGCAAAATTCCTGGGTTTCAGGACAAAATTGCCATTTACTCTGTCATCTAAATGAATCAAACAGCTCTTCTCACACGTGTTCCCCAAAGTGGCAGCCCATCAGAATAAACAGGAATGCTTGTGAGAAATACAAACTCTTGGGATACACTTGGTATCGGACTCAGTGGATCTGGTGATGGGCCTAAAACCCTTATTTTCACCAACCCTCCAGTTGATTCTTATGTGATTCTGTGTTGATAGTTGATCTACTGTTTAGAAGACTGAAGTGTAGCACTGAGAAGTTTAATTAAGGTCAGCAGGAAGAGCCTTGACTTCCAGACTAGGAGTCAAGTTCAGTTGTATGAGCTGCATACTGCCCAAGAGCACCTACTAGAGAGGTAGTGGGGGCTGAAACCCAGCCCTGACTCTATACACCAACCATGCGACCAGCACAGGACTGCATCCACTGAGGAGGGGTACCTGCTTTAAATTTGCTCTGAAGCATTATGGGCCAGTGGCAACCCTGTGACAGGGCCAGCTGTGTGACTGCAGCCCTCATGCCACGCAATGTCCAGGCCAGTTCAACATCTGCCTCCATCCCTTTAACAGAGCATCGTTTCCAAAGCCCAACCACCACATAAAATTTTTTTCATATCTATTTTCTAATCTTAATTCTTTTGCAATTTCACTGTAGGCCAGAATTTCCCAAAATATATTCTGGGGAACTTTATCCTGTGTGATAAATATCACACGCACACACAGATCTGAGGAGCAGCATATTCTAACTCCTTCTTTGAGATTAACAGCAGATATTAGCACATTAAATTCTCTGACAAGTCCTGCAGTAAAGAAACCTGGCTGACTCAGAGAACATGGCTTCACTCCATTTCCCAAATCAAAAAAGAAACAGTTTCTTTCCTTCTTTCTATTTATGTAGAACACCCAACTAATCCTTTTCTGCTTAAGCCATGTGTCTGGACCTCCCTTCTCTCCTATCCACCAAGTTTCTGTTGCTTGTAACATAAATGGCATAGAGATCACACCTGAGGCACTTTTGCCTCCCCAGTACATAATGCAAAATGTGCATACGATGGTCAATCAATAAATGTTTATTGAATGAATGGATGAATAAATGGTTACAAGAGAAATTTTATAAGAGGACCGTTTAAAAATGTTGAAATCAACAGCTTTTTGGTGTTTAATATTTCTCTCCGTGTGTTTGTGTGTAGGCATAACTTGTGTGTCTCAGTGACTAACTGTCCCAAGTGGTGAGGCCACCTTTTCCTAGAGGCTCTCAGCTGCTGTAGCACTCCGTGGTCCTCTTTGGCAGAAGAGGCTGAAACCTACCCGTTCCCTCTCATCTCAGCTTGTGCCCTGTCAGGACTTATCAAGTTCTTCCTTGCTCAATTCACGGGCAATCATTATTTTAGAACCTGAGATAGGAAGGCAGTAGATTTTATGTGATTAGCTGCTGAGATAAACATTAATTAGCTTTCAATTTCCATAAATTTCCAAAAATTTCAATTTCTCACTGACAGAAAGATTTGTTAAGTCAGTTAACAGCTATAGATGATTGTTCCAAAATTGGGATGGGGGGCGATAAAGAGCTATGAAGACAAGGGCTGGAGAGGAGTGAACATGAAGCAGGCAGCACATAATATATTGCGAAAATAAATGGAAATAGTACCAAATGAATCATCACATGACCTTACAGCTGATAATCATTAGGAAAAGCAGAACTGGGGACTGGGAAAAGGTAAGAGACATAAAGTGGGTGACAGGCCAGGCATTTTTATTGTTTGTTCCCACAAGAAAAAAATATAATTGAGTCCAAAATCCAAGAATTGAGACATGTGTGATGGCATAACTACTAAACCTAAACCCAATGCCAAGTCAGATGTGGACCACATTTTGGTTTAGTCCCATCTAGAAAAGCTGAGAAATTCTCTCATTTCTTCTTAGAGCAGGGGGAATTGCTTTGGATAAGCAATGGCAAAAGGAGAAGGGAGAGAGGGATAGGGGAGTGGGTTTTTTTTCTGTCGGATAGCACAGAAACCAAAATCATGGGTTCGGACATGAGAAATTTGGCATTCCTTCTCCACCCCACATTTGTGGGCTTGGACAAGTCTCATAAGTGCCCTGAGCCTCAGTTTTATCTTTTGGAAAAGGGGGTGGTATTTGTATCCACCTTGTGAAGTAGTATCAAAGACTAAAAGAAATAATGTGTATATTGCCCTTTGCACTGTGTCTGCACCTGGGAAGTATTTCACACACATTAGCTAATACTATAGCTGTTGTGGGGAAAGCCAGTCTCCCAAAAGTCAAGTACCTCAATGCCACTGGTGATTAAGTTCCAAAGTTTGCTAGGTACCAGAGCCCTAGGTGCTGCTACTGGTGCTTCTAAATGCCAAGGGCAGCTGAGAGTCTTGCCAGACACAAAACTAAACTCTGTAACAAGCCAACTCCAAGCCCAGGGTTCCTACACCAATGCCTATATCCCACTCACACTCACCTCCCGATCAGTTCACAGTGCCCAGTAAGGGAGATACTGTCAGGTCCACTGACAACCTTTATCCACTCTACTTCCGGGTCTAGGGGTCAAGACATGTCCCTGTAATCCCTTTTTTTTCCATCCAATGTAATGGAATAAACGAACACGTGCAAGAAAGGTGTCACAGTTGACCCTTTTTCTGTTCCCAACTCAGTGTTCCCTGCAGCACCATCCCCCCTCCCATGGCAGGCTGGTCAGATCCACTGTCTCCCCATGGTGTCCAAAAGTCAGGCTCAAAAGTTTGAGTCACGGTACTCATAAAGAGCAGCAATCTCTCAGTCCCAGCCCCACACTTGTCAAAGTGTGTTCCCAAGGAAGCTGAGGAATCCGAGGGAGCCAGGTCAGAGTGGGATGTGGTTCCTCTGTTACCAAGTTATCCAGGGGAAATACCATATCTTCAGTATTAAGGATTCAGTTAAATCTATCCCCTGGCATGTCCTATCTTAGCTAAGCATGAAACCCAGAGCAATTTTTATCAAGAACACCTCAGATTACTCCAGATCTTCTGTTCTAGGACCACACCAAGAGTTAGGGGCCAATATTAACCTATTATGGTTTCTTAAGAATATGTGCTTTCAAAGTGTAGGTTCAGCATACATATATCAGGGGGCTGAGTAAGAAAATGTAGGGCCACAGGGAGAAAAGGTATATTAGAAAGAGACTCTGCTTCTCTCCTTGTAAAAACAAAAGCCACAAAAGAAAAGGAGGGAAGGAAGGAAGGGAGAGAGGGATGGAGGGAGGGAGGGAAAATATTTCACTAAATCATCAGAAAAATTAGAGGCTGTGACTGGAAATAATGACATATAAGGGAAAATTCTTCATGGTAATTTTTAAAGTGCTTACACTTAGATGTTGGATTTTTAAGGTAAAATTTATAAGTATGCAAGAAATCAGTATGAAGCTTGGGATTAGAACACAGCTCACTTTTACAGGAACAGGATAGTATCTGGATATATTCTCTTCTTTCTTTCTTTCTTTTTAACACAAAGAATAAAAAGCACATGATGCAGTTAGAGGTGGATTGACAGTGACATTTCTTTAATGGTTTGAACACGGCAATTTCTCTCTAACTCACAGTATCCAGACAGACAACCACAACAGCGAGGTAGTTTTCCTTCTAATTCTGTCACAGAAACATCCATTACAGATAAATAACCATGCATAAATATATACATTTAATTTGGTAGATATTTCTTGAAGGAAAGAAACTTTATACTATTTTCAAACTCAACCTCTTTTTCTCATTTCTCCTGTTCTGTTTTTGAAGAGAGAAGGCAATGTGACTGCATAATGATCTATCAGATCAATGCTCCCGGGGATATACATCACACAATACAATGCAAATTCATTAGGCTGTTCTGGCATTAAACGGTGTCCTATACACAACATTTAAATTCAAAAGTCCATGTCAAATCCCAGAGGTCTGGTCCACACAGAAAAATTATCTGGAAAATTCATGCTGAGTCCCTTCTTTATTCTGAATTATTTACGTAGTAGACACGTTGATATAACTGAGGAAATAAATACCACCCAAAAGAAGATAAGCAAAGGCTATTTATTCAGAGCTTGCTATAGCAAGGCAGTCAGTCACCGTCACATGCATTTGGTAGAGACTCAAAGGTAGGCAGAAGAGTGGGAACACTTTTATAGTGGAAAAAACCAAGAAGACTTCAGATATGCCCTGATTGGAGGCTGTCAGCCTGGGAAAGCTGTAAGCAAGCTAACTGGGAGAGGGGCATCCTATGTAATTGGTTTGGGGTATATATTTGGCTTTTTCCAGTTGGTCCAAAGGTGGAAGTGGAGGCAAAAATTGGGAAAGTTGTTCTATTAATCCAGTCCTGGCTGTTTGGGGCTGATTGCTACAGGGGTTACTGTTTGGCTTCCTAGACTGGTTACTGCAGATTATGGACCAGAGTTCTATTTTTATATGTAGTCTGGTCATTTTCCATTTGTATAATAAGTAATATGCCTGCTGTTGGTTTTCTTTTGTCATGAACAACCTGAGTATTTCAAAGAAATCAGGTTCTTTGAACCTAATATGTCTTTTTATTTCTGACATCTATATTGCCCCCAATTGTTTAGTTAATGGCTTATTTATTTATTCCTTGGTTTAACTTTAATGACATCTCATTAGCCAAAGCAGTTCCCTCAGAGGTGGAGACTTCATTCATTCATTCAATCAACAAATATTTATTGAGAAGCTACTATGGGCCATGTTTTAGGTGTAGAGATACATTAGTGAACAAGACAAGCAAGATTCCTGCTTGTATTCTAAAGAGAGAGGGAGATGATAAATAGGCAGAAAAATAGATAAAGGAATAACTAACAAAAAAACATTAAATGGTGAAAAGTGCTATGCTGAGGTCTCTGAGGAGCAGACATTTTCACTGAAATCTGAATGACAAAGATCAGAAGGAAGAATATTCCAGGCAGAGGGACCAGATGGGGCAAAAGTTCAAAGATGGGAAGAAGCTGGTATGTTCAAGGATTTGAAAGGCCTGTGTGCCTGTATCATGTGATCCAGGGTGAGTAGTAATAGAGGAAAAGAAAGAAATATGGAAGACCGGAGCAAGTGTGGTTTTTAACAAGATAAAAAGATTATTTTTAAATCCTAAACATGTTAGAAAGGCATTGGAGGGTTTTTAAATAGCAGAGGAATACCACTCTACTTATAGGTTTTTTTCTTCCAGTTTTATTGAGATATAATTGACATACAGCACTGTATAAGTTCAAGGTGTACACCATAATGATTTGACTTACATATATCATGAAATGATTATCACATTAAGTTCAGTGAGCATCCATCATCTGATATAGATACAAAATAAAAGAAATAGAAAAAATGTTTTTTTCCTTGTGATGAGAACTCTTGGAATTTCCTCTCTTAACACTTTTCATATATAACATACAGCAGTGTAATTATATTTATCATGTTATACATTACATCTCAAGTACAAATTTATCTTGTAACTGGAAGTTTGTACCTTTTGACAATCTTCATCTAATTCCCCCTCCCCCCACCTCCTGTCTCTGGTAACCACAAATCTAATCTCTTTTTCTATTAGTTTATTTGGGAATATTTTTTGTTTGTTTTTTTAAGTATAACTGACCTACAACACTATGTTGGTTCCTGTTACACAACATAGTGATTCCGTATTTCTATACATTTCAAAATGATCACCACCATAATCTAGTTACCATCTGTCCCCAAAGACATTACATAATTACTGACTTATATTCCTCACACTACACATTTCATACCCATGACTCATTTATTTTGTACTGAAAGTTTGTACCTCTGAATCTCCCCCACCAATTTCTCTCCTTTCCTGAAACCCCCTCCCCTCTGGCCTGTTGTTCTCTGTATCTGTAACTCTGTTTCAGTTTTGTTGTGTCTGTTCATTTGGTGTTCTTTTTTTTTTTTGGATTCCACATACGGGTGAAATCATACATTATTTGTCTTTCTCTGTCTGACATTTCATTAAGCTTAATACCCTCTAGGTCCTTCCATGTTGCCACAAATGGCAAGATTTCATTCTTTTTTATGGCTGAGTAATATTCCATTGTATGTATATACTATATCTTCTTTATCCATTCATCTATTGGTGGGCACTCAGGTTGAGTCCACATCTTGGCTATTATAAATAATACTGCAATGAACAAAGGGGTGCAGATATCTTTTTGAATTAATGTTTTTGTTTTCTTAAACGTAAATACCCAGGAGTGGAATTATTAGATTATACATTAGTTCTATTCTTATTTTTTAGAAACCTCCATATTGTTTTCCATAGTGGCTGCACCAATTTACATTCTCACAGAAAGTGCACCAGGGTTCCCTTTTCTCCAAATCCTTACCACTGCTTAAGCTTGTTATTTGTTGTCTTTTTGATAATAGCCATTCTGACAGGTGTGAAGTGATATCTCATTGTGGTTTTGATTTACATTTCCCTGATGATTAGTGTTGTTGAGCCTCTTTTCATGTGCCTGTTGGCCATGTATATGTCTTCTTTGGAAAAACATTTATTCAGGTCCTCTGCCCTTTTTTTTTTTTTCAGTACGCGGGCCTCTCACTGCTGCGGCCTCTCCTGCCGTGGGGCACAGGCTCCAGATGTGCAGGCCCAGTATCCATGGCCCATGGGCCCAGCCACTCCATGGCATGTGGGATCCTCCCGGACCAGGGCACGAACCCATATCCTCTGCATCAGCAGGCGGACTCTCAACCACTGCATCACCAGGGAAGCCCCTCTGCCCAGTTTTAATCAGGTTTTTTTTTTTTTTAATGTTGAGTTGTATGATATCTTTGTATATTTTGCATATTAACCCCTTATCAGATATATTGTTTGCAAATATTTCCTCCCATTCAGTAGGCAGTCTTTTCATTTTGCTGATAGCTTCCTTTGTTGTACAAAAGCTTTTTAGTTTGATGTAGTTCCATTTGTTTATTTTTGCTTTTGTTTCTCTTTCATAAGGAGACATAGCCAAAAATACATTGCTAAAACCATTGTCAAAGAACGTACTGCCTATGCTTTCTTCTAGAGGTTTTATTGCTTCAGATCTTACACTTAAGTCTTTGATCAATTTTGGATTTATTTTTTTGTATATGGTATGAGAAAGTGGTCCAATTTGATTCTTTTGCATGTAGCTGTCCAGTTTTCCCAACACTATTTATTAAAGAGGCTGTCTTTTACCCACTGTATATTCTTGTTTCCTTTATTGTAGATTAGTTGACCATATAAGTATGATTTCTTTTCTGGGTTCTCTATTCTGTTCCATTAATATATGTGTCTATTTCTGTGCCGGTACCATACTGTTTTGATTATTGTAGCTTTGTAGCATAGTTTTAAATCAGGACACATGATGCCTCCAGCTTTGTTCTTCTTTCTCAAGATTGTTTTGGTTATTTATGGTCTTCTGTGTTTCCATACAAATTTTAGAATTATTTGAAGAGTGTTTTGATGTGTGGTAATGATTAATTAATCACAAGGTCCCTCAATATTATATGGATAGGCTCTCTACTAAGGTTGCTTGACATATGTAAGAGTAAATATTTTAGGTCCAATGTGCAGAAACCTAACTTAACTTGCCAGAATGGGAATTCCTACACACTTAACCAGTTCCCAGAAAGCCTGTTCTCAGAATTAGAGCCTCTTGACTGAGGAAAAGTCTAGATTCCTTTGAGTTTAGACCCTGCAACACAGCCACATGTGTATACCATTATGTAACTTATATATTGTGAAACTTATACCAAACTTTCATCACAGAGATCTGAGGCCATTTGCCCTGGTGAATTATACACTGGAAAAGGGGTAATAATCACTTTCCAGGGTTTATTAGATTCTGGCTCTGAACAAATTCTTATTTCCAGAGACCTAAAATGTCACCATAGTACACTTGTCAAATAGGGGCCTATGGAATGAGATGATAAATGGAAACTTGGCTTAAGATCTCCACATTACAGTGGAGCTCAGATACTAGAAGAAGACTTGGCCCAAGCTCATCTTACAGTGGCCCTATGCAGACTCATTCTAGGGTTATTTCACTGGTTCAGAATGTGTAATAAAAATTAAAATACCAAGTAGAAGACAGATTTCATACATTTTCACTTTCTTCGAAGGAAGGCTATTATGTTAGGAAGGGACAAGTGAAAGCCTTTGCAATTGACCTCTCTCTACACACAAGATAGTAAAGCACAATCAAAATTGTAACTTTAGGGAAACTGCAGAGAATAGGATCTCCATCAAAAACTTAAGAGATGCAGAGATGGAAATTCCTTCCAAATTCTCAGTAAAATATCCTGTGTATCTGCTGCAAAAGCCAGATGGGTTATAAAGAATGGCAGTAGATTATTGCAAACTTAATTATATTATTATTACAATTACAGCTGCAACTCTAGATGAGGTATATTTACTAGAGCAAATGACTCACCATCCCTGACATCAGATACACAACTATTGACATGGTAAATGCTTTATTCCCCATTTCAATGAGTGAGAAAAATTAGCAGCCGTTTGCATTTACATGGCAGTGTTAACAATATACTTTCACAGTGTTTCCCCTGAGCAATAAAAACTGTCTTGCTCTGTCATAATTATACTGATATCTCACAGAACATAACAACATGATTGTTCAGCATCAATGTCATCTAATGACATTATGGTATTTAGAACTGGTAATCATGGAATACTAAACCTTCTAGATGCTTCAGTAAAACATATGTATGCCAAAGGGTAGGAGTTAAACCCTATAAAAGTTCAAGGCTCTGCCACACTGAGGAAGTTTCTCAGAGTTCAGAGCATGTTGGGATATATCTTATAAAGTGACAGATTAGTTGTTACACTTATATCACCAGGAAGCCAAAGCACAATGCCTATTGGCCTTTTGGGGTTTTGGACACAATGTATACATATTTGACCTGCTATTCTGAACCATTTGCCAAGTAACCCATAAATCTGTCAGTTCTGAGTAAATCCAGAATAAGAAAGAGCTCTGTAATAGATGAAAGCTATGATGCAAGCTGCCTCTATGACCTAGAAGAACCATTTGTATTGGAAGAGTCTATGTTAGACACAGATGAGATATGGAACATCTGGAAGGCCTAATAGGAGAACCACAGCATAGCCCCTGAGTAAGGCCAAGCTCTACTCTGCCAACAACTATTCTGCATTTGAAAGTAACTTATGATTCATCACTGGTAGAGAATGAATGCCTGATAATGGGTCAACAAATGACAATGTAGCCTGAACTTCCTATAATGAACAGGGTGCTATCTACAAAACCATAAAATTGGACATACACAGAATAATTACATTATAAGAGGAAAGTGGCATATAAGAATAGTCAACCTCAGTGGTCAAGAAGGTAAACTGCACAAAAGATAGACCAGGTTACCACAATTCCTGCCCGTACTGTGTTTAATTGCCTCTTCCTCAGCCCACACCTATGGTTTCATTTGGTGCTGCCTATGACCAACCAACAGAAGAAGAAAAAGCAATTGTGTGCTTACACACTGATATACACAATATGCAGCAAAAAGTCTGCAGATGCTGCACTGTATTCCCAGTCTGGAGTGGCCCTGAAAAGTAACGGTAAGGGGAAATCTCACAGTACAGCTGAATTATATGCAGTATATTCCATTACACACTTCCTGTGAAAGAAAAGATAGCCTGAATTAAATATCCATGCTGATTCATGGACAGTGGCTAATAGGTTGGCCAACTTATCAGGAATTTGGAAAGGACAAAACTGGAAAAATTGATGATAAGGATTACTTAAATGGAGTTCTGAGAGAATCAAGGGATTTATGTTGATAAATGCCCACTAGAGGGTATCCATAGCTAAGGACAAGATAACCCATCTTGAAGATGCCAATTAGATACTTTTCCCAGCCACCCCAGAGCTTACTCAATGGAATAAGGTACAAAGTGGTCATGGAGGCAAGGAGGAAGACTACATGGACTGAACACCATGGTCTTTCTCCAGTAAAGTAGGTCTGGTTGCCACCATGGTTGAGTGAACAATTTACCACCAGCAGAGGCCCAAGCTGAACTCCCTAGGCAGTACCATTCCCCATAGGGTCCTGTCAGGTTTCAGGTTGGCTACATTGGATACTGCTCTTCTAAACTTAGGTAGTACCTTGTCCTCATAGGAATGAACATTTTCTTTCCCTACCTGAAGTGTGTCAGTCAACATCATTATTTGTGGACTTAAAAATACCTCATCCAAAATAGCCTCATCCACTGGAGGACAGACAGCAGAAGCAAAAAGAACTACAATCCTGCAGCCTGTGGAACAAAAACCACATTCACAGAAAGAGAGATGAGATGAAAAGGCACAGGGCTATGTACCAGATGAAGGAACAAGATAAAACCCCAGAAAAACAACAAATGAAGTGGAAATAGGCAACCTTCCAGAAAAAGAATTCAGAATAATGATAGTGAAGATGATCCAGGACCTCGGAAAAAGAATGGAGGCAAAGATCAAGAACATGCAAGAAATGTTTAACAAAGACCTAGGAAAATTAAACAACAAACACCTAGAAGAAGTACAGAACAAATAAACTGAGATGAACAATACAATAACTGAAATGAAAAATATGCTAGAAGGAATCAATAGCAGAATAACTGAGGCAGAAGAATGGATAAGTGACCTGGAGGACACAATGGTGGAATTCACTGCTGAGGAACAGAATAAAGAAAAAAGAACGAAAAGAAATTAAGACAGCCTAAGAGACCTCTGGGACAACATTAAACACAACAACATTTGCATTATAGGGGTCCCAGAAGGAGAAGAGAGAGAGAAAGGACATGAGAAAATATTTGAAGAGATTATAGTTGAAAACTTCCCTAACATGGGAAAGGAAATAGCTACCCAAGTCCAGGAAGTGCAGAGTCCCATACAGGATAAACCCAATGGAAAACATACTGAGACACATAGTAATCAAATTGATAAAAATTAAAGACAAAGAAAAATTATTGAAAGCAACAAGGGAAAAATGACAAATAACATAGAAGGGAACTCCCATAAGGTTAACAGCTGATTTCCCAGCAGAAACTCTACAAGCCAGAAGGGACTGGCATGATATATTTAAATTGATGAAATGGAAGAAACTACAACCAAGATTACTCTATCCGGCAAGGATCTCATTCAGATTCGATGGAGAAATCAAAAGCTTTACAGACAGGCAAAAGCTAAGAGAATTCAGCACCACCAAACCAGCTATACAACAAATGCTAAAGGAACTTCTCTAAGTGGGAAACACAAGAGAAGAAAAGGACCTACAAAAACAAACCCAAAACAATTAAGAAAATTGTAATAGGAACATACATATCGATAATTACCTTAAACGTGAATGGATTAAATGCTCCAACCAAAAGACACAGACTCGCTGAATGGATACAAAAATATCTATATGACCCATCTATATGCTGTCTACAAGAGACCCACTTCAGACCTAGGGACACATACAGACTGAAAGAGAGGGGATAGAAAAAGATATTCCATACAAATGCAAATCAAAAGAGAGCTGGAGTAGCAATACTCATATCACATAAAATAGACTTTAAAATAAAGAATGTTACAAGAGACAAGGAAGAACACTACATAATGATCAAGGGATCAATCCAAGAAGAAGATATAACAATTATAAATATATATGCACCCAACATAGGAGTACCTCAATACATAAGGCAACTGCTAACACCTCTAAAAGAGGAAATTGACAGTAACACAATAATAGTGGGGAACTTTAACACCTCACTTACACCAAAGGAGAGAACATCCAAACAGAAAATTAATAAGGAAAAAAAAAGCTTAAAATGACACAATATACCAATAGATTTAATTGGTATTTATAAGACATTCCATCCAAAAACAGCAGATTACACCTTCTTCTCAAGTGCACATGGAACATTCTCCAGGATGGACCACATCTTGGGTCAAAAATGAAGCCTCAGTAAATTTAAGAAAATTGAAATCATATCAAGCATCTTTTCTGACCACAATGCTTTGAGATTAGAAATCAATTACAGGGGAAAAAACGTAGAAAACACAAACACATGGAGGCTAAACAATACGTTTCTAAATAACCAAGACATCACTGAAGAAATCAAAGACGAAATCAAAAAATACCTAGAGAAATATTACAACAAAAACACGATGATCCAAAACCTATGGGATACAGCAAAAGCAGTTCTAAGAGGGAAGTTTATAGCAATACAAGCCTACCTCAAGAAACAAGAAAAATCTCAAATAAACAATCTAACCTTACACCTAAAGGAACGACAGAAAGAAGAACAAACAAAAACCATATTTAGTAGAAGGAAAGAAATCATAAAGGTCAGAGCAGAAATAAATGAAATAGAAACAAAGAAAACAATAGCAAAGATAAATGATACTAAAGCTGGTTCTTTGAGAAGATAAATGAAATTGATAAATCATTAGCCAGAACTCATCAAGAAAAAGAGGGAGAGGGTCAAATAAATAGAATACAAATAAAAAGGAGAAATTACTACAGACACCACAGAAATACAAAGCATCCTAAGAGTCTACTGCAAGCAACTCTATGCCAATAAAATGGACAACCTGGAAGAAATGGACAAATTCTTAGAAAGGTATAACCTTCCAAGCCTGAACCAGGAAGAAACAGAAAATATGAACAGACCAATCACAAGTAACAAAATTGAAACTGTGATTAAAAATCTTCCAACAAACAAAAGTCCAGGACCAGATGGCTTCACAGGTGAATTCTATCAAACATTTAGAGAAGAGCTAACATGCATCCTTCTCAAAATCTTCTAAAAAATTGCAGAGGAAGGAACACTCCCAAACTCATTCTATGAGGCCACCATCACCCTGATACCAAAACCAGACAAAGATACTACAAAAAAAGAAAATTACAGATCCACCAGAGAGCAGACAGCAGAAGCAAGAAGAACTACAATCCTGCAGCCTGTGGAACAAAAACCACATTCACAGAAATATAGACAAGATGAAAAGGCAGAGGATTATGTACCAGATGAAGGAACAAGATAAAACCCCAGAAAAACAACTAAATGAAGTGGAAATAGGCAACCTTCCAGAAAAAGAATTCAGAAAAATGATAGTGAAGGTGATCCAGGACCTCGGAGAAACAATGGAGGCAAAGGCCAAGAAGATGCAAGAAATGTTTAACAAAGACCTAGTAGAATTAAATAAAACAAACAGAGATGAGGAGTACAATAACTGAAATGAAAAATACACTAGAAGGAATCAATAGCAGAATAACTGAGGCAGAAGAATGGATAAGTGACCTGGAAGACAGAATGGTGGAATTCACTGCTGCGGAACAGAATAAGGAAAAAAGAATGAAAAGAAATGAAGACAACATAAGAGACCTCTGGGACAACATTAAATGCAACAACATTTGCATTATAGGGGTCCCAGAAGGAGAAGTGAGATAGAAAGGACCTGAGAAAATATTTGAAGAGATTATAGTAGAAAATTTCCCTAACATAGGAAAGGAAATAGCCACCCAAGTCCAGGAAGCACAGAGAGTCCCATACAGGATAAACCCAAGGAGAAACATGCTGAGACACATAGCAATCAAACTGGTAAAAATTAAAGCCAAAGAAAAATTATTGAAAGCAGCAAGGGAAAAATGACAATATAGAAGGGAACTCCCATAAGGTTAACAGCTGATTTCTCAGCAGAAACTCTACAAGCCAGAAGGGACTGGCATTATATACTTAAAGTGATGAAAGGAAAAAACCTACAGCCAAGATTATTCTACTCGGCAAGGATCTCATTCAGATTCAATGGAGAAATCAAAAGCTTTACAGACAAGCAAAAGACAAGATAATTGAGCACGACCAAACCAGCATTACAAGAAATGCTAAAGGAACTTCTCTAAGTGGGAAACACAAGAGAAGGACAGGACTTACAAAAAAACAAACATGAAACAATTAAGAAAATGGTAATAGGAACATACATATTGATAATTACCTTAAACGTGAATGGATTAAATGCTCCAACCAAAAGACACAGGCTAGCTGAAAGGATACAAAAACAAGACCAATCTATATGCTGTCTACAAGAGACCCACTTCAGACCTAGGGACACATACAAACTGAAAGTGAGGAGATGGAAAAAGATATTACATGCAAATGGAAATCAAAAGAAAGGTGGAGTGGCAATACTCATATCACATAAAATGGACTTTAGAATAAAGAATGTTACAAGAGACAAGGAAGAACACTACATAATGATCAAGGGATCAATTCAAGAAGAAGATATAACAATTATAAATATATATGCACCCAACATAGGAGCAGCTCAATACATAAGGCAACTGCTAACAGCTCTAAAAGAGGAAACTGACAGTAACACAATAATAGTGGGGACTTTAACACCTCAGTTACACCAATGGAGAGATCATCAAAATGTAAATTAATAAGGAAACATAAGCTTTAAAAGACACGATAGACCAGATAGATTTAATTGATATTTATAGGACATTCCATCCACAAACAGCAGACTACACTTTCTTCTCAAGTGCTCATGGAACATTCTCCAGGATAGATCACATCTTGGGTCACAAATCAAGCCTCAGTAAATTTAAGAAAATTGAAATCATATCAAGCATCTTATCTGACCACAATGCTTTGAGATTAGAAATCAATTACAGGGGAAAAAATTTAAAAAACACAAACACATGGAGGCTAAACAGTATGTTACTAAATAACCAACACATCACTGAAGAAATCAAAGACGAAATCAAAAAATACATAGAGACAAATGACAATGAAAACACGACGATCCAAAACCTATGGGATGCAGCAAAAGCAGTTCTAAGAGGGAAGTTTTTAGCTATACAAGCCTCCCTCAAGAAACAAGAAAAATCTCAAATAAACAATCTAACCTTACACCTAAAGGAACTAGAGAAAGAAGAACAAACGAAACCTAAAGTTAGCAGAAGGGAAGAAATCATAAAGATCAGAGCAGAAATAAATGAAATAGAAACAAAGAAAACATTAGCAAGGATCAATAAAACTAAAAGCTGGTTCTTGGAGAACATAAACAAAATTGATAACCCATTAGCCAGACTAATCAAGAAAAAGAAGGAGTGAACTCAAATCCATAAAAGTAGAAATGAAAAAGGAGAAGTTACAACAGACACGGCAGAAATACAAAGCATCCTAAGAGTCTACTACAAGCAACTCTATGCCAATAAAATGGACAACCTGGAAGAAATAGACAAATTCTTAGAAAGGTATAACCTTCCAAGACTGAACCAGGAAGAAATAGAAAATATCACCAGACCAATCACAAGTAATGAAATTGAAACTGTGATTAAAAATCTTCCAACAAACAAAAGTCCAGGACCAGATGGCTTCACAGATGAATTCTATCAAACATTTAGAGAAGAGCTAACACCCATCCTTCTCAAACTCTTCCAAAAATTTGCAGAGGAAGGAAAACTTCCAAACTCACTCTATGAGGCCACCATCACCCTGATACCAAAACCAGAAAAAGATACTACAAAAAAAGAAAATTACAGACCAATGCCACTCATGAATATAGATGCAAAAATTCTCAGCAAAATGCCTGCAAACAGAATCCAACAACACATTAAAAGGATCATACATCATGATCAAGTGGGATTTATCCCAGGGATGCAAGGATTCTTCAATATACACAAATCAATCAATGTGATACACCATGTTAACAAATTGAAGGAGAAAAACCAAATGATCATCTCAATAGATGCAGAAAAAGCTTTTGACAAAATTCAACACCCATTTATGATAAAAACTCTCCAGAAAGTGGGCATAGAGGGAACGTACTTCAACATAATAAAGGCCATATATGACAAACCCACAGCAAACATCATTCTCAATGGTGAAAAACTGAAAGCATTTCCTCTAAGGTCAGGAAGAAGACAAGAATGTCCACTCTCACCACTATTATTCAACATAGTTTTGGAAGTCCTAGCCACAGCAATCAGAGAAGAAAAAGAAATAAAAGGAATACAAATTGGAAAAGAAGAAGTAAAACTGTCACTGTTTGCAGATGACATGAAACTATACAGAGAGAATCCTAAAGATGCCACCAGAAAACTACTAGACCTAATCAATGAATTTGGTAAAGTTGCAGGATACAAAATTAATGCACAGAAATCTGTTGCATTCCTATATACTAATGATGAAAAATCTGAAAGAGAAATTAAGGAAACACTCCCATTTACCATTGCAACAGAAAGAAAGCAATACCTATGAATAAACCTACCAAGGGAGACAAAAGACCTGTATGCAGAAAACTATAAGAAACTGAGGAAATAAATTAAAGATGGTACCAACAGATGGAGAGATATACCACATTCTTGGATTGGAAGAATCAATATTGTGAAAATGACTATAATACCCAAAGCAATCTACAGATTCACTGCAATCCCTATCAAATTACCAATGGCATTTTTTACAGAACTAGAACAAAAAAATCTTAAAATTTGTATGGGGACACAAAAGACCCCGAATAGCCAAAGCAGTCTTGAGGGAAAAAAACGGAGCTGGAGGAATCAGACTCCCTGACTCCAGACTATACTATAAAGCTACAGTAATCAAGACAGTATGATACTGGTACAAACATAGAAATATAGAGCAATGGAACAAGATAGAAAGCCCAGAGATAAACTCACGCACCTATGGTCAACTAATCTATGACAAAGGAGGCAAGGATATACAATGGAGAAAAGACAGTCTCTTCAATAAGTGGTGCTGGGAAAACTGGACAGCTACATGTAAAAGAATGAAATTAGAACACTCCCTAACACCATACACAAAAATAAACTCAAAATGGATTAGAGACGTAAATGTAACAACAGACACTATAAAACTCTTAGAGGGAAACATGGGAAGAACACTCTTTGACATAAATCACAGTGAGATCTTTTTTGATCCACCTCCTAGAGTAATGGAAATTAAACAAATGGGATCTAATGAAACTTAAAAGCTTTTGCACCGCAAAGGAAACCATAAACAAGACGAAAAGGCAACCCTCAAAATGGGAGAAAATATTTGCAAACGAATCAATGGACAAAGGATTAATATCCAGAATATATAAACAGCTCATGAAGTTCTCAATATTAAAAAAACAAACAACTGAATCCAAAAATGGGCAGAAGACCTAAATAGACATTTTTCCAAAGAAGACATACAGATGGCCAAGAGGCACATGAAAAGCTGCTCAACATCACTAATTATTAGAGAAATGCAAATCAAAACTGCAATGAGGTATCACCTCACACCACTTAGAATGGGTATCATCAGAAAATCTACAAACAGCAAATGCTGGAGAGGTTGTGGAGAAAAGGGAACCCTCTTGCACTCTTGGTGGGAATGTAAATTGATATGGCCACTATGGAGAACTGTTTGGAAGTTCCTTAAAAAACTAAAACTAGAATTACCATATGACTCAGCAATACCACTGCTGGGCATATACCCAGAGAAAACCATAATTCAGAAAGACACATGCACCCCAATGTTCATTGCAGCACTATTTACAATAGCCCGGTCATGGAAGCAACCTCAATGCCCATCGATAGACGAATGGATAAGGAAGATGTGGTACATATATACGATGGAATATTACTCAGCCATAAAAAGGAACGAAATTGGGTCATTTGTAGAGACGTGGATGGATCTAGAGACTGTCATACAGAGTGAAGTAAGTCAGAGAGAGAAAAACAAATATCGTATATTAACGCATATATGTGGAACCTAGAAAAATGGTAGAGATGAACTCGTTTGCAGGGCATAAATAGAGACACAGATATAGAGAACAAACGTATGGACCCCAAGGGGGGCAATTTGGCCGGGTAGGGTTGGTGGTGTGATAAATTGGGAGATTGAGATTGACATATATACACTGATATGTATAAAATGGATAACTAATAAGAACCTGCTGTATCACAAAAAAAAAAAATACCTCATCCATCATTATGGTATTTCAGACAACAGTGCCTCATAAAAGGTGACATATTTTATAAAAGTATGACATAATTTATAACCACAGAATGCAGTGGTTTTATCAAATGTCTCAACTTCTAGAGGCAGCTGGCTTGATAAAGCAGTGGCCTGGCCTACTGAAGGTTTAGTTAGGGTCTCAGCTGACATAACATACTGCACAATTGGGGGATTATTTTTCAAGTGTCAGCTTTGCCTTAAACCAACACCACCTTCCCATGGTTAGGATGCATGGATTCAGGAGCCAAGAACCAGAACTGGGAGAGGCTTCTCTCTTTATAATATCTAATAACCTACTGGAAGATTTTTTTCTTCCATTTCCTATGATCCTCAGTTATGTTTTTAGAGGTTCTAGAGCCCAGTGGAGGAAAGTTTCCACCTGGGAACCAAGTCATCCTTCATGTGAACTGGAAGCTAAGTCTGCCTTCTGCCCATTTTGGGATCCTCAGACCTCCAAACCAATAAGCAGAGAATGGAGATCACTGTACTGGGTAGGGTGGTTAATGCTGGCTATCAGGGAGAAATTTGGTTACTGTTCTGCAAAAGCAGTAAGGAAGACCATTCTGAGAACACAAGGAGTTCTCTGGATTGGCTTGTAGTACTCTTTTCCTCCTAACCTCAGTCAATGGAAATCTGTGGAAAACAAAAGATTTGACCATCAAGAATACAGATTCTTCAGAAATTCAGATTTAATTATCCCTACAATGTAAAGAACCCTATCCATCTGAGATGCTGGCAAAAAGTAGGGGGAATAAGAAACTTGCAGTGGAAGAAGGCTGCTATGAATACCAGCTTAGACCTCGTGATGCTACAGAGGCAGAGATTCTAGCAGGTTTTTATGTTCCTTAATTGTTTTCTTTCTCTCTATTTTTCTCTTACAAACTTAAATGAAGAACCCAACTGTAGCTAATATTTTAAGTTTCAGGGGGAGTGTGATTAATCTGACATCTCCCTATGATGTGAGAGCTACTGATGGGATTTTCTGAGTCCTGTTTGAGATGTCGGGGGGAAAGGAGACAGGGTGTGCTGAATGCCATCTATTTGCTTAGCCAGGTCTAGCTCCCACCTTTCTCTACCCTGCTTTCTCCCACAGCAGTCTCACCTGTAAGTTCCAAATGCAACAGGCTTTCATGCCTTTGGCCTCAATTAATTGGGCATCTCTAGCAGGAGACTGGAGGGTGGGAGGAGAGTGAGGTCAAGATACTTATTCCCCTGATTTCCCTCTCTGAAGTTGCCTCAGGCTGGCTGTGTCCATTGACCAAAGATCACTACTTCTCTCTAGACAGCCTGCTCTATGTGACTCTCTCCTTACCGGTTCTGGTAAACTCTCTGCCCTCATCCCTTCCAGACTATGGGGCTAACTGCACTGCTGCTGCTTGCCCCAGCTTCCTGCACTTCCTCACAGCTACCCTGGCATTTGTAATAAATCCTAATTTGAGGGCTTCCCTGGTGGCGCAGTGGTTGAGAGGCCGCCTGCCGATGCGGGGGACGTGGGTTCGTGACCCGGTCCGGGAAGATCCCACATGCCGCGGAGCGGCTGGGCCCGTGAGCCATGGCCGCTGAGTCTGCGCGTCCAGAGCCTGTGCTCCGCAACGGGAGAGACCACAGCAGTGAGAGGCCCGCGTACCGCAAAAAAAAAAAAAAAAAAAAAAGATCCTAATTTGAACATGCCATCTGTTTCTCATTGTCTAATATAGTTAGTAAGGAAAATGAGAGAGTAGATACTGGGTAGGAAACCAACAACTGAGAAGGTGAAAGAGAAGCTGATGGTAGTTATTTTGGCCAAAAGTTATCATAGTGTAGTGGTTTTAAAATGTGTTCACAAATTCTTTGACATCCTTCCCTTAATGAGGTAGAGCTTAATTACCCTCCTGGAGTGTGGACTGGATTTAGTGACTTGCTTCTAATGGTGAAAATAGAGTGGAAGTGACAGTGTACAGTTTCAGAGACTAGATCCTAAAAGGCACTGTGATTGCCTCCTTTCTTTCCTGGATCACTTGCTCTGGGGGAAGCCAGCTGCCCTGTCATGAAGACATTCAGTAAGCCTTAGTTAGAGGGGCACACATGGTGAGGGACTGAGGCCTCCAGCCAACAACCATGTGAGTCAGTCATCTAGGAAGTGGATTTTCCAACCTCAGTCAACTCTGCAGATGACTGTAGCCCCTGCTGACATCCTAACTGCAACCACATGAGGTATTCTGGACCAGAACCACCCAGCTAAGCCACTCAAAATTTCTGACTCACAGAAGCTGTGAGATAATAAATGTTTACTGTTTTAAGCCACTAAGTTTGGGGTAATTTGTTGTGCAGCAATAGATATCTGGTATACTTGGATACAACTAAGATGCTATATTAATAGTAACAGGGTTAATATTTACTGGACACCTATTATACATCACTTACTATGCTAAATATTTCAATTTGCATGTATACCCTATGAAACATGTACTATTACTAACCACATTTTATACATTAAGAACCTGAGGTACAAGGAAGTTAAATATCCTGCCCAAGGACACAGCCTGGACTGTATATCATAGATTCTAAAATGCACATTTTTTTTCATGATTAGTATCTCTGAAATCGGGGTGCCTCTCACAATCAATGGTATCTCACAATTACTGGCAACCAGCCAGCAATTTGATATAACTGCAATTGTGTGCATCTGTGTGGCCTTGGACATAGCTGTTCACGTTGCTTCAACTGAGTTATATACAGTGAGCTTAACTGCTGTTTAAAATATCATCAAAGTGTATTCTATGACTTGGAATTAGAAGTAAAAATTATTGTATACACAAAAAGACAGAAATAAAGCAGAAGATCATAAATTTTATATTTGAGAAGCAAGTATTTATTGCTTGAGGAATAACAGCAATTTCATATTTTCTAACAAAACAACTACCAAGTCCTTTATGGAAGTTGGTAAATGGATGGTGCCCATAAATAGCTCATGCTGTTCATTTTTATTCCTGATATATGTGCAAAAAGATTGCCTATCATGTGCTAAGAAAGACACTGTAGTAAATGGCCAAATTCCCTGAAAAGGAAGAAAGGAATTTCAAGGCAGCTAGAGACTGGGGGAACTGATGCATGTGTCATGTAGGACCATTATTAAGGCACTGTTTCCTACTTTAATTAGTCATTGATTTCCTTCTTAGTGTTTAAAATAATAATGGTGTATCTTACAACAGGCAGTGTCTTAGAGATGATATAATATGTTAAGTGGTGGGGCTGGGACTTGAACCTGGGCAATGTGATTCCAGAGTTCATACACTTAATCACTACACAAAGTGCTTCCTGTATGACTTGGCTATTGGGAGTTTAGGAAATGCCTAAACAGCTCTATATGGTAACTTAACTAAAAGTTATTCAAAATATTTTTCAGCTCTGAAACAATTCTAGAGATTGGTTGCACAACAATGTGACTATACTTAACACAACTAAACTGTACACTTAAATATGGTGAAGATGGTAAATTTTATGTTATGTGTATTTTACCACGATTAAAAATAAAAGTTAAAAAATTAAAAAAATATTTTCCATCTCAGGTATTTGGTTCACTACTTTCTTTCTCTGGACCTTGGTGGAAGGTGTTGGCAGATGGTAGAGGGTGAAGTTAGTACCCTATATCATAAGATCAAAAAAGCACTGATGTTCTGTACCCTGATTGTGGTAGTAGTCACCTGGTGTATACAATTGTCCAAACTCATCAAACCATACACTTAAAATGAGAACATTCACTGTGTGTATAGTATACCTTGGCAACAACAAAGTTGAATTTTTAAGAAACATTGAAAAATTTGGTAGAGAACCAGGCAGGCATAAGGAAAAAAAAAAAAAACTATTTAGTAAACATTATTGATACTAAAGAACCTTAGAACTTGTTGAGATGGTTTCCAATCTTATTTCCATAATTCGTCATATTAGCTTTTCCATTCAAGCTTCCTATCACAATGTAAGTGTTAGAAGAATGTACGTCCTATCTATGGCATGTGCCTGATATTCCAATATAGTTTCCCAAATGAAGGGTTTGACATGACTTGTCTTGCTGATCCCATGCTGGTTCCTAAAGAAAATCCATACCTTTATCCAAGCATTCACACACAGTTGTTTAATAATCCATCTGGTCAACGTAACTTTGAACAGAACACCTATTAGTTACGTTTACAAAGTGAATTATTTCTTCACTCTCCCTTTATGAAGTAGAAGGAAGGTACCAACAAGTTCCTTTTCCCTCAACATCAAACAGTTGGGAGGAACTTCGCAGGTCCTCACTGGAAGCAGAGAAGAAGGAAATTGCACGAGTCTTCCTCCAAATCTTTCTTTGGTTGCAGGAGGGAATCCTGTGCCTATACTCTCAAAAGTCTGCAAGTAACCCTTGGCCTAATCTCACTTCTCCATGAGCCATTTCTCTTGGTTTAGGAAGATACCCTGATGCTGGGGAAGGTGGGATTCCACTCAGTCCCTGCCAAGGGGGTCTGGGGAGCAGACTCTTCCTGGAGAGCACAAATGTTGGATGTGATGTAGGAAGAAACACGTGCAAAAAGAGGAAAATAAACACAAATGGATGAAGTTGCGCTATGGGTTTCTCTGTGTCATGTTCCCAGCAATGCAACTGAAGAGAGGAGACTGATTTTAGCCTTGGGTTATAAGAATTACTCTGGACGTTTGGTGGTGAAGATAACTGTAGAAAAGTTAGAGAAACTGCTCACCACCACCAGTCCACACCAGAAACAGAGTAAGAGAGGGGCTTTCAGGTCCCTCTGTCCCTGTGTGGTACTCTACCTTGACCACACAGTCATCCAGAGTTTACTTGCCTACCATGGCCTGTCACAGACCAGAGAGAGGCAGAGCACAGATGGGCATGCACAGGTGAGCCCACAATATGATTAATGTTAATTTTAGGGGAATAAGTGGTTTTGGAGTGGGGGTGGGGTGGGAACCCCAAAGCCAGAACATGAAAATGCAGTAACTCATATAGACTTTTCCATTGTTTGGCCAAGAGGCCTGAATCAAATGGCTCACCCGCTCAATATCTCTATTTCTCCTACTATAAAACAAAGTCAATATTTGATTCTGTTTTCTCTCTCAACTTCTCTCTTTCTCCCTCTCCCTCCCTCTCTTAACTTGCCCTCTATCTCCTCTCCCCCCCACTTCCTTCCTCCTCCCCTCCTTTTATTCATTTATTTAACTACTATTTCTTTAACACACGCTGTACACTAATCACTGCCCCAGGCCTAAATAATGGTGGGCAAAACAAACCCTGCCCTTTCAGAGCTTGCAGACTCTGCAGAAAACAGACACTTATTTAAATAAATAAACTCTGATAAATGCTCTAAGGGCAAAGGACAGATGTCTCATCCCTTAGTGGAGTAACATGTGAGGTAATATGTGGAAAAGTCCTCTGATGGAAAAACCTGAGTAGAAATCATGATAATGAAGCTATTAGGGTGGCCCAATAGGAGAGTGACAGTTGGGATTGTAGAGCATCAGCTGCTCAGTTGGGATGCACAGAGCGGAATGAGAGGCATAGAGAGAGGAGGTCTCTCAACTAACCCCCATTTCACGCTCACCTCTTTCCTGTGATGAGGGCCTGACTCCAGCTGGCTCCACATTTCAACAGTCCATAGAACCAACAGAAACCTTTTCTTTCCCTGGATTTGTACTTTATTTTTTCCTCTTAGGAACAGGGAGGTGATTGGGGAGTGGCAGGGCATGCACAGTGGTTTCCTGTGTCCAGTCTGCAAGACAGCCAGAGGAGGATCCTGGGGAGGGCTGAGGTTTCCAAATCACACTGTCAGGGTGAGCTTACATTCGTTGTTAATGACTTTGACGTTATTAAGCTAGACAGAGGGATGTCGATGTGAATCATTTTCAATGTTTTTCCATATTCATAATGGACTAAATATAGTCAGAGGGATGAGACTGGCAGGCACAGGCCCCTGGATGGTCATAGTGGATGATTCCTGAGATGAAATTAAATGCCAACCCAGCTCCTTTGTTCCCTGAGGGGCATGGAAACCCATATCCCCACCCTCCAACCCAAAGATGAAACTAAGATACGGTTGTTAGATTTTTACCCTTCTTTCCCAGTAGCCAAATTCAAATAACATTTCATGAGGCCAGGCACTGTGCTCTGATGTGTGGAGATTTTGAGTGCACAGACCCAGCCAGGGGCAGCCAATCCCAACTTGCCTCTTCCTAAGGCAGTCCGTGACTCTGTCCAGCACCAAAGCCTCGGGGCCATGATTTTCATTAAATGAGAAGGTTAATGTTTTCACTTATGTAAAGCGGAATACGGAGAGCGGATGGGAGGGGTTGCAACTTTGAAAATAAATAAGCTTTTTTCTTTGCAATGTCATGAAAAGTGGTGGTAAGAGAAGAGGAAGAAGTACAGAAAAATGGTCATTGGTCCACACATAGAATTCAAAACTGAGAATACAGCTGGTAGTGCCTAGAATGTTAGAAGTTCCAGATCGTAGGCTTTGATAGATTAAATTTAATATTTATCATATTCATATGTGCCATTTAGCATTTAGTCCTGAATATAGACAACAGAAATGATTTATTAATTTGCTTTTAAGTTATGAAACTTCTGATTACAAAATAATACACGTTCAAATAATTGAAAAAAACATCAAGAAGTAAAGTTACATGTAATCTACCATTCCATTCATATATATGTATATATATTGATACTAACACATATATCTATATCTTCAACTGTCTTTTTGGCATATGTGTGTCTTGAGGTAATTAAGTTTAAAATTCTTCTGTGTAGACAGTAAGATGTGTGTATGTCATTTAATTTTAATATTCATCTGAGAGTGATCCAATCTTTATTTAGCACATAAAAGTTCACTATTAAGATATGCACCAGTGGGTTTGATAATCACATTTACTGGTTTTAGAAATAATTGAGGGAGTGAGAAAATAAGTAATGTCCAAGATGTGTGTGCTAGATTGTTCTATTGTCAGCTTGGTTAAACCTGGAACTATATTTCCCAAAGCCCCTTCTGCATGATTCTGGACTAGAGTTATTAAGAGAAGAAGTTGCATGAAACTTGGGAGCTGGAAAGGAAGTCATTCCTCTTTGAAGTTCTTTGCAGTTTGTTATGTTGACAAATAGAAACAGAGGTGCCTGGCAAATTCCAGCTTGTCTTTACTCTTCTTCCCTCCATGTCCAAGTCTTCTGACTGTTGGTCCTGGTGAACAACAATATCCCAGGCTCCCTCCGGTTGCCTAGCAACAGACACACAGAGGTAGGTTCAGAAGCAATAGCTTCCCAATCAGCCCCCTCAAAGTTTCCCCCTACATGGTCCCACTTTGGCTTGGTTTCTTAGATTCCCTTGCAAGTCCTGACTTCTCCACCCATACCAGTTCCTTTTTATCTGATCTTCTAACTTCCCATTTCACATCTCCACTTAAACTTCTTTCACAACTCTGTAAGGTATAATTTCTATGATAAATGCCATATCCTGTTACATTCAGAATCATTCTGCTTCTCTAACTAAACCTTGACTGATACAGTTATTTGCTCCCAATGTGGTTCCAGATGAACAGAACCTAAAGGATGGGAATCTCTGATTTGGTTATACTTAAAGGCATTAATGATCCTATTTCTACTAGTGGCAGATGGGATACTGGTAGTCCATGGCATGCAGTAGCAAAACAGTTATCTAAGACATCACTGTGGTTACTTGGAGCCACGTGCCTACAGAAGACCCAGCTTTGATTGACCAAATAACTTACTCCACAAAACATCTTAGTAGAAGTAAAGGTTATATAGACTACCAGGTTGGTTGGATGTACTTAAGTATATACTGTAGAACATTGAGAAAGAAGATGAGGAGCTCAGAGCTGTAAATTTCCAGGTCAAGGTCCAGGTTAGTGACAGCAAAACTCCTTCGTCTGTTTTATGTAAAAGTAACACAGCTCTTCTAGTTTCAGATTGAGATATCTGAATACCAACCCAAAGTTTAATCTTGTGGATGACTGAATTATAATACAAACAGAATTTATAAGCTTGAATAATCTCTTATGTTAAATTCAGCAAGATAATTGGGAAGAATTCAAACACCAAAATTTGGAATGAAGATATATGAGTAAGTTCAAATGAAGCTAAGGACCCTGAACCTTCATATTCTGCCAGGATTCGTTTATTATTAGATGCATACTTTTCTTCCCTATCTGAGATGAGTCTTCCCCTCCTGAAAAACATGTGATGGCATCTTTTGTGTCACAGGAAAATGTTGGCCCTCCTCAACTCCTATCCCTTCATCCACTCATTACTTTGGGGGCTATATCTAGACTCAGTTCCATCAGGTCCCAAGGAGTCATTTCAAAGTATGAATGTTAGGAGATAACCCAGAAACTGAATTGTAAGATTTGTCAATTATATAATCAGAAACCTGGGGGAAGATGTATGAGAAAGGATACAAGGGTTTGGACCAGGATAGAAGGGATACAATATTACTTATGGTCTTTCTTTTGGGGGTGTGCTACTCTTTCATGCAAACTCTCCATCATATCTAGATTTTCTTTTCCATTGAAACAACTCAAAGCCATTTGCCTTGGTTCCAGGTTGTGGGTCAGGTTCAAGTTTTGGTCCCATTCTGGGACCCAGATTGAAAAATTAGCACTGCCTGAAGCTTGCTCTTTTTATGGGAGAGGACAGAATATAAGAAGCTTAAGTTAACCTCACAAGCACACTTAAAACCTCTGATCAATATGGTATATGTCACATGTACATGCAGTCCCTGGATGAAGAAAGTCCCACAGCCAACCCTCAAAGGGATAGGGAAGTATATTCCTCTATAACAGAGAGGGAGGAGAAATGGGTATTTGCCAAAAAATAATATAATTTCCACGTACCTTCTTCTTTTTCAGTGTATGTTTGAAGACATATTTATTCTACCTTCATATGACAGTCAGCTTGGTTGAGGGTAGAATTCCTCATGAAAATATTTTTTCATTAGTATTTTAAGGGAATTGTCCCACTGACTTCTAGCATCCAGGACTGCTGATAAGATACATGGTCTTTTTATGAACTATTTTTTCCTCTCTGAAAATGACTTTTATCCCTGGTGTTCTGAAATTCTGCAACAATGTGTCAATGTTTTGATCATTTTCATTCATTTGAATTGATAATAGGGAAGGCTTTCCAACTGGAGATTTATAGCCCTCACTCTGGGAAATTCCATTGTACTATTTCTTTGATAATTTCCCCCTTCTCCATTTTCTCTGCTCTTTCTGGAATCGCTTCTAAGTCTGGAATCATGATGATCTTCTAAGTCTGATCTTTTAACTCATATATTCCATTTCTGTTTATTTTTTTCATTTTTAGGGACTTTCTTGGTATTATATTCTAAATGTTCTGTTGAATATTTTTATTTTAATATCTCAGTTAAGATGCTTTTTGCCTACCAGTAAGTGAGGGCTCAACTCAAAATGGTTTAAACAAAAAGGGAATAGATTAGCTCCCATAGGAAAAAGTCTGGAGGTTGATGGCCCAAGAGATTAATAAACTCAGCTGCTTAATGGCATAGGGGCTCTGGCAGCTTCATTGTGTCATTGGACTGACTTATAGACTTTTAGTAGCAAGATAGCTGTAGCAACTCCAAGCATCATGTCCTCACACAACTAGATCTGAAGAAAGAAAAGGAACCTCTGTATTGTGTCCTTTCTTACAAACAACAACAACAAAAACTTTCCCAGAAACAGTACTATAGACTTTCCTACAAACCTCGTTGGTGGATATTATATCACATACCCATTCTTAAGCAGATTACGTGACAGAACAGAATTACCACTATTATCTTAATCAAGATCCATTCTTGCTGCCAGGGAGGGACCAAGTCCCCCCAAAACACAAGGCATTTGGAGAAAAGTGAACACAATCAGGATTCTGTCAGAAAAGAGGAAATGAGGTGAATGGTTATTATACAGGCAACTGTGATGCCACTTTGGTAACCAGAGTTCTGATGTCAAATAGATCTTTCCTGCCTTGAATTTTCCATTCTTTTTTTTTTTTTTTTTTTGCGGTACGCTGGCCTCTCGCTGTTGTGGCCTCTCCCGTTGCGGAGCACAGGCTCCGGACGCACAGGCCCTGCGGCCATGGCTCACGGGCCCAGCCGCTCTGCGGCATGTGGGATCTTCCCGGACCGGGTCACGAACCCACGTCCCCCGCATCGGCAGGCAGCCTCTCAACCACTGCGCCACCAGGGAAGCCCCAAATTTTCCATTCTTATAACATAATATCTTGCTTTATGAATGCTAACTATTCTTATTCACGCAGAGGATTCTAATTAGAGTTTCATTTTGTACTCTTAGATTTTCTTATTTATGTTTTTTATGAGGTTACTTTATTCTACCTTATCTCCATCTTCTCTTTCATGATGCTGGCAATCCTCTGCTGTCTATTGATCCTTAGTTGTGTCAATATCTTAAATGTGACAACCAAGAGCTGGCTAGGGACTTGGTGCCTCTAGGTGGGGCATTCATCTGTCAGGTTATGGCCCGGGATGATTAGGCTAGAAGTGTGTGACTATTTTTTAGGAAGATTCCCTAGGGGGAAAAAAAATACAGAGGTCCTTTCTCTAAAGGATATCCAATTTCTCAATTTAGAGAAGAATAGTCTGGAAGTCAGGGAAAATGGAGGGGTTAAGGAATGCCAAGTGTTCCATATATGTGCTTGCAATTAATTGTCTATTTATAAGCCCATGTTACCTTCCTGTTCACTCTTCCAGCTGCATGCCTGGAGCCCCTGTCCTGGTCCCTGCTCTATAGAAGCTTCCTCTGGCCCCTGCCCTCCTCACTGGGCAAGAAGTTTGAGAGACCAAGGGCTATCCAATGCTCACAGATTCCTTTCCAGACTAAGATATGCTCTGAGGGACTGGGACCCCAGAATTCTCTGCCCAATCAAGCCCCAAGTCCTCTCCACGTGCCATGTAGGCCTCTCCCCTAGGCCTTGAACAGTAGCCACAGGGGGCCATCTGTGGGAGTGTGGATGGAGCTACGACGTGCCAACTGGGCTGACTATGCAGGTGCCCAGGAGGCCCTGGGTGGTGCAGAACAGAGAGGGGAGGAGAGGAGGGGTGCCCGATGGGGGCTCGGAGACTCTATCTGTCCTGTTGCCCTGGGCCCCGCAAATGATAAGAGGGAGCTTGTTTACCTCTATCTCCCTCACATCTGGTACTTGGAAATGTCAAGCCTCCCTGGGATTAGGAAGGCAAAGAACATCTTCCTCATACATATCACCCAGGGGTTCTCTAGACTCACGCTTCTTAAACTCAACCATATGTAAGAATGACCTGAGCCTATTCAATACATATTCCCGGCCCACCCATGGAGTCAGAATCAGCAGCTCTGGCATAGGGCCCATGAATTCCTAACAAATCCTGGGAGCGATGCTATTGCAGCTGGTGCACAGACCACACTCTAAGTAGCATTGCTTAGTTGAGATCTCTTATGTCTTGTCTCAACAGTTAAATTCCCTACCTACTCTCTCAGTCCCTCTGTCTCTCAATTCCAATCTCTCTCTCTCTCTCTCTCTCTCTCAGGAATTTATTTAAATTCCTCATCTGTGATGTTCCCTTTAGGACATTTTATTTACTATCATTTTAATGGCTTCTCAAGAGGAAGAAAAAATAAATGCATGCAATGAATCAGTCATAATTTTCAGTGAAAGTTTTATAAAACATTTTTTAAAATTGGTATTTAAAGGAGTAATTTTTATTTAGCTGAAAATTAACTGAAGTGACCTGCTTCTTCCTTCTCATGGTGACAGATAAATGGAGTATTATGTATTATCATAAAATAATAGTATTGAGTCTAAGACTGGATTTGACCTCCACCTGACCTAATGCACATGGATATCACTTTACCCTAGCAGCTTCATCTGTAAAATGTCAATATCATAATTATACTTGATTCTTGTTTAATAGGAGTATTTTTGAGGTTAAATAAGAAATTATTTGTGAGACATTTCCAAGACCTGCACGGCAGTAATTAAGCTCCACGTTTATGTAGGTCCTGGCTCTGAGTTGCCTCAGACCCCACACAGACATTGTCTAATTCACTATTTCCCTAGCACACTGGAAAGAAGTACAGTATGATTGGAAGAGAATAAGTTCTGAAGTCAGAGAGACCTCAGTTTGAATTTGATCTAAGCCACTAGCTATGTAACTTTAGGCACATTTCTCATCTGCAGAAAATGGCATCAGACAAAGGTCTAGTAACTGTATTTAAGAGTATATGCCTATTGATAAAAAGGAAACCAATAGAACCCTAAAAAATAATAATATAGAAACCAACAATTCACAAGAAGACAAAATGCTGCTAATGGATTAACACAAAAAATGTTCAACCTCGCCATTATTTTTTTAAACATGTGGAAATTAAATCGATATTATTTTTATTTATAAATTAGCACACATTTCTTTAAATGACAATGCTCATTCCTATCCAGTGAAATATCTACTCTGTACAATGTAGTGGCACTTGTATCATGATATGACCTTTCTGTAAGGTCAGAGTGTGAACATCAACAGTGTGTATCAAGAACTTCAAAAATGTTCATATCTCTTGATTTATCAATTGCTATTTTGCATATACATATGTATATATATACACACATATATACGTGTGTGTACAAATACACAATGCACATACAAATGAATTTTTTCTTCTTTTATATATATAATTTTTCTACTTTATATATATACATATATATATCTTTTAAAACATTTTTATTGTAGTATAGTTGATTTACAATGTTATGTTAGTTTCAGGTGTACATCAAAGTCAATCAGTTATACATATACATGTATCCACTCGTTTTTAGATTCTTTTCCCATATAGACCATTATAGAGTATTGAGTAAAGTTCCCTGTGCTATACAGTAGGTCCTTATTAGTTATCTATTTTGTACATAGTAGAGTGCCTATGTCAATACCAATCTCCCAATATATCTCCCCCCTGCCGTACCCCCAGTAACCATAAGTTTGTTTTCTACATCTGTGACTCTACTTCTGTTTTGTAAATAAGATCATTTGTACCATTTTAATATATATATTCTATATAATATGTATCGTAAGTGACGTATAAATGATATATATATCCTATAAAAATATTCTATACGAAAAAATATGTGTAAAGATGTGGCTATACTGTCCATAATTTGCTTTCAAATACCTCAGTTAGAGACAGCCTGTCGAGTGTGTGTTCCTTTTAACCTATACCCTCTGGGTAGATATAGACAATATTTAAAGTTCTCTAAAAGGGAATCCACATTTCGCTGAGGGGAGGTTGGTAATCAGAAATCACAACTACAAATACTTGGTCCTACAGACCAAGCGATAATTATATAAGGGATATTAGAAATGATTTTTTGTTCTGCAATGAATACCTATTGGATGATGGTGGGTGTGTTGTGCAGATAGACATTGTGTGTTTGGGTACCTAGGAATTTCCAAAAAGCCATCTCAACACTGTCACCTTCTCTAATCCAGTTTCAGGGACAAGTTTAGCTTCCTGAAGGCCTGAGTTTTATAAAGTTGATCCAAGTGAGGGAGTAGAGGGAGTGGATTGTGACCTCTGATGGTGATTGATTGGACCTTAGTCCCCTAAGATCCAAGAGCTACTGACACTCTCTGTGAAGGGAGACCTGTGGAGGCTCTCAGCACTGCTCTTGCAAAGCCAGTACACCTGGAGTGTGGGGGCCCAAGGTCCATCTGGAGTCTTACTCCAGTTACTGAATCAGCATCTCCATGTCCTGTTCTGAAATACTGCCCTGTTTCCATCCCCAGAGTGGGAATGGAAGGTAAAACTGAAACCCATGGAACTTAAGAGGAACTCAAAGGTCATGTTCAAGGTGTAGGTGCTCCAAGCAAGGAAACCACAGGTCTCCACTCAGAAAGGGCTGAGAACCAGGAGGAAATATGGGCTGTGGGGAACAGAGACCACCAGCTGCTGGTACAGGACCTTGAGGATGGTCTTGTGAGTCACAGGTCCTCCACTAAAAAGTGTCTTTTAATAGTGTCTACCTCCTTGGGCCAGAAAGGCAGCTGGCTCCACTGAAGCTGGACCTGGTCCAGAAATATTACTACTGGCATTAGCTATGCTTCTTTAAGTGGAGAGGATATTGAAAAATTCACAAATATCATCCCACCTAATTCTTATAAAACATTAATTGGCAGATATTATATTCCCAAATCATAGACTTAGAAGGATTCTGTATTTTTGCCTAAGATGATAAAACTGGCACTGGCTGAGCCATGATATGAATACATGTACATACGGTTAGTTCCAAAACCAGCCCTTAATGAATGGATGTCACTGGATTGCAGACTACTGGCCCCATGAGTCACACAGGGGATGCTACTCATGTCTGGAACCCAGCCTCCAGAGAAGTAAGGGTACAAGACAAAGTCATTTTCCCCTCCTACTGGCTGGTGTATGTGCTTTATGGTGGTCACCATGGAACCCCAAATGCTAGAAGATGCCCCTAAAGTCATGTTTCTCAGTGGCAAACACAACCACCAAGAGCAGCTCATGAGGTCAGGAAACTCTTGGAGCCCCACTGGAAGAACAGGTCGGTTGCTAAGGGGAAGAGCTGTGGCTGGGCGTCAAGCCTTGTTTCCAGGGCTTTGTAAAGGTCCACAATTTCCAGAGGCTGGACCACTAACTCCTCATGGCTACTTCAGTCTGACTAGGTCCCTCTCTCTAGATCTGACCCTTAAGGAGTGGTTCTTCTTACTCAGACTCTTAGTTCTACAGACCAAGTGAAACTGTTGTGTAAATCAGGTCCAAGGTCCCATCACCCCAGGAACAATGTTTTTGATTTGCTGATGGTCAGTACTGGTTTATATATCCCAGAGGGTGACTCTATCAGCTTGCTAGGGCTGCCATAAGAAACTTCCACAGAGAGGGTGGCCTAAACAACAGAAATTAATTTTCTCACAGTTCTGGAGGCTGGAAGTCCGAGATCAAGGTGTTGTTGGCAGGGTTGGTTTCTTCTAAGGGCCTCTCTCCTTGGCTTGTAGACAGCCATCTTCTCTCTGTATCTTCACTTGGTCTTCCCTCTGTGCGTGCCTGTGTCCTAATCACCTCTTCTTTTAAGGTCACCAGTCATGTTGGATTAGGGCCCACCCTAAGGCCTCATTTTAACTTACCTCTTTAAAGACCCTATCTCCAAATACAGTCACATTCTGAAGTACAGGGCGTTAGGGCTTCAATATACGAATTTGGGGGGCACATAATTCAGCCCATAACAATGGCCAAAGACGCACTGTAATTCAAAGGAGGGCCTTCTAGGTTGTATAGAGGCTGCCCATCTCTCAGCTTCTCAGACACACAGCATGGGAATTACCCTGAGTTCTCAATATTAGGAGGAACGTATATTTTATTATCTAAACCAGGACATATCTCAGAGGGAAAGAGGGAGTTATTGATACTGATATTGATACTGATGTTATTTTCTTGATGTCAAGAAAACAGGAATAAACTGGGACCATCCCTAGGTAAACCAGGACCATCCCTAAGTAAACCAGGAACTATAGTCTTCCTATCCATAAATCAAGAACTAAGGATGTCCACATGTAGCTACATTTACTAGAAGGTATAGATGATTTTCACAATACCCCTAAATCTCTCTAGAGCTAAAAGCAATGGAGCCTGGACTCTGTTTCAGATAGTGGAATCCATAAGCCCAGGGCGAGCTGCTCCACCATTCCCTCTGCTCACTGTTGGTGAACCCAGCCAGTGGGCTGTGCGTTGCCACATTTCAGTTCTGTGGTTTATTTTCCCTCAGTGCAAGGCATGGGGAGACACCATGCTCCAAATCTACAGAGTTCAGCCTCTAACACAAGGTCAACGTGCTACCCCTTCCTCTTAGGAGACAAAATATTCAATCAGGGATGGTACCAGCCTCCAGGAAGCACATGGTAATGACTGGGACATTTTTGTTGTTACGATGACCCAGGCTGGTGCTGCCGTTTTGTATTGAGTGGGAGGTACTGATGCAAACATCTTGCAATCCTGAGCACTGTCCCACGCAAACTGCCCAGAGCACCCCCCTTGAGAACCACCGTGCACAAATGGAGAAAGTCTCATTGTGGGCTTGTAAACGCTGGACAGAGAACATCTGGGGGCAGGGAGACCTCAGGGTGGTGATTGTACTGTTCCATATACTTTGTCCCTAAGACAAAACTTCTCCCCCCTCTACCCTCTTCTCACCCCACGAAAATAGTGAGCCTAGATTAGAATTTTAAGGCTGTGAAAGGAAAATCATAATGGAGTCGGTATTGCTAAGAGAGCTCTCTAAAATGGAGCTGAGAGGTCATTAATGAAGTGTGACTTATGCACTGCACGTCTCAGCAGTGCATAATGTCATCCAGAACACCTGCCAGAAACTCAAGATACTTATGGGACTCTCACCCTAAAATAACTTGTGACAGTCTATATACTTATCTGACCACTACCCTAAAACAACTCGCACTTCCTTAAGGACAGATATTTTCCTACTTGCATCAGAGTCAATCACAATTCTCACCAGGCAACTTTCCACAAACTTCCTGACATTTTGTCTTTATAAGACCCTGACTCTTTCTCTTCACTCTTTCAGGGTTATCCGAATCTGCATCTCCCGAATTGCAATTCTTAAGACCCCCAAATAAACTCTTTTCTTATTTATAGCCTCCGGCATTATTATTATTATTATTTTGGCTGACAAGACCTGGGTTTGAAATATCAGGCTCTGCTGCTTGGTATTTGTGCAACCTTGGGTCACTTAGCTGGGTTTTCTGAGCACATTTGCTTCATCTGTAGAATAAGGGAGATATAACTTTTTTTTTTTTTTTTTTTTTTTTTTTGCAGTACGCAGGCCTCTCACTGTTGTGGCCTCTCCCGTTGTGGAGCACAGGCTCCGGACACGCAGACTCAGCGGCCATGGCTCACGGGCCCAGCCGCTCTGCAGCATGTGGGATCTTCCCGGACTGGGGCACGAACCCATGTCCCCTGCATCGGCAGGCGGACTCTCAACCACTGCGCCACCAGGGAAGCCCGGGAGATATAACTTTTAAAACACTTACTCTTCCTACCTGTCTCAAAGGATCTTGCCCAACAGGGCTATATTTATGAAAGTGATTTGCAAACTGAAAATTCTGAACATAGGTTAGTTGTCACCATTGTTAGCAAGTGTGCCTCTGTTCATTTACAGGAGAAATCATACCCCCTGTGAAATGGCTCAACCTTTCCCACTGCACAGGACAAGACAGGAAAGGCCTGCTTGGCTTTGTTCCCTCCCCCCTCCTCACATCTGTGCCTTGTTCTCATTGTAAATGTGGGTCCATGGAGCACACAGGTAAAGCCAAGAGGTCTCAGCTGCTGTGCACCCACCACCTGCCCCAAGCCTGTGACAATGGCCCTCTGGGGTTTTCTTCCCACCCCTACACCTATCACTTTCCTCCTTTGCCTGCAGGGAACATGGGTTTGAGGAGTCGTGATTTTATTCCTAATTGCATGTGAAGTGTTATATACCCTGTGGAGCACATAAAATGTTAATCTATTTTAGTCCCCATTAATTTCTCACCCCTTTTCATTTATAACTTTTTCTCTTTTCTCTATAATGCTCCCTTTTCCCTAATGGGTTTGTAAATTCCCCTTTTATTCCCTTCCACCTCCTGGCAGGCATGAATTCAGTCTCCAGTGAGGTTGTCTGCATGTTTCCCCTTCAGTCTTCCTGGAGCCCCATTGCCTCTGAAGGGAGGAGTCCGAGGGTGGGTCAGGAGCCAGAGTGACCTTCTGACGTCCAGCTCTCTGGCCTGACAATGTCTCACTACAAGATCTTTCCAGTGGACAAGCTGTTTATGACTTGTTGCCAGCAAATGGGACTCCAGGTACCTGCCCAAAGTGCACTTGACAGGCATGTTGTATAGAGCCGTAAATTAGAGGGTGGCTTAATTCCCCTCCTCTGACTTTCCAGGATTATGCCCTGTGGTCCCATTCTCCTGTGTGGTGCATATAAATTTGCAGCCACTGCACTCAAATGCAAGACATGTCCCGTTATTTAACTTTTCTAAATCAAATGAAACATGACCCTGAACTCTCCCTCATTAGAGTAGCAGGCCTCACCTCTGAAGGACAATGCAGAGGTGCCAGGGATCTTACCCAGTGCGCACATTCAGTAGTGACTTCTAGGTGACTTTTCACAAAAGTCACTCCCTGACGTGCCTTGTCCAAACCATCATAGTCTCCTGAAAGTGAGACTATGTCTCACTTTCTCCTATGAGACATAGTCTCCTGAAAGCCTTGCTCCCAGCGTCCAGAGTCAATCCCATCTGAGGGTCTTTCCTAGCCCTGAAAGCCAAGAAGTCTCCCAAAGTAAGACCCCCTCCCTGTCAAGAGGACACTCTCCCTTCATGAGGGCTAGCTGTTCCACCTCCGACCATCTCTCCACCTAACCCCACCACCATTGCAGCATCTAAACATAGTATCTCAAAAATCATTAGAAATATCCCAATGTTCATAGCAGCACTATATACTATAGCCAAGACATGGAAGGAACCTAAATGTCCATCGACAGATGAATGGATAAAGAAGATGTGGTGTGTATGTATGATGGAATAATACTCAGCCATAAAAAAAGAATGAAATAATACCATTTGCAGCAAAATGGATGGACCTGCAGACTATCATACTAAGTGAAGTAAGTCAGACAGAGAAAGACAAATGCCATATGATACTGCTTATATGTGGAATCTTAAAAAAATGCTACAAATGAACTTATTTACAAAACAGAAATAGACTCACGGACATAGAAAACAAGCTTATGGTTACCAAAGGGGAAAGCAGGGAAGGGATAAATTACGAGTTTGGGATTAACAGATCAAACTACTGTATATAAAATAGATAAACAACAAGGACCTACTGTATAGCACAGGGAACTATAGTTAATGTCTTGTAATAAACTGTAATGGAAAAGAAGCTGGAATTTGTTGTACACCAGAAACTAACACAGCATTGTAAATCAACCATACTTCAATTAAAATAAATAAATAAATAAATGAAGCATATGAACAACAACAGAAAAAAAAATAGAAACAGCTTGGCTAGTTTTCTTAGGTTGAGAAGGCATCTCTTTTGCTGAAGAGACTTTCTGCAGTCTCTTTTGCAAGTTACGGTTTGTTCTTTTTTTAATTGCAATAACAGATTAAAATTTTGCTGTCTCATCTGCTTCAGATCTTCCCCTACCTCTGCCAGCTCAGGACTGATTCAGGCATGGAAGCCTGATGTGGGAAAAGGTTCTACCAGCCCATCCCCACTCACTAGCCTCTCCAAGGTCAGTCTTCCAGGTAGGTGTGAGGATAACAAGAATGGGTAGTCCTGCAGTGTTGGGTCTATCCAAACACTCCATTTGGAGATCCCTCTCCTGCATCCTGGGGGCCTCCCAGCTGTAGTTTTCTTCTATATCTGGCCTCCTTTTAACCTCTTCCTCAGCCCCTGATCTATCCTTCTGTTGGGGTCACCTGGACCTTTCAGGCCAGGAGTCCACATCTGGCCTGGGAAATAGAGTCATTCTGGAAGAGGAGGCTCCCACAACAGGCTGCATCAGCCAGACTCTCTCCTGGAAGGTTCTTATTTGTAACTCGTAAGTCAGACACCAGTCCCTAGGAACCCTCAAACCCCAGGAAACATGTGTTAAGTTCTCCCCAGTAGTTGTCTCGAGATTCCACCACCTTATCCTCACCACTTGGCTCTCTCTCTAAAGAAATCTTGACTCTAAAAGTTTATAAATCCCCTTCCCCAATTTAATCTTAGCTTCTTCCACCAAAGCAGCAGTTGGCATATCCTGCACGAGTAGTGAGCAAACCACTGTTCTCAGCTTTGGGACCTCAAAGACAGGAGGGGTCTTATTTTAATATCCTGTTACAAATACATAGCATAATGTCAGGCAGTGATAAGAATAATAATGAAAAAATAAACTAGTATAAGGGGAGCAAGTATGACAGTAAGAACTCTTTCAATAGATGACATTAGGGCAAAGATGTGGACAGTTGAGAGTACCAAAGCAGGTATCTGAGGGAAGAGCATTCCAGAAGGAGAGGACAGTGAGTGTGTGGGTCTGGCATGTTTCAGGAGGCCGGACTGGCTGGTGTAGAAGGAACAAGGCAGGTAGGCCAGCCAGGAGGTGGGAATTGTAGCCAGGAATCAGAGCAGGCAGGGTCTCGTAGGCATGGTAAACAGTACGGATGCTATTCTAACAGATAAGAAAATCCTGGTGGTTTTGGAGCAAGGGAGAGGCATGGCCTGAGAAGGGTTAAAGGATCAGGTGGCCTCTGTGTGGGAAATAGACTGTTGAGCAGCCAGAGTGGGGACCCAGTAAGAAGAACCAGGCAAGAGCAGTGACAGGGACCCTAGTAAGAAGTGGCACATTCAAGATATATTTTGAAAACTGAGGCAGCAAGAGTGCTGATAGAAAGCAACCAGGATTTGAGAGAATGAGAGGTGTTTTTTGTTGTTGTTGTTTTTTGCGGTACGCGGGCCTCTCACTGCTGTGGCCTCCCCCGTTGCGGAGCACAGACTCCGGATGCGCAGACTCAGCGGCCATGGCTCACGGGCCCAGCCGCTCCGCGGCATGTGGGATCTTCCCGGACTGGGGCACGAACCCGCGTCCCCCGCATCGGCAGGCGGACTCTCAACCACTGCGCCACCAGGGAAGCCCAATGAGAGACTTTTAAAAGGAAGATTTTGAACCTCCCAGGTAGCTCCAGCTAAGACTGATCCTACAGTGTCATCAGGGCAACGCATTGTCCTCAGGGCAAGTACAGCTCTTCATCAAGATTTGCAGAGTCCCAAGGGTACTTGACCATGGAATCTCTCTTAGGGGTCATCTCTTGCCATCTCTTAAATAGGTGGTTTTGAAGGTAACACCTATAAAGTAGTTTTTTCCCAAAGTATGGTCCAAGGTCCAAAGTATGGTCACGGTGATAGACAAAGAGCCAATTATATAGACAGCCTCGTTTCTACTGATTTATATCTGGATCTAAAACCATAAAAGATGAGAAGCAGTTTGATGGGGACATAATTAAAAAATAAGGAGGCAAATTAAAAGAAATATCACATTTAATTCAGTGGCTTTCTCAGTAACCCAATTCAAGCTTAATTTTCAATCATTGCTTAGCTCTTAAGTTTCCTTTCAGGGTTACAGGGAAAAAAAATGTTCACTTAACCTCAAGGTGGTGTCTATCTCTAGTTTTTTAATGACTCCCAGGTTGCCTGTACTGTCTAAACAACATTTTAGTTGCACAGAAATGTATATATATATATATATATATATAACTTTTGCAGAGATGTATTCATTTTTAATTGTTACTATAAACTCCCATTGCTCCCTGAAATCTGTACACTTCAGTGCAAGGACTGCAAAATTGAAACGATCTCCAGGGTCAGGCAGGTAACAGCTGTATAGAGGGGCTAGGTGAGGCACTAGGGAGGGATGGGTGCTCTGGAGAACAGCCAGGTTCATGCTCACAGTAAGGCATTCCAATTAAGAAAAGGAAAAGAATTAAACACTGTGCTGACAAAACAAAACACAGTGTTTGTATAAGACCCCTCCCACATTGTCTCTTCTGATTACACGAAACAAGATTTTCTTTTAGAAACCAAGCCTACTTTTCTCCTGGTCAGTTAAAAACAGCTGCTAAAATATGCCCTAACCAGCAAAAAACAAAACCAAACAAGAAGCATTCCTTGGTTTGCTTAGCAAGGACTACTTGCATGTTACTACTGTCCCTCCTGTGAATACTTTATCTGTACTTGTTTTCCATGTGGCCATTTCTTTACTATGCATTTGCAACTTGATTTTCCACTAAAAAGAAGATATCCCTAAAGAGGCAACATTTGTTTTTTTTTTTTTACTTTTCCTTTTGAGCTCTTTAAAAATCCACACAGAATAAAAATGTTTTCACAACTTGTGGTTTCTTCATTCTTTTTTTTTTCAACATCTTTATTGGAGTATAATTGCTCTACAATGGTGCATTAGCTTCTGCTGTATAACAAAGTGAATCAGCCCTATGTGTACACATATCCCCATATCCCCTCCCTCTTGTGTCTCCCTCCTACCCTCCCTATTCCACCCCTCTAGGTGGTCACAAAGCATCAAGCTGATCTCCCTGTGCTATGCAGCTGCTTCCCACCAGCCATCCATTCTACATTTGGTAGTGTATATATGTCCATGTCACTCTCTCACTTTGTCCCAGCTTACCCTTCCCCCTCCCTCTGTCCTCAAGTCCATTCTCTACATCTGCATCTTTATTCCTGTCCTGCCCCTAGGTTCTTCAGAACCATTTTTTTTTTTAGATTCCATACATATGTGTTAGCATATGGTATTTGCTTTTCTTTTTCTGACTACTTGAATAATCCTGAATACTTTGCAAAGTGCTTGCATACACTGTATTAGTTAGGATGTGTGAGGTTATGTTACAGTAATAAATAATGCCCAAATGTCAAAAGCTCAACATAAATGAGCAGGGCTCTGCTCATTGTAGTCACTTAAGGACCCAAACAACCAAGATAAAATGTCATCTCAATATGAGCGTCTACAATCACTACTGCGGTGAGAAGGGCATGGGGCAAATCAATCACTGGTGCTTAAAGTTTCTACCTGAAAGTGACACACATCATTTCTGCTCACATTTCATTGGCCAGAGCATTTCATATGGTAATACTTAACCTCAAAGCAAGCAGTAAATGCAACCCTTCCTTGCACCAGAAAGAGGAGAGTCAGAAATATCTGCTGAACTTCACTAATGAACTACAACATACATATTATACATATTATCACATTGAGTACTTGCAGGTAGGGCTGGAAATCTTTGTAATATTTAGCTTAGGAAAAGACTAAGACTCAAAGGAAATTAGTGACTCTTCCAATACAATCTAGCTAATTACTAAAGGGCAAAAGCAAGAACCTTGTTTTCCTAAATCTTAATGTCTTTTCATCACAGCATGCTCTCATCCATTGGCTGCATTAGCTAGACTTTTTTTTCCCCCAACTAACTAATTTACTTATTTATACCCTCCTGGTTTCAAAGAATATCTGTGACATTATGTGATATGTGGTACTCCAAGGACAATGGTGCTTCAAGGACAAAGGACAACACTGCCTGAAAATATTTCAGCGTTACACACCCTACCGGACTCTCATCGCCCTCCCTGCCATGTTGCGATGGGTATGAAATTACTGAGCCCACCTGGGCGAAGGGCCCTGCTCTTCTCTCTTCCCAAATAAGGAAAGGCATCTGCCCTGTCCCACTTCCACCCTATAGAAGAAAAGTATACGTGCCTCAGCCAATCAGTAAACAAAATTTTCACCTCGGACCATTCCTTTGTTCCCTGGCTATAAAAACTGACTAATAGCACATGTTTGGGGTCGGCTCTCCCAGACTACTAGGAAGTTGGCCTGCTGTTCTGCAGTGACCATTCCCTCTAATAAATTCTATCCACTTTACATTCTGCCTTGTGTCTGGAAATTATTTTCCAACTTGTGTTCGGACCACAACATGATAGTTGTGCCATGGCCTTATTTTATTATATACACACAGAGCTTCTGGCTGTGATCATATTGCAGAAAGCACAGGTTTTATAATCATTTGAATTTTTTCATTTATTTTAATGACCTTTTCAAATAATGATATGGTTGATTCAATCAACCAAACTATTCAAGATTGTTGAAAATAATGATTCCCTTGAAGGGAAAAAAAAAGGTCAATTCAGAGGTCATCTATGGGTGTTAAGGCAGAAGACTTCAGTACAATGTGCGACAACTCTACACACTGTGCTAAGAGCTGAAGGGGGAGAAAGCAGCCTCCAAACATCCACTGTGCCTTTGAGAATCTGAGCAACAACATTCCAAATTTCCAGCAGCACTGGGTTGTTACAACATGAAAGGGAACACTTTGTCCAGTAGAATGAGACGATTCACTTCACACTTTCTAAGGCAAAATGAAATTTTCACCTTTGACAAAAAGGAAATACACATCAGATGACAACAAAAGCTCTGTAACCCCAAACACAAGTAGCAGCTTAGATAATTTTATAGGAAATTTAACCAATGTTTTCTCTCATCCTCATGTATTTTTATCAGAGTTCAGAATTAATAAATTCCTTAGACAATTTGGCATCCTGGTCTTTAGTTAAGAGATGCATTTGCATAACAATAATAAGCCCTTTCCCAGTGTCTGTGTGTGTCTGTGTGTGTGTATGTGTGTCCCAGCATACACACATGTGCATGAGATGTGGTGTGTTAGCTGGTAGTCATGCATGTGTCTGCGTTTCTAGCGCCCTTGGGATGAAATTACAGTGAAAAATTCAGAGGCAGTCTATTTTTCTCAACTTGCCCGAAACTGGTTTCACGCTTCTTCATTTTAATAGGAATCAAATGAAGGATGCTGACTCATTAAGAGGCTGAATGAAGAGGTGTGAATTCCTAGCTGATGGCTATGAGTTAGTATTTCAAAACGGTGAGAAAAGGATTTTGCCTAACTTTATGGAATTACATTTTAAGTTTAGACCTGGAAGATCTGTTTACAGGGGCTTTCAAAATTGAGGAATATTTCAGGCTGTTGTCATAACACTGCCAAAAATATAATTTATTCAAAGCACTACAGGAGACAAACATATATATATATACTTTTCATTTAATTTTTTACTAGTGTGGTGAGGATAATTATAATACCTAACTCACATGGTCGTTGTGTCTGCCACATAATAATGGGTCAAGGGTCATCATCATCATCATTATAATAATATACTAAGACTTTTCAAACGTTTTTTTATTTTTAGCCATAAAATTTATTTATTCAAATATTATCTTAAATGGAAGCCCTGTGTGTAAAGCATGTATGTAAAACAAAATTGCTCCTGTTAAAGAGAAAGTAGAAACTCTGAACCCCACCAGTTCTCCCAACTCCAGCTTCTCCCCCTAGCCAAGGCTGCATAGAACATATATGGGAAACCATTGCTTTAAAATATCTTTCATTTGTCTCTGATGTGGGTAAAATTTCCAGCTACACAGCTCTCTCCACATACACACGCACACACACATATATAACTTCGGAAGAGGTTATTTGGTAAATATATTAAGTATAGTTAATCTCTAATAATAATAGCAACACTCTTTCACTGAGTGCTTACCCATTTGTTCATCTTTTTATACATATTACCTCTAATTCTCTTTTCAGCTCTGTGATTGGTATTATTATCCTTATTTTTTTAATGGGGAAAAGAGACGCTAAGCAGTCACACAGCTATCAAGTGGAAAAGTTAGAAGGATTTGAACCTTTGTCTTTCTTCAAAGCTTAACTTCTTTCCTCTTTACCATGTTTCTCAAACTGGACACCCTCAACATTCTATAGTAACTTTTAGATCAGTTTTCATTTTTATAATAATCCAAAAACTTTAATGGATAGGTATTCTGGATGAGCCCAATAACCACCTTATAACTGAGCTCTGCCCCAAGATGTCAGCATTATTTGCTTTTGTTTGCAATTATGTTGTTGCCAAGTGGCACTGCTTTAATGGCTCCTACTAATGAGAAAAGAACAGAGGTGAACTGAATAGGAAATGTTGTGTTCATGCCAAATGACAGCCAAATGACATCACAGCAGGCCGTACAAAGTAGTTCAGAAGAAGAAAGTGATGGGCAAATGGAGTCAGTACACAAGGTAATAACGGACGTCCGAGGAACTGGGGCTGCACAGCCAGTACCATACTCGTGTTGCAAACTGTGATTGATTGCGTTTCAGCCAAACATTACTCATCACAGTACATTAATGTTATTCATTTGAATTTTATTATGTTTGTATTTGAGTTTTTACTTAGTTGCTTAGGTTGTTTGGAGCGTATTAGAGCTCTTACCATGAACGTTTATATCTAGTTTTATGTTAAACATATTTAAGTCACATAATAATAATTTAACACAGGGATCCTTGAGCATTTCTCCCTTTAAAGGGGGTCTACATACATTGCTCAGTTTGAGGAATAACACTGCACAGAATGAACAAGCTCTCCATCTTTGGATTTGCTCTTGGGAAACCTTTGAGATGGTAATCTGAAGACTGGTCAATTCCATCAATATGGAATTCCATCAATTAGTTGACTGATTTTTTTTCTTTTTACAAGTTTCCTGAAACCTCATATGGAATCCTGAATATAAAATCTGATAAACATAAGGCTTGTATCTGTGTGTGTATGTGTGTGTGTGTGTGTGTGTGTGTGTGTGTGTGTTTGAGAGTAGTTTTTCTGTGCCAAAGAATTCCAATCAGATTATCTTATTGGTTATAATAATTAATACCCATTTTATTAAAGTTACTAATCTAAAAATGTAATCCTTCCTTAAGCTTTTTAGTTCAGTTTGCAAGTCTTACTATTTTACCTTTAAATCTAGCAAATCTTAACAATCATATTTCAGGAAGGGGCAGTTATTCATGTTTGGTCCCATATATAAACTTGGTTAAGCTCCTTTACAAATTTTAAGCTGCACTTATAAATTTAATATATTCCATTTTCTCTTCTAATATTTCCATTATCTGGCTGAAAAACTTTCCCCATACTTAAATAATTCTTATAAATCTAATAAATTAGACTTTTAAATACAGTGTACCTTAAGTTCTCTTAAATATTTTAACACTGTATATAAAATTAGTAAGATTTCAACCTAAAATTACAGGACTAAATCAACTACTCAATAGTGTGTTTTAAATTGAAGTTACAAAGCTTAACTATTATTCTAATAGGTCATTATAAGTATCTAACCATTACTAGTAACTGAAATTCCAAATTTTTCCTGACACAAAGATATTAATATGACGGTTCTGGTCTTTTAAACATTCTAATACTTAATTCTAAATCTTCTGAGTTTTGAAAGATGCTTACACAGTAAAGAAACAATAGTGTTACCCACATAATTTGGGGGGAGATAATATCTGATTCAGTTGAGGTTAACACGATGACCTGAGGTTTCAGCTGGGATGGTGACTGGATATCTGTCAGCAGTACTGATGGGGCTTGCCTAGTTCCATTTACCATGGTTATACCAAAACCCTCCAATGGTCTGGGCTTATAGAACGTTTAGCCCATATCAAGTTATATATTACATGATTTATTCCATTTATCCCCAGAAAACTGCATTCCCAACTCCAGCTTGTTTGACTGGATTTTGCTTTTCTTTGTTTCTTAATATATATAAATGCATTTTCTAGTTAATTCTAAAGACTTTTGGACCTGTCAGAATCTTGCATTCTTTTCATCTACTTCCTATCTCTTATAATTGAATTCTAGATATCTCTCATGACTAATTACTATTCAATCACAACTTTTAAACTCATTTCTCTGACACAATCTATTTCTAAGATGCATAGAAATTGGTTTAGAAGTCTAGCCCAGTTATTTTCAAATTTTTTGTTTGTTTGGAACTCTTTGTTCAGTCAGAATGTTATCCAGAACTATGAACCAATAAAGCAGATGAAAGCATCAGATTCTATCATCTTAAAACAATGTGGCCCTCCAGATGAGATCACAGGGGAAGCTTCTCCAACTCTTATTTTTACGATCTTGGCGATCAACCATGAACTGTCATGTCACATCACCCTGGATAGCAGTAGTGAGGATAAAGCATATGGCCACATGGCTTGCACACAATGATAGCAGTAAACCATGGTCCTGGTACCCAAGGTGATTATTGGGCCATGTACAAAATCTAGGTAAGGTCTAATAGTCAAGGTGGTACCAGGTGGGGAGGATTGTAGAAGACTGCTAGCTGCTGTCAAAAATTCATGCTCTCGGGCTTCCCTGGTGACGCAGAGGTTGAGAGTCCGCCTGCCGATGCAGAGGACACGGGTTCGTGCCCCGGTCCGGGAAGATCCCACATGCCGCGGAGTGGCTGGGCCCGTGAACGATGGCCGCTGAGCCTGCACGTCCGGAGCCTGTGCTCCACAATGGGAGAGGCCACAACAGTGAGAGGCCCACATACCACAAAAAAAAAAAAAAAAAAAAAAAAAATTCATGCTCTCCTCTTCTTCGGGGGCATAAAGTTAGACTACATTTCCCTAACTCCCTTGCAATTAGATGTAGCCATATAACTGGGTTCTAGCCAATGGAATATGAATAGATATGGTGTGTTCCATTTCCAGGCAGTCCATAAAAACCTCCCCTATGCTTTCCTCTACATTCCTTTCTCTTTTAACTGGAAGGAACGGAGACAACCCCCAAGGTGATCTTCTCAGCCACAATTTGAAAATGGCACATCTTCCATCAGTCTGGGTTCCTGAATAATTGAATGGATGAGGGTCACTCACTGAATCAATCCGTTCTTCTACTCGGCAATGTTACACATAAAAAAAAAACAAGCAAACCTTGCACTGTGTTTGAGCCATTATACATTTGGTGACTTGTTTGTTATGGTAACTAGCTCACCTTAATTAATAGAGCAATCAATAGGATGAACTTCTCCATATGGCCCTGTACTCTAACTTTTATGACTAGGGTCTTATTCATTATTAATCTCTCCAGCAGAAGGTACCCATTGACCATATCCACTCAGAATAATGTAACCTTGAGGCTGGTCAACAATAGAGCCTGATATATCAACACAAAACAGACTCAAGCTTGCATTAGTTAGTACATTCTGATTCCCTTGCATCCACTATCTTCAGATCTGGTAGCCCCAACTCTTAGACTGGAAGCACATAGGGGAGAGGTATAGTTTCTCTATTACTTGTGTGCTGAGGCTTCTCCTGATGGTGACAGGTGATTCCAGATATTTCAGGGCAGGATGACTATGCACAGAATGGCCAGCATCTTCACAACACTTTTGAGGTTACCCCCACTGATGGCACAGTTGTTCAGTAAATCAGCAAAGTATATTTTCACGGAATAGATCATGATGGAATAGCTCATTCTGGGGAATAGATTACCAACTAGGAATTAGAACCAAATGGCTTTTCAGCCTCAAAGAGCAAGATCTCCAAAGTGAGCTGGCCTTTACCACTGAAGCCACCCCATCATGGAAGGGATCATTGGAACTCTCCCTGGAATTGTACACACATAGGCACCCGCATTCTCCATTAACAGAGCGTTCATATATGTCACTTCTTCCCTCTGAGGCCCCCATCCCTGTTCCACAGCTAACTGACGCCTTAACATTCGGGTCAAGTTTAATCTACTCTGAGAAGCCCATGATCCTTCAGAATGGGTTAGCTTCTCCCTTCTCTAGTTTTTCATAGTACCCTGAGCCTATTTCCATGTATTAGCCAGTTTTGCATTTATTTACTGTTATCTCTTTTGCCAGACTGTGACTTGGGAGCAGTGGCTTTGTCTTTCCTCTTGATAACCACCTGGCCTTCAGCACCATGTATGGGTCACTCAAGAACTATCTGTCAATGAATTAATGAGCCTTTATTTGGCATCCTATAGACTGACCCCCAGCTTAAGTATCTGGAATTCCAATCTCCTACTGTTTTGTCACCACACAGAACCTATATTTTACCAGTCACAACTTCCCTGGGTGTTTGATTTCTCCTTCTTAGCAACCCAATGATAGTTCTCTAACTCCTGCTTTACTTCCCAGGATAACAAAATAACATAAAAGGCAATAAAGAGTTAAACGTGTAGCAATCTGTTTGACACGAAAAGAAAAAGATACAAAGAAATTTTAATAAAAATACAACCCTACCAGGATTTAACTCATTACCTCTACAGTCTAAGGAAGACACCAGGCAATGTGAATTTACAGGTGTTAATGAGCCAACAGAGGGCTCCTGGATTGTTCCCAGAATGCCACACAGACATAGAGAAATAGAAAAATTCAATCAAAGAGCATTCCCTGGCTCATAGGAAGGGCTGCAGTAGTGCACAATGTCATGCAAATCAAGTTTAATTTACTGCATGCTTTTCTGCTTCCACCAAATTTGTTGAAGAAAATGGATCTTTTTCTGCTTATAGCTATAAACTCCTGCATCATCAAAGCATGCTCAGATCAAGATGGTGTTTCCCAACTGATGCTTGAATAATAACAGAAGAAATTCTCTGTGTGAAAATATTAAATGGATATTCCCATGGGCAGTGTTAATTTGGAGCTATTCTCTATTGCTCTGTGCAGTAGCGTTTATTTGGGTAATAGGAACATAGGTAGGACCTTATTTTGTACCCAAATCATTACTGATAAACATTCCTGTTCCTTCCAGAGAATCAAGAATTAACCATTAATTATAATGGTTTGCATGAGGGTGATTTAAAATATACCCCTGCAGCCACAATTAATTAAACCATATTCACAATTAAACATAAGTAGTAACACTTTGGGGGATAAGTTTATCTATACAGCATCAAACAATCAGTCTAATATTTCTCCCACTGCACTGATCTGGTTTCCTGGTGAATTGTGGACCCAGGCAAAGGTAAATTCAGCGTGTTGGTGCAATTATAATAATCCAGCCACATCCACTTTCTCATTCATGTGCTCACTCATGGAACCCCTGCTATCTTCCCAAATACTGGGTACACTGAGTGTTCTGAAGATGCAGACACATTGTAATAGTTAGAGGTAACACTTAGGTTTACACTTATGTAGTGCCTACCATTTGTGAAGCAGGATGTGAATCACTTTTTAAACACTCCTGTTCATCTATTCAGTTGTCACATCAGACCTATGAGGTAGGCACTAAGATCTCCATGTAACAGATGAAGAAACTGAGGCACAGAGAGTTTCCTTAACTTCCATAAGATTCTATGGCTGTAACTGGCACAGGTGGGAGTCCCTGCTCTTCACCAGGACTCTCTGCCACCTCAGTTCCCAATAAATCCTTGTTGAATGAATGATTGCGGCTCAGAGAATCAGATCAAAAATTGTGCTATGGCTCATCAAGACAGAGTTGTGATTACTGACTGCTAATCGATGTTTCTTAAAATGGGATTGGCAAGCTCTTTGCAGTTCATTAAGCTTCTCCACATGCCATGTGCTTTGTGACAAGGACATATTAGCATTTGTTTTTTGCTTTGTATTAAAATTTCATGAAGTCCAGATATTGCCTCCTGGCACCTTATATCCAAAGGACTGGACATTTTCTTTTTAACATCTTTATTGGATTATAGTTGCTTTACAATGGTGTGGCAGTTTCTGACTTATAACAAAGTGAATCAGTTATACATATACGTATATCCCCATATCTCCTCCCTCTTGTGTCTCCCTCCCACCCTCCCTATCCCACCCCTCTAGGTGGACACAAAGCATGGAGCTGATCTCCCTGTGTTATGCGACTGCTTCCCACTAGCTATCTATTTTACATTTGGTAGTGTATATATACCCATGCCACTCTCTCACTATGTCCCAGCTTACCCTTCTCCCTCCCCGTGTCCTCAAGTCCATTTTCTACGTCTGTGTCTTTACTCCTGTCCTGCCCCTAGGTTCTTCCAAACCATTTCTTTCTTTCCTTTTTTTTTTAGATACCATATATATGTGTTAGCATATGGTATTTGTTTTTCTCTTTCAGACATACTTCACTCTGTATGACAATCTCCAGGTCCATCCACCTCACTGCAAATAACTCAATTTCGTTTCTTTTTATGGCTGAGTAATATTCCATTGTATGTATGTGCCACATCTTCTTTATCCATTCATCTGTCGATGGACACTTAGGTTTCTTCCATGTCCTGGCTATTGTATATAGACCTACAATGAACATTGTGGTAGATGACTTTTTTTTTTCTTTTTTTTTTTGCGGAAAGCGGGCCTCTCACTGCTGTGGCCTCTCCCGTTGCGGAGCACAGGCTCCGGACGCGCAGGCTCAGAGGCCATGGCTCACGGGCCCAGCCACTTTGCGGCATGTGGGATCCTCCCGGACGGGGGCACGAACCCGTGTCCCCTGCATCGGCAGGCAGACTCTCAACCGCTGTGCCACCAGGGAAGCCCACAGGACTCTTTTTGAATTATGGTTTTCTCAGGGTATATGCCCAGTAGTGGGATTGCTGGGTCATATGGTAGTTCTATTTTTAGTTTTTTGAGGAAACTCCATACTGTTCTCCATAGTGGCTGTATCAACTTAATTCCCACCAACAGTGCAAGAGTGTTCCCTTTTCTCCACACCCTCTCCAACATTTATTGTTTGTAGATTTTTTGATGATGGCCATTCTGACCAATGTGAGGTGATACCTCATTGTAGTTTTGATTTGCATTTCTCTAATGATTAGTGATGTTGAGCATCCTTTCATGTGTTTGTTGACAATCTGTATATCTTCTTTGGAGAAATGTCTGTTTAGGTCTTCTGCCCATTTCTGGATTGGGTTGTTTGTTTTTTTGATACGGAGCTGCATGAGCTACTTGTATATTTTGGAAATTAATCCTTTGTCAGTTGTTTCATTTGCAAATATTTTCTCCCATTCTGAGGGTTGTCTTTTTGTCTTGTTTATGGTTTCCTTTGCTGTGTAAAAGTTTTTAAGTTTCATTAGGTCCCATTTGTTTATTTTTGTTTTTATTTCCATATTTATAGGAGGTGGATCAAAAAGGATCTTGCTGTGATTTATATCATAGAGTGTTCTGCCTATGTTTTCCTCTAAGAGTTTGATAGTATCTGGCCTTACATTTAGGTCTTTAATCCATTTTGAGTTTATTTTTGTGTATGGTGTTAGGGAGTCTTCTAATTTCATTCTTTTACATGTAGCTGTCCAGGTGTCCCAGCAGCACTTATTGAAGAGGCTGTCTTTTCTCCATTGTATATTCTTGCCTCCTTTATCAAAGATAAGGTGACCATATGTGCGTGGGTTTATCTCTGGGCTTTCTATCCTGTTCCATTGATCTATCTTTCTGTTTTTGTGCCAGTGCCATACTGTCTTGATTACTGTAGCTTTTTGTAGTATAGTCTGAAGTCTGGGAGCCTGATTCCTCCAGCTCCGTTTTTCTTTCTCAAGATTGCTTTGGCTATTCAAAGTCTTCTGTGTTTCCATACAAATTATGCAATTTTTTGTTCTAGTCTGTGAAAAGTGTCATTGATAGCTTGACAGGGATTGCCTTGAATCTGTAGATTGCTTTGGGTAGTATGGTCATTTTCACAATGTTGATTCTTCCTATCCAAGAACATAGTATATCTTTCCATCTTTTGGTATCATCTTTAATTTCTTTCATCAGTGCCTTATAGTTTTCTGCATACAAATCTTTTGTCTCCCTAGGTAGGTTTATTCCTAGGTATGCTTTTTGTTGCAGTGGTAAATGGGAGTGTTTCCATAATTTCTCTTTCAGGTTTTTCATCATTAGTGTGTAGGAATGCAAGAGATTTCTGGGCATTAATTTTGTATCCTGCAACTTTACCAAATTCATTGATTAGTTCCAGTAGTTTTCTGGTAGCATCTGTAGGATTCTCTATGTACAGTATCATGTCATCTGCAAACAGTGACAGCTTTACTTCTTCTTTTCCGAGTTGGATTCCTTTTATTTCTTTTTCTTCTCTAATTTCTGTGGCTAAAACTTCCAAACTATGTTGAATAACAGTGATGAGAGTGGGCAGCCTTGTCTTGTTCCCAATCTTAGTGGAAATGGTTTCAGTTTTTCACCATTGAGGACCATGTTGGCTGTGGGTTTGTCATATATGGCCTTTATTATGTTGAGGTAAGTTCCCTGTATGCCTACTCTCTGGAGGGTTTTTATCATAAAAAGGTGTTGAATTTTGTTGAAAGCTTTTTCTGCATTTATTGAGATGATCATATGGTTTTTCTCCTTCAATTTGTTAATGTGGTGTATCACATTGATTGATTTGCATATATTGAAGAATCCTTGCATTCCTGGGATAAACCCCACTTGATCATGGTGTATGATCCTTTTAATGTGCTGTTGGATTCTGTTTGCTAGTATTTTGTTGAGGATTTTTGCATCTATGTTCATCAGTGATATTGGCCTGTAGTTTTCTTTTTTTTGTGGCGTCTTTGTCTGGTTTTAGTATCAGGGTGATGGTGGTTTCGTAGAATGAGTTTGGGAGTGTTCCTCCCTCTGCTATATTTTGGAAGAGTTTGAGAAGGATAGGTGTTAGCTCTTCTCTAAATGTTTGATAGAATTCACTTGTGAAGCCATCTGGTCCTGGGTTGGAAGATTTTTAATCACAGTTTCAATATCAGTGCTTGGAATTTGTCTGTTTATATTTTCTATTTCTTTGTGGTTCAGTCTCAGAACATTGTGCTTTTCTAAGAATTTGTCCATTTCTTCCAGGTTGTCCATTTTATTGGTATCTAGTTGCTTGTAGTAATCTCTCATGATCCTTTGTATTTCTGCAGTGTCAGTTGTTACTTCTCCTTTTTCATTTCTAATTCTATTGATTTGAGTCTTCTCCCTTTTTTTCTTGATGAGTCTAGCTAATGGTTTATCAATTTTGTTTATCTTCTCAAAGAACCAGCTTTTAGTTTTATTGATCTTTGCTATTGTTTTCTTCATTTCTTTTTCATTTTTTTCTGATCTGATCTTTATGCGTTCTTTCCTTCTGCTAACTTTGGGGGTTTTTTTGTTCTTTCTGTAATTGCTTTAGGTTAAGATTAGGTTATTTGAGATGTTTCTTGTTTCTTGACGTAGGATTGTATTGCTATAAACTTCCCTGTTAGAACTGCTTTTGCTGCATCCCATAGGTTTTGGGTCATCGTGTTTTCATTGTCATTTGTTTCTAGGTACTTTTGATTTCCTCAGTGCTTTCTTGGTTTTTTAGTAGTGTATGGTTTAGCCTCCAGTTGTTTGTTTTCTGTTTTACAGAATTTTTCCTGTAATTGATATCTAGTCTCATAGCATTGTGGTAAGAAAAGATACTTGATACAATTTCAATTTTCTTAAATTTCCCAAGGCTTGGTTTGTGACCCAAGATATGATCTATCCTGGAGAATGGTCCATGAGCACTTGAGAAGAAAGTGTAATCTGCTGTTTTTGGATAGAATGTCCTATAAATATCAACTAAGTCCATCTTGTTTTTGGATAGAATGTCCTATAAATATCAACTAAGTCCATCTTGTTTAATGTGTCATTTAAAGCTTGTGTTTCCTTATTTATTTTCATTTTGGATGATCTGTCCATTGGTGAAAGTGGGGTGTTAAAGTTCCCTACTATGATTGTGTTACTGTTGATTTCCCCTTTTATGGCTGTTAGCATTTGCCTTATGTATTGAAGTGCTCCTATGTTGGGTGCATAAATATTTACAATTGTTATATCTCTTCTTGGATTGATCCCTTGATCATTATGTAGTGTCCATCTTTGTCTCTTGTAGTAGTCTTTATTTTAAAGTCTTTTTTGTCTGATATGGGAATTGCTACTCCAGCTTTCTTTCAATTTCCATTTGCATGGAATATCTTTGTCCATCCTCTTACTTTCAGTCTGTATGTGTCCCTAGGTCTGAAGTGGGTCTCTTTTAGATAGCATATATACGGGTCTTGCTTTTGTATCCATTTAGCCAGTCTATGTCTTTTGGTTGGAGCATTTAATCCATTTACATTTAAGGTAGTTATAGATGTGTATGCTCCCATTACCATTTTCTTAATTGTTTTGGGTTTGTTATTGTAACTCTTTCCTTCTCTTGTGTTTCCTGCCAAGAGAAGTTCCTTTAGCATTTGTTGTACATCTGGTTTGGTTGTGCTGAATTCTCTTAGCTTTTGCTTGTCTGTAAAGATTTTATTTTCTCCATTGAATCTGAATGAGGTCCTTGCTGGTTAGAGTAATCTTGGTTGTAGGTTTCCCCCTGGACTGGGTATTTTTTTATGTGTCATCTATTCTAGAGAATGTCAGGGTACTGTCCTTTTGTGATGAATGGGGGTGGATTCACTGGTTTTCAAGGTCTGTAGGCTCTGCTGAAGTGGACAATCTGAAAGTCTTACAGGCCCTTAATATAGAGGTTAGCATTTAAGGTTTGGGAAACAGGGTGTGATCCTCTGAGGAGAAGAGGATCCTGGGACACATACTCAGGACCCCAATTGTCACCCTGGACCATGATAAGGCTCAGAACCCAGCAGCCGACTGAGAAGAAGGGTCATTTCTGGCATTGAGAAGATAGGGTCTAGCTGATTTTGAATGTCTCCGAGCATGGCCCCAGATCAATTGGCTGAGAACTGGTTTAAGTGGAGGGGAAAAAAGAGCCTGGATTTCTTCACTGAAGAGTCTGTTTTGTCTAGTTATCTTCGGTTGCATTCACAACTGCATCACATTAAATATGTGTTAGGGTGTACCATATGAAATTTCTGACATTCAGTCATTTTTGACACACAAAAAATGCCCATCTCATATAGATTAACTAATAATCACAGTTCCTAAGCAGTACCCCAAATATTAGCATCATGGTATTTCAACTGTAAGAGTGCAGTGGGCAATTTGCCAACCTCTTTTATTAATTCAGAAATAAAGCACTGGTGTGTGAAAGGCATGATGAGATACAAAGTCTATCCTGTTAAATGGCAGGGCAGGAAGAGCAGGGAAACATAACATAGGCAACATGTGTACCCTGGCCCTACCTTCCCCAATACTGCCTCTTATTTAAAAAAAATAATATTAATAACCTTTAAAATTATATTGCTTGCCATCCATAGGTTATTATGAAAGTAGTAATAAAAATACAATTAGAGCTTAATGAAAATTTATTGAGCCCTTCCCATGTGTATTCTAGCATAGATACAGGGAGGGAACAAACACAGGTCCTAACCTCAAAGGCATTTTTAGTCATTCAACAAATTTTTCTTAAACACCTACCATGTGCCAAGGTCTGGTCTAAGTGCTTGGGAACAAATCAGTGTTCAACACAGAACAGAATCCCTAGTCTTGAGGAACTTAGAGTCTAGCACAGGAAGACAGACAATAAATAGCAAATATTTAGAAACAATAAGGACAAAAAAATGAATGGAGAAATTAAGGGGATCAGGACTGTGGTAGGGTTGCCATTTTAAAAGGGGTGGTTGGATTCTTCCTCGCTGACAAGGTGAGAGCTTAGCAAAGACTTAAGGGAGGTTAGGCTGTTAGCTGTGCTGATATTTGGGGGAAATGTATTCCAGGCAGAGGGAACAGCCAGTGCAAAGGCCCTAAAGTGAGATCACCCAGGAACGTTCAAGGAACAGGAGGGAATAGGCCCACGTGACTGGAACGCATAGTGAATAGCCTTCATTCACATAATGAACACCCAGACTAGTGTTAGGTTCAGCCATAGAGAAGGGCAACCATGCTGACTATAAAAGGCTGGAAAACATTGTTACAAAGTTGACAAAATGGAGGCCTAGCTGCAAAGATGTGTAATGCCAGAATAGTACTCTATAAGTACACCAAAGCCACCAGAACTAGGTGCATGTAGCCAGGCCATGTACAGGGTCTGCGATCATGCCATGAGAAAGTTGTCTGGGAAAGAAGCACAGTCCTCCTCAACTAAAGACCAGGAAATGAAATTGAATGCTGAGGAAAGGAAAAAGTAGAGAAAAGGGAGGTTTTGGCAAAGGTGTAAATTCACAGGGTGAAAAGTAAAGAAAAAAAAGAAACAATTTTAGAGACCTACCACGTCGGTTGGCTTGAGGATTAGAGCCATTGGTAGAAGACTGGGTTTATTGTTTTCATGTGTAAATTAGACCAAGCTGAGCAACTGTCACCCATCAGCCAGAAGATAGAGGACTGGCCAGGGTCCTGGCAGAGGGCAACCACGATTTTATGTCTCCCCATCACCCCACAGCTCCAGGCCTAGACTTGACTTTTTCTCAGGCTTCTATCCTCTTGAAATGGGCATATGCAGAGACACACTGAATGTCATGAATGGTTTGCACCCCTCCCCCTCCCCAGTCCCCCAAGGCAGCTCTGTGCTGGATGCTGGCATGATCTTCCTCCAGGAAACTCCACAGGCTCTTTTAACCACCCAGTCCTGTGAGTCTTCCAAGTCATCTGTCTCTACATAAGAGTACATCGATCCTGTAACATGTGGAAGGTACGTAACTGTGGCTGGAAGATCAGGCACCCTCCCCTACACATACCTCAACCCCCATCCTCAGAAGGCCTTGGTGCACACATCTATTCAAGCACTCCCAGGTGATCATTTCAAGATTCCAATTGGTGTGTTGTTGAGGGAAGCCACCACTTAGGTTTCCCTCATCTCTGCACGGGGGACATCTTATTCTTCTAGGTAGGCCCTAGGTAAGTGGGGGAAGGGCTACGGGCTGGAGATGAAAACGGAACAGAAAATACTACCCTGCCTAATACTGGGAAGTCCTGACTCCATTGTGGGAAGGTGGCCTTGCCAATTGTAGTGGCCTTGGGGAAATGGCTCAAGTAAATACAGCAGCATTTTTCAAAAGGGGGCCCCAAGGTTGCATCAGAATCACCTGGAATATTAGTTATAATTCACATTCCTAGGCTCAGACCTCCAGAACCAAAATTCCCTGGATGAGGGTCCAAGAGTTTAAATTTGAATGCACTCCCCAAATGCTTCTAATACTTGTCTCATTTGAAAACCATTGCTCTAAATTTTGGTACTGAGGGAATTAATGTTGGTCTTTGGGAAGTGTGTGTTTATGAATATCTGTTTGATCCTAGAAGTAACCTCTGCAACTGAATGAATGAAGAGGCAGGTGGGCAGCTCACGACTCAAGATGCATGGGATTTAGCCTGCCTGTATCTGTCCAGAGTTATTCCGCAGGACATGGAATGTCAAAACCTCTCCTTGCCACATGTATGTCTGTAAACACGTATAGGTGTGCACATACATACAGTGCCCAATAGACCACCCCTCCTGATATGTGGGCTTGATTCCATAATGGAAACAGACTGCAGAGAGTTCCAGCAGACAGGAAAGATATGCACTCCAGGCCAGACCTGCCCTTGTAAGATTTCCTAAATGGTGGGGTGACAACTGGCATCATGGAAGTGGAAGAAGGAGGTATTCTTGCAGAGAAGAGCAGAGCTAAGGCCGAGACACGAGATTAAGAAATGCAGGTGATGGGCCATCTGTAAATATTTTAACACCCGGGGTGCCTTTTTAATGGACTAAGGGGAAGCCATGTTTAGGATTTTCTGCTCCTACAGGAAATTCGTCTCTTCAGTAAAGGGTGGTATAGCCATGGGGCTTGGGGAGAGAGCCGTGGAGAGTGAACGTGGGGCAGTGGATGCGGTGTGGCTGCCCCACATCCACCCCTCAGCCCAGGCACCCTGGGGAATTGTCTAGGAGTTCTGGGCAACAGACAGTACCAAGTGAAGGGCAGCCTGTAGCCATGATGAGAGGGATGGGAAGGCCAGAGTTGCCAGGCCAGAGTCAGAAAAGCTGAAGGCAAATGCTCCTCAATAGTTGTAACTAAGCAGGACCTTATGAGGCCTTCCCAGGACAGACCCGTCTCCCCCATATCCTCTGCTTTAGCTCCTCTCCGAAGTACCTAGGTAATCGCATATGATGCATATTTCCTGAGTTTTTCAGCTGTTAAAACCACCACCAAATGAAAGAAATTAACCACGTGATGATCATGAGCAGTAGCTCTCGGAACTTCTGGTGCCTAAGGATTGACCACCCTCGACCAGAGAATTGTGCACTAGCTGATCACATACCCTGACGATGCAGGGGACATGGGTTCATGCCCCGGTCCGGGAAGATCCCACATGCCGCGGAGCGGCTGGGCCCGTGAGCCATGGCCACTGAGCCTGCGCGTCTGGAGCCTGTGCTCCGCGACGGGAGAGGCCACAGCAGTGAGAGGCCCGCGTACGGCAAAAAAAAATTTTTTTTAAAATGCTTTGCTGAAACCCTTCAGGGATTTGGGGGTTTTAAAGCACAAGCCACCGGTCCTCTTTGTATTGGCATCTTTACAATAAATGCTGCACTTTCCTTCACTACAATCTGATGTCAGTAGATTGGCTTTACTGTGCTTGGGCGAGCGAACCCAAATTTGGTTTGGTAACATAGTCATGTACACACAGAGCAGTGGTTTTCAAACTTCTGTGACTGTGGCCATAGTATGAAATACATTATATGCTGCACCTCAGTATACCAATATGTATATTCAAGCAAAAGTCTCATGAAATAATACCTTTACTCAGTGCAAAATGCACAGGATCAATAACTGATTCCTGGCCATGACTTCATACTTGGAAAAATGTCTGGCTGCCAGGAGGATATGAATCCTGAGGCCAGAACTGCCCCTGATACCCACCGTTCTTTACTATTTTAATTTATTTCATTAAGACAGATGCTGCTCTTGACTCAACTAATTAATTGCCTGAGTATATAAAACACTGGACCAGAGGAATGATACCCTTAAAGGAGTAGGAATAACTACCTCATGGGTTCCATTCCTCTCATGTATGTCTGTGGGTAAACAGACTCCTTTAGTTTAATAATGAAAAGTTGTTCATTGGAATCTAAACCAGGGGATACTCTGCCTTCTGGATGCAGCTCTGAAGATGCACATTACAAAGCCTCTCTAGTCCCCCCAACTGAACTCAACATACTCTCCTTCCTACCCTGTGCTCCTTGGGTTCCCCCTCTTTGCTGGTACGAATGTATTGAATAGTTTTCAATTCATGTTTGTTTTCCTCTCTAAACTGTAAAATTCCATACAGAGTTGGTGACTTGGTGCCTACCTTATTAATTTCTTTCTACCCAGAGCCTTACACAATTCTGACACTGGACACTTTATATATATATATATATATATACGTATATATATATATATACACACCACATCTTCACATCTTTTTTTTGGCACCGTGAGGCATGCAGGATCTTAGTTCCCTGACAGGGATCGAACCTGTGCCCCCTGCAGTGGAAGCACAGAGCCAATCACTGGGCTGCCAGGGAAGGCCCTGACCCTGGACACTTAATGATTATGGAGGTTGTTTGTGGGAAGGTTTGCTGGATTGAATTTGTTGAACAGAACCAATAAAAAATATATGTATGTGTGTGTATATATATATATATATACATATATATAATCACATCATATATAACATATATATATAATATATATATTCTGCCTCCCAGCCAGCACAAGTGCATTACCAAAGGCACTCATGCTGGCTGGGAGGCAGAACAGTGATCTGACCAGTGTCACATGCTTGGACTTGAATCTTGCTTCCGGTCACAGTCATGTGACTTGGGCCAGTAACAGACTTTTGGAGTCTCGATTCCCGTATCTGTAAAAAAGAAGATACTGAGAGCATTTATCTCACAGGCTGTTGTGAGGATTAAGTACAATAATTCACTAGAAGTGTCTGGCACATAGTAGATGCTCAATAAATATCACAATTATTGTTCCCATGCCCCTCTATGGCCTCTTGTTAGAGTCAACGGCCATCATGGGAGTCATCACACAAACAGTGAACTGCCACCCTGACTTGTTAGAAAAGCAAGGTGTGGACTTAGCAATTTGAAAGTTTTCGATCTTTCAGTATAGGCCTATAGCTTGCTGATCAACCCCATTTATAGCAGCATTTTGTGATATCTATCTTCCATTATTTGGAGATGGTCCAATACAGTCACCACTAGTCACGTGTAGCTAGTGAGCTTGTCCAAATTGAAATGTGATAGCAATATAAAATACACTGGAGTTTGAAGGAAATTTTTTAAAAGAGTGTAAAATTTCTCACTCATGTATTATTAAAATTAATTTCACTAGTTTCTTTTTCTTTTTTAAGCCTCCTTCATTCCATTCCAGTCCATTATGTATGTGGCTTGCATTATATTTCTACTGGACATTGTGGGTATAAGAGTTGAGCACATACTGCACTCTTCCATCATGTTCCAGTCTCCTGCTCCTTAAAAAGCAAACAACCCCCCATTACCCTTCCATCCAGTTCTCCTCCCATATATCCAATGCCATCCCCTTTTGTATGTGTTGTCTGTCAGTGATCAGCACCCCATTCCAAGAATAGCCTTGTTTAAAGGTGTCTCGCTTCCCAAGTTTTAGGAAGAGTGTATGATCGGATTCTATTTATCATACACATGATCCAGCTAATTGTACAGAAATGGGTCAATAAATGGTTGAAAAATATTGTTTCAGTACTTTATTCAACAGACAAATGAGTAAGTATTTTGCAAACACTCTAGGAAGAACAAGGAACCATGTTCGATGTTCTGGGAAATACAATGATGAATAAAAACCAATGTTGCTTTCAAAAGCATACTTAATATAAAAACTTATGTTTTGCTCTGTGCTGCGTGGTCCCTGAACATCCATCAGTCCTCATTTCCAGAAGCTCTCTGCCTCGTACCAGATGCCTAAGTAATGCCAAACTACCAGTGGAATCCTGCCCTTACCATCTTGTTTCACTGGAAGCTCTACTAGGTTCATCCCTCTCCCTGGAATGCTTATTCCTCCCCCTTTCCTCCACCCTTGTCCTCCAGGTTAAATGGGTTTTCAGGGCTCAGTGTTCCACCCCTTCCTCTGAGAAGACATCCCCGATCCTCCAGCCAAGGCAACAATGATCACTGCATTTTTCATGCAGCTAGTAGGCTTTATACATATATATATATATATATATATGTATCTTTATTGTTCATCTGTCACACTGGATGGCAACTGTTTATTGGCTATTCATCTTGCTAAAGTATGAGCCATATGTATGTCCACAGAAGTTAGGTGTTGAGTTTATACTTAAAGACCAAACTCCCAGCAGCCCCATGCACCATAAACTCAAACTCCTCTGGTGACTGACAAGCCAGAGGAAGAAAGGCACACAACCTCATAATTACTATTTGGGGGGTAGGTGTGCTATAGGAAGCACAGGGAATTAATTTTAACATGAACTTGTATGACAACACTTTAATGGTCATGCCAGACTCCTTGCCAGCACATCCCTGATTTGGAGGGATGGATTGGAACTTGTCACACGCATGTTCATGAAATCTATTTAGTACGACTTTCTGATTTGGATTTTTTTTGAGAGCTTGGAAGGAAGATTGATGCTGTCTACTGTAGGAGTGGAAAAAAACTTCCCTTCTTCCCTTCTAGGTTCTTTGATTGGTCTAATAATTAAATTGATATAGGACAAATTAACAGGAGAAAAACAAACAAAATTACGTACAAATGAGGGTCCCATAAAAATATGAAGACTCCAAAGGCAGCCAGGTAATTGAAGTTTATATGACATCCTGAGCTAAGCAAAGGGGTTGGAGTCTGCAGAGACAAAGGAGAGGAAAGCCATTCACTGGAAGGGCAAGGAGACGTTTGGAAAACAAAGGTTGCCCTGTTACTCAAATAAATTTGTTAGATAAAAAGGTACCTCTGGTAGTAACCCTCTCCTTGTGACAAAACCCCTTTCCAATGTAAATTTTTGCAGTTGAGGGAGAGGTAAAGAGCTTTTTCTGAATCTACTTGGTTTTGATTACCTTTAGCTCAAAATATTCCTCATACCACAGTGGCAGCTTTTGGGGGGACAAATTCTGCTCCCCTTCACTACCCACGGCTGCGAAAGGCCACTACGGGGTTGGAATTAACTGCTCGTGGGATGGCTCAAAGTCAGAAGGCTACTGAGATTCATTTACTTGAGCTTTAAGAGCTTCCCCAAGTGCAGCTATACTACCCGGCAATGTTGTCCAGCGTGGCTAAGGCAGACGCAGTCAAGGGGTGAAGGCAGCACCATCTGTTGACAAGTATCTAGGAGCTGGCACGCAGTTGGAGCTCAATAAATGCTGTTGAGAGATTAGGACAGACTCACAAGCTGAGAATCCTCATCCCTCCTGCTGTGGCAGGAGCATCAAAGAACTGCTCTCTAAGCATATTTGCTGGGAGAGTTTCTAGAAGGGCAAGAGATAGACCAAACTATGCGGAGTTCCTGTCCTCAGAGGCCAAAACAAAGTCAAATGGAGACTTGATGCTCTCTGAGCTCCATAAATAGCTTTCCTCTTGCTATTTAAGTGGAGAGATCAGTTAAGAGAATCTTATTCAGTTAATTTCATTTTTTTTAAGCTCTCACCCTATATTAATTAGCTGATAGAATGCTTATGGTGTGAAGGGTGTTTAGGGCCATTGTAGAGTGCACATTGTCACCAAGATCTGTTGTGTGGGACTTGTTAGCACAGATATTATTTAGCTAAATGGCTCTTAATGATTCCTTCAGAGCCTGCTTCATCTGTTGGGTAATTCGTTTTATAGTTGGGGACTTTAAAAATTCTGTTTTTTAACTTACTCAACCCTAGTGACCTGTCTCTCGACCAGGGAGGTTAATAGGGTATCATTGTGTTCAGAAGAGATTTTAAATAATTCCTGATTTATCCTGGAGGAAGGAAAAGCCCCAGAGTGCAGTATTATTTTATTCCCATTTTGTTTGAAGAGTCATTAAAATATATATATATATATATTTCAAACAAACTGCTTCAAGGGAAAAGAAATTTGAATTACATCAAATGCCAGGCTCTTTTGAAAATTACCTGTTGAATTCAAACAACTGAGAGTTGATGTGAATTTATTTTCACAAAGCAGTGGGTGCCTCTGGGGACAAGTGGACTGGGGTTCTGAGAGGTCCATCCGGTGAGTTCTATTGTAATCAAGCAGGCTTGTCTAGCAGATCAAGGCTTTCAGTTTGCTGCAGGCGATGCCACAGTATGTCATTTAAGAAATCCCCAGCATCTCAGGGCTGGGCAGCCTCAGCAGCCACCTTGTGATGGCAGAAGCAGCAGCATCTCATCAGGTAATTGATTTTGCTTGTGAAATGCAAATATTCAAATGATGACAGATGGGGCTGGGAAGGAGGGCTCCTTTAATAATTCTATAATTCCATCAAATATTCTGGTCTTCGATAAACGAGAGCTTTGAATATGGAGGATATTTGGAACCCCACGTGGTCAAGAGAAGTTTCTGTTCAGACTTCTTTACCTTGTATATTTCAAGATAAAACTAAAATCTCTCAAAAATGAATTGCAAAAAGATAACCCAGCCATAACCACTCCAAGTATAGCAACTGCATGGTTTTTTGGAAGGAGAGTAAGTCTGTGCATTTAGAAATACTTTTGTCCTGAGAGTTGGCAACCTCAGGTCCTTCCCAGGAAGCTACATACTACTTTTGAACCCAACAGCCATTTTCCTATGTTAGCCGGTCCTGATAGAGAATACGCAGGGAATTCAGTGCAATAGAGTGGTTAGTAGCCCAGGAAAGAGAGAGAAATTGAATCAAATTCTCATTTCTGCCACTTACAAGTTCTATGCACTTGTACAAGTTACTTAACTTGTCTCATCTAAATTTACTCATTTGTAAAATGAGGATGATACTATCTAATTCACAGGGCTGTGATGAGGGTTATGTGAGATAATGTATATAAAATGCTAAGTGATGTGTTGCTTATGGAGTGAGTGCTAAGAACTATTATCAGCCCTTTACAGGGTCTTACCTGATGAGTGGGAAGACACAGAGTTTCTAGGATGACCATAAAAAGGCAAAGGGCATGTGTGTAGCTGCCACTAAATGTTCTTACAAAAAAGGAAGCTATACATAGCTCCACCTACTTTCTAGAATAAGAGTCAACAAACTTTTTCTGTAGAGTGTCAGATAGCAAATATTTTAGGCTTGTGGTTACTCAACTTTGTCTTGTAGCATGAAGGTAGCCCTAGATGTTACATGAACAAATGAGGGTGACTGTGTTCCTATAAAACTTTACGTACAAACCAGGCATCCAGCTGGACTCAGTAGTTTGACAACCCCTGCTATGGACTAGAAATCATTATTTCTAGAAGGACAGTTGTCAATAACTCAAAGGAACAATAACCAAAATCACATCCTATTACGCACGCCATCATTCATCCACCCTTTAACCCATGCGCTAGAATATTTGGTTGACTTAGTCACACAGAGGGTTGGCAGCCTAAATTTCCAAAGGCACTGCTAATAAATAAGGAACAGTACTACTGTTTATTACAGCAGTACTGTTATGGATAGTAATAAAATTTAGTAGGCTAGGAATGATCAGCTATAAAGATAAGACAAAAAGGAAATAAAAACTTGGTTAAAAACCACCTTTTGCACAAGAAAATGAGATGGTCTACACCATAGAGAATGTATGCAATGAGCTATTGATTCTACTGACTTCTGGTGAGTATATTTTCAAAATCCTAGAAAACTTAGAAGGCACAGCAAGAATTGGGAATTTTAACAACATCAAAAAACACACACATAAATATTCAACCGATCTTCAAAAGAGGTATGACCTTAGAAATCACTGTGGGATAAATTCCAGCTGAGTCTACACACACAAACGTATTTTGTGAAAAGGAAAATGATCATATTTGAATTCAGTCTCTTCCCTGACTATATTGGGAGGGAAAAAAAGAACACAATAGTTTACATTTTTAAGTTAATCCGTGAACTGGTTATTTTTAAAATAACTGGGTTTTTAAAGGAGTTCAACATTTTTTTTTTCAATTTTAGAGTTTGATAATTTATAACTTTGAAATGCAAATGGGATCAAATCCCCCCTCCCCAGGTGCTTCAATAGCTTACCTTCATTCTTGTGCTCTTGGGATAAAGACCACACACATAACCTTGCCCACAGGCTCGCTTGGTCACCACAGACATCCTCCTCCAGCTTCATCTTCAACCATCCCCCCGCCCAGGTTCTTTGAGCCCCGATCACCAATGTTCCAAGTGCTCTCTCACCATTGTCTGACTCCCCCCACCCCACTGCCCCTCTGCCCACACCACTGTCACCACCACACACACACACACACACATACACACACACACACACACACACACACACAGCCTTGGTCTAGTTAACCTCTGCTCCTCACTTTAGGCCTCTGTTCAAATCACTTCCTCACTGAGCATTTCCTGAGCCCCAGTCAACTGTCACAGAATCTGTCTCTAGTGTATCACAGTTTGTCATTGTATATTCATTAGGGTGATGCTTTAATTAACATCTGTCTCCCCTACTAGGCCATGAGCTCCCCAAAGAGCAGGCAATGTGCCTGCATTTGAATGGAGAGGGCTCAAGTCAGCACCTGGTGGGTAAGTAGGGCCATAATAGACAGATATAATGGAGTGGTCATCAGAAGGATATAGAATTAAAACATAGCCACACCAGGTCAAAACAAAGAGGATTTCTAAGGGATATTATACATGTTTCAGACAAAACATTAGCATTACAAAAACTAACACAGGTTTTCTTGTTCGCTCATTGTTCTTAACTGATGATCTAGATTTGCGTTGGCAACTTTTTCTCTAAAGCGGCAGACAGTAAATATTTTAGGCTTTGGGGGCCATATAATCTCTGTCTCAGATACTCAGCTCTGCTGTTGGAGCACATTGAAGCAGCCAGAGTACAGGAACAAACGAATGCGGTTGGCCTCCAATAAAACCAGGGATTCTCAACCTCCCTACTACTGACATTTTGCCCCAACAATTTTTTGTTGTGCAGGGCTGTTATGTGCATTGCAGTATGATTACTGGCATCCCTGGACTTGACCCACTAAATGCCAGCAGCGTCCCCACCCCGACTCGTGACAACCAAAAATGCCCCCAGACATTGCCAAATGTTCCTTAGGGAACAGTCATCCCAGTTGAAACCACTGCAATAAAACATTATTTGGATTTGGCCCGCGGGCTGTAGTTGGCTAAATTTTATCTAGAAAAAAGAAAAAGAAAATTAGGGAATTCCGTACTGTCATTCTGTTTCTGGAATGGCTGTTATTATTCTCTAACTTCTTAGATCCTCTCCATAATATAAGGGTCCTTTGAATGTTTTCTTTCTCAGAAAAATCCTTTGAGGGTGCTATCCTCAGAGAGAAGCAGGGTCTATTGATTTTAGACTGTGTGAAATTTACCTGTTCAAATAAAGGATGTTATCTTTTGTTTTGCTTTGTTTGTTTTTAATGTCTTTATTTTTTAACACCTTTATTGGAGTATAACTGCTTTACAATGCTGTGTTAGTTTCTGCTGTATAACAAAGTGAATCAGCTATACATATACATACATTCCCTTATCTCCTCCCTCTTGCATCTCCCTCCCACCCTCCCTATCCCACCCCTCTAGGTGGTCACAAAGCACCGAGCTGATCTCCCCTGATATGCGGCTGCTTCCCACTGGCTCTCTATTTTCCATTTGGTAGTGTATATATGTCAGTGCCTCTCTCTCACTTGTCCCAGCTTACCCTTCCCCCTCCCCATGTCCTCAAGTCCATTCTCTATGCCTGCATCTTTACTCCTGAAGGATGCTGTCTTGATATTTATATATCACTTCCTCTCTACATTTGGATCCCCACAGTCCTTTGTTTTTATTTTTCATTTGTTCCTTTGTTCATTTATTTATTTATTTACAACTAGCTTTCAGCAAAGTGTGCATTGCAAGACAACCTAAGAGCTGAAGGAGCGATGAGGAACAGCAGGGCTGACCTTTGCTTAGAGTTGGAGACCAACATCTGAGTCTGGGTTCTGCCTCTCAGAGCTGGAAGGTGATGTTAGGAACCACTCTTTATTCCTTCCCACTTTCATTTTGGACCTCAAGTACTCAGACTCAGATTTTTCATAATCTTTGGTTCAGGACACTCTCCTGTCACCTGTCTGGGCAGGGCCCACTTTGGGACTTTATCCATTTGTTTTGCTTGTTTATATTCAAAGATCTTTGTCCCTGACCCAACACAAGAAGTAGAACACAGTCACTACCTAATAAGCCCCTTCCGGTCCCCCAGCCTCCCCTCACCTGAGGGAACTACACTCATGAATCTTCACTTCATCTTCTCACTTTCCTCCCCAGGATGGGGGTTTCTCTTCTTAAGGAGTGGGAGTTCAAGGGAAGGGGCTCCAAAACTGACTTCTCAACTCCTAAAGCTCTGGTCCTGATGCAGTCTTCATTTTCTCTGACAATCCTCAGAAAGTGTGCCACACATGGATTTTCCATTTCTAAATGGGAGTGAAGACTTATGCAAATTGGTTTTGTGAGACACAAAGAAAACAGAGAGATTGTGATTCACGGAGAAGTTATCTTGTGGCCAAGGCCTTTACAACATACCAAGGCCCTGAAGATGTGCTGTATCGAGAAACGTGGTTCCTCAATAGTCAAATAGATTTTTTTAAAATATTGAGCATTTTCCCCTTCCTTGGTCATTTCTCTATTTTAACGTTAAAAGAGTGGTATCATTTATACAGCTCTGTTGAAGAGAACTCTGTCTATCTGCCCCTGGGGCGGCAATACTGGCATGGTAAACTTCAACACAGCGTGTAATGTATGGTCTCATTTTAAATTCTTCAAAATGCCGATTTATCTGCTTTTTACCAGAGCAGAGAGATAAGGCAGTCATCCTCCACGCAGCTCGACATCTCTATATCCTTGAAATTGAACCTCAGGGAAGACGGGCGCACGAGCCAGCGCACTGGCTGTGAATAAAGGAGGCTTGGTGCTAACACACGTGTGAAAGAGAAGATACGAGAGAGGAGACACTTGGGAAAAAACAATCCCTTGTGTGTGGAGTGGGGCGAGGGAGGGGATGAGTAATGTTAATAGCAATTTGCATCGCTATTGACTTAATATGGGGAAATAAGATTCTCCCCTAGGCGTCCCTGACCCTTTTGGGTGAGATTCTAGCGACTTCCAGTGGAGAATTTGTAGAATTGCTCTCATTGCTTTAACCCTGAGACCTTCGCTTTGGGGTGCCTTTTAAACGGTAAATATTTTGGGCTGTTTCCTATTTGAATTGAATATAGCTAACTTATGCATATAATTTCAAAATAATTCATAAAAATCCAAACTTAAATTGTAATTTAGAATAAAAATCCAAGGTAAGTATTTTTTAATAATTAAAAAAATAAAATTAAATAAACATATATTTTATATATAAATATAGTAATTAAGTAAATAAATACATATATTTATATATTGAAATGCAGATTGTTTTATATATATAACAAAGCAACTTAAGTATATAAATGTCCAGGTCCAAGTGTTCTAGAAGATATAATTATCGGAAACTTGCATCTAGTCAGAATCGTCAAAAATGTGACAGTCACAAATGCAGTAGTAGAAATGTACTACGCTGGGATCTCAAGTGCCACAAGCAGCATTACTGTAGGTTATGTGGGGGGGGGGGTTTGTTGTTTTTTTTAATAAGTAAAAAAAAAAAAAATCTGGTAAAATTCCAAACAAAACTATAGAAGAATCTTCCCTGGGATTTGCATGGCAGCTTCATTTCTAGGAAATTTAGCGTATACTAAAATTTTGCAAAAAGTCCTTTATGTTTTTATGGTAAGTGGAGTTAGGGTGTAGGCTCCTCAGGCAACTATAAATGGGCTTTTCACCTGTTCTGGTGGAACTTTCCAAAGCTGTAGGGGAAGCTGCAACAATTCTTTGTCATGCTGGATTGTTCATTGTATGTCAGAATATTTAACGACCTAAGACCCTACCCACAAATACCGACAGGGCCCCTCAATCAATGTGAGGATCAAAAAGGCCCACAATTTACCAAACGGTCTCTGTTGAAAGAAGCATCTCTGTAAGGAAGCACGGCCCCAGGCCTTCCTCTGACACTGGCTGGGGAAGTTCCTGCCACGTGAGAACCTTCCAGCTAGGGCTTTCTCTAAGACCTGGCAATGTGGGCTTTCAATCTTTGTCTCCTACTCTGGGGGACTCTTGAGACTCTGGGAAGGGCATTCCAGAAGGAGCTGGAAGGGAGAGAGCCGAAGAGGGTTAGGGCTGGTGAACAGTGGAGCAGGTTAAGGGCCAGATCTGCCTGGCTCCAGAGCCCAGCTCTCACCTCTTATCTCAGCAGCCCACGAGGTAAAATGCCAGGTTCTGAAACCGGGTCTGATACCCACCAGCACCCGTGTCTTCAGCTCTGCACCAGTGGTTCTCCAGGATGTGTTTGTCTTAAGTTCAAAGAGAGGCATGGTTGGCCTTGCACCCCTAGAAATCTTAGAATTTTTCCTCGTAGGCCGAGCACAGCTGTCTGATTCTTATTTCTGAACACTCAGCAGAGATGATTTGCTATTGATAAGCACGACGATCCAACAATAGATTTGTTTGATTGTTTGTTTTATATGAACGGCACATTTTAACCCATATGGATGAAAAATGTCACCTGCCATATCAGTCAACAAAGGATGCTGTGGCCATCAAGACAGCAGCCATTGCAGCCTCCCCAGCTGTGCACCCTGAGGGGATTCAAAATGGAGAAAAACAGGATATGGGTCCTAGATAGTTAAGGTGCATATCAAAGGAATAATTTCAATGAACCCAGACTCTTGCATCTTTCAATACATAGGAAAGCACTAAATTCATTAACCTGAGATAGCTGGTTTTCTTAAATAGCAATAATCTTTTGATGTTTGACTATCTGGGTTTGTTTTGTTTTGTTTAAACTCCTATATATGCTGGCTTCTCCCTTACTTCTCTGGAACAGTCCCTCAGATTGGCTGCATCCTGGTCAAGTCTGCCGAATAAAACATAATTCTTAACTTTTAGGTTGTGCTTTTTTCTTTTCAGTCAACACCCAGAATTCCCTGGAGTGCAGTAAGAGGGACACTGGTTTGAATGGCTAGTCGTAGATATTTCTCAGAAAAAAGAAAGTATTCCTTGTCAAATAAGATCAGAAATGCTGGCTTAAATGAATTGTAGCAGGTATACATTTCACAAACTCAGGGGTGCAAAAATGTGACTGTTTTCTAAAACTGAAAATAAACTAACTTTGGTGTCTTGAAAAAAATACTAACCCTGACGATGCAAGGGAAACATAGCCAAAGCAAATGTTCTCCATCAGTTCAGGAGTTTCCCCTCCACTCGTCCACTTCCTGTGGGTGATTTAAAATCATGGAGGGCCTTCCTTCCTCAGGTTCCATTGGAGCCAGGTGACCAGTCTTCAGACTCTGACCTTGGTCACGACCACTGCTGATGGACGCGTCCCATCTGTTCTGTGACTTCACTCTTCCTCGCGAAGCCTTGGCATCTGCATCCTTCACATCTCTCTTGGCACCCTCTGGGTCTGCAGCCGTCTCTCAACTACTTTTCCAAGGCTTTCTTCAGAGCAGATACTTGCAGCTCCTTTCCCTACCCCATAAGGAGGTGTGAGAGGCTCCGGGACATTCTTAAGCTGGAATCCTCTCCAGGCTACACCTTGCAATTGAGGCCCAGGTCCTCTCCTCTGGAACCTCCACATTTATCTAAATCTCTATTATCCCATCCTCCAGACTACTCCTTCCATGGGTCTTGGCCTGTGGGATGATGGGCCAGAGGGTGCCTTCTCAGAAAAACCCCATTTGTAGCTGCCTCTAATGTTGTCCCCTCAGACTCCAAAAAACATCTTCCTCTTCTAGTCCTGAAATGATTTTTAATTTCCTCAACCTGTCCCCAGAAATTGGCTTGGCAAATAGTCTTTTGCCTTCCAAGTCAACTGATAAGGGCAGTGGTTCAGACGATCTTGATCCTCAGGGAACAATGTTTGGAGACATTTTTTATTGTCACAGTTTGTTGGAGGGCGGTCGCTACAGCCTCTAGTGAGTAGAGGCCAAGGATGCTGCTGAACACTCTTCAGTGCATTGGACAACCCTCCACAGAGAACTCTCCTGCTCCGTGTCACTGATGTGAGGTTGCGAAACACTTTCGGTTAGACCAAGAAACTTGCTCTTTTGTTTCTATATCATAGAGAAAAGGAATCAATTCATTGTCTTAAATTTCTGGCCTAATGTTTTGTTCCAGTCAACGACCACACTCCTAGCTGCCAACTGTCATTTAACAGCCATATTAACAATTTCCCCTGGACCCTGGAAAACTGCAGACATAAGCAGTTCAAGCAAAGAGATTGGTTTTTCTATTCTTCTTGATAACATGCACCTGGGTGCTGATAAATGCCATCCCCTCTGCTGTCTTTGCGTGTCCTCTGTCAGATAGTGGAGGCGGTAGGGGTCGCCTTTCCTGTCTTTGCAATGCTCTCTGAAATCTGGAAGCCAGGCCTGTGGGGAACAGCTGGCAGTCCTCAGACCAAGCAGGTTTGTTCCTCAGGTGGGGAAGGAGAGAGGCTGTGTTCCAAGGCACATAGACCCATCCTGGGCCTGCCTGAGTTCAGAGCTGCATCCTTCATGGTGTAATTGATAGGCACCAAAAAGCTTCACACTCCCCTCAACAAGCCGGGAAGGGGAATGGAGGTGTTTCTCCTGTGTGATGCAGAAACTTAGGGGTCTGCAGAAGTTTGGGGGAGCCTCACTCTTCAACCAGACAAGTGCTGATTTCTAACTTTTTACATATTGGACTTTGAAAGTCAAATTTAAAGAAATAATTCTGAGAGTATAAAGGAAGATGGAGAGACATCCTAGGAGAAATGGATATGGTGTCACTTTCTCAAAAGGCCACAGCTTGAGGGGCTCATGCTCCCTTTCTTTCTTGGAGAACACAGCACAGCTTAGAGGGGCATGTGTAATTTCCCTCTTGGCCGTGTGAGGCAAGTTGTAACAAATTTCAGGAAGCCCGAGATGCTAAAAGTAGAGATGAGAGAGCTGGGGAAGTTCTCAGGGCCAGAAAGGAGGCAGTCACACCTACCACAGATATAGCCTATCCAACCTCTCTCCTGGTCCAGCCCAAGGCAAGATCCCCATCCCTTGATGGCTTTGCATTTTGAGCTTCTCTGAGCAGCCCCGTGCATCCTCCTTGCTGGTAGAAGCTGTGGGTGTGTGAAGAGAGAGGCTCCTGTCCTTGGGTGTCCTCTTGACAGCACCTCTGCAGAGGGAGGAGGAGGACCGAGCCGTGTGACAGCCATGGCTCCCAAAGTGCAGGACACACCTGTATCACCAGGAACATCTGTCTCAGCCGTAACACATTTAAGCTGGTGGTTTTGTTTACACAACCTCAAGCAACCAGTCTGAGTAATATCTTCACAAAAAGACTGAGGGGGTAGGGCAACGAGGGGACAGAAGAAGCTGACATCTTTTAAACAAAGAATGGGATACAGCCTTAAACAGGTAACTTCAGACTTTTAATGGCTGAAAGCCACACTGTTAGTTAATCACTAACACTTCTAGAGATGTCCTATCAGGTGGGGTGACAGCAAAAGGCACGCAACGAATGAGTAGGGCCTCTTCTCTGGAGGGGACAGAGCGAGACAGAAACAGAGACAGAGAGATCAAGACAGAGTCAGAGACAGAGAGAGAGAATTCCAGCAGTGTAACATGTTGAGAAAATGCAGAGAAAGGGCTGAACTATTTTTAAACAGTAGCTGTTACTGAACACAAGTTCATGTGCCCCACACACAGTGAGGCCAAACAAATTTAAACGTCAGAGATTGGAGCAGAGAAAAGTTTATTGCAGAGCCAAGCAAGGAGAATGGGTAGCTTGTGCTCAAAAACTCCTGAACTCCCCAATGGTTTTCAGTGAGAAGTTTTTATAGTCAAAATATGGGGTGAGGGCTGGAGGATGTGTGACTTTCTTCTGACTGGTTGGTGGTGAAGTAAGAGGGCTGTGTTCCAGGAATCTTGTGCTTAGCTTGAAGTTACCATCCTCCACCTGGGTGGGGGTCTTAGGTCCTATAGAAGAGCTCAAAAATACATTGTTATGTATATTCCTTGAGGAGGAACCAGGACCTGCTTTATCCATGTACTATTGTTTCTTGACTGCACCTCCTTCGTTTTTGCATTCCCTCCCTTCCCTGATAAGCAACTGTTTGAATCTACACTTTGGAACTCAGGGAAGGTCTAGGAGGCTTAATGGAGCCAATTTTCTATGAACAAGAAACAGGTGACATGGAAAGGATTTATACTGGAGAGGGCCCCACAGGGTGCTACTCAGTTTCAAAGCCATTTCTTCTTTCTGACCTAATGGGTATGATTGGCTTTGTGGTACCAGGGAACAAGAAATGTGATGTTCTTTCCTTACGTTTGGCTCGAGCCTGAGTTGGTGGCCAGTTTGATGTCCATCTGCCAAGGCTCCTTCCCACTTTCCCACTCCCCTGAAAGATGCCGAGCACCAGAGACATGTTCATTTCAAAAGGGTGGTTAGAGCATCTTCTCAAATAGTGTTTCTGCTTATCGAACCCATACCCCTTGCTCTTTTCTCACAGATTCCCAGTTCTACTCGGGATGGCAATGTGTCCCCCAAATCCTCTTTCCCAGCCTCTCCTAGAGGTAGCACATGTCAACTCTGGTCAGTAAGGAGTATGTGGAAGTTGTTAGGACATTTTCATTTTCTTATCATGAGCCCTGACCCTTTGTGCTTGTCTCTTTCTCCTTTATACTCCCTAAAGTACAGATACAAGGCTAGAGGTGAAGCGGGCTTAAAGCAACAATTCAAGGAAAACCACAGCCAAGGATGGCCAAGAAGAAAGACTGAAGGAACCTAGGGCACAAATGCCTTCACAGAGCCACAGCATCAGCCCTAGTCTGGAATACAGTCTGTTCCTAACTTGGTCATTTTTCTGCACTATGACTTGATGGCACTGGTGAGTGTTGGGTGTTCACCCTCTGTCTAGTTGCCAAGCTGCTAGTGCCCACCCACAGTGGGAAATTCTATTCTCTGCAGGATTCAAGCTCTTTCAATCATTCTAGCCCACCATCTTCATTGTATCAGGGATGTTACCCCTCATGATACAAGATGGCTGCTGAAGCTCCATACAAAACACATCCTTACCTAACAATGTTCCAGTGTGGAAAAGGAAGGGGCACTCTCACTATTTATCAGGTGGAAAATATTTTCCAGATGTCTTCAGTAAACTTTCTCTTAGGCTCTGTTAGCCATAATTATGTTGTTTACACAGCCCTATGTCAATTGTTGGCAAAGGAGCATATGATTACCATGATGGGCTTGGACCAACCACAGATCTTCCACTGGGACTGCAGAAAGAACTCACCAACTGAGCACACTGCTGCTCCAAACCTTAACCAAGTTGGGTTTCTTTTAGCAAGCAACAGGGTCTGCCAAAAGGGACCAACCTGGCAACAGGGGGAGGAAAGTTGTTAGAGGCAGAGGGAAAAGCATGCACCAAGGAAAAGACACATGAAAAAGCATGTTGGTTGCAAAGAGCAGTAAAATATTCATTATCACCTCACATAAAGTCATCCACAAAAATTCCCAAAGAAGGGGATCATAGAGGTTTGGTCAAAGCACAGCATAGAACCTCTTGATGGGACATGGCAGTGAGCTCTTTATCAACTATCATGAAAGCCTAGTGCATTGTCCCTGTGTGCTAAGCAAGGGATCCCTTGGATTATCTGGCATTTTGTGGTCAGGATTCTACCAATATTAAAGTGAAGCATTCTGGGTAAGAAGCCATGATCACCATGGTATCATCAGCTCAAAAGTCCTACAGGGCCCACAATTTGCTGTTTAGGGCCTGACCCACTCATTCCCGTTCAAACCCCTGCCCCTCTTGGCCTTCCCTATTCTAATGGAATCTTTTCTCAGCCTTGGACAGATTCTCTTAAAACCAAACTTATAAAAATACTTTTTTTGGTCTAATAATGGCTTTAATTAGCCACAGTTGCATTTAAATTAGTTCTGCATTTAAATTATTCATTCTAAGTAAACAATCCAAAATAATTTTTTAAATGCTTGACTCAAAGATGTCTATAGCAATGTTTTTATGGCACTGAAAAATTACAAAGATGTCCATAAGAGATAATGGTTAACTGAATTACGTATAACTATGGAATGAAATAATAACTTAGTCATAAGTGCTTAACTGTTAAAATTTGACTATACAGAAGCATGGAAAGATATCTATGGTATGCGGTTAAATTAAACAAAACATGATTATATGAAAAGCCAAGATTGCTGACCTTCTCTCTTTGCTATCACAAGTAGAGGAGGTGGAACATATGCACAACTATTATGCAGGACTGTTATAACAACGTATGGCTTATAAACCACAGACATTTATTTCTCACAGTACCAGACATGCAAGTCCAAGATCAGGGAACCAGTGTTGGGTTCTGGAAAGAGTCCTCTTCCAGGTGCAGACAGCCAGCTCATCGCTGTGTCGTCACATGGAAGAAGAGGTTTGGGAGTTCCTTGGAGCCCCTTGATAGGGGCACTAACACCATTCAAGGGGGCTCCACCCTCATGACCTAATCACCTCCCAAAGGCCCTTCTGGTACCATCACCTTGGGGGTTAGTTTTCAACATTTGGATCTGTGGGGGACACATATATTCAGTCCACAACAGCCCCATTCAAATTCCAGAATCTGATGTACAAGAGTAACACCTTGTGGTGGGAGAAGAAGGAGAAAGGAAAGGGTGGGGGGAGTTTGAGAGAAGAATCTGAAGTGACCTATGACACGGAGGTAGCTCACTTTTTCAATTGCTATTTTCTTTTGCCTTAAATATCCAATAACAAATGATAATGTTAGAATTTCCAAAGTACTTCTGAGAATTCACTGTTGTTGATTTATAAAAAAGACATTTAGAATCCATTCCTAGTATCCTAGAATGGACAGCCTCCATGAAACTGGAAAATTCTAAGGCTAATAGAAACTATTAACAGAATATGCTCACTTGAGAAAGCCCTTTTTCAAATAATTGAGCCGCTGTAGCAATATCAATGACTTAGAGTCAGTGCACCTGAGCAAGAGAAAGCTATCTACTTCCATCATGTCATTGAACCTAAAATACCTTGGATTATAAAATGCATCCACATTTCAGACATTAATATGTAAAAAATTGTGGATAGTAAAAACAAAACAAAAAACCATGGGATTACAAACGTTAGCTTTTACTGAGAGTCCATTATGTACCAGGCATTTTATATACATTCTTCCAAATACTCACCACACTGATATATGGTGTGTTCTGTTCTGTTCATTTTACGCATCAGGAAATTAAAGCACAGAGGAATTATGGAACTTACATACCACATCATAGAGTGAACGAGTGCTGGGACTAGGATTCCAACCGAGGTCAATCTGACATTTTTCATTATGCCATACTGCTTTCAGTGATTTTGAAAATACTTTTCCTTTGTGAGAGGAAAAAGCAAAACAAGTTGTAGAGAGCATAAGTTGCCCTTATGGCTACTCAGCTGCACAGCCTGGATCCTGAGATGTCTCAGGATCACCATTTTGTAACCCCTGGGAATTAATGGATCTAAGCAATAATCATCAGAAAGAGAGATAACCAGACATTATGTACCCTCCAGTGGAAATACACACGCCACCTCTGAAATGGTTTTAACAACAACAACAAAGTTACATCCAAATTTGGTCAATCTTCTAGATCTAAGCACTCATCTTAGGAAATACAGGAGACAGAGTAACACATTAATATCACCATGGGAATGAGAACAGAAAAACCCAGCCCATGAGAAAATCTATAGGTCAAACAACCTGGTTTCTTCACAACTTAGTTGTAACGGGGGAAAAAAAGACTTAAAGGGGGAGCCTATTGAAAGAGAATTAAGAGACTTATCAGTAGACTACAATGCATGGACTTTATTTGTATCCCTATTCAAAACAAATAGTAAAAAAACTATTATAAGACAATTGGAGGAATGTAAATATTTGATGATATTAAAGAATTATCGTTCACTTTTTTAGGTGTGATAATGGTATTATTAGTTATGTTTTTTAAAAAAGAGCCTATATTTCGAGGTAGTTACTAAGGTATTTATATAAAAACAATACAATTTGTTTCAAAATAATCTCAGGGTGGTGGGAGGGAGGAATTAGGTAGGGGTAAAAAATGAAATAAGATGAGCTGTGAATTGATGGTCACATGAGGCTTATTATACTATTCTCTTTGCTTTTGTGTACTATAATTTAAAATTATTTTTCAAAGAGGAGACCCAGTTTAAAATAACTCACTCAAATTACTCTAGCAACTACTTCCAATATCCCCACTCTCCTCCCTAATTACTACTGATCTTTGACATCTTTTCCCCATCCAGCCACCTTAGAACTCCCACCGTTTGACCCTGGTTACCTCCATTATTTTGACTCTTGGGTCACAAGAGCCTCTCCCCAAGCCCGTCAAGGGATTTGTGAGAGTGCCTCAACATTCTAGTAGAATTGATAAGCACAGTTGAACAGGAAGCTGCCAACATCACCACGTGCCACTTGCATCAAGGGAACAGCAATGTCCATTCATGGACCACCTTGTCCAACCTTCTCACCCAGGAGCTGAACGGGAATCAAATTGCCCACATCTAGGAATGCTTAATGAAGTGAGGCTTACAACCAACCTAATTCGATCAGCCCGTGCTCAGCCAGGCCATGGGGATGCCTGGTACATCAAGGCAAGTCAGATGAGCTGGGCAGCCCCAAGATCCTTGTGAAATACCTGGGGTCTCGCAGCCACACTGGGAGGAGGATTGGGGCAGAGTGAGGCGGATGCCTCTGAAACCACATAGCCAAGTCTCTTCCTATGTAGGGAACTGCTCTTTGACCGTCAAGTCATATACTTCTTTCTTTTAACTGTATTTTATTGAAGTATAGTTGATTTACAATGTTGTGTTAATTTCTGCTGTACAGCAAAGTGATTCAGTTATACATACATTCTTTTTCATATTCTTTTCCATTATGGTTTATCACAGGATATTGAATATGGTTCCCTATGCTATACAGTAGGACCTTGTTGTTTATCCATTCTACATATAATAGTTTGTATCTGTTAATCCCAAACTCCCAATCCATCCCTCCCCCACACTCCCCCCCTTGGCAACCACAAGTCTGTTCTCTATGTCTGTGAGTCTGTTTCTGTTTCGTAGATAAGTTCATTTGTGTCACATTTTAGATTCCACACATTAGTGATATCATACAGTATTTGTCTTTCTCTTTGTGCAAGTCATATACTTCTTAAGATTGCACTGCCAAAGTTTCATCTGGCCAAGGAGAGAGTCACTAGCCCATCAGTGAGGGAAAGCTTGCCAGATGTAACTCACTCTCAGACTTCATAGCACATGACTTGTGTAGCTGACCCTTGGGATCCAGGCTGGGAGGTACTTCCTCTCTGGGTGGGATGTCATGGCCCCACAGATTTTTGGGAGTTCAACCACCTAGATCTCTGGGAACAGGTATGTCCTTCCTCTAACCTGCCCCAGTGTTGGGACAAGCAATAGATCTGTTGGTCCTTCTTATGCTACCATTCACCCAGGAGCCCCAGCCTCTGGTGCACAGGGGACTGGGTTTATGTGGACCAGGAAACCACTGCTCAGACGAAGCCTAGAGACAGAGAGCATTCAAGGGAGACCCTGGCCTGACATTTAAATGCACCAGCGGCAGTGAAATTTATGGACTAGAAGGGGATAGGAGCTGCCCCAAATAACTGCAGCTGAAGCGTTTCCCAGCCCCCAGACAGATCACACAGACCTCTCAGCAAGGCGAACACGCCACCTTGATGTCTACCTCAGAGCTAAAGCTACGTATGTGCACTCCACCTTCCAGCAAGGCCTGTCCTTGTTCCACTGACCCCGGTGCCCGCTGTAATCAACCTGGCAGCATTTCCCATGGCACAGATCAACCTCGTGGCCATGCTCCGGGGGGTGGTCAAGTCTCGTTACAAAGCCAATGTGGATATGCTCTTAGGAAGCTCCTTCTATCTGTTAAGATTGAGCTCAGCAGGGTCTCTCAACCTCAGCACTGCTGACATGGGTGGCTGGATACTTCCGTGTTGTGGAGGGCTGTCCTGTGCATTGGTTAGCAGCTTTCCTGGTCTCTCCCAACAAGATGCCAAGAGCAGCTCTCCAGTTCTTACAACTAAAAACATCTCCTGACCTCGCCACGTGTCCCCTGAGGTAGCCCCCAACTGCAAATCAATGAGCCATGAATGACAGAAAACCCCAAATAAGAGTGGCTAAAATAAGACACAAATTTATTTCTCTCTCATGCCCCTGAAGTCCTAAAGTCAGCAGTGTGGCTCGTATAGAGGCTCCGTGTTATCAGAGAAGGGGCGCCTTCCTGTTGCCTCTCTGTTAGCCACGTGGGGGTCCTCGTCATGGTCCAAAGTGGCTACTCCAGCTGCAAGCCCAAGTGTTGCTTCAGCCACAGGAAGGAGGCAGAGTGAAGCGCCAGCATCCTCTGCCTTTAAGACACTCCCCCAAAGTGACACAGCATGTGTGTCCCATGGGCTGGAATTAGTCACCAAGTCACACCTGCCAGCAAGGAAAACTGCAAAGGGTAGTCTACGTTCTGTGTGGCCATGAACCCAGCTAATGGGTGGAGTTGTTACCATGTAGGAAGAGAAGAGCAGATCTGAGGACAGCTGGCCATCTTTACTGCCCCATCGTAAGCACAAGCCATATCTGAACTAGAACCTCAGTTCCACCTGGCTGAGTTGAAACGGGGAGGATGCACACACACAGCTTCTTCTCTTCCCATCACCAGCCTCCACCTGGTCTTCATCCAGCTCCTGACCCACAGTTCCCCCCGACCCTCCTGCTCTACCCCCATTCTTTTAAAATGCTTTCCCTCCTTTATTACACATTATAAACAAAAGACTCATTTTTTAAAACATGTTTATTGGAGTATAATTGCTTTACAATGGTGTGTTAGTTTCTGCTTTATAACAAAGTGAATCAGTTATACATACACATACATCCCCATATCTCCTCCCTCTTGCAACTCCCTCCCACCCTCCCTATCCCACCCCTCTAGGTAGACACAAAGCACCGAGCTGATCTCCCTGTGCTATGCGGCTGCTTCCCACTAGCTATCGGTTTTACATTTGGTAGTGTCTATATGTCCACGCCACTCTCTCACTTGGTCCCAGCTTATCCTCCCCATGTCCTCAAGTCCATTTTCTAGTAGGCCTGCGTCTTTATTCCCGTCCTGCCCCTAGGTTCTTCGTGACCTTTTTTTTTTTTTAGATTCCATATATACGTGTTAGCATACGGTATTTGTTTTTCTCTTTCTGACTTACTTCACTCTGTATGACAGACTCTAGGTCCATCCACCTCACTACAAATAACTCAGTTTTGTTTCTTTTTATGGCTGAGTAATATTCCATTGTATAGAAAACCAAGGAAGAGAAGTCCCCCATAGTCACACTACCTTGAGATCAGCATTGTAAAGTTTTTGTTTCTGTCTAGAGTAAGAGCCAACATGTATGGAGTGGTTACTAAGTGCCACACCCTAAGTTACGTGCTTACCTTTCCCACCTGATTTAATCCTTAGGACAACCCTGTCGGGTAGGATTGTCACTGAAGTATAGAGAGGTAACTCTAGTCTGTATTTCCTGAAAAGGCTAGGAAACAGCTGAACCAGAATTTGAAACCAGAAAAAAGGCTCCAACCCTCATATGCTTAAACCCTTTACTCTTCTCTCATAATTTACCTTCCTCTGTCTATGACATGCACACACACTTTCTTTTTTCACAGAATGTGGCTAGACTGTACCATTATGTTGTACACCTTTCCTTTTCACATGATATATTATGAACATCTTTCCATGTCTTTACATTTTCCTTAAAAATAGCTTGACATTGTAGCCTGATTTGGGGAGTCAAACAAACTGAGATTGGAGTTCCAGTTCAACCAGAGTTTCACCAGGTGGCTAGCCTTTCAAAGATTTAATTTTCTCATCTATTAGAGATAATATTATTTTCTAATCACAGGGTTGTTAGGAAGATTGCACTGATACCATTAAAAGTGACTTCATGGGTAATCACAGGGGCTAATATTTATTAAGTAGCTACCAGGTACCAAAAGAGGGGGGATAAATTAGAAGTTTGGGATTAACATAAACACACTGCTATAGATAAAATAGATAACCAACAGGGACATACTATATAGCACAGGGAACTCTACTCAATAGTTTGTAATAACCTATAAGGGAAAAGAATCTAAATATACATATATATATATAACTGAATCACTTTGTTGTACACCTGAAACTAACACAACATTGTAAATCAACTATACTTCAATAAAAAACAAATGAATAAAAAAATTTAAAAAACACTTCAACAAGTTAGTCATTATTATTTTTCCATAAGGGCATTTGAAGTGATGTCAGTATTCTATTCCACAGAGAGTACCCTGCCCTCTAGTATACATTCCCATAGTTTGCGTCTGTGATGAAAGGCTAGAACCCTCCTTGTGTTACTGGGATATACAAGATCATAGAGCCTCAAGTCGGCCTGGGAAGTTGCCAGTCATTTCCCTTAGACCCAAAAAGGCAGCTGCAAAAATGTCAGTGGATTAGCAGTAGACTAGAAGTCCCTGCTGGGCACGACCTGCCTGGTGGGTCAAGTTTCCTTCTATAGGCTGATGCACAGACCTTGGCCCACCTTAGCCAAGGATCCAATCTGAAGCGGTATCCGTATTGGCAAACAGGCAGATTTTGTGAACTTCCTCTCTTAACATTGACTGCTCACACTGTCTGCCATTCTTTCAGGCAAAACTCAACTCCCACCCTTTTGGTAACAAAAGTGCAGAAATCACCCATCTGACATCTTCTGATCTTGGCCTTCTCTTTCTCTTTTGTAAAGTGGTAACATTGCCTTAGAAAGGAAAAACATATGGGGGAAAAGAGATCAAATGATGGTAGATATTTAGCCAGCTTTGGTGGTTGGAAGGCAGGAAAGCGGCAGCCTTTGAAGCTAGGAGGAGGGAGTTTGCATCTCCCTGTCCCTGTATCTCTCCTTTAATCTCTCTCACTGCACCACACTCACAGCACCTCTGACACCAGGTGTGTGGGCTTCTTTCCCACACCAAGCAATTCTCTGCTACACCAGCTGATTGTACGATCATTGAATTCTGGAGTTAGAGCAGACTCCACAGGTTAGGGGCTCAGTCCCACAAGACCGCCCCCCACTTCAGATGCCAATGACAAGTATAGGTTACCCACAAGTTCTGTTCAACTTGGTTGCAAGTTGGTTGTTCCCCTACCCCCACTTTGGGTTCTATCATTTCCTAGAACAGCTCACAGAACTCGGGGAAACACATTTACCGACTTATTATATAATAAAGGAGATCATTCAGGACACAGATGATCAGCCAGAAGAAGAGGTACATAGGGCAAGGTCTGGAAGGCTCCAGAGATTCTTATGGAAGTTTCATCTCATAGGCATGATAGAGAGTTATCTCAAGCTTCAGCCCCCTTTCTTTCTCCAGAGAATGGGGGATGGAGCTGAAAGTTCCAAATTTCTAATAAAGGCTTGTTCTTTCCAGTGACCAGCCCTCATCCTGAAGCCCACCCAGGAGCCCACCCAGGGTTGCCTCATTAGAGCAAAAGACACTCCTATCACTCAGGAAATTCCAAGGAATTTAGGAGCTCTGTGTCAGGGAACAGGGTCAAAGACCAAATATTTGAACAAAAGACGTTCCTAAGTGCTCTTAGCGGTTAGGAAGCTTCAAGGGTTTTAGGAGCGCTGTGCTGGGAACCAGGGGCAGAGACCAATACATATATTTTCTATTATGTCGCAGGGGGAAAGGCAGGGGCTGCAGAAAGCCAGGCCTCGTGATGCAGACAACTTCGCCAGCCTCACAGATGCGGCTGCAGATCCAGCCCTGTGCTCTTAGCTGGTAAGCGCGTGCGTTTGGGAATTGCTCCTGAGGAGCTGCAGCTTTGTGTTTGACCACAAGATGGAGACTTCGCCTTTTACACTGGAAACCTTGGCCCAGCTTTCAGGAAGGCGCTGAAAGGCTAGGGAGGGCGGTCCTGAAGCAGGCATCCCTTGCCCATCGCTGAGCAGAGCCGGGGCTGCACACTGCCTTCCCGAAGCGGCTGAAGTTCGTCACTTTTGCTCAGTTTACATTTCACCAACAAAGTTCATACTGTCAGCTGTTTTTTTGCTTTCTTGTTTGTTTCTGGTTTTGTTTTTGTTTTTGATCCCTGCTGGTTTCTGGTTTTGGGGGGATATTTTTGCATTCTTTTTTCAGGCCAACTCCCCAGCCATTTTAAAAACATCTTATTTACTTTGATTTCATATCGAAAGGCTGATTAAGTAGAGAAAAATCTGTCCAAGAAAAGCCCCTTGGGGCTTCCCTGGTGGTGCAGTGGTTGAGAGTCCGCCTGCCGATGCAGGGGACATGGGTTCGTGCCCCGGTCCGGGAAGATCCCACATTGCCGCGGAGCGGCTGGGCCCGTGAGCCATGGCCGCTGAGCCTGTGCGTCTGGAACCTGTGCTCCGCAACGGGAGAGGCCACAACAGTGAGAGGCCCGCGTACCGCAAAAAAAAAAAAAAAAGAAAAAACAAAAAGAAAAGCCCCTTGGAGCGGTACGGAGGAACATGTTGCCTGACTGCCTTTAACTTTATACTAAGACTCCCTGTCCTGCTCTTATGAGCAGGCGACTGGTCTTCAGAGTCTGTCCAGTTAGGGAGTCATCACGGTGTCTTCACAGACACACACATAAACACACAGCCTCACACATACCCGCAATCTCACTCACAGACACACATACTCACATGCTTACATGCACAGACACTCACTCACATATGTGTGCACACACATGTGTGCATACTCACTCTCCCATCCACTCACACACTCACTTTACATACACACTTACACATATACACTAATAGACACACTCACACACACATACATATACACTCACACATACACTCTCACATAAACATGCACCCATACATATACCCTCACGCATGCACACACACTCACCTACACGCGTGTACATATGTACACATGTGCAAACGCACACTTACTAACTCATTGTTACACTCACATTTTATATACCATCCCATACACACACATACTCACACGTTCACTCACCACTTATAACACATACTTCCATATATACCCCAAGTAAGAACACAGAAAATAGGAAGAAAATAGGAAAATAAGAAAACGTTCGCCTGCATCTCCAGTAGTACCTACTGCTGGGCATTAAGTACAAGGAGAAGCAAAAACAAAGACACAAACATTTGAAACAGGAAGAAGAAAAATTTTAACTGATTAGCTCCTTCTTTCCAGGTAGATTAATTTTTGAAAGAGCAAATACTGGTCCATTTATTGCTCACCACAACATTGTTATAAATGTCAAAAAGTGGAATTTATGGCATGACATATGTCAAAAACAAGTATCAGAAGTCAAAGCAAAATGCACACAAATTTGGTTGTTGCTCTAAGCAAACTGTCCAGACAAGGGATGGCATGGCTTTGAGATAAGCAAAGAAGACAAAGAAGACACCAGCACCAACCCCTGAAGGAATTAAACGGCACTTGTCGCCAAACTGAGAGCTCTGTGGCAGGGAGCACGTCTGGGACATCCCACTCGTATCCCTAGTACGAGTGGACTATCTGACTCCCTATCTTACTCAGGATATAAATATAAGAATATGGTGCGAGTGCAAGAGTGATCGTGTGTTAAAGAAGTATCTGCCAAATAAAAGAAGGCGGCTCAAAGGCACACAAGTTAAGAGGGCACACTTGAACTCAGTGCCAGCCTGACTGTCAAGTGTATATTCCTTCCAATACAACCATTGCCATTTGAGGTTCACGACCAAAGGTACAATACAGAGGGGTGGCAAGGTCTAATGCCCTGGGATGTGGTGCAGAGCCATCCTACTGTCCCCAAATGCTATCTCTCTAAGGCTTGCGAGCAATGAAGGCCAGGTCTGGGTCAGAGGGTGTTCAGGCAATCTACAGGCTGCAGCAGTCACTCCTGTGCATGGCTCTCTCTTCTTCATCTAAACACTTTCTTCCCACATATTTTAAGCTACAAATTTCAGTTTTTGACATTTTAAAGTATCCTTTATTACAACTTTTAAACCACTTGTTTTTTAGTTGTTTTTGTCTATTTTTCTGAGACTTTTCTCTAGAAACACAGAGATACTTTGGGGGTATCCCGAGATCTAAACATTTCGTTAAGACACTTCTTGTGAAAATGCTCTTTTCTAATAATTTTTTAATTTATTCAGAGCCATAGATAAATCAATGTCTTTATGAGAGAATAAATGAATGAATGAAATCAACTGTCATTTCCATGGCTGTTGAGGGAGAGGTTGAAAGTTCCCTCACTTGTTTGCTTATAGATTCTTTTATCCGCTCAACCAATCAAAAAATGGAAGAGAATTTTGTTGGAATCCTCCAATTTGCTCTCCGCTGCTCTTCTATAACAGAAGGAACCTGACCCTACTGGATGACTTCTGTGACTGACTTTTCCAGCTCTCATGTTAGCCTGTCTTCTAGAAAGGAAGTCTGAGGAGAGATGGTTTCAGGGGACTCTTGGAGGGGAGCTGACATTTACCAGGGGTGGACCAAGGGCAGAGAGCTTCCTCAGCAGAGAAAATGCTTGCAAAGTGGCAGTGCTGTGTTTGGGGAGAGAGAGGACGTTGAAATTGTCATTGAGGCTGGATGCCAAAAAGCTTCCTTTCCACACACGCTAAGGAGTAAAGATTCGGGGCTTGGTGTGATAGGCGTAAATGGCTCATGAGTCTTAATATTAGAACAAATGAACCTTTAATGATCTATACCCAAGCGGATGCACATAGCGTGTTCTCATGCGGTGTTTCATGTCACCTGAAGCAGCCTGGCCTGTTTCAAGCCTATGAGTGACTAGGACAAGCTTTATCTCACAGAAGGGGAGTTTTTGCCTAAGAATAAGCTATACAGTGATTGATGTGCTTTGGCCATTATTTTGAGCTTTCATAGAAATGGAGCAGACTTGACCCAAGATTTCACAAAAGCAGTTGTCAATCAAACAAGGTCACTTACTTGCTTTGCGGCTGGCACTGGGGCTGGCGTTCCTCTTCTCTGCCCTCACCCCTCACCCTGTGCCCTAGTACATAACACCACAGACTTGGCCAGGCTGCAGTGCAGTGACCTGGTATATGCCTACCTCCCCAGCAGACCTTAAGTTCCTTGAATGTATGCTCATGCCTCACTCAGGAATTATTCAACAAATATGGGAAAATGCAAAGTTGGCACCAGAGACTGTACTAGGGACTGGAGTGGCAAAGGTGAGTAGCACTGATGGGGTCCCTGAGCTCATTGAATAGACAATCACAGTTCTGTTACTTGAGTGCTGTGATTGGGAAAAGGCAGGGTGCAGGGTGCTCATCACAAGGCTACCCACAGTGGACTTGAGGGGTTGGGGCCATATCCTAGAGGCAGTAAAATCTAAGTCAAGTTTTACCAGATGTGCAGGAGTTAAGGCTCCTCTGTATTTGGTGCAGGACCTGATCCACTCCCTAGATGTCTGACGGAGAAAGGACAGGATCTAAACAGTGTGCACAAAGAAACTGGTGGAAGGAGGAAGAAGGTAAAACTGTAGGGCCTCCTGGTCCCAGGCTCTTTCCCAGGCAAACCCCTGAGCATCCCACAAACTCTTCCCAAACACCGGCCCTAAAGAGATGGTCTGTCTTCTGGTTGGCTCCGGCTCCATTCCCATCTCCATGCCCAGCTCTCTCGCTCCACTAGCCTGCACTCTGTGTAATTACTTACGGCTTTTCAAAAGTTTCCTCCCCGTTTTCCACCCTTCCTTTTAACCCCAGCAGCTTCCGTGAAAACTTGCCAGCAGCAGGCCTGCCAGGCCAGCTGAGAGAGGGGGCGGCTGGGCGCCCAGAGCTCCCCCCTCGGCAGCTCGCTCCGCAGGTGCCCGGGCCCTGCCTCCACGTGCGCCTCGCGCCGCGCGCAAAGCGCTGTCACGACTCGGTGGCCGAGGTGATTAATTAGCGGCGTGGCGGAGCAGGGGGACGCGTGCTGGCCTCCACATCTGCCCCGTGACAGCAGGGGTCAGTATGCGGTGTCACTTCTTTCCCTCTCACTCCCTCCAAAGCCTAATTGGCTGTGACACGCGGGCCAGCTGTTCTGAGAGGTGGAGCACGGCGGGCGTTTCGAGGACGGGAGGCTGTGGGCAGGTGGACGCGCCTGTGGACTACGCACGCTGCTTCCTGCCAGCCGACCACATCTTTGTTCCAAGAGCGGGGCGGGCTAGAGGCTGTGGGCTTTAGCATCTCATTTCTTTCTCTTCGTTTACCTCCTGATCACAGCCGGGGGTTGGGTACAGAGGAAAGGAGGAAGTTTCAGGTTTCATATGGGGCATCAGGAAGCATCCTTGCCCGCCAACACCCAGAAATCTCCCTCCCCTCCTGGACTGAAATCATTGTGCCCCTCTTACTTTCTCTTATTGGGAGATAAATTCAATCAGAGTTATTCTTGCTAAGAAAGGAGAGAATATATGAGCTGGAGTGGGCGACGGGGAGGAAGAAAGAAGGGGTGGTTTTGAAGCATCGGACACGGGTAGGGGGAAGATGCCAGCGTTAGGAGGTTGGTCTGTACCTCCAGGAACTGGCTGGAGCACAGGAGGGAGAAAAAGAAGCACTTGGAGAGGGGGGCAGGCCTGCTGTTGGTAAAAGTACAAAGGTCTTTGTCCCGTTTGTGGGACAAATATGATTCAAGAAGGAATACACTTTTTAAAAAAGTCTTGCAAGCCTGTTTTAGAATGCATTCCTACTGAGCAGCAGATGTGTGCTGCAGCCATTCCGATTTTCTAACAAAATGATTAGTGCTGCTGCCTGGATTGAGGAGGGAGTAGAGGGGAAGAGCCTTGATGTTTATGGAGCCCCGACTGTGTAACGGGAAGGATTCTGAGTGCTGCTATACCCCTGGAAGAGGGGGTGGGGACAGGCTCCTTGGCCTCTCCAGATCCTGCTATCCAGCGCTGAGCTAGGTGGTGAATTCAAATGATTGGTTCTTTTGTTTCATTATTCAACAGCTTTTACAGAACCCAGCTCTGCCAGGCACCGTGATGGGAACCGAGATACAGAAGAGCTGGAGGAACTGATAATGAGGCTGAGAAACCAAAAGGGAGTGAGCGTTACAACCCAGGGCAAGAGGCGTGCGAGAGAGCCAGGCAAGGGCCGTGGCAGGGTTCTTGGTCAGAGGCGAGAGTCAAGGGAAGCCCAGGGAGGCACCCCCCAAAGAGGGAACCCCTGAGTTGAGTGTTGAAAACGAGCAGGCATTAGACAGGTGTCACTGACATGGTTCCGCAGAGGGAGACCCAAGCTTAAGCCCGGGGAAGGCAGAGGTCGCTAATGCTGGGGGTACCACAGCAATCCTCTGCTCCCTTCTCCTCCTTCTGGAAGAAGCCAGGGAAGGCCGTGAGCAGAAAAGCCAGCTGGGCTAATGGGACACTTCCCCCTGCAGGTATAGGACACCCTTAAGACAATCCTCCTCTTAGAGAATGGAGGGCCGCTTGCACCCACAAGTGGGAAGACGGAGGGGTGGGGAGGGCCTGGAGGCCCCCGCAGCCGCTGGGGCAGTAATAACCTCATTAGGAGGGTGAGGGGCGGCACGGCACAGGTAGCTGCGGGCGCCGGTGGCGCCACGTGCTGTCAGCACTTTGAGCAGCTGTAATTGCCGCTGAAGCTCCTGCCTCACACCTCGTCTCTCATTAGCCCCCCGCTGGGCTGCCACCAGGGCAGATGAGAAAGAGCTGCTGCATCTTTAGCCTGCTCTGCTTCCTGGACCACTGTCCTGCCACTCCCCTAACCACTGGGCGGTCACCTTGTTCACTCTTTCTGGGTCCTCCAGCCTCTGAAGCAAGGACATAGGGGTTTGGGGTAGAGAAAGTAGGAAATCAGCTTCATCCTCAGCTCCCTGGCCCAGATGTTTTGACATCCCTGCTAAGCCTGGAGGTACCACGCTCCAGGTGGCGCCCCCCAGCGGCCGAGCCGGACCTGGCCCTTTGCTCTTGATTGAGTGTGGTTAGTTGCTCACATCTGCTGGGTATGACCACGCAGGATGGGCAAGACACCTCGCTAGGGAATAAGGGTGCTCCTTGGATTCTTGCGGTCTAATAGGGAGGAGTGAGATCACAGTGTGTAAGGAAAAAAGCAGTGCAGCAATGCAAGAGGCGTCCTGATGCTGAATGAGTAGTGAGAGAAACAAGAGAAATGAATTTAAAAGAAATGGAGGAGCCGGAGGTTGGCAGTATCCTGAGCCTGCTGTGCGCTGGTGACTAGGGCTGTAAAGACCACCAGAAGGTGTGTCCCCTGCCTTTGAGGAGGTCACCGCCCAGCAAGGAGGTGAGGACTGAAGCCTGGGACATTCCAGGCAGAGCGCAAAGTTGAAGCAGGGGCACCAGGTGAGGGACAGACCGATCAGGACAGAGAGCTGGTAGAGGAGTGGGGGGTTGAGTAGCACATGATGGGGTGGGGCTGTGATGGGGAGAGTGCACTAGATTTTAGCAACCGAAGGAAGCAGGATAGCCTGGACACAGTGCCTGCTCTAGGAGGGCTTTACAGAACCTGCAGCCTCTCCTCTCACTGTGCGTTTTCCTTCTTACGTAACAAGAGCAGTAGGCCCCAGTCTGGGGCTTCTCAGGGTGGACCAGGGCTTCTCACCTGGAGTTGGCATCCTTGCTTCTCTTCACCCTCTTTTCTTCCTCCCATGTCCATCCCAGCGGCTTCCTTCAGTTCCCACATGGCAGCCCACTCACTCATGTAAGAGGTTTTGATTTAGCTATAGAATGGTTAGTCTTTTCTTTCAAAGTTTGTGGTCAACCTGTTTGTCTTAGGAACTTTGTATACAGACAGCCAAGAAGCTTTTGAAAAGTCAAGGGGAAATAATCATCATCTATTTTTAACTCAGCATTATCAAGAAATGAGCTTTACTGTTTTCCAATCACTCCACCCCTCCCACTGAGACCACTTCCCCGAGCAGAACAGACTAAATGTCTGACTTGGTGAGCGAAGCAGTAATTTTAGCATCTGATGGGCAGTGCCTTCTGAAGTCCTGGGTCAGGATTCTCATAGCTTCCCTCTGCTCTGCCAAGTGCAGGGCCCAGCATTGAGCAAGTACATTGGTGAAACAGCACAGCTTTCTCTGAACCCTCAAGGTCACCCAGCGGAAGTGTGAGAACAGCCGATCAAAGCTGAGTCAGGTGCCACTTTGCGAAAGGAAAGGTGACACCTGAGGCTCGGGCAGAACTGGTATCATCCACCACCTGTCCTGGGCCTTCACCTGCCATGCTGAGTTCGGCTGAGCTGCTGGAGGCTGCAGTGTGGCTTTGATGCGTCTTTTTATTCACTTCAGCCCTGCTTGCCTCTCTGAAGTTGGCATGGGGCTAGCTCTCATGGCCCCTAAGGCAGCCTTCCTCAGAGTATATTCGGTGAAAATCTAGACTCTTGGGACACTTAATCTAAAAAATAAATAATAAAATAAAGTAAGTACTGGAGAGGGTTCTGGTTCTGTCATATAAATTTGGGAACAGTGACTACTGCATTCCCCTTGCACATTTGGCCTGTTCAAAGTTCTGAGAAGTCCTGTAACCGGGAAATCCTGTTTAATTTTTTGTTAATAAATTTTATTTATTTATTTTTGGCTGTGTTGGGTCTTCGTTGCTGCACTCAGGCTTTCTCTAGTTTCAGTGAGCGGGGCCTACTCTTTCTTGCGGTGCGCGGGCTTCTCATTGCGGTGGCTTCTCTTGTTGCGGAGCATGGGCTCTAGGCACGCCGGCTTCAGTAGTTGTGGCACACGGGCTCTAGAGCACAGGCTCAGTAGTTGTGACGCATAGGCTCAGTTACTCTGCGTCACGTGGGATCTTCCCGGACCAGGGCGCGAACGCACGTCCCCTGCATAGGCAGCCGGATCCTTAACCACTGCGCCACCAGGGAAGCCCGAAAGCCTGTTTAATTTTAAGTGTTGTAGCTGCCCCAATTTTTTCATCACAGAGATTCCATTTTTATGTAACACCTATTAGCCTCTCATGGAACTTGGGTTTTCGAGAATGCGCTTGAGGTAAAGGACGATGGCCTGAAGGGTCTTCAGTGATAAGCTGAGGTATACCATTTTACCAGGCTACTCTTGAAGACACAAAGCCTTCTTGAACCAAAGGAGTAATTCTTTCATGACAACCAATGGGTAGGCAGATGGTAGCCCCACTAGTATGTCCGAAATCACATCACATGGGTGATCTCCCACTTTATGCAGCCAACCAATTCAGAGAGTTCCAGTAGCCATGGGGTTATATAGAAGCACTGGGCATCTCTTCAAAAATTAAAAGCATGCCTCTTTAGTGACAGAAGGCAGAGGGTGAAGAATATCCCCTCAGATAAATTAACACGTATCTCATACAATTTATTTAGAAAGACAAAATTTCATAGGCACACAGAAAAAGACAGTCAGAGAAGGATAGGAGAGCCACCTTCCTTTCATCAAAATTTGATCTCTGGTACATAACACTTTAGCCAAAGCAAGCACTGTGTATGAACAACAGGAGGTAGGAAAGAGTTATTAAATCAACAGTACGCATCAGCTCTTCTCCATATCACATCTAAAAACAAAATAAGATGTGAGATCAAATTGCAGCAAGTTTTTGTCATCCACTCTTTCATTTAACAAGGATTTATGGGGTATGTACTGTGTGTAAGATACTCTTGCACCAAAAAGAAAAAGAAAGTTTAAGTGAATAAGGTATCAGTCTTGCCCTAAAGAAGTTAGTGGGTTATAGGGAGTTAACATGTAGAATCTGAATTATAATCATAGGGTTATAATTATATAATTATAGTACATAGTTATATAATTATGATTACTGGACTTTAAACAGAAGGCTCCTTAGGGGCCATATAATTCAACCCATCATGTTGACACATGAGGAAACTGAGGCTCAAGGAGATTGAGGAACACAGTTAAGGCCACACACGTTTTGGTCACAGAGCTGAAGTAAATGCATTGTCTTCCAATAAAGGCCCCTCCTCCTTTTCCACAGAGAGTATTATCAGAGCCCCAAAGAGTTGCAAGGAAAGTGTTATGGGGGCTCAGAGGAAAGGCCGTTGGGAAAGGAGGCATTTAGGCTGAATCTTTTAAAATGTGTAGGATTTTGATGACATTGAGGATGGAAGGACATCCCAGGAGGGTGGAACAGCAGACAAAGGTTTAGAAATGAAAAAGTACAGAGTACGTTTGGATAACAGGCAAATAGTCCAGTTCTTGGTCAGATACTTGGTAGAGGGAGGGAATTTTTTGATGCACTGAACTCACTAAAGTAGGTAGCCAAGACCCTCGGTGGCCCAAAGCGTCAGACCAAAGGCTAGACTAGGTCAGCATGATATGGTCTGAGCCATACACAGGAGCTGTAGAGGCCCTTACATTATCCACTCCAAAGCAAGGCCTGCTGCAGAAGGATGAGGGGAGCATAGAAGGGAACTGAGGACTGAGATGCTAGAAATTTAGGAAACATTGCTAGAGTCCACCAAACGTAGCATGTTGAGACAGTGAATGACATTAATTTGATGGTTCCTGGAGTAGAGAACAGGAAGGATGAAGTGTCCTTTCCGTCAAACCAGGTTAAGTATCATCAGTTTGTCTCTCCAAAGTGGCTGTAGTCTTGTTCTTGGTAAGAACTGAACTTAAGGGAGAATAGTTAAAAAACCTAAAATCTCTTCTAAGCCTTGGGGTGATGTGAACCTTGGGGTGAAAATTACCACCCACAGGCCTGGAATCACCAGAGCAGGCAAAGGATGACTGAGTATTACCCTCACTCTGCCCATTGGGGCATAACAGTGATGATTTCAGAGTTTTCCTCTTTAATTCATATTCTTTCTCTTTAGATGAAACAAGTGTCCATATATATATTTAAACCACTGAGAAGTGCTTCACTGTGGAACATCTTGGCCCTCAAACCATGTCTGATCAATATTTCCATTTTCTAAAATTTTCTTGGCATCTTTTTCAACATTGTTCTGCCTAGTAAAAGCAGGGAGATTTACAAATGGAGATTTCAAATACTCTTCCAAACTGATGACATAGATCATCTTATATTTGAATATAAACAAATAATCTCAGTGTCCTGATTCTTTCAACTATTTAGACATCTGTTATTGTAAAATCAAGACATTTTTGTTTTTACATGGCAAATGCTATAGATATTTGGTATTATGGTGACACAGGCTCAGAACTGGGTCACAGTTTAACTCTAAGCTAGAAGAAAGTCTGATCTAGATGCTCCCCCCAAATTCCTTTTTGTGATTCCTGCCTTTCTCCACAATGCAATTCCATCCCAGCACACACACACACTCTCCCAAAGAGGTCTTCATCTGAATGCCCGCCAGGCTGTGAAAACACCTCCATTCCTGTGACCACTGGGTTTGCTGCCATATCTGGGAAGGGAAGAAAAGCTGAAGGACTTGGCCTTATGTTCAAAACAGAAAATCAATAAGCTCATTCGAACAAATTAAGAAGAAATGAAAGGGGGGCTGAAAAGAAAACAGGAGGAAAGAGGGAAATAAAGAGACAGGGAGGAAAGAAGGAGAGGATTCAGAATCATCTCACTCTGTGCTGATACACACTCTGCAAAATCATGGAGAAACACATAAACACCCTGGCTGTTTGTGTGAATAAAGAAATCACGTGTGTATATCACAGTAGTAATTAAAACCTCTCAGTCAGATGCTATAGAGAGATTAGTTGTCACATTGTGTTAAAGGAATCCTTGCCTTATTCCCTAGAAGGGGACAGACTGCCTGCCGTCCTGTCATCTGTTCCTGTGCTAGATCAACCCTCAGCCAGGATGCCTCACTGGCAGATTCTGTGCCCAGAAGCCCTTAGCTACTGGGAGTGTTCTATCTGCTCAATAAGAGAAAAAATGGACTGAATCTATATGCCCAGCTACTCCAAACCTGGGCCCCAACAGCAACGCAGTTGTTGTTAAAGACCCTAAACGCTTCCCAGAGACTTTCACTTCCCACTTTTGCTTTTCAGGAAAGTGAGTCAGAAGGTTTAAGAGGCCACCAGGAAGGGCAGGGAGGAGGAGCAATAATATAGGGGTGTAGGGAGAGAGACTGCCTGCCTAAAACTCAGGGAGACAGCTACTGGTCATCCTCACTACCAGGCACTATGAGACCAGGATGAGTGTCTTAACTTCCTCGTGTATGAGCTGGACCCCTTGGATCTGTTGGTTCCAAGCTGTAATTCTTCTAACCAAGTAGAGTAGATTCTATGGTCAATAAGTGGAATAAAAAGCAGTGAAGTCCTTGGACACTTTTTCACTACCAGGTAAGCAGTTGGTTCAGTCAACATTCGGTCAGCCCAGTAAATAAGAAAACTCAGCCACACCAGCTTTTTGACTGAACTGACTGCTATTTTGACTGAATTTATGGGCTAAATAGTTGGTCACAAAAGAATTTACACAGACTACCTGAGGAGTTCATGGACACTTGTTCTCCTAATCAACCACAGCCTCCATCTGGGGTGATTTTTAAGCTACCATATGATCCTACAATCCCACTCCTTGGCCTATATCCAGAAAAAACCATAATTCAAAAAGATACATGCACCACAGCGTTCATTGCAGCACTATTTACAATAGCTAAGACATGGAAGCAACCTAAATGTCCATCGACAGATGAATGGATAAAGAAGATGTGAGATATATATATATATATATATATATATATATATATAAAATTCAGCCATAAAGAAGAATGAAATAATGCCATTTACAGCAACATAGATGGACCTAGAGATTATCATACTAAGTGAAGTAAGCCAGACAAAGATAAATATCATATGATATCACTTTTATGTGGAATCTTAAAAATAATGATACAAATGAACTTATATACAAAACAGAAATAGACCCACAGACCTAGAAAACAAACATGGCTACCAAAGGGGAAAGGGGGGCAAGGGATAAATTAGGAGTTTGAGATTAACATATACACACTACTGTATATAAAATAGATAACCAACAAGGACCTACTGTATAGCACAGAGAACTATACTAGGTATTTTGTAATACCCTATAAGAGAAAAGAATCTGAAAAAAATATATATATATCTGAATCACTTTGCTGTACACCTGAAACTAACACAACATTGTAAATCAACTCTACTTCATTAGAAAAAATTCGTTGCAGGAAAATTCTCCCTGTATTGTATCCACATAATACCTTTGTCTGCAAGTTAATTGGAGGCAAGAAACTTGTCTTCAACACCATTAAGAAAGTGAAAATACAACTCATGGAATAGGAGAAAATATTTGCAAATCATATATCCGATAGGGGACTTGTATCTGGAATATATAAAGAATGCTTATAACTCAATAATAAAAAGACAAATAACCCAATTTTTTAAATGGTCAAAGGATCTAAATGGAGATTTCTCTGAAGATATACACATGCTAAAAAGCACATGAAAATGTGTTCAAACATCATGAGCCAGCAGGGAAATACAAATCAGAAGGAAATACCTTCACACCCACTAGGATGGCTATAATCAAAAAGACAGCAATCATGAGAGTTGATGAGGATATGGAAAACAAGGATATGGAGAAATTGGAACCCTCATACATTGCCGGCAGGGATGTAAAATGGTGCAGTTTCTTTGGAAAATATTCGGGCAGTACCTCAAAAGGTACTGAGTTACCATATGATCCAGCAATTCTACTCCTAGGTATATACACAAGAGAAATAAGAACTTATGTCCACACACAAACAAGTGCAGGAATGTTCATAGCATCTTATTATTATTAATCAAGGTCTGATCCTAAGACTTACATGTTTAGAAACGAGATCCCATCAGATGAGCTAGAGTTGATTAGACTCAATAGCAACAAATTACTGTGGGAGACTGCTAGCTGTCCCAAAACATCTGTTTCCCTTTCTTCCACAGGAAAAAAGTTGTAGCTGCCTACCTAGCAGCTAGGTGTAGCCATATGATTACATTCTGGCCAGTGGAATGGAAGTGATATATGCCATTTCAGGGTACCCTTAAAAGAGTTGGGCGCATGTTTCTCTGGGTCCTTCTATTTTTAAAAAATCTTTCAGCTGTCTGAGAAAGAAGCAAACACTGGAGCAAACACATTTGCCCACAAAGGGATGACACCTTTTATGAGTACAGAGCTGTTCTACCAGTCTTGAGCCCTATAATTACCACTGGACTGTGACATAAGAGACAAATAAATTTCTATCAATTTAAGCCATTGTGTTTTGGGGGGCTCTTTGTTGTATCTGCTTGGACTCTACTCTAACTGACAGAATTAGGCTTCCAATTGTGCATGTGACTGATGAGAAAACCAAATGCTACTTTGCCCTTCCTACTACCTACTATACATTTCCCCAAACAGGAATGTTTAATTCTCTCTACTGAGCATCCTCTTCTTATTCAACATCATGGGAAACTGAATTAGAAGCTCTGTTAACAGATATTATTAAGATGAGTAGTTGGTAGTTAATCTAAATGAGTTGGTTAAAGTGGATAATCATTTAAAAATGATACAAGCTACTATATTAAACATTTCATTTTAGTGTATATGAGATACTTCCTGGAAGTCTCTTAAAAAGAAAGTGGTGGATGATTGGCACTCTGGGAGTCATATTGGGCCATAAGGATGATGGTTACTTTCCAAGGATAGTGAAGCAGAAACCTGGAGGGAGGCTGGATCCTTAGCAACCTCATGATACTATCATCTGAGTCTGGACTGCTTGCCTCTGGACTTCTGTTCCATGAAAGACACTGTGGGCATCAGTCTGTAAGTTCTATGGAAGGAACAGAGAGTATTGATCAATTCAACATATTAATTAAGGGGTAATCAATTAACAGCATTTGCAGAGTAATCAGATTCTGGACTGAGCAGAAGTTTAGAACAAAGTAAATTAGATATAGTTACAGGAAATGTCATTCAAGTTACAGAAAGGCTTAATAAATGTCTCTATCCCACAGTAAGTACAATACATCTATCTTGTGGATAGAATTCTTGGAACCACTGGATATATCATTTTATTTTCTCTCTGGTGGTACTAAAATCTGCCGATGATTTTTAAATTTTCAGTTCTGGTTTTTAAAGTTACCATAAGGGCTTCCCTGGTGGTGCAGTGGTTAAGAATCCACCTGCCAATGCAGAGGACACGGGTTCGAGCCCTGGTTCGGGAAGATCCCACATGCTGCAGAGCGACTAAGCCCGTGAGTTACAACTACTGAGCCTGCACTTTAGAGCCTGCGAGCCACAACTATTAAGCCCACGTGCCACAACTACTGAAGCCCGCATGCCTAGAGCCTGTGCTCCGCAACAAGAGAAGCCACCTCCATAAGAAGCCTGTGCACTGCAACGAAGAGTAGCCCCACTCGCCACAACTAGAGAAAGTCTGCACACAGAAGCGAAGATCCAACACAGCAAAAAATAAATAAATTAATAAATAAATTAATTAATTAAATAAAAATAATGTTACCATAAGCCCAATGTATAATATGAGACAAGTTATAGTAAAGTTGAATGTTTTGCAGTTCAATTGGTTTTCTGAGCCTTGAATAATTCTGAGAACACTTCTCATATCCTGGCTACAACCATTGCCTTGTCTTCATCAACCAAGTCCCATAATTAGCTGAACTAGAATCATTGCAAGAGAATATGTCATTGACTATGGGCAATGCCAAAGTGATGTTTGTGTAACTTACAAAGGTCCAAGTTGGAAAGGATTTGAAGTTCATTTATCAGACCCCTACATTAGTTCCTAAGGAAAATTCCACCTAAGCTATCCTGAGACATGGTATAGAATCACTTGAAAGACCTGCAAGGAAAACCAGCAAAATGAGTGCTTGCTCTGTATTATTCTTTAAAATGATTTAAAATAGGAAATGAAGCTTTGGTCATAGAAATAATAAAATATTAAGAAATAAAATAGTCTCTACTATTCATTCATTTATCCCTTTGTAAGTTCGGCAGATATTTATTGTGGACCTCTGATTGACTGTATTAAGTGCAAGATGTGTCTGTGGCAGCTACCGGACCATCAGAGACTGGTGTCCTCTTTCCATGGTGTAGAGTTGTTGCTGGAAAGTGTTTCCCAGCCAGGACTACATGCTCCAGCATCTGAGTGACCAGTTCTGGTCTAAGCAATGTGAGTGTAAGTGATGTGTGTTACTTCCAAGCCAAGATTGTTAATATCCTTCCCCATTTTTCTTTCCTTCTGTTTTGTCTTTGGAGACCCTGTTAAAGATGGTGGCGTCACAAGATGGAAGAAGCCTGCACCTCTGAGTCACCACTTGTTGGAGAGCCTGCCAGGAGAACCACCCAGCCAGGAGCACTGCATTGTATTTTATGTGAACAAGAAAAAATATTTTATTTTGTTAAATCACAGAGTTTGGGGGTTGTTTTGCTATAGCAATTAACCTACCTTGACTAATACTTAATACATAGGATTGGGGATAAAATTCTCATTTATTATAGGTAACTGTTCCCACTATTATGATCTTATTACATTGTTATGTAACTTTATTAGAAAATATTGGGGATTTGTGAGAACTTCCCTCTGGGGATATGAAAAACCTTCTTTACACAACAGAGTCTCACCAAAGAATGAGAACAACCCCAAATTAACTGCATTTTGGCAAACATTCTGTGCATAATTTGGAAATTAAAGTCTCTCAAAGGCAATTGCTTAGTTTACTGAATGGAATGTTGGGAAAGTTAGCAAATGAGACCATTGGGGACATGTACATTTTTAATAGGAATACTCTGTAAGGTCTGAAAAATTTAGCACTAATAGTTTGACTGTCTGTTTAGCTTTCACACCATGCCCTCCAAGCCTTCAGGTATGTCTGATTTACGAAGAGCTACACCATCCAATGTGACATGGCACACAGAATTGGAAGTCCACCCATCAAGGAATGTGGCCTGGGTGTTGGGTCCTCAGAATGCACTTATGACTTCTCAAGCCCACCTCTCTCTGGAATTTTTGACATGCTTTATCCTTCCCAGGCTCACAAATTAGAAGAGAATAGCATACATACAGAAATCACATAAAAGTTTCACATTACACTCACCATGATACATGCAACAAAGTCAAATATGTTCTGTTCTATTTCCTTTTATAAATGCTGATTGAAAACCAATAAACTGTTTTCATGATCCACTAAAGAATTAGAACTCTCTGTCTGAAAACTGTCCCGTCTTCTCTGTGTCACCTTTTTGCCTTAAAGTGCTCTTTTCCTTTGTGCTCTTTCCTTAACTAAAGCCTGCACTTAAGAAGTTTTCATTCATTTCCAACCTATTGAGAATTTGAGTCAAATTTTTACCTTCACGGGAAATATTTGAAATTTTTAGCCTTCGAGCTGAAGAAATCTTAGATCTCTTTTTCTTTTAATCAATGAGTTGACAAATAAGTTCAGAAAGGCTAAGTTCTTGGAATGGCTGGTTATAGAGTTGGGGATCAGAACCCAAGTCTTAGATATGGGGTCATTTCCAATCATTGCTCTGCCACTTTACTAAATGAATGACTGTGCCCTCTCATTACCAATTTCAGGATTAATGAGATGTAAAGAGTTTTGTGGAGACAGGGTATTGAATACATGGAAGATTCTCAAATTTTATGTATGTTATTTATGTATGTTTGTATGTGTTTTTGATGATCAAATATCTCATTTGCTGAAAACTCTATTCCTTCATACAGTTCTATGGATTCTTTTATTGTGGTAAAATACACATAAAACAAAATGTACCATCATAACCATTTTTAAGTATACAGTTCAGTAGTATTAAGTGTATTCATATTGTGTGCAACCATCACCACCATTCATCTTCAGGACTCTTTTCATCTTGCGAAACTGAAACTCTCCACCTGTTAACAATAACTCTCAAATCCCCCTTCCCCTCAATCCCTGGCAACCACCATCCTACTGTCTCTACCTCAAATTGTATTTTCAGATATCTTTTTCATCTAGGCTACCCAGCTGCAGAGGTGGAGTGGACAGGCAGGATAGCAGTCCAGCTCCATTTAGACGTGCACAGAATCCTAATTTTAAATGCTGCCTCTGGGCTCAGCAGGTGGCGCAGTTGGCCATCAGATGCCTCTGAAGCAGCTCATGAAATTAAGGAAACTATTAAGAAAGCGGGAGCTGGTGTGGAAGGTAGGCGAGGACAGCAAGAAGGCAGACACTGATCGGCACCTTGCACTCTGGCCACGGAAGTCACGTCTCTGCGGACAAGCAGGGCAGACACGGTGACTGACAGCAATAAAGATAGAGCAGCTGGTGTGCCATTAATCATCACAAGCTCCAGGGAATTCATCCCCCTGCAGATGAGGACAAACAGTGCAGGCTGTCGTCAGTGTATGCTGGGAACACCCTTCAGTCACCCTGGAGGCATGACTTCATGTCCCTCACCTTTTCAACTTGCTTTTCTAGGTGGCTGTGACATTTATTTCCTGACCTCGGGGTGACAATTCATAAAGGCAAAATTATCCCAACCCAGCACCTTCTAAGCCTTTAGGCTTAATCCATGTAAATCATTACTGTAAATGACAACCTCCACCACTGACAAAGCCATATGGGTCCTAGAGTCCTGATCGTATCCCTCTCCTATTTGTCCCAAGCAAAATATATTTCTTTTTGATCACACTCTTAATCCCTTATGTTAATGGTAGACTCGTCTTATATGGACAATGTAAGCAATTTACAAAAGTCATCCTATGAGCCAGACAGAGCCATTGTCAATAGTAAGCATAACGTGAGGAAAGACAGCAATGGCCCTGGACCATCAGCATTACTGATAGTTCTTGTAACTAGTGCCACATTCAAGCACTAATAAACGGCCAGGTGGGTGTCTCCACCCAAAGAGCCAATATGAAATATTCAAGGAGAAAATAACAGGACACCCTTCTCAGTTTGGACTTCACACCAAGAAGAAACTCCAACAGTGGCAAGTTCATAGAAGCAACAACCTCACTGTTTAGGAATGCTGTGGGGCTGTGAATTGCCAAAGAATGCACTAAGCACCCTAAATACTGTATGCAAGAGAGCCTTGGATTTGGAGTGAGACCCTTGAGCTTAATTTCAGGCTCCTGCTCACTAGCTGTAACCCTGAATAAGACATAAACTCTCTGAATCTCTTTTTTTTTAATTTGGCAAAATGGATATAATATCACTAGCCCCTGCCTTTTTCACAGGACTGTGAAGATGAAATGAGATCGTGTAAATAAAGCACCCTAAGCCTAAGTGGTGAAGGCAAAGTAAAAATATGCAGTTGGCCATGCACGTAGGTAGTCACATGTGTCATATATACACACAGGCAAAGAATTTTGATTAGTTTCATTATTAAGAATTCTTCATCAGTGCTTAATGAGAACCGCTGCCTGCCCTTCTGCCCTAGGAATATTCACTCGGTTCTATGAAATAAGTTCAAGTTGCAGCAAATGCATTGCCATTTACAGGACCTTGGAATATCTGAAACAAAAGATGATGTGTAAGGAAGGTAACCATTTTGCAATGTGTGACTAAGGGGGTACATATACTGCAAAGTTATATAGAAGGGTTGTCCTAATATGTCCTAATGGATGCTACAAATTTCCAGAGTACAGTAGAGGGGCGTGGAATCACATTCGATAAACTACAACGAAAATACCGTGTTCTTGCTTGTGAAGGCAGTTCTGTTCGTTGTCCTCATGGACATCAGCGTTCATGCATCCCATGTGTTTACTGGCAGCTGTGGTGGTTACTTAGTGCTATGGTCTCAAAGTTTGTGTCCCCCTCCAAATTCATATGTCGAAATCCTAACCCTCAGAGATAATGGTATTAGTAAGTGGGGTCTTTGGGAGGTGATTAGGTAGTGAGGGTGGAGTCTTCATGAATGGGGTTAGCGCTCTTACAAAACAGACCCCACAGAGCTCCCTTGCTCCTTCCACCATGTGAGGACACAATGAGATGTCTGCGACACAAAAGAAGGCCCTTATCCAACCATGCTGGCACCCTGATCTTGGACTTCCCAGCCTCCAGAACTGTGAGAAAAAATTTCTGTTGTTTATAAGCTACCCAGTCTGCAGTATTTGTTATAGCAGCCCAAAAAGACTAAGACACAAGGAAGTGTTCAATAGAGGTCTGAGACAAAGAGAAAAAAACATAAATCAGGCCAGTTCCTTCCAACCTGAAGGTTGAAGATGATGTAGGCACAAAGGATCTGTGCACAAACTTATCTTCACACAAGCAATACATGCTTGCTCGTCTGTGATGCGTGTCTGTGATGTGTCCATCGGGGTATCTGCCTACTAATATTCAGATCATCTATCTATTCCTAAGAGCACCTCCCACCATGCATGGCCCATTTGTCCGTTCCCCCCACCAACTATAGGCAGAGATCTAAGAGGGCAAGGACTGTGTTTTCTTTCATTGTATTCTCAGCAGCTAGCAAACTGCTTAATAAATATTAATAAAATGAATAAATAATGAGCATGGCCAATCTCATTTTTCTAAAAGAGAATTTACCAAGACATTAGAAACATAGCTCTTTTGCAGAGGCAGTTTGAACAATTCCTTTTGGGGATGCCTTTAAAAATAGGGGAGATGCCTCAGATGCTGTGAGTCCCATCTTGTTAGAAGGAAGTAGCACGTTCTAAATCCGTGGACCATCTGTATCAGAATCAGCAATGAGACTTTAGAAAATACAAACTCCTGAGCCCAAGACCTGGGGGTTTCTGAGTCAGTAGATCTGGAATGTGGTCCTGAAATCTGTAGTTTTAAAAATTCCCATTGGTGATTGTCATGCATCTCCAGGCTTCAGAATTACTAGACTAGGGGACTCTAGTCAGCTTCAGGGTGAGTTTAGACTGGGTCTAATTTGAAAATAAGTCCTTCTCTGTCTAGATTCAAGTCAGAAAATCCTGCCTGGTTAGAGCTCAAGATGAAATGTAGATGTCGAGCAGTTGGCTGATTCTTCTGGATTTAAATACTTGAGATTACAAAGTGGGTTTAAGCCTCTGAAGGGATCATGAGCTCATCTTTCTCTGAGGCTCTCAGATTTAAAAAAAAAAAAAAAGGCTCCCTTCAGGGCACAGAGCAGGTGCTGAGATGGGAGAAAGAGGATGGGATTAGATTTTAAGATTTAAAAAAGTAAGAATTAAATAGAACAAAGAAATTTCAGCAAGGTAAGTAGCATGAGTTTTCTGCAGTCATTTCTAGTGAACAAATGGGAAATTTACCTATCACTTAAACTGCTCTGCATCCTGGATTTTTCTACTGCATCCATTTAGGAAATGGTGTTATCCAAAATGTCACGAAGGATGAAACTCAGGGATGTAGAGGAGAAGTGACTCTTAGTTGTAAGCAAACCAGATCATCTGCTCTTTTTATTTGCTATTAAGTAATAATTAGCAGAGAAAACAATCATCTAGCCCAAGTTTTCAGGCACATCAGTCCTATATTTATGCTACAGACTTGACAAATTCAGTAAAGTATAAGTGTTCAATTATTCAGTCAACATTTTTGGACAATAAACTTTGTGAATCTCTCTGCTAGGCAGTCTGAAGATTCAGATGTGAATTTTACATGGTCCTCACCCTCCTGTAATTTATACTCCACAAAATCAGTAACTTAGAATTTTATGTGTCTTTAAATATTACAAAGTTATTTCTTATCTATTAAACCCAGATTTCTATATCTAACTGCCTATTCTACATCAACACTTAAATATATAATAGGCATCACTATCTTACCATATCCAAAATTTAACTCCTTATGTTTCTCCCCAAACGGGCTCAACTTTCAATCTTCCTTATCTTAGTAAATGGCCTTTCCAATTGCTCAGGTCAAAAAACTTGGAGTCATTCTTTTTTTTTTAACATCTTTTTTGGACTATTATTGCTTTACAATGCTGTGTTAGTTTCTGCTGTATAACAATATGAACCAGCTATATGTATACATATATCCCCATAAACCCTCCCACTTGCATCTCCCTCCCACCCTCCCTATCCCACCCTCTAGGTGGTCACAAAGCACCAAGCTGATCTCCCTGTGCTATGCAGCTCTTTCCCACTAGCTATCTATTTTACATTTGGTAGTGTATATATGTCCATGCCACTCTCTCACTTCATCCCTTAGAGTCATTCTTGACTCCTTTTTACTCTCAACATCATCAGCTCTTATTGGATTTACCTTTAAAATGTATCTAGAATCTGACCTCCCCTGCTGTTACCACCTTGGACCAGACCACCATTATCTCTCCCCTAGACAACAGCAGTAGTTTCCTTGCTTCACTCTTAAACCTATGTGATTTATTCTTAATACCTAGCTTGAGTAGCTAGAGAACTTTCTTTAAAAAGTAAGTCAAATCATATCACTCTTCTGCTCACTTCCCTCTAATGGCTACCATTTTGCTCAGGATAAAAGCCAAATCCTTAGATTGTCACCTTTCCCCTTCCTGAATCCTCATTTACCCACTCCCTTCCCTTAACTCTATGACTATATCTCTGTTCAGCACAATAGAAACATTCTTCAAACACAATAGAAATATTCTTCAAAGCACTAGAAATATTCCTGCCTCAGGGACTTTGCACAGCTTGTTCTCTATGCTTTAAATGCTCCTTCCCATATATCTGCATGACTAACTCCTTCATCTGCTTCAGGTTTCTGCTCAAATCTCATTTTCACAATAAGGCCTATTCTGACTATTCAGTTTAGAATTTCAGCCTGAAACTCTCCACATATACTCCCGATGTCACTTACTCTGCATCTCTTTTTTTTTTTTTAACATAGTTCTTATTTCCTTCCAGCTTATTACATAATTTACATATTTATTAAGTTTTCGGTTCATTATCTTCTGCTCCCTGGTACAATGTAAATGCCATGAGACCAGAGACTTTTTGCCTGACTTGTGCGTGGTGATATCCCAGGCATCTAGAATAGTACATAGCAAATGGGACAGACTCCATAAATGATCATAGAATGAGTGAATATACTTTACTGAGTGCTTTTTAAAAATTTTGATGTTTTATTTCATCCTCACCATAACACAACGAGGTAGGTAATATTATTTATTATGCCTACAAAGTAGGTAATATTATTTATCCTTAAAAATATAAGAGAACTGAATCATAAAGAGACTTGAGTACTCAGCTCTGAGCCATTAGCTTCCAGGGCCTGTACACTTGGCCATTACGATAGAGCTAGAGCGTGAGAGAGGATATCTCCACTTAAAAAGTGAACCAAAGACCTTAACAGCATGTTAAAAAGGGGTAGAGTCTAATGCAATGACACAAGAAAAGGAAATAAAAAGTGTACACATTGGGAAGACATATGTCTTTGTTCACAGATGACATGATCGTCTATGTAGAAAGTCCAAAACAATCGACACAAAAACTCCTGGAAATAATAAGTGACTGTAGCAAGGCTGCAGGATACAAGGTTAATATACAAAAGACAATTGCTTTTGTACATACCAATAATGAACAAGTGGATTTTGACATTAAAACACAATTAGAACCTCCCAAGAATAAATACTTAGGTATTAATCTAACAAAATACATTCAAGATGTATATGAAGAAAACTACAAAACTCTGATGAACAAATTAGAGTTAAATAAATGGAGGGATATTCTATGCGCATAGATAGGAAGATTCAATATTGTCAAGATATCAGTTCTTCCCAACTTGACCTACAGATTCAATGCAATCTCAAATAAAATCTCAGCAAGTTTTTAAGTGGATATGGACAAAATGATTCTAAAGTTTATATAGAGAGGTAAAAGACCCAGGTTAGCCAATACAATATTGAAAGAGAAGAACAAAGTTGGAGAACTGATGCTACCCAACTTCAAGACTTACCATAAAGCTACAGTGATCTAGAGAGTGTGGTATTGGTGAAAGAATAGACCAAAAGATCAATGGAACAGAATAGAGAGCCCAGAAATAGAGCCACACAAATCTAGTTAACTGATACTTGACACAGGAGCAAAGGCAATACAACAGAGCAAAGATAGCCTCTTCAATAAATGGTGGTAGAACAACTGGACATCCACATGCAAAAAAATGAATCTAGACACCTTTCACAAAAATTAACTCAAGATGGATCATAGAGCTAACGTAAATTGCAAAACTATACAACTCCTAAAAGATAACAGGAGAAAATCTAGATGACCTTGGGTTTGGTGATGCCTTCTAGGTTACAACACCAAAAACACAATCTACAAAAGAAATAACTGATAAGCTGGACTTCTTTAAAATTAAAATCTTCTGCCCTGTGAAAGACAGTATCAAGAGCATTGGAAGACAAGCCACAGTCTGGGAGACTATATTTGGGAAAGATGCATCTGATAAAGGACTGTTGTCCAAAATAAACAAAGAACTCTTAAAACTCAACAATAAGAAAACAACCCAATTTAAAAAATGGATCAAAGACCTTAACAGACACCTCATCAAAGAAGATAAACAGGTAGCAAATAAGTATATGAAAAAATTCTCCACAGCATATGTCACCAGGGAAATGCAAATTAAAACAACGAGATACTACTATACACCTATCAAAATGGCCAAAATCACACTGACAACATCAAATGCTGACAAGTATGTGGTGTAACAGGAACTCTTACATATCATTGTTGGGAATACAAAATGGCACAGTCACCTTGGAAGACATTTTGGTGGTTTCTTACAAAACTAAAAGTACTCTTACAGCACAATCCAGCAATTGGTATTTACCCACAGGCGTTGAAAACTTAGGTCCACACAAAAACCTGCACATGGATGTTTATAGCAGCTTTATTCATAACTGCCAAAACTTGGAAGCAACCAAGATGTCCTTCAGTAAGTGAACGAATACACTGTAGTACATCCAGAAAGTGAAATATTATTCACTGCTAAAACAAAACAAAACAAAACAAAACAAAAAAGCTATCAAGCCATGAAAAAACATGGGGGAACTTTAAATGCATGTTACTAAGTGAAAGAACCAGTCTGAAAAAGCTATATGAGTCCAACTATATGTCATTCTGGAAAAGGCAAAATGATGGAGACAATAAAAAGATCAGTGGTTTCTGGGGAAGATGAATAGGCAGAGTATAGAGATTTTAAGGCAATGAAAATACTCTGTATGATATTATAATGATGGGCATACGTCATTATACATTTGTCCAAACCCACTGAATGTACAACACCAAAAATGAACCGTAAAGTAAACTATGGACTGTGGGTGATTATGAGGTGTCGATGGGGGTTCGTCCTTGGTAAAACCATACCATTCTGGTGAGCGATGTTGACAGTGGGCGAGCTGTGCATGTGCGGGGTCAGGAAGTATATGGGAAATCTCTGTAACTTCCTCTTAACTTTTTTGGTAAACCTAAAACCACTCTTTAAAAAAATTGTCTATATAAAAAAAAAAAAGGACTAGAGTTAGAAATCTTGAGACAGTATGTGTCAAAATAAGGGCAAGCAGAGTCCCTAGATCTTCCCACATGTATGGGTTTCCTAGGGCTGCCATAACTAATTACCACAAGAAAACACTTATTCTTTGAGAATCTGGAGGCCAGAAGCCTGAAATCGAGGTGTCAGCAGAAATGCGCTCCCTCTTACGGTTCTACAAAGAATACTTCCTCGCCTCTTCCTTGTTTCTAGTGTCTGCCAACAATTCTTGGTTTTCCTTGGCCTGTAGCTATATCACTCCAATCTCTGTTTCCAATTTCACAGCCTCTTCCCTCTGCGTCTCTGTGTTTCCCCTCTTCTTCTTATAAAGACACCAGTCACTTGATTTAAGGCCCACCCTCATGTTGTATGACCTCATCTTAACTAGTTACATCTGCAAAGACCCTATTTTCAAAGGTCCTGTTCTGAGGTTCTGAGTGGACATGAATTTTGAAGGGACATTATTCAACCCACTACACCATTTGTGACAGATTTCTTATGTCTCAGGTTTGGAACAACCTTATAAAGACATCTAATCAACCTCTTATCAGGTATTAGAATCCCATCTACAGCATTGTCATCAAAAGTTGGTCCATTCTCTGTTGGATTATTTCTAGGAGTGGCATGTCAATGCAGCCCACTCACTGCTGTATAGCTTTATTAGGAATCTATCTACATAATCCATTCTTATGCTGAATGTGTGATAAACAGAATAATGGCCCGCCTAAAATGCGCATGTCCTAATCTCTGGAACCCATGAATATATGGCAAAAGAGACTTTGCAGATGTTTAAGGATCTTGCCACAGGGAGATTATCCTTGATTATCCAGATGGGCCTACTCTAATCACCTAGGTCCTTATAAGAAAGGAACTTTTCCCAGCTGTGTCAGAGGGACTTCAGAAGAGTGATCAGAGAGATGCAATGCTGCTGGCCTTGTAGATGGAGGAAGGGAGTCATGAGCCAAGAAATGTGGGCAAACTCTAGAAGATGGAAATAGATTCTCCCTTAGAGCCACTAGAAGGGACACGGCCCTCTTGCCACCTTGATTTTAGTCCACTAGGCTCCATGTTGAACTTCTGACCTATGCAACTGTAAGAAGATAAATTTGTATTGTTTAAGCCCCTAAGTCTGGGGTAATTTGTTATAGCAGCAATAGGAAACTTACACATAGTGGAAACTGACATTCCTGTAACCATCCCCCATTGGCTCTAGATCTGCCTCTGGAGTAAATCAAAACACATCTTTTTCTTTCTTTCCTAGAGCAGACATTCAACTACTGGAAGACATATTTCAAATTCCCCCTAAATCTTTAGTTTGCTAATTTAACATTGTCGGTGTTTCTTTGTATGACAATTTTCAGATGCTTTATCACTGTAACTACATTATATTTTTGTCCTCCTCCTCACCCAAAAAAAGTTGGTGCCCTGAACAGCACACTAACTCCAGAGTGGAATACGGGGGAATCAGCCCCTAAAAATGCTCTAGATTGCTAATTCCTCCCTTGAGCATAGGTGTTCCCATCCCCAATGCTTCAGTGTAAACAGAGCCCCACATGATTCTATACAAGACTTATTATGGGAGAATGGAAAGAGCAGGGCGTTGGAATTAAACCCACCTGAGTTTGAACTGTGACATTTCTATTTTCTGGCTACATGGTCTTAAAAAAGTTAAGTAGCCTTTCTGTGTCTTGGTCTGTAATTCAGCTATAAAAAGTGGGGTTTATAGGTTGTGAAAAAAATAAATAAAATGAGATAATGCATTTGAAAATATTTTGCAGAAGGAAGGCATTAAAATAGGTTGATTTCCTTTTTTCCTAGTTCTAAACACTATATTTCCATTCACGTGGAGCAAGTTTGGACTCACTTTTTAGGCAAAAATATCACATCCCAGGTGATGTTTTTATCAAGTTTATAATTACCTAAAAGCCTAAAGTCTTTTTAAGGGTATGCCTAGCAAGCCACCTTCACCCTAGTCAGTACTGGAACAGTTATTGATTTTATGTTATATTTATCTCGTGAAGTTTGGTTTATTGTCCTGGTCCACCAATAACATTGGGATTCTAATTTTCTCACTTAGCATATTGGTCGTTGTGCCTAGCTTGAAACCATATGAGTTTGTCAGATGTTTCATTAAATACCTGTAGAAATCCCAAGAAGAAAGGAGATGAGCCTATTTTAGCATCACTTGTCCTCAATACATTTACGCCGGATCCAAGTGTTCACCGTTTCCTTGTCCAAGAGCTCACAAGCCAGCTTTCCAAAGACCTTTGATTTCTGGATTCCTCAGATTTCAGATTGTGCAGGGTCTTTCCAGTCAGCTCATATGCAAGTTCTCTCCTCCTCTGAAAGCAGTCCGTTCCTCTCGGGAGATTTGCATGCATGTAGAGCACCTTGTTTCTCCTTTATTGCTTCTCCTCCTCTCCAGGGCTTAAATCCCCTCCCAACAACGTTGATGTTGACCTTCACAGTTGTACAATCTTTCTTTTTAAAAAAGTATAGAAGCAAAGTAGGTATTGGGGAGCTCTTGGGGACCCGTTCCTTTTCAACATTGACCTTCAGCAGAGAGATATCCTTTGTTACTGGATTTTCTTGCTCAAATTCTAATTCTAAAAGTATTTTTATCATTTGATGCACTTTGGTTGACTTGTAAATTGCCCCCCCAGAGGTCAATGGCATGGCGTTCTGTCCATCATTATTTTTAGGCACTTATCTCCATAGCTTTTTATGTCTGAACTCGCAGATACATTCCCTGAGAACCACTCAGTTTATATTCCTAAAGTATAAGATTTGTGTCTAACTCTGCCCTATGCTCTGGTGCCGTGAGGTACCCACAATTTAGAGATTGCAAAGCCAAGTTTGGTCCTTGCTCTTCAGACATGATTTTGGCTTAACATCTCTCCAATCCCCAGAACCCAGAGTAGCAAAGGAATCTCCTCTCTTCCCCCAGGGAGGGCTCTCCTTAGTCCCAGAGGGAAGGCAGACCCTGGGGGGCTGAAAGCCCAAAAGTGATGGTTCCTCTTATCCCTTGCTATTGCTGAGAAGCTCAGAGAAAAAATTCCCTGGTTAAAAATCATGGTCCTATTCTTTCTTTCATCTCTGTATTTCCCTTTACTCAGATTCCACCTGCAGCAGGACTCAGGAGCCATGAAACACTGTGGCTAACAGCCTTATTTTCTCATCTGTAATATGTGGTTAACAGACCTCTCACAGAGGGATGGTATGAGAATTCAATGAGATGATAACTAGAAACCACTTAGCTCAGTACCTATAAAATAACAAATGTCAATTAATGTTTGTCATTATCATTCACTGGAAATACGTTCCTCCCATGTAAGGTTAGAGCTTGTGTCTGGTCATTCAGCCTACCTAAAAGTCAGGTGAGGCTGCCACGTGGTCCAGGCAACCCACCACGGAGCATTCGGCCATTAATGTGACAACGGAAGAAAACAAGAAAAGGAACAGACTACAGAGTGATAGATTCTGTGGTCCATTTACAGATACGGCCTCAAATGAAAGCTGAGTCTATAAGACATGAGGGCCAGAACTCAACCTGACTTTTTCCATAGAACTAGTGGTCATTCCATCAGAAAAACTCAGTCATTCAATTGTTTGACTCCATTGCCCAGTTATTTCTGGGTCGTAAGTATATGGCAGATTCTGGTGGAAAATAGCCCAGTTGCATCGGTTTGCACAGAGAGAAGGGAATGGTGAGGGGTATCTTCTGTTTTTTAAATCTCAGCACACAGATGGATTTGAGAGAAGAATAGAGTCGAGGAGGACGGCAAACACAGCTTCCCTTTGTCCATCTGTCAGAACTGGCACCAACTTGTTGGCAGCCTTTCGGGAGCCTCTGTGCCTGGGCTGGGTTAACTTGGCCCCATGCGTTTAAGAATATTTGATTTGATTGCACAGCAAAATGCTTTTGAAAAGCTGGGCTATTATCCCTGAAATAGAAAAATTTAAAAAAATTTGAAAAGCACCTTTGAAGTCAGCTACCCAAATGAAACTTGTGACATCAGAGCGATGGCAGATAAGTGGGGGGCAGAACAAGGCCGTCATTGACCGCTGAGGAGGCCAGGCCGATGCCACACTTTACACCCTACCAATATAAGTCAAAGATGAAAGATGCTCCGGGCAGCTCGCCTGACCCCTGTGCTCTGTTATCTCCAGTTGATTGCACAGTGTTTCACTCTGAACAATCCCTCACTGTCTACCTGGTGCAGGTGAATCTCAGCAGAACAGGGGCTTGGGCGGCTTGGCCAGGTTATAGGAATGCCATGCATAGCACAGGGGGCCAGAGGAGGGCTTGCTCGAATCAAGCACTGTCTTTATTACTCCTCTTATCCCCTGGATGCTGAGGACAGAACAGCTAAGTGCAAATTGAGGGCAGCAAAGAAAACCCAGGGCGTGTGTGGTGACAGACAGGCAACTCTCTCTCCAACTGATAGAACATCAGAGACTGAAAACAAGCTCCAGCTGCCGCACTGCCCCCTGCAGATTTACATACAATGTACTGGAACCATGTTATAGCAGGACTTTAAACAAACCTGGATTGAGTTCTTGCATCCCTTAATATATAACAACTAGTTGCTGAAAAAGTTCAACTGCTAAGGAGAGTCCATCAGCGGTTCTCAAACTTGAGCATGCATCAGAACCACCTGGAGGATTTGTTAAAACACAGATTGCTGGGCCCACCCCCAGAGTGTCTGATTCATTTCTACCAAATTTCCAGGTGATGTTGAGGCTGCTGGTGCAGGGCGCACACTCTGAAGGCCACTGGTCTTTACGGTAAATATCAGTCTTAACATCCAACACCATCATAAATGAGATTCATTTGAATTTAATACAGTTCAACAAGAGTCAGGTGCTATACTAAGTGCCGAGGGTACAAGCATGAATAATAGACTTCAGCTGAACAGTTCAATACACTCTAAGTTCTATCTAGAACAAAATGGGATCAAATAAAGCCCAATGGTATCCAATAAACCCAACAGAGCATTTGGGGAATCAGTAGAGTGGGTTTGCAACTTTAACAAAAAGAAGTAAAGGTATCTTGTATCTATCATTAAGAATAGATGGAACATGCAGTTTAGGAAGGGAATTTGGCAGAGAAAGGATTAGTCTGTTAAAAAAATTTTTTTTAAGACAGAGGCAGAATGGCTGTGCATATCTAGAAGACACAATGTGGAATGGAAATCCATGAAACTGAGGGCGAGGAAGGGTGGATGAATATGAAAGGAAAGAGGGAAAGAAGTAGAGTCATTGTCAATGGCACAATTAGGTGGAGGAAATAGACAAAGTAATTCTGATTCCATTTTCCATTGGAGTCTGACTTAGGCACCTGTGAAAGAGAGAAGTCTCTGGGGGTCTTTCAAGCCTTCCTCTTCCACGCCGTTTCACCTTCTCTCACTTCCTCAGATACTCAACACACCACTGTAGCTTCCGTAAGTTATCTAGGGCAGCTGAGGCAGAAGAGGAAAACTACTCTCAAACTGGAAATGACTTGATTGCTCCAAGTCTTCCTTTTCTGAGCTGGCCTCATTCATTCATTCAGTAGCAGCCCTGAGCAGCTCCTGAGTTCCCAGTAATGCGATGGGCTCAGAGGGGGTGAGCTCTACCCTCAAAAGCATGTGACATGATCGCTGTCTTCAGGAAGCTTCCAGGAGACAAGAAGGCACTCTTAAGAAGTTATTTTTCATTGACTAGCAATTTTAAAACTATTGTAAGAGATGCTACAAGCTATATGTGATTAAGGGCCCTGTGAGTAATTCAGAGTAGGAAAGTAGGGCTGTAGAAGACTGAACAGTCTCCACTAAGGAGCAAGATGGGAACTCAGAGTAAAACATGTGTAGATATTATACAGTTGGAGAGATATTATACAGATATTATACAGATATTATATCTGTATTATACAGATATTATATTATATCTGTATTATACAGATATTATATTATACAGATATTATACAAGATGGGAACTCAGAGTAAAACATGTGTAGATATTATACAGTTGGAGAGATATTATACAGATATTATACAGATATATATATCTGTATTATACAGATATTATATTATACAGATATTATACAGATATTATACAAGATGGGAACTCAGAGTAAAACATGTGTAGATATTATACAGTTTTTTTCATTTGAAAGAAAGAAAGAAAGATAGGAAGGAAGAGAGAAAGAAAGGAAGAGAGAGAGAGAAAGAAAGAGAGAGAGAAAGAAAGTGGGAGGCAGGAAGGGGAGGGAGGAAAGGAGGGAGGGAGGGAGGGAGGGAGGAAGTAAAGGAGGTGGGAGTGTATGTAGTATACTGAAGGGCAACATAGTTTATCTTGGTTGAATCAGAGGGTTTGTCTCAGGTTGAGAAGAGACCTAGCAAAGTACTGCAGGCTGTCCTAAGGAATTCTGACATTATTTTCCAGATAATAGGAGATCAGTCATGCATTTCATTCATTCATCTATCTAATCCACACTTATGGAGTCCATACTGTGGGCCAAGAACAGAGTTCACTTGCAGGCTTAGAAATCGGTAAGACTAATCCTTGCCCTTTAAGTGTTCACTGGCCAGTAGGGAGACTCCATGGAATAAGATAATAACACAAAGCAGCAGCTGTAAAGAGGGAAGTTTGAACAAGGACAATGAAAATCAGAGGAGGCAGCAGGTGACTCTCCTTGGGAGCACTTCGGAGAAGCTTCACAAGACCTAACTCCTTGAACTGGAACTTGAAAATGAACAGACAGCCTGAAGACAGGCAGCAAAAGCAATCATCACTTCTCAGTGTGGTCATCTAAGTCTGCTTCCTACTCTTCTCACCCACCAATCCTGTGTCATGAGTGAATGAAGGAATAAATGAAGGAGGGAAGGAAGGGAGGGAATAAGGGAAGAAGGATGGCACAGGCTACAAGACGGGAGGACAGCAGAAGGACATTTAGAAGGGGTGACAGGGATGTCAGCCGAACATCATGGTGTGCACGTGACAGCCCTAGAAGGAGCTCGTGAGGGGTGCCCAGCACTGCAGCTATCAGGTGACAGCAGAAAGACATTCTTTCAGCGCAGGGAAAATTCCCATATTTTTCCAAGCACGCCGTGTATGGCTGGTTCTCTTTCTACTCAGGGACAAATGTCCCCTAGTTGTGAGAGAGGATAGCTGATTGGTCTCTGCTCTGGCTTGAGGCACCCAAAGTCCCCTCATCTGTGCTGCCTCCACTCCACCAGGTTGGTGTGTGAATTCAGTCCCATAACAGGCTTCGTGCATGGGTTAGGAAAAGATCAGGACTCCTTTTCAGAAGGCCACAATTAAGAGGAGAATGTGTCGGCCAGAAGCGCCATCACCCCTTTTCCAGAGCTTATTACCTAGCTTCTATAAAGTGAAAGGAAGGAGCTTTGAAAGGGGAGCCCCATAAGGAAATGGATCCTATCCTGCTATGAAAGCTAACCTAGGACCACCCTGCCAGTGAGTAACGGGAAGACTAATTTTTTCAAAGCACCACTGTCTCAAAGCCCAGCAAACAATCTATCTGAATAGATCATTTATGTGAAAAGCAAACTTTCAACAGCTAGAAGATCAAAGGAGTGATTCCAGTTCAGAAATGGATTTCAGCTTTCTTTTGTCATTGGTGTATTCCATTAAGCATCATTCTTCAATCTCCTCTTACGAGCTTCAGTCTCTTACGACCCACTCCTCCCCCTTCCCTAAGTGGAATTCTACCTAAGAGAGGAGTTGTACTAGCCCGGGACTCTGAATTAAGGTAACTTGGGGGTTACGTGGCCTAAGCACCCTCCACAAGCAATTTTCCCCGTCAGTCAATTTCTTCCTATTAGTGAGAAGGACCCCCAGTATGGCTGCTCCTGTGGTTGGATTCCAGGTCAGTGCTGTGCCCCATGTAATTTAGGAACCTCTTTGATTATGCAGGTGAATAGCTCTACTTGTTTCCCCAGCAGATGTTTGGTTGAAGTTCCTTCCCTGTGATTATGATTTTCTTTGGTCAAAAGAAGAGTAACTTGAGAAAGCTGGTCCAGGAATGAAGGACAGGGAGGCAGCCACAAGATGAATTTTTGAACTCTCCAGACTGCATTTTTGACTATACAATCCCTGAACCAACCTTATTATTAAGTGTAATTACCAGCCCCAAGCACAAGCTCCAGGACCGCTACAGAGGACCTGAGCTTGCTGCTGTAGGTACCACCCAGGTAAGCTATACTCTTTCATGCACAGTCATCTTACCAATTGAGGGATTATGAACTCGTGGGTGATCATTGGGTCAAGGAGGCTCCAAATGCCCAAAAACCCTGATAGGATCCTAAAGAATGTAAAAACATCCATCATTAGAACCTTAAAAGCTAAGCACACCCAGGCCCCACTTAAAAACACTAAAGATACGTTTAATGCAACATTCTTTCCCAATATTAATTTTTGCAAAATAATTAAAGCTTCTCCCTGTCCCTAAAAAAAGAGACGTATATCAACTCCAGGCTTGTTCATTTGATAATACTCCTGGGAGATGGGAATAGGTGTTGGTTTAAGGATTACTAGGCCCTATTTCATAGGAGCCACAGTCACTAATCAAATAAATTGTTGGCAATGGGCCACTCTTTTTCACACTGTGATTGTGAAAAGCATGCAGATAGCTACAGCGGCACATATTATCTCAATAATGCACCTCAGATTATTCCAGTGAAATATTCAAAGAGCAGAAGAGAGTGAGAACATGTACCTCTGGGGGACGAGAAGAATGCCAGGAGCCTGGGAACGTAGGCTGAGCCAGTCCCCACAAGTGAGACGTTTCTGTGAAGATTAATACTTGATCTTGAAAATTTATGAGGATATTACAGTCTACTTCTTAATATATCTGTGTTCCTCTTCCAACAATGACTTAAATTACTTATACCCCGAAAACTGATGCTCCAGGAAGGTTTGCAATGTTCATTCTGGAGCTAATCTCCTGTACCTCAGAGGACTGGTCCTCTGGCTCAGGAAACAAGGTCACGAAGGACACAATGTCTTGGTGAGAAGACGGGCCACCAGCCCCATTCTTCTTCAGAGTAAGAGACCAGCCCAGGAAACTTTGACCTACGGAGACCCCCTAGTAGATATCGTAGCTGATCTTAGACAACTGGGGCCCCAGTCACTGTCTATTGAGGACAGATCACCTAGCCTCATTCTTACTGTTTGGGGAGGCAGATGTAATAAAGTGATATTACCTTATTATATAAATCAGAGATGCAATGGGTTTTGGGCGGGGGCGGTTTTTGTCTGCGCCAAGCGGCTCGCGGGATCTTTATTACCCGACGAGGGACTGTACCCTGGCTCACAGCAGCGGAAACTCGGAGTCCTAACTCCTGGACTACCAGGGAACTCCCTCAATGGTTCTAAAGGGTGCTGAGAAGTTGAAAAGTTGAGAAGTGCGTGTGTATACTAAATATGAAATCAGTCCCAGCAGTGCATTAATGTACCACATGGTAAGAAATCAGTGGAGAACCTGAAGGAACCAGGAATCCTGAGCAAAGCGGTGAAGGAACGAGGTGTAACAGAGGCGGAGTCAAGAGCGCCATCTAGAGGCAGAAAATGGCAGGTCAGACGGGTCAAGCTGGGTAGGAATGAAGTGGAAGGAATAAGGGTCAACAGTGCGTTTCCCGGGCTGAGATGACGCACAGAGCACAGGGGATGAGGACACGACCTCCAAAGGAAAAGTTATAACAAGAAGTTGTATTTACTGAGCACTTTTCAAATGAGATAGGTATGATTCTTAATCCCATTTTTCAGATGAGACAACTGGGATTTAAGGGAGATTAGCTCATTTGCCAAATTTCCTTCTTTTTTTTTCTTCCTCCCTTTCTTCTTCACTTTTCTTTACATTCTGTGTGTCAGTCACTGTTCTAGGCACAACAGAAAACAAAAAGACAGTTCTGGCCCCTATGGAGCTCACAGTCTAGTGGAATAATAATATAACTTTATATAGAAGATAATATGTATAGCATACTTCCAGGTAATGAGAGCGATGGAGAGTCATAATGACTGAGAGAGGGAGAGAGAGTGATGATGGTGGTGAAAGGGCATCCATTAATACAGATGCTCAGGAGAAGCTTCTCTGATAAGGTGACATTTGAGCAGCGACCTGAATGAAGGGCAGGAGGGAATCATTAACATATATACACTACTATATGTAAAATAGATAACCATCAAAGACCTACTGTATAGCACAGAGAAATGTACTCGATATTTTGTAATAACCTATAAGGCAAAAGAATCTGAAAAGAATACATATACATATATAAAACACTGAATCACTGTGCTGTACACCTGAAAGTAACATATTGTAAATCCACTATACTTCAATAAGAAAAACTTTACAGAGAAAAGGTACCTTTGGAAAGAGTATCCTAGACAAAGAGGATAGCAAGTTCACAATGCACTTGTGGGTTGGAGGAAGACCGAAGAAGCTGCTGCATCTGGAGCAGAGAGCAGGAAGGATCAATGATAAGAGATGAGGATGGAGAGTAACCGGAGCACATACATACATTTGCCACATGCATGGCAAGGACCTGGGAATTTAAGCACAATGAGAATATATCAGGTTGCTGGGGCAGAATAGACTGCAAACGGACAATAGTGGAAAGGGATGGGGGTGTGATGGTGATTCAAGTGGAAAGCAGTATACTAGGCTTGGTAATGATGGAGGTAGAGAGGACTGGCTGGATCCAGGTTATATCTGAACGTAGGACCAATAGGATTGGCTTTAGGATACAGCGAAGTCTAGTTTTAAACCTAGGTAGGTGAGCCCACACCCAGAGCCCACACTCTGGCCAATACAGTAGGCCGGTCTCACTGCATCAACCACCTGCATCCTCCGTTTCCTCCTATTGCCTCCCTGCTCTCAGCTGCCATCCAGCATTCACATGCTGCCTCAGAAACTCCCCAGCTTGCCCTGAGTGGGGTGCCCATCAAATGTTTATGAACAAAGTGTCACCTCTCTGGGCCTCTGTTTCTTCATCTGTAACCTGCCAAGGCTGGGATAATTGTCCTCTAAGGTCACTTTCAATCCTGATTTTCTTTGACCTGTGATCTAATTCCCTATAATGCAGAGAGGACAGAAAAAGCTAAGATTGTGGATATTTATGGAATTTTTTTTCTCTGCATGAGTATGTTTTAAAATATTGCCTGGATAGTTCTTAAGCGTCCTGCTCTATTGCACAAAAAGAATCATTAGGGCTTTTGAAAAGTTGGAATTGAAATGATTTAATTATTGTTTAATTAAAATGATATGAAACTAAAAGTTCACCTCTTAGAAAACAATTGGGTGGGTTCTCAAATAGTTAAATACAGGATTGCCATATGACCCAGCAATTCCACTCCTAAGTATGTATCCAAAGAAATTGAGAACAGGTATTTGAACAGATCCTTGTACACGAATATTCATAGAAGCACTGTTTACAATAGCTACAAGTTGGAGCAATACAAACGTCCATCAATGGATGAAATGATAAATAAAATGTAGTACATACACTTAAAAGACTATTACTCACCCATCAAAAGGTTAGAGGTCCTGATGCACGCTACAACACGGACGAGCTTTAAAAACATGCTGAGTGACAGAAGCCAGTCACACAAAGTCCTGTATCGTGGGATTCCTTTTCTATGGAATATCCAGATTAGATAATCCGTAGAGACAGAAAGCAGACTGGTCTTTGACAAGGACTGAGGGGAGGGTGGAAATGGAGAGCCACTGCTTAATACATACTGGATTGTCTTTTGAGGTGACGAAAATGTTTTAGAACTAGATAGAGGTGGTGGTGGCACAGTGGACTAAAAGCCACTGAATTGCACAATTTAAAATTGTTAATTTTATGTTATATGAATTTCACCTCAATAAAAAATAAAGCAGTTCCTCAAGTGCTCAGTAGCTACGTTCAAGGGCTCAGTAGCTAGGGGCTACCATGCTGGGCAGCCCAGCTAAACTGAATATTTCCATCACTGGAGAAAGTTCTATTGGACAGCTATGATTTAGACAATGCATGGTTTCTGAAACGATTGTGGAGAGACCGCAGGCGTGGAGAAGAATAGGGAGAGCTGGATCCCATTGTCTTTGGCCCCTGCTCTTCACACAAGTTCCATGCATGTCTGTCCTCCATCGCAGAGCATCCTCAGCTCAACATTTCCAGCCAAATGCCCACCAGAGGGCACTCACATACCCCAGAAAACAAGGCTGAAAGAAGAACGCAAGGATCAAAGCATATTTTTAGCATCCAAGGCTGAGTCACTGAATGCTAAACAGGGGGTAACAGAAATGTGTGGAAACAAAGATTTATATGACAGATTCCATGTGAACTATCCTATTCCCACTTGTGAAATTGTTCATAATTGGGGGAAATTTCCCTTCTTGGTCATCTTGGATCTCAGCACATTTATGTGCCGATATATACAGGCACACACTTAAAGCAGATTAATGTGTATATACAGAGATATCATGCAAATGTAAAAGCTGAAGTCCTGTGGCACAGCAATTGTCCATCCCTGCCCTCCGCCAGTAAATATAGTAAACCACAACACCATGCTTCACAAGCATTTCAGAGAGATAACCCTCTAATTAAGGCAGCAGGCTCTTAGCGAACAAATTATCCATCCGGGATAGGAACTATACCAAAAACATTTGAAAATCACCATCCCTTCTGGGACATTAGTCAGTGAGAGCATTTATGTTTCACTGTTTGAGTTTTCACGTGAATCCTCTCACATGAAAAGCTGTTGTAATCTGAAAGTTGACCATTATCGTAGTTGGGTGCAGGCATTGCTGTCATTTTGCAAATCTCAATGTGAGAAACCAATCTGTCAATTTTACACTTGCAGAATAACTTTGTACAGGACACATCTATTGCCTCTACCATTTGGCACTTGGAGGAACTAAGATAAAATCCCTCCATTCCTGAATGTGGAAATGTTTTGGGTTAAAAATATAAACTCACAGGCTTCTGGAAGTGGAAGCCCCTCAGGACAGGGGTGTAAGTGTAACTTGCCCTTACAGTGGTTGGTTGTTTTGTCCCATGATCATCAGTTTGGGTTTTCTTCCCTCCCGTCCTCCCATGCTCCTTCCCTTCTACTCTCTTTCCTTCAATCTGAGGTTGATTTCTCAAAATCGGAACAGTCTCTCCTAATTCTCAGCTCTCCAGAAAAAGTGGACAAAGCCAGACTTCAGCCTTGGATTAATGGCAGTCAGTGGTATAACAAAGAGAAAAAGTTACTAGACCTTCCTCAGCTGGATACTTAGAAATGAAAGATCTTTTAAATATCCTGTTATGTAGTACTTTATAATTTTTAATTTCGTGTATGTATAAAAATTTTATATCTACCTATTTTGTTGATACACATGTTCTTTAGGTCTTTGAAATCCAAGACCAAAATTCCATTGAAATTCCACAGGACCATCACTCCCTCACTTTCCTCAGGCAACCTTAAATATCTTCCATCCTCAAAAGTATTCAGTATTACCTAAAATCAACCACATGCAGGCTAATCAGTTGGAAAGTACTGTAAATTAGGGAATTATTGGCCAACCCAAACCCATTTACACACTCTTAATCTTATGTCTCCCTAAACCCTTAGAATTTGCAAGAGAGAGCAAAATGTAAGCAGCATTTCCCAAACAATGTTTCACAGAAAACCAGTAAGAGAAGCACTGAGGAGAACAAAATGGACTTCCTGGCCAAATAAATTTGGAAAACATTGAGCATTTGATCTTTCTCCTGACTCTTCACAATTTATGTCAATGTACTACAGTAAAGGCTTTGAGGAGCTGCATTGTCAGTGCTCTATCCAGACCTCCAAGATTTCTTTACAGTACTTCATGCTCATCGCCAGCCTCTGTGTCCCCCACAGGTTTCTTCAGAGAACTGATAGGGGCCCTGAGAGCTGGAGTACTGAGTTCACATTCCCCTGGGAGGCTCATGGCCAGTGATGACTGGGGCAGGAGTTTGGAAACCTAGCTCCTTGCCTTGGAGTAGGACAAATTCTGCCAAGTAACGTAAGCCTCAGAGTTTCCTGGGGTTGAGACTGAGGCTGAGACATAATCTGAAACTATACCCTGCCTCACTTCTTCCACTTCTGTCCTGTCTCCTGCCTCACTTACTGCCTTCTGCAGGGAGCACTTCCTTGATAAATCCCTGCCCATATGGCCTCACCTCAGGGTCTGCTTCTGGGGCAACTGACCCACCATACCACTTAACTCTGTTCCGCTCAGGATTTTGTTTATTGATGCATTCATTCAACAATATTTTACTGAGTTTCTATCATGTGTCACCATTTCCTAAAAGTCCTTGATCGTGAGTGGCTGGCTAATGGTTGGCTGGTTTGTGTCACCAAGTACATAAGTGGGTGAGCTTTGCCATCCAAAAGAATGAAATAATGCCATTTGCAGCAACATGAATGGACCTACAGATTATCATACTAAGTGAAGTAGGTCAGAGAGAGAAAGGCAAATACCACATGATATCACTTATATGTGGAATCTAAAATACTCCCCATAAAATACGAATCTAAAATGAACATATCTACAAAACAGGAACAGAATCACAGACAGAGAGAACAGACTTGTGGTTGCCAACGGGGATGGAGGGTGGGGAGGGAAGGACTGGGAGTTTGGGATTAGCCAGAAGCAACCTATGATATATAGGATGGATAAGCAATAAGGTCCTACTGTATAGCACAAGGAACTATATTTAATATCCTGTGACAAACCATAATGGAAGAGAATATATATGTATGTATATCTGAGTCACTTTGCTCTACAGAAGAAATTAACACAGCATTGTAAATCAACTATACTTCAATAATTTTTTTTAAATGAATAAATGGGTGAGTTTTCCCTCCCATGTAGCATCTGTCAGATTTCTGGGAAATTAGAATGCCAAGGAACTTACTTTAGAAAATGCTGACACACAGAATTAGACATGGCACACACAAATCTCCCTCTCAAACAGCACTGTACATTCCTCAAGGCAGAACTGTAGGGCATATTTCTTTGCATCCACGTTATTATTGTTCATTCTGCATTGTGCCCTGAAAATACTCTGGACATGGAGTCAGAAGCCCTGAGTTCTTACTCATCCTCATGAAATGAGGAGAAGCAGGAGGAGACAACCTGGTGATAAGATGTAACACTGGTAAATATGGGGGCGGGGGGTTAACACCAATTTTGTAGGATGAATAAAATTTTGGCCACCTGGCAAATCTGGACAAGATTTTCAAAAGAGTGTTGGGTAATAATTTCTCCCAAGAAGCTCCAAGTTCATTCCCAGATAGGGTGTAATCTATCTCCAAACATCCCTAGGAAATAGGAAGTACTTCAGAAGCTCACAGTATAATTTTTAAAGTTATGTCTGCCCAGTACTGAAACATTTAATCAATTCATAGAACTCAGCATTCAATTTTGGTACTTGGCATCACAGAGGAAAATGATCCAGGTGTTCTGAGACTGGATTGAATGAGTAGAAAAGAATCTGGAGGTGAAAATTGAGTCAGGAGACATGCTTTCTGTCTCTACCTTTTATCTGCCCACCTTTCTCAAGTGAACAAAGAATTCAATATTTCATAGAAGCCCAGTATGATGGGATAGTGGCTAAACCAGGGTCCATGAAGAACCAAGCCTGGTCAGGGACAAGCAGAAGAGGGTGACCTGCTGGCTGCTTCTAGGGCGAACACAATGCACACGGTGCCCAGTGCTGTGGCCTGAAGCCAAGCAGTGGGATTCTTTGTACTTAGTCAGGTAAGATGGTTAAAAAAAACAAAAACAACAAACAAATCACCCCCTGTGCCTAATACTCCTATTAGAAACGAGTAAGAAAAAGGAGGTGATTGAAATTACAAATAAAAGGGTATATGTGCGTATCTGCATCCTGGTCACAGCCTCAAAGGTTAAGAAGGCCGGCTTCAGGTAAATGGTGGAGGAAAAAGACTGGGAACAGGTAATTAGTGATCAGAATTAAATGAGGGGCTCAGACGATCAGAGGGTTAAATATTCAGAACAGGAAGACACTGTGGAACAGGCTGGACCATGAATGGCTACACAGAGAAATCAAGGCTTGCAATAAGCCTCAGTGGAGTTAAATCTGGGGAGTTTGGTTACAAGTTTATAAAGTCTTATCCTAGGACACTCCCTGCCTCCTTTAGAACTGAGAGAAAGCCCTCTGAAATTCTAATCTTGACTCTTCTGAACAAAAGAGTCTAGAACTATAGCATGGACATTTTCAAGACCTGCACTTTTAACCAATCACCAAGGCCCATTGTTGACTTTTCCACTGGCTCACCTTCTGTCCACACTATAATACCTGTCCACATGCCTAAGGACCCTTCTTCAGTGGCAGAGTTTTATTACTTGAGATCGAACAATTTGAAAGGAAGGAGCCATAGAATTTTTAAGAAGCTCAATGTATCCCAAGCTGCTAGTCTTTTACTTAATAGACAGCAAAAAGGTGTGGGCATGCATGAGGGGAAAGGGACCTGAATCTGTACATATAGTAAAGTCCAGCCTCTGATACTGGTATGACCACCTACAAGACAATTATTAAATAGCACAATGCATATGACACTGTGCTACACTGTGTCTCATCCAAGACAGGTGCAGCGACACAGGGCAGAGTGTCCAAACATCATCACAGTCTAATCATTGCCCTCCATGCCTGATGGGTAGGGAACATGCATGCTGCTGAGGTCAAAGGCATGACCTCGGTGCAGCGAGGAAAACTGGGTACTAAAAGTTAGAGTGCCTGGGTCCAACTTTTAGTTGGACCTCGGCACTTTCTAATTCTGTGACGTTGAGAAATGCACTTAAGGTATCTAACTTGGGATTCCTGTAAAATACCTGCCTTGCTTACTTCAAAAGACGGTTGTGAGGAAGTCAAATTTATCCAGTTTTGCCATAGCTCTAGGAAAAGGTTTACAGAAGAGTAAGGTAATTCAAGACTGACCAGAGGAAAGAGTTGAAAATCTGTGAGAAGTTTCCTGTGGAAAATGCATACTTCAAAGGAGGTATGATTGGTTTACTGTTTTCATCTACCGTAACAAAAAACGTGACATTTATGCCTAGTTCAAGCATCATGTTTTTACATAATAAGAATAACTACTAAGCAATCAAACCAGAAATCTCATCACTTATGTCAAAACCTTCATATCAAATTTATCACATTTATGTCAAAGAGACTACAAAATTCACATATAAAAGGATGCTGTTTTGCTAAAAACATAAAATAAAATTCAGTACCAGGACAAAAGACAAAAGAAAAGACTGTTGAGAGAATCAGATGAAGGAACAAATGTGAAAGCATGTTGCACATGCAGAAATAGAATACAAATGGAAATTCTTTTAACGTAATCAATATTTAATTCTCCCCAAGCCAGTGCAAGATGGCGCAAGGATAATCATCATCATAATAGTTAAAATTTATCTCTTTTATGTCATAACTCTTTTATTTGATATAATTTCAAATTACAGAAAAGTTATAAGGAAGTACAAAGAAAGCTGTATGTCCTTTACCCAGATGTACAACTGGTAATAATTTGCCACATTTGCTTTCTCTCTCTCGTGTCTCTCTGTCTCTCTCTCGTTGCAGACATCATGTCCCTTTAGCCCTAAATAACTTACTGTATATTTCCCAAGAACAAGAACATTCTCTTATATCACCCCAGTACAATTACCAAAATCAGCAGATTCAACCAACCGCAGATTGTATAGTTCTGTAGTATGTATTTATTGAAAAAAATCTGTATATAAGTGAACCTGCACAATTCAAACCTGTGGTGTCCAAGGGTAAGCTGTGTATATATTAAGCATAATATACATATAGAGAAAACATGAGTTTATACTGGTACTTCCATTCAAATAAATACTACCAGTGCATTCTAGCCCTTCCCCTGCCCATATTTGTAACTTTCTTCTCTGACAGTGAGTAACCTGGCTTCCATTCACAAAATACTTATTTGCGCAGTCTTGAAACACTCACACAGTAGTTTTGAAATTGCTAACCCTGTGTTACTTCACTTATCGTATGATATCGCTTATATCTGGAATCTAAAAAAATGATACAAATGAACTTGTTTACAAAACAGAAATAGACCCACAGACATAGAAAACAAACTTATGGTTACCAAAGGGGGAAGGGAGGGGAGGGATAAATTAGGAGTTTGGGAGTAACATATACACACTACTATACATAAAATAGATAACCAGTATTATGTTAGTTTACACTGTATGGCAAAGTGAATCAGCTATACATATACATATATCCCCTCTTTTTTGGATTTCCTTCTCATTTAGGTCACCACAGAGCACTGAGTAGAGTTCCCTGTGCTATACAGTAGGTTCTCATTAGTTATCTATTTTATACATAGTGTCAATAGTGTATATATGTCAATTCCAATCTCCCAATTCATTCCACCACCACCCCCTTTCCCCCTTGGTATTCATATGTTTGTTCTCTACGTCTGTGTCTCTATTTCTGCTTTGTAAATAAGATCGTCTACACCAGTTTTTCCAGATTCCACTTATATGCATTCATATACAATATTTGTTTTTCTCTTTCTGACTTACTTCACTCTGTATAAGAGTCTCTAGGTCCATCCATGTCTCTACAAAAAAGAAAAAAGAAAAAAAGGAAAAAAAATGGGCCTGAATATTTGTATTTGTGGATGTATTTGAGGCAAGAAATTTTGAAATTTTTGAGTACAGAATCAATTATCTTAAAGTAATTGCTTAATAAAAGCTTCAAACTCTTCGTGTTAAAAAAAAAGATACAATGGCATGCAACGAAACAAACAAATCTTGTGTGATAGTCTGATGCATTCAAGACAAGGAACATTGCCGTAACTCTAGAAAGTTCCCTGAGCCCCTTTCCTGTTAATTGCCCTCCTCCACAAAGGCAACCATCATTCTGATATCTAACCCGATAGACTAGTTTTGCCTCTTCTTGAACTTCATAAATATGGAATCATACAGTATAAAAAAAAATAGATAACCAACGAGGACCTACTGTATAGCACAGGGAAATATACTCAAAATTTTGTAATAACCTATAAGGGAAAAGAATCTGAAAAAGAAGATATACACAACTGAATCACTTTGCTGTACACCTGAAACTAACACAGCATTGTAAATCAACTATACTTCAATTTTAAAAAAAGAAAAAAATTGCTAACCCGCACCACTATGAAAAACAAACCTGCTAAGTAGAGTTCAATATTTATTTCTCGTTCTTTTTTACTTTAGATTGAGGTTATATAGTGAAAATACTGTGGTCAAATGTCACTTGGATTAGTTTTATTTCCTCCTTTGGTGTGATTATGTTTTTCATACGAAATGTAAATAGACCCATTTGTTTCTGTTTGTATTCCATTTTATTCCGTTTCTTCTTTGTCCTTCCTGATTAACTTTTTTGCGTAGTAAAATGTTGACCTGGTTCCAAAAGTTATCATACAAAAAGGTATTTTTAAATTGTCCTTCCCCAATTCTTTGCACTCCATTCCCACCACTCCCTGCGAATAACTAATCTCATGAGTTTGAGGTTTACTCTTTCTGTGTTTCTTTTGGCAAAAAAATAAGCAGATGCATGTATATTTCCTTAGAAAAATTAATAGCAGGATTATTACTGGCTTACAGGAAAGACACAATCGGTACACACCATATAGTCAGTCCATCAGATCAGGTTGCATTTCCTACTGACTCAGAGGAACCTGCAGGGGTCAGCAGGGGACACAGAGCCAGCTCTCGTGAGCTGAGTGGATATTACAAGTTCACTGCAGTCTGAACCCACATCCATCAACTGGCTGCTAATCCTTCTTGACAGACATCCCAGAAGAAACTTGATGTGTTAACTAGTTCCAGAGTTTAACGAGTGTGAAAGCCAAGGTTTGTGTTTGAGAAGCTGGAAGTAAAGTGATTTATTTCTACATTTGACTGACCATGAGAAGTCACTCAGAAAGTGGCTAGACTCAGTTGTTTCAGTGCTCTTCCTCCGCTCCACCCCAAGAAAAAGAGCCTACATTTTTAGGGTTCTCCATAGGGCTGTGCTTAGGAGACCCAAGAGTCTCGAGTCCCAAGCCCTTCTTAAGATGCATTTGATATACCACCCTGTGCAGGCGACAATAGCAGGTCTGTCTGCCCGCCTGTCAGTGGGGCCTCTCAGCCCCACAGGTGAAGAAAAAGGACGGTGGCTCCACCTGAGTGCACCTGTGCTCACCTGAGCGGAGTCAAGAATGTGAACAATTCAAGTATTCTCCAGCCGAGAAACTCAGCTGCGAGGCTGAGAGGCTCTGGATGCACTTTTCTCTTTGGGAATTTCTCCTTTGCTTTTCTTAGCAGGACAGAGTCTGTGCTGCATGGCAGGCGGAGAGCCTCAGATGGCTGTCTTGGCTCAGGCAAGCAGCGCTACAGCAAAGGAGGCAGTTTCAGCTGTTCTGTACAGCCAGGAGCGATATAAGCCCACCTGGGCATGAGGGAACGCCCCCCGGCTCTGCCGAGCGTGCAGAGGGGCAAAGCTTTCTCCTCCATCTCCAGCTCTCCTTGTTTTCTCATTCAGTCCGTCTTACTTTCCCATTTCGGTACACTCAGTTGAGAAGTGTAAAGAGATACATACCCTTAGGGCACCGAAAAGATAAATCCTGCCCCTTCCTGATCCCATCGTAAACCCTCTTCAGGTTGACAGCAGCTCCCCTCTAGCCCCATGAGGCAGAGAATAGGGAATTATGTGTTGATGGATGGTAAGATATATGCTAGTACACTAATGTTCTACTACTGTGGCTCTTTCATAGAATCTTGGATTTGGAAGGACCTTGAGGTCACCCAGGCCAGTCGCCCACCTCCCCAGGAATCCCTCTGCAACACCTTTGACAGGCGGCCATTCAGTCTCTGTCTGAACCCTTCCAGTGATAAGGCACTCGGTACCACTGAATAGCAGACTGCTACTCATCCTTCAAGACCCTGATCAAGTGTCATCTGCTTGGTAAAACTTCTCCCAACTCCCCCAGGCAGATCAGTTACTTCATAATTTGTGATCCTTCAGCACTTTCCCTTCAGTCCATCAGAGCCTATTGCATTGGAATTTATCTGTTTACATTCATATCTGTCTCTCGTATTGGTCTCTGAGAGAGTGAGCTCTGCATATTATTCATCATTGTATCCTCAACTCTTAATACAACACCTGACACTTAGATGATGTTCCAGTAATTGTCGTTGACTCTGAAGATGAGTGCATTCCCCTAAAATAGCTCATACCATATTTAAACAGCTATAATTATTTAAAAATCCATCCTTATGTTGAGCCCATGTCTTCTTTCCTGCATTTTCCACGCAGTGGTCCTTATTCTGCCCCTGGGCAAAGGGACAACAGGAAACTAGAGCTGATCAAATTTCCACTATTTGCTAGACGCTCTGCTGGACAACTTTAAGTAAAATCCATTTATTCTTTCATTAACCATCCTTCTGATATTTGCAGTCCTCATGGCTCCCGTGATGCTCTCCTGTTTAGGTTAACCCTCCCTGGTTAGCTGATGTGGCTTTAGGACATCAGCTCTCCATTTGCCCAGTTCTGCATAGGTTTACTTTGGAGAAGCTAAGGAAACTCAGAACCGTGTGGTGAGTTCTATTATCTGTCCTTGGAATGCAGTGGCTCACCAGATAGCATGTGACAGCCGCTCAATCTTACAGAGGGCAGATACAGAGGCTTAGGAAAAGAGGTCAACACTTCTCCTAAGTGCCAGCCACAGTACTTTGGTAGGACGTCTGATTTTCCTTCAAGCCAATCTCAAGGGAAGATCTTATTTTCTCCCAGCTAATGAAACATTAAACCTCTTTTTAAGATTTCCTTTCCATTTAGGTCACCACAGAGCACTGAGTAGAGTTCCCTGCGCTATACAGTAGGTTCTCATTAGTTATCTATTTTATACATAGTAGTATATCTCTGTCAATCCCAATCTCCCAATTCATCCCACATATGTATACGTATAACTGATTCCCTTTGCTGTACAGCAGAAACTAACACAACATTGTAAAGCAACTATACTCCAATAAAAATTAATTAAAAATTAAAAAATAAAAAATAACTTAAAAAAAATTAACCCTGAGACCAAAGGGCCATACACCCCATCCTCAGAAGATTATTGTCACTAGTGTTGAATCCTCAGGCCCAGGTTTTTATTTGTAGGTCAATCAGCATTTTTTTCTAGTCCTGCCTGGATCTATGTTCTATTATGGTTTCGGTTATTTTCAAGTAGGAATCTTCTCTGCAAAATGCTGCCAGAACGTGAATATATCTGTGCATCTCTCGTATCAGGTCTCTTTGCTCTGCAGAACACCAAGAGATCTCCGGGGGGGAGGTGGAATGGGAGGGGGACATGACACAGAAAGCAAAGACATGCGTATCCAGATCAAACCTGATTGCGTGGATTCAGCCCCCTCTCCACTTCCACCAAAATGCACCGAAATAGCCAAGTGCTTCCCTTCCTTGCCATCTCCAAAGACACATCTCTGAAGATGATGTATTTGATTTTAGTCACTCTCTTCAAAGCTGAAAATATAGTGCCCAGCCACCCCTTAACCATGTAACTTTCTTTTCAAAAACCACCCCAGGATTCCTTCCTCACTCCACATCATATTAGGCTCATTTTACTGATAACAGTTTTCAAAACACAATTGTTCCCCTCAGCTTAAATCACTTCTGTGCCTTACTGTACCCCAAGGGACCACCACTTCTACCCTGGGGTCTGCACTGCATCTTTGTAGAAGCTTCCAACCTAACACATGATTAAAGTTATTTATTTATACAAATGTCTCCCACAGTAATCGTCTCTGAGCTTCCCAAGGGCAGGAACTCTGTCAGTCTTTGTGTTTCCAGGATCCAGCATAATCTCTGACATGTAGGAAGTACTCATTTGGCACTAATGAACTCCTTTTGCAACAGTCCCTAAATTGCTGTGTCAGTGTGTGACCTTAATCACTCCTCACACTAGTGGCTTTGAATCCCAGCTGGAGAGTTTGTTAGAAATGCACACCACAGAGCTGTTGACTCTTTTATTGGTGGGGTCAGGAAACTTGCATTTTTAGATAAGCACCCCAGGTGAATCTGATGTTGGTGTTCCTCATACCACACTTCAATGAACAGTGACTAACCTGCAGCCTTCTTTCCCGTCATGCTCTCCGTTCAGGGTAATTTGCCATTTCACACCCAGAAAATTATTAGCCTGGTAGATCAGTGACAAATTATAAATATCATATATCTGGTGTTCAGCAAGGCAAATGTCAAAATCTCTTATTAACACAACTAGGTAAATTAATAGCTGGTTAGACACTATCAGTCAGCATAGGAGAGGGTAGATTCCAGTAACAATTAACCATGAAATCCCAGTGACTTAATGTCGCAGAAGTGTACTTCTTCCTCAATGGACTTGGTAGGGTACTTGGTTCATTTGTGGAGCCAGGCTGATAGAAGTTCTATATTAAAATGTGCTTCCAGAGACCCACAGCAAGGAGAAAAGGTGGCAAGTCTTGCAGTGGTCCCACGGCTTTGGCCTAGCAGTGACACCTGATCACGTTTCATTAGGTGAAGCAAATCCAATGACCATACCCAAACTCCATGGGGACGTGTGATCCTACTATATGTTTGGGAGAAGAGGAGAACCTAAACATTAATGAATAGCAATAATAACTACCCAAATACTCACTCACACCTAATATCGAAGTAGGGAGAGGGTGTCAGAGAGGCTGGCACAAAGTACGTGCTCAATAAATATTTATCAGGTAAATAAAATGAGAAAATGTAGCACCCATGTAGGGAAACTACTGTCATTATCTTTCTACTTGCGAAGCTAGTTATATCCTGTTTTAGTATATATTAACATGCATGTTCTATGCTATTGAGTGGGGGACCAGTAGATTACAGAACATCTGTTTGGTATGATTATGATCTCATTACCCAAAGTTATGGATGTACACATCACACCAGATATAGTTATATGTTATACAATGAGAAATAAATGTCTGGAATGGTGTTCCACCAAAAGTTATTAGTGGGTGATTTCAGTCTGGTGAGTTTTTATGTTTTCAAATTTTATTTTCCTATTTTGTTTGACACATTTTCAGTAAGCATGAAAATCAGAAACAATAAAGCAACTTTTGTTCTGAAAAAAAAACACAGATGCTCATTGTAAGGGAATGAAGTAGACAATACTAATAAAAAGCATGCATGGGAGAAAATTAAAGAAAGGAGTCAGTATATGTTCTGAAATAAGAGCAAGTTTAACAAATGGCCTAAGATACAAAGACGTCTGTTCAAGGATAATCAGTAGAGCACTTATGACAGTGGACAATTGGAAATGTCCATTAGAAACTAAGTGCGAGCTCCAAGAATAGTATGGACTTGTGAAAAGGACACAGGGGCCAGCTGGAAGGGGCTCCCAATGGCCAAATCTAGGACAACATGAACCTTAAAATTAATAATAATAGTAATGAGTTATAATCCATTGAATAAACTAAGAACCAGAGAAGCTCTTGGAGGCTCCTTCACCCTCAGCACTCACTACAGCTGTAGGCACATGGTCAGTTCTCAGCCCTCATATTACTTGATTCAGAAGCAGCATTCAACACAGTTGATTCCTCCCTCCTCCTCTAAACATTTAAAACACTTTCTGACCTCCAGGACACAACACTCTCCTGGCTTTCCTTCTACTTCGTTGCTTCCTCCTTCTCAGGCTCCTTTATGCTTTCTTCCTCTTCTACCTCAAACTCTCAACATTGGAGTCCCCCAGGATTCAACCCTCGTTCTCTTCTCTACTTGTTGTACTTGCTCTCCTCTGGTGATCTCAGGCAGGTGCATCACTTTAAGTACCATGTATACGTTGATAACTCCCATTGTCTGTCTCTCCCCCTGGCCCCACTCTCACTCCTGGACTACAGAGTGTACATCCAACATCTTCAGCTGGTTGCCCAGTAGACCATTGCAGATCCAATATGTCAGAAACTGACCACGGATCTTTCCCCCAGAACTTATTCTACCTCAACCTTCCCCCATTTCCGTTGGTGTCTTCTCCAAACGTCCATTTGCTGACACCAAAACCCTGGGATCTTCCATGATGGCTTTTTTTCTCTCATGCCTCCCCGTTTGATCTGTCAGAAAATCCTGCTGGTTTTGCTTTCACACATATACAGAAACCAATCACGTTCTGCCCCTTCTTACGCCACCACTGATTGTTTTCCCCACCTGGAATGCTCAGACAGCCACAGTCTAAATCTCTCACCTCCTTCAAGTCTTTGCTCAAATGCCATCTTCTCAATAAGGTCTTTGGTTAAAAATGTAACCCAAATGCTGCTCTATTTTCTTTTTGAAGGCACATATCATCTTTTTAGAGACTATATGATTTGCTTTTCATTTTGCTTATTGTTGGTTGCATGGCACAACACAGTGTGAACTCCATAAGAAGTATGATTTTCATTTGTATACTTCCATGATGTATCACGTGACACATAATAGATATTCAAGAAAATTTGTTGAATTAAAAATTGCCATTTAAATTTATTCATAATATATCGTTGTGGGAAAAAAGCCAGTTACAAAACCAGAAAAGCAACATGATGTTATTTGGGGGAAAATAGTGCATATATGTAATAAAATATACATAATAGAATGGAAGGGACATATAACAAAATGTTTACAATGGCTTTCTCTAGGAAATGGGTCTAAATAATTTCCATTTTCTTCTTCTGGCTTTTTAGATTTGCATTTTTTTAAAAACATAAATATTATGCATTTATTATTTTCACAATCAAAGAAAATTCTTTATTTTCCTTTTATGGAAAGAGTTGTAAAAATAAAATGTCACCCAGAAGCCTACAGAGGCGAAAAAGAAATCTAATGTATGTTTATGGCAAATTCCTAATGAGAGGGAGGGTAGTGAGGATGCCGTAGCATCATGGCTATGAATTTGGGGTTTACATCCAGATAAACCTAGGCATTATTCTGATCTTAAGTGGTTCCCTCATCCATAAAACTCAAATTCACAAGGTTAAATGAAAAACGCATGAAAACCATTTAACCCAGTACCTAAATTAGTACAGTAAGTACCAGCTGTTATCACTTATCTCATTTAATCCTCCCAACAAGCTAATTAGGAAGCATCATTATTCCCATTTCCTAGAAGACAAGTCTAAGAGGAGTTAAGTACTTTTCCCCAGTAAGAGGTCAGTCCAAGATTTTCACCTGAGTTTGCCTGATAGGCAAGTCCACACTCACGGCACTACGCTGCACTTCAACTCAAATCTGCACAAACACTGCAAATGTCACTATTTCATTATTGGGTAAGGAAGAAGCAACAAAAATTACAGCATTCCTTCCCTGCTTTTAATTTTAAGATTGATGAAGGGGATGTCTAGAATCACAGGAAGACAGAGCTGCAAGAGTGTTTAGAGACCTTAAAAATAAGGAAATCAAGATCTGGGAATGTTAACGGAAGTTGCCAATGTTCGGTGGCTGGAACTAGACCTGGCTGCCTGTCCAGCCTCATTTCCACCTCACCCACCAAGTCAAGGCCTCATCAGGTACCTTGCCATGCGCCTGGGCAGCCCTGTTGGATCGCCTCCTCCAGGCTCCCCTCTCCCTGGGGCAAAGTGCACCAATTCTTTCCATTTTCTTTTAGGGCGCTTATCCAAGCCTTTCATCAACTCCACAGGTCTCTCTGTATTTTTTTTTGTTTTTTTATCTTTAGTCTCTGAAGCTCAACTAAGGAACAGTTTCATATAAAGAGTGATTCTTGAGTTAGGAGAGAAATAAACATGCATCTGCTCGTGGGCAGCTGTAGGGAGGGAAGAGGGAAACGCATGCTAGCTGCCTCCCTGCAGGTCATCTCTCCTGGTAAGGATCAGTGGGCATGACGGCTGGCCAGCCAGGGGGAGTGAGAGAAGAAATGAAATCTTAATTTCCGAAGAGCCTGGGGAATAAAGCTGCTGGGAAGAAAAAAAATGTGATCCTTGCAAAGATAAGACAGGCAGGGAAGAATCAATAAAATTACCAGCTTAACTATGAAAACATTTGACTACTCTGTTCTCTATACTGTCTCCTCCCAACACACATTCATGTACCCCCCGCCCCTCCCCCCGACACACACCAGCAGCTGACATTACTGTCATCATAACAGCATGTTTCAACTCAAAGTATTTGAGGATCGCTCTCAGCATGCTGAGTTCCGCTTGGCATCCGTTCGTGTCTGAAGGACACCTCTACACATATTTTCCCCCTATTCCTACAGTTTTCCTTATCTCACCCCCAGTGGAAAACCAATTGTTAATGAAGATGAAAAGTTAGGTTGAATTAAACCAAAGATAAATTGATGTAATGGTTGAATGGTTAGTAGAAAGATCCTTGAACTGGAAATCACAAGATTCAAGTTTTATTTCCTCATGTCCTAAAATACTGTGACCTCAATACTCTACCATAAAATAAGGATCACATCTCTCCAGGTCTCACCTTCCTCTACCAGAAAATAAGGATGACAATGAAAATTATCCTATCTGATGGCAGGTGACTATGTCAAATAGATGGTTTTATGAATCCCTTCCAGTTCCACAGTTCATTTATTTCTTTCTATATCTAATTTTTATTCTTTTTAACAGGCTCATTGAGATATGACTGGCATACAATAAATTGTAGATATTTAAAGAAAACAATTTGATAAGTTTGACACATGCATACAGCCAAGAAACCAGCACCACCATTAACATAATGAACACATCCGACACCCTCAAACTTTCCTCTTCACACTTGGTAGTCTCTTCCTCCTGTCCCCATACATTATTTTACATTTCCTAGAACTTTCCATGATAGAACCACATAGTACATACTCATTATTGTCTGGACATAATTTATTTATTTAGTCACAAGTATTTCCCAAACTTCTATAGCTCCAGACAGTCTTATCCTCAAGGTGGTTGGTGAGTGCTAGAAGGAAAAAATGAGCAGGAAAGAGGATAAGGATGCTATTCTTGGTAAGGTGGTCACTCTAGAGCCACGTGGATGCCTGGGGGAAAGGCAATCCAGGAAGCAGGAAGAACAGTACTTTCTCTGAATCCATGAACTGCATTCTGTACACATTTCCAAAGGGGCTAAAAGTCCTCCCAAAGTCTGCTTCCTTCAGAAACGTTAGAAGTGTGAAGGCCTGGCCAGCTCTGTCTTGGAAAGGCCAAGTATTGAGAGTTAGGAAAACGGGACCCCTTTTCTTCTTCCTCATGCCTTCCAGGACCAGCTGGAACGTAGCCACCTGTCTGTGAGCAGCGATTTTTCAAGAGTACTGCTGCAAACAGGCCCTCCGTTCCAGCGGATCTCTCGTGCAGAGCCCTTGTTAACAGCCCCCCCCCCGTCCCCTTCCAGCTCCTAGGAGGATGATGACACTTCTCCCAAAGCAATCTAGGAAAGCAAGCTTCCCGCTGGCTCCTCCCCTCTCGGTTCAGGGGCCACATTCTCTCACTCTCAGGCAACCCTGAAGCTCTTCTCCTAAGTGGCACTTATAAGGCAGAGCATTGGTGTGATGGGAGGAAATAAACAACCAAGCAAAAAAACCTGCCCCAAACTACTGCACAGGCCTCCCTATGAGGATGATGGAAATTTCCACCAGGTAGCATTCTTTCAAATTAAAATAGTAAAGTGTCAGTTTAAAAAATGCAAACATGGCACAGTGTTGATAACCCTTTACTGCATTATCTGCTTTTTGCGCGTGTTGTGGGTTGAATCATGGCCCCCCAAAATGTACGTTCATGTCCTAACTCCAGAACTTGTGACTAGAACTAGTGCCCCTGTAAGAGAGAGAAGGGGAGAAAACAAACACACGGGGGAGAAGCCCAGGTGAATACAAAGGCAGAGAGGGAGTGACATGGTCACAAACCAAGGACAGCCCAGAGCCCCCAGATGCTGGAAGAGGCAAGGAAGGACCCTCCTCTGGAGCTTTGGGGAATGTCAGCCCCGGCCAGCACCTTGATTTTGGACTTCTGCCCTCCAGAATTGTGAGAGAATAGGATTTTTTTGTTTTAAACTACCGAGTTCGTGGTAATTTGTTTTGGCAATCCCGGGAAACTCACATAACGCCTCAGCATTATATTTCATATTTAACATTATATTTATTAGATTTGCTTCTTCTGGACCTCAAAGCTCTGAGACGTGGGACATTTTCGTGTTTCACAGGGAAGGGAAATGGAGCATTAGGAAATGTTGGTGAAGGGGACTGTGACGAGCAGACCCGGGGAGGGCACAGATGTGGCAGATGGGTCACACCAGAATACTCTGGGGAAAAGGAGGACATGGGCACCTGGGGTGAGAGGTGACAAGAAGGGGTTGGCAGGGCCTGGGCCTTGAGGGGTGATGACAGTTAACCCCACAGCCTACACATTTCTTTTTTTCACACTGAGGAAATGACAGCCTTTTTATTTTTATTTATTTATTTATTTAATTTTTGCATTCCAAGAGACCCTGATGAATTTTACTAGTGTACAAAGCATATTGCGTGAATTTACCAGGGGTCTTTATTCTGACCTCACATATGTTCTACAAAGCTGTTTTTTTCTTTTTGTTTGTACATACACGTATATCTATTCTTTTTCAAATTATTTTCTCATTTAGGTTATTACAGAATATTGAGCAGAGTTCCCTGTGCTATACAGTAGGTCCTTGTTGGTTATCTATTTTAAATATAGTAGTGTGTATAGTAGTCAGTCCCAGACTCCCAATTTATCTGCACCCCCCCTTCCCCTTTTGTAACCATAAGTTTGTTTTCTAAGTCCCCATGGCCTGCACTCGATATTCCCGCAGTTTTATGTCACTGCAGCTTCTAGCCCAAAGCTCAGAGAATGGACCTCATTCCCAGGAAGGACTCCGGCTCTCCCCAAACGAGCTGTTGATCCAACTCAGTCTCCTTGGAATAGGCCCTGGGCTGAGCAAAATGATTTATGAAAAGCGTTCTCAGCCTGCATTTATCTGAAGTGAAAGCTTGAAGAACCATCTGACTGGTGCTCGAAGGCAAAAAAAAACCGGCTGTTGGCTTCAGATGAAGAAGTCGCAGGCAACCCAACCCTAGTTTGGAAGCCAGTTCGCCTGTGATTTGTCACACGGAGAAGGCTCCAGGGACTAAGGAGAAGCGGCTGATTTAGCAAGCTGGCACACATCCAGCTGTGGGTAGGAACACATGCACCCACCCAAAGCAGCTGACAGCTCAAACATCTTGCCCAGATTCCTTTTCTCGGCCGAGTTTGATGGCGATGATCGAACAGCCTCCTTGGGAAGCACCTTGAGGATACAGAGGGGAAGAAAGCTTCCTTTGGGGTTTCCAAAACACTCCCCTTTCATGCTTGTTTTTACTTAGTCATTGCCTCCCTCCTGGCCTCCGGCACCGAGCCTGCATCCTGCCTGCCCCAGGTAACCAGAGCCCTGAAAATACACAAAGCTCCACTATGCCAGAGTGATGTTATCAGGCGGGCCTGGCCTGCTCCACACGCTAAGACAGCGGCCGAGCCAGGGTGGCCAGACCCGGAGCTGAAACAGGATTCCCATGCGGCCGACCGAGGACAGAGTGGCCTTTGTGAGGGACAAATCGTATTTAGGCTGGTTCCTTATTAACATTGCAGTCATTAGAGCATTTTCTTTCCTGACTTCCAGCGCCAAAACCGTATAGGCTTCTGTAGGATGAGGATCAACGCTGGAGTTGACATTGGACGGAAAAGATGATGTGGCTTTATTTGTCCTCAGTCTTTGTGGGCCCATCAGGACACTTAGCACACCATAATCCGTGATGCAGAGCAAACCTTGTGTGGACGAACCACAGGACCGAAAGCTTGATAGAGCAGGGTTAGACCAGACAAGATTTGGTCATCATAGAGGGAAATAGTGTCTTTTACAGGAAAGAGGGCAGATTTGGAACCATATAACCTTGGATTATTGAGCCTTAGACCACCTTTCCCACTTAAAGCAGCACTGAAGGTCCTACTGACAAAGATGACCAGCCGTTGGCTTCCATTCTATGTGTGAGGAAAGCCGAGACATTCACATGGCGTATGGATAAAAGACTCACTATCTCCTTATGGCTATGTTGGACTATGCTGGCTGTTTAGAATCCCCTTCTTTCTGTAGGATCCTCTTATGGTTCTACAAAATGGTCTCATGGCTAAAACTCACTGGTACATAACTGGTTAGGACATTTAACAGAAAATTTCACCCTTCATCAAAGCCCAGCTCAAACAACACCTCCTCAGCCAGAGCTTCAACTCCCCCGGACCATAATAGCCCAGTGTTTACACAATACATGTAGCCAGAGCAGATCAGATTATACGGTTTAGGATAGGTGGAGGGAAGGGAGGGGCTTTTTAAAAGAAAGAACACAAAATAATAATTCAAATTTGATAGGAAAGTAAATATTTATATAGGATGAAAAAAATAACGCATTATAAAATTTTAAAAGCTGGCAGGTACAACAAACATTGCAAAATCCAGAAAAAAACGTATTTTTTGTGAATGAACTGCCTGATACATTTTTATATGTTCCCTACATGTTTAGCTACATACTATTTTGTGTGCATACATATTTTTGTAATGTTTTCTACCAAACAGAATAAAAAGATAATTTCATCTTTCTTTTAGCATGGTTAATTAAACTTCGTTACTATTGATAGGTGGGATGCATAAAACATATAAACTCACAGAGATTTAATTTACTCAGTATTGTACTACCACTACAGTTTGTTCCTACAAACACAGGAGTCAGGAATTCTGATAGATTCTATATCATGGAATTCTCATTACACACCCACATACCCACACACCCACGCTTTCTACCTAAGTATGTATAGCGGGTGTGGGTGTATTTATAATTGCATGTATTCCATCCTTAAGTATGTTCCTGACCTGAGGAAAATTACATTTTGATTAGTCATTGACGAGAGCCAAATCCCCCACTTCCAATTTGATGTTTGGAAGGATTTTCCAAAGACTAGTTTCTGGGTCCATATATTTCAAGTCTTCTTTCACTCCTATGATCTACACAGTTCTGGCGCCAGGTGTGATGTGATCTCTGGCCCTGCATCTTCATTTCGTCAGTGAACTGGAATGTGGGTAGTAGGCGTATTAGTGGGAGCCATTTCTGTACCAGCTTGGCTAGAGTAACTGTACACAGAAGTGACCACAGAAAGAACTAATCCCCAAACAACTGTAATCCCAAATCCACTGCTCCTTAACCAAACCTCAAAATTGCTCTTGTAGCACCACCCAACACTGAGGGAGATGGGATGGAAAGAAAGGCAGAGAGAAGAGAAGGTCTTAACTGATTCCATTTAATTCCATTTCATTGTGCAAATTTTACAAAAGCCCATGACCGGGCTTCCCTGGTGGCGCAGTGGTTGAGAGTCCGCCTGTCGATGCAGGGGACACGGGTTCGTGCCCCGGTCCAGGAAGATCCCACATGCCGCGGAGTGGCTGGGCCCGTGAGCCATGGCTGCTGAGCCTGCGCGTCCGGAGCCTGTGCTCCGCAACGGGAGAGGCCACACAGTGAGAGGCCCGTGTACCGCAAAAAAGAAAAAAAAAGAAAAAAAAAAAGCCCATGACCACTTGAACACATTCCTAGAACTTCTCCAAGGCTCTTTGAAGGTGCCCATGGAAGTGAGCTGTATTAAGACTGCAGATTCATTAGTTTCACAGGAACTCTGCCCCCTTTATATTACCTTTCTTGATTAACCTATTATATTGTCGCTTACCATTATCCTGCATTTATGTCCTGTCTTTACCACTCACTACCTATGTGATTTGAGTCATGTCTATTGACCTTGCTGAGTTGCAGTTTGAAAATCTGTAAAGTGAGGGTAAAATAGAGAACGCTCCTGGGGCTCTTGGGAGAATGGTGTGAAGTGATGGCTGGGAAGGTTCTTGAAAACCAGCAAACAGTCGCCATGCCCATGGCAGATCTGGTGATGGAAGTGGCAGTGGATGTGTCCTTCACACTCATTGGTTATGACATAGGGGACAAAGAAGCAGGTGAGTCTCTGAACGGGCCTTGGACCCTCAGAATAGCAGTCAATTTTTAAACAAAGCTTATGAGACCCTTTATGGGCTGGCCCTGCTTATCTCTCCCACCTTACTTCACCTCTAAAACTTTTCTCTCCAACACCCCCCCTACTCCATTCTTGCTGCTGAACCACTAGGGAATTTCTCCACCATGCAACACTTCTCTGGCCTTTGGGCCTTTTCTCATGCTAATCCCTCTGTCTGGAAGACTCCTATCCCCACAATCCCCCTGTTTGCTTCACTACCTTTTTTTTTTTAATTTTTTCTTTAAAGTTATTTTATTTATTTATTTTTGACTGCATTGGGTCTTCTTTGCTGCGCGTGGGCTTTCTCTAGTTGTAGCGAGTGGGGGGTACTCTTGGTTACGGTGCGCAGGCTTCTCGTTGCAGTGGCTTCTCTTATTGAGGAGCATGGGCTCTAGGCGCACGGGCTTCAGTAGTTGTGGCACGCGGGCTCAGTAGTTGCAGCACACAGGCTTAGTTGCTCCGTGGTATGTGGGATCTTCCTGGACCAGGGCTCTAACCCGTGTCCCCTGCATTGGCAGGCGGATTCTTAACCACGGCGCCACCAGGGAAGCTCACTACGTTTTGATGGTCCTGCAGGACGCAGCTTAGCTGACGCCTCCTCCAGGACATTGTCTCTGAAGCCCTGGTCTGTGTCCTACGTGTTTCCTGGTCCACGGTACACCTCACCCCCACATGTCCCAGCGCATCCTGCTCTTCCTCTACCTCTGCACTTGGCGCACTGATTATAACTTCCTGCTCGTTTATCTGTCTTCCCCCACTAGCCTGTGGGTTCCTCAAGGACTCAGTGTACTTAGTGCCATGACTAGCAAACACTAGGTGTTCAATAACTATTTGTCAATGAATATACAGGTGAAAATAAGAAAAAAAGCTGACCCTGCAATCCCTTAGTGGCATCTGGAAGAAGCAGCATAAGGCAGCATCCTCTGGGATGTATCTTTGGGCAGTCGGCTGGCTTAAGAGCAAAGTAAACTTTCTCCTATCAAATGACAGAGGGTGAAAGCCTCACTCCCTAAAAGCACCTCTTCAAGGAGCATGGATACCATTTGCTAGAGTCATTGATCCCAGACCTCAAAAGGTTTGCAGAAGTTGTTGGACTAAATGAAGGAAACTTCTACAGGTCAGGGACAGGTGCCCTGAAAACATAGGCCTCCCTGATTGCTGGGTAACCAGCCACATAAAGGAGTTGCAGGTGGCTGTATGAGGTGTGGTGCTCACTCAGTGGCCAGCCTGGGGCTACTCTGAACAGGAAGAAGGACTCTGCCTTGCTGTGGGAGCACAGGAATAGAAGTGGAGGAAAGAAATGGGTCATTAATCAGAAGATAATGGCCTGAGGTCAGCCTTCTTTCAACCCCAAAATTCATCTCTCAAGCTCAGGGTGTTGCCAACAAATCAACTTTTCTTTGGAGAAGTGTCTAACCTGTGCTTGAATAAAGCCCCGTTCTCCTATGCGTAGGCAGAAGCAGAGCAGGAAACCTCTGTCGTGGGATTTTTTCTTTTAGATGCAATGGGGAAGCCACTTTACTCGCTCCTAATTTTCCTTTATGGTCTGAAATTCCACAGTTAGACATGCATTCCTTTGGCTTAGTATTTCCTTCCTTGTTAAAATACAAATATCCTTGGCAGCCTGTGTTTTGAACCGTATCCATCATTTAATCCACTCCTGACCTCAGGATTTGCTACCTGAGTCAGGGGAGTTGGGAGTACTCTAAAGAGAATTTCAAGCCCCAAAGTCACTGTCCCCTCCTTTTCAGTTTTCCAAGTGCCTTTGTCCCTGCCCCAACTGGAAATATTAGTAATCCTATGATACTCTTCACCATGGATACTGTTTTCTTTCTCTGCATTTTCTACTTCTCTCCCTCCATTATTTCTCTTCTTTCATTCAATTTCTTCTCTTCTTTTCTCTCTAATCCATCTACCCCAAGCCTGGAGAAACATCCATACATATGTTCACGGGCATTCTTTAACATAGTGGCAGTGTGGTATATGAGGAAGAGCACAAAAGCTTTGTTTTTCTAGCTTCTATTGTTTAGTACATATGTGACTTCGGACAAATCATTGGTCTTATTTTTTCCTTTGGAAAGTGGGAATAATAAGTTATATCAACCTAGCAGAGAGCTGTCAAGACTCAATGTAGCCTGGCTGATATGGTTGGGTCACAGCAAACCGTTTCTGCTTTCCCCTCTATCTCTATCTGGGCCTAACAAGAGCCCTCAGTGAACCCGTGGGCATCGCTCAGCTATGGGGACTGGAGATCATTAATCTCTCTTGTCAGCCACTTTTACTATTATCTTTTCATTTTCCCTTTACTCTTCCCCCTATAATAGTGTTCTTAATTAGGTTGCAATAAGTCTGTAACATGGCAGCCTGGTATTGTAAACACAGGTGCTTTTCCTGATCAATTTCAATGGAAATTCCACAACTTTAGAACAATGCTTCCAAAAGCATGGTATTCAGTCTAGCTGTATCAGAATCTCTAGGAGCGTTTGCTAAAACTGCAGATTCTTGGGCCCTATCCCAGAGTTCTTAAATACAGATATCTGGAAATGTGGTCTGGAAGCCAATGTTTGCCAAGCACTCCAGGTGATTCTCATGAGAGCTATTGTCTTACAGGTTAAACTTAGTCTTACAGGTTAAGCTTAGTACCTACACTGACTATTGCAACAAAGGGAAAAGCATTCATAAGCTCTTACTGACTCTTCATAGCAGTAAGATAACCTTTTTCCGCCTGCCATTAAGACCCAAGAAATGACTTGCCAGGAGGCTCACAGCTGGTTAGTGACAGAGAAGGAAGGAAACCCAATTCCCTGCTAGGAGGTTCAGGTCTGTCTCTACTGCACCATGCTGTCTGACCCTCCAACCACCATCAATCCTTCTTTCAAAGAGTTCTCATCACTGAAGAAAATAGTTCCAGAATCTTCAGGCAAAAGAAGTAAAATAAGTGTGCATGTGTGTGTGTGTGTGTGTGTGTGTGTGTGTGTGTGTGTGTGTGAGAGAGAGAGAGAGAGAGAGAGAGAGAGATACAGAGACAGAGATAGACACAGACAGAGCACAGAGACAGAGAGACAGAAACAGAGAAAGAGAGGGAGAGAGAGATGTCTCTCTTTTACTACCTAGCTCATTACATTTTCTCTCATTTTCAAATTCATCATGAAGGTTAAATACTTGATATGTTCTTTTTAAATTCTTGAAAATTCAATTTCAGGTGAGTATAATCATAATTAAATTTCATTATGGAGAAGGAATTTAGATGGCTAATGGCATTTTTGTCTTAATACTAAGATTTGATCTATATGTCCATTTAAGTATCTTATGTTCTTCCTTATAGTTGGGAGCTGTTCTATCAAGTTTCATGCTTCCACCTGATAAAAGATTTTTGGACTAAGGTAATCATTTAAAACATAGCTATTATCTGGCAGAGAAATTAATGTAATGATGTCTCAGGAAGAGTGAAGTTGAAAGAGCAATGGTCTGAATGTCAGCAGATTTGAGGTTCCAGCCCAAAGAATGAGATTGGAACCCTGGGTAAGTCACTCATCCTCCCAGGTCTCAGTTCCCTCATTGGAAAAATAAGATAGAAAATTTGAATGCTTCATGCACTGTGTTCTGCACAGTGATGTGCCTTGATACGTTAATGATCATTCATGGGAAATGCTGCCATACACCACATCCCATCTCAGAGAACCTTGACACATATTCTTGTAATAAAGGCTGTGAGAAACTCTGAAGGAAAGAATTTAGTCTAACTTTTCTCAACCCAACTTTTCCCAAGCCCATTTCATTCTCCATTCAAAAATTATTGATTGTGTATCTACTTTGTATAAGGCAGTGTTCCAGGAGCTAGGGATTAAGCAGGAAAAAAAACACACTGAAATGCCTTCCCACAAGAAACTTACATTTTAATGGGGGAGACACTAAAAGCAACATAAAAAATTGAAAAGTATATAGGATATTAGATGATGAAGGTGTTATGAAATAAAATAAACCAGGGAAGAGAGTTGGTAGAAGGGAGGTGTGAGTGACCAATATTCTTTAAGAATAATTCTTATTAATATCTCTGGACCTGATGTTGTGCAAAAATATAGCCTGGGCATCCCTCTACTGGAAAGTGTCTAAAGGCTTATCTGCTCTTAAAGTCATCTGTTTTGCTATGAAAGATCATACTGAGAATCTCGCTGGTACGTAGGGAAAGATAGAGTTGGTCTTTGGCACCATAACTGATTATATAGTCAGATAACTCCCATGATGTCACCTAGAGAGTAACTCAGTCCACCTACCCTTTGTTCGCCTAGCACTACACTGGGTGCTATTAGGAGACACTAAAGTAGAAACCATTGCCCTGACCCTAAGGCAGTTGAGCGTCTTACTGGATAAAATAACTGAGAGAGTAATTCCAGGTCAATGTCTGCAGTGCAGTTGAATACAGGGAAAGATATTAGACAGAGAATCATGAGGTTTGTTACCTACAGGACATTCTGCCCCTAGTCAGTGGTTTTGTACCGTCACTTCACCAATCTCGGCTCAATTTTGTTACATTTAAAATGCAGATGTTGGACCAGATGACCTCCAAGTTGCTTATACTGGTGAAATGTTATTTTATATACTTGTATGAGGTAGATTTATGCATTCACTTAATAAACATCTATTGAGTTCCCAGTGATACTTGGCTCTGGAGTCAAGGTAAATGATGCAAGAAACCTTCTTTGAAAAACTCTCACATTTAGTAATGCTTTTTTGACTAACGTTTGCTGAGCACTTACTATGTGCCAAGAACTATTCTGAATGCTTTTCATATATAATTCACAACCTTTTGAGGAAGATACTGTTTTTTGCCCCATTGTGGGAAGCAGAATTCTAAGAGAACCCCAATGACTCTTGACCCTGTAGGATGCCCTCCTGTTGAATGTGGGTGGAACCTGTGAATCTGATAAGATGTCACTTCTGTGATTAAGTTATATTATATGACAAAAGGGATTTGCAGATGGAGTCAAAGTCCCTAATCAGAAGAAGGGGTGATGTATTTTATATATAGCAGTGTGTATGTGTCAATCCCAATCTTCCAATTTTTCCCTCCCCTGCCCTTACCCCCAGTAACCATAAGTTGGTACTCCTTAAACTAACACAACATTGTAAATCAACTATACTCCAATGAAATTTTTAAAAAAATAAAAATGAAAAATAAATTAGAAAAAGAAGGAGTAATGTCAACAAGATGGAGATATAGGAGTTTCCACATTCATCTTCTCACAAAAACATCAGTTTGAACAACTAACCATGCCCAAAAATATCGTCACAAGAGCTAAGGATTCCAGATGAGAGATTACAGCACATGGGTGGAGCACAGAAATAAGAAAAGACAATTCAAGAGGTTAGAAAGGACAGTATCACATTACACTCATCACCCCTCCTGCAAGCCTGGGCAGTCTACTACAGAGACAGACACCCACCCCATGGGAGAAAGAGAGTGCAGTGAGCACCCAACTTCACTGGGGACCCCAGCATGAGGTCTCCATCACCCCAGGCACCCACAGACCCAGTCTCCAGACCCACCCCTGCATCAGGACAGACTCTGCAGTTCCAGGCTCTAGGCTAGCCCCAGCACCAGGCTGGTTCCCATGGATCCAAGCTCCAGGCAAGTTCCCATGGCTCCAGGCTCCTTTCCCGCCCAAGTATCAGTCCAGCACTCACAGACCATGGCTCCAAGCCAGCCCCTGCGGCCCCAGGGTCTAGGCCTTCCCTAGTGCCAGACCTTCCCCTGCACTCTCAGGCTCTAGGGGAACCAGGGTCCAGGCATGCCCCAGCAGACCTCAAGGCTAGGCTGGTCCCCACTGACCCAGGCTCCAGGCCTGCCCAGGACCAGGCCAGCCCTCATGAACCCAGGCTCCAGGTCAGCCCACATAGACATAGGCTTCAGGCCTACCTCCACAGACCCAGGGTCCAGACCTGCCTCGGTGGGCCCAGTCTCCAGGCCCACCTCTACAGACCCAGTCACCAGGCTCACCCCAGTACTCCCTGGTGCCTAGTTGCCCCCTGCAGACCCAGGCACCAGACTGGCCCATTTGAGAACTTCAAGCAGCAAGCACGTCATGGATACCACCAGGTGAACATCTGGACAGGCTGACTGGTAAAGGGATTTCCCTGCCAAAGACAGTGTGTAAAGACCGGAAGAGATGCCTACTTCTTCAAAAGCACAGACATCAACGCAAGGCTATGAGTCATGAAAAATCAAGGAATTAGGTCACCACCAAGGGAATCAAATAAAGCACAAGTAACCAGCCCTAAAAACGTGGAGATCTACAGATTGCCTCACAATTCAAAATAATTAGTTTGAAGATCAGTGATGCAGACAGTTAAACGAAATCAGGAAAACAATATATAAACAAAATGAGAAGTTTAACAATGAGATATAAACCATAAAAAGAACCAAATAGAAATTCTGGTGGTGAAGAACACATATGGTGGGACTGAAAAATTTCATGGAGAACCTCAATAGCGACTCAATTATCAGAATAGATAGAGCTCAAAACATTACATTTGAAATTACTCAACAAGAAAAACGAAAAGAAAAAAGAATGAAAAAGAATAAAGAAAGCCTATGGAAATCATGGCGTATGATCAAGCAAAACAGTGTACTCATTCTGGAAGCCCCAGAGGAGCAGTGGGCAGAAAGCTTATTTAAAGAAATAATGACAGAAAACTTTCCTAATCTGAAAAGGGAGAAAAGCATCCAGATCTGTGAAACCCAAAGAACCTCAAATAGATTAAATATAAAGAGAATATTGCCAAGAAACTTTAAAATCAAATTCTCAAAAGTCAAAGACAAAGAGAGAATTCTGTCGAGAGCCCGTGGTAAGATATTCAGGACTTTTGCTACCTGGTTGTTATACTATTGGCAGCTTGAAGGGCCATAATGGAAGTATTTACCTCATGGAAATCAGCAAGCACTACAAGTCAGGGTTTTCTGTTTGTTTGTTTGTTTTTTTAAAGGGACAGTAGGTTAACCAGCTTTACGACTGAACTGATGGTTCCTCAGACACAGTATAGAGACCGAACATCTATCAAGTATGGCTGGTATTCAGAGAAAAGGAAGAATCATTGCATGATGAGGTCCGAATAGGACAGCAATGAAAAGTAAGAGTCTGTAGGTGGTTCAGGAAACACGGCAGAGACTGTAGGAAGAGCATTTCAAATGGAGGGGCAGCACATTTGGAGCGCGGCACAGAGGTGGCAAGGAATGTCGTGTGTGCGCACCTGGAACGGAGGGCCATGCTGGGCACATCATTCTCCATCATGAGAGGCTGGCACGGGATGGCATCCTGAGAGCAAAGTGTGCTCTGCAAGGGAGGGGTCTGGATGGATCCCAGCAACCTACCAGATGGGCTGGGGGTGGGGCACTCACAACTGTCCATCAAGCACGACCCAGAGGCCCAGGGCACAGTGTACTGGAATGGGAAGGCGGAGACCAGGGCCGCATCAAGAAAGAAGAGTGCTAATATGAACCCAGCGTGAAACCAACTCAAATCAGCTGGCACTGCACTGGGTGTAGCCACTTAATAGAACAGACACATTCACTGGACAATAGAGGCAAGAATGGCCTTAAGGAGTTTGATTTAGTTTCAGTACTAAGTAAAAAAAATACAAATGTATCAACATTTAGTTGCGTACATTTTCTCAGAGCCCTACTATGCGGTGTCAAAAGAACTGGTTGAAAAGAAAACATTCCATCCTTTTAACCCAGGTGCATTGCAGTCCTGGGTACAATAAAAACATTTACTGGTATGTGTGTTTAATGCCCTCTGTTGGACACCCCCTTTAGCCTCTCTTCAGACCCTCTTCCCTAACTGCTGCAACCGGCTTCATGGAGGTCTGACTGGACAGCCCTCACCTCAGACTTCACCACTCACCTCCCAGCTCCTTCTTTGTTGATGCTGTGCTTTGGGTCACCTGTATTGGTGACCAGCTGACTCCACTCATGCTTAACTCTGCTTGTGCTTCACTCCTGCTTCCTGCTTCCTTTCTTCTCCTCTGTTAAATCTTTCACTCAGTTCTGCTGTCTGAGGAAACCAAGAGGAGACTGTACTAACCGAATGACTTAGTATCCTGTAGACATAAATAAGAACAACAGAGATCTTAATGACTGACCTACCTACCAGGAATAGATTGATGGATAGAAAACTTTCTTAGTGAAAAGCCACAAGTAGTAGGTTTGTTCTGATCCTCAGATTTCCAAATTCCCCTAACCCAGACCTATGTGCTAAAGTTTGGATAACATGCAACATACTCACCATAATTTGGAAGAGAGAAAATTTCAAAGTTTGTTGGTTAAGATGTACAAGATGTTGGTTAAGATGTTTTAGTGGGTATAAAAAATATCTTGTTTGGGGTATATTGGTAACAATTTGCTCAGAGCTGAGGCACAAATACCATTGGAAGGAGGAAAATAGTTACATCACCAAACACAATGCCTGGAAATCTCTGACATCACTAGTCTAAGTAAGTCTAAGAATTACTTGCTTATTTTCTATTGAATTTCATGGGTAACTCTTTTTCCACACTGCTTCAGAAGTATACACATTTAAAGTTTAATAAGTAACTTTTTGGAGGGTATTTTTTAATGCTCTCTGCACAATTTAAAGTGCTTTAACGGATTATCAGTTTTAAGGTTCACAACTCTGATGTGGGTACAGTATTATTATTATTACCCATTTTATAGTTAAGAAAGCTGATATCCAGAGACATAAAATAACTTCCTGAAGGTCATACAGCCCTTTAACAATATAGAATAGAGCTGGGGATTTAGATCCAGTGGGGGCTGACTCCAAAGCTTGACTCCTAATCCACTCAACACACTGTCCCACATTTTGATGCCCTGCTATGTTCAGATAGAAAAGTGAAAGATTGTGCAAATATTTGGTGAGTTGGGAATGTGGTAAAACATCAACGGATAGCTCAGAGCCTTACTGCACTTGGGCCAACGTGACACCAAGTTAATGGATGAAAGTGAGGAATAAAATACAAACAGGGCACTGTTTGGTACCCAGATGGGCTTCCCACTGAGTTAAGGTGAATCAGTTTGACTTCGTTTTGTTTCTCATGGATTGAAACAATCAACCAGTTGTCAGGGGTTATACTGATACCAATCAATTTGATTTTAAAATGCACTAAGTCCATTTATGAATGTTCCTAACCAAACTTTTGGCATTTTAATCAATTATTTGACCTGATTAGGATGCAGAAAGAAACCAATTACTATTTATAATTTATCTCAGCTTCTTGTCCAAACTGTTCTAAAATGGTTACTGGATGGCAAGAGCTGCATAGAACTGAGAAAAGGGTCCAGTAACTTATGCCTAAATCACATTAATTTGAGTATTCTTACTTTTGGAAATTATTTTGTTTCTGTCTAGAAAATTGAGTTCCTAGGCAGATCGTGTTCTACTTCTGCAGCTGAACTGCCTCTACGTAGGACCATGTACGTACGGAAAGTTCAAAGACTAGATCTTGAGAATGTTAGAAAAAATTAATCTCTCTCCATTTGTAAGAGTAGGAGAACTGAGGAATCTCACAATCCCTTTTTCTTAATCTTCTCAAAGAGCTGAGATCCAAGAACCTGTGGTTTTTCTTAGTTCTGAGAACACCTAACATTTGAACACCGGGCCTGTTATGTCACAGATCTAGTGAGGGGAGGGGGCCCCAGCTGTAAACCTAATTGCTCAATAAAATGTAGAAGAAAGGGCTGCAAGATTCCTGACTTTATGACGTGACAATGAGCAAACCACGTAACTTCCCTGAGCATCACTTCTCCTCATGTATGAAGCGACACAAGGTTGTCGTGGAGATGGAATGAGATGATACATGTGAACACTGTCCAGGGCTGTACACCTGCAAGAGGAAGATTTTATGTTATCCTCCTGTGCCCAGGAGAGGTGATGTACCCAGATAGGAGGCACTTTGGAGGGCACGGTAGGCTGAATAATGGCCCCAAATATATCCACACCCTAAGTACCTGGAACCCGTAAATGTTACCATATATGGCAAAAGAGCCTTTGTTTAAGGTCAGGATCTTGAGATGGGAAGATTGTCCTCTATAACCAGGTGGATCCTAAATGTAAATCATAAGGTCCTTACAAGAGGGAGCAAAGGGAAACTTGGCTACCTACATAAGAGATGTGACAAGGGAAGTGATGGACTGGAGTGATGTGATGAATAAAGGATTGCCAAGGAGTCATGGCAGCCTCTAGAAGGTGGAATGAGGCAAGAGACAGATTCTCTCCTGGAGCCTCCTGGAAGGAACCATCCCTGCTGACGCCTTGATTTTAGCCCTAGAAGACTCATTTCAGACTTCTGACTGCCAGAACTGCTAGAGAATAAACTTGTGTAGTTTTAAGCCACTAAGTTTGTGATCAATGGTTACAGAAGCAACAGGAAACTAATACAGGAACCAGGGATCTGGGTCCCTGTCGCTATTGCTGCTTTCCTGCCTGCCTGCCAAAATGGGATAAACTGCTCTCATGTGCCTTCCAAACATGGAGCTCATGTCATGCTTCCAAGCACACCTTTCTGGATATTGTAGGGTTTTTCTAAGGAAAGTCATTATTCCATTTAACACTAACAGTGCATACAAGGATCCAGCCCAGTTTCTCTCAGGCAAAGGGAATTTACAACAGGTGTAAAGAGGAGACACAGTTAAGAAAAATCCTAAAGTGCTGCCTGTAATACAGGTGGCCGGACCAAACAAATATTCAACCAATTACCCATCCATTGGTCAACATGTTTGAGCAGTTGTATGTGTAGACAGTCACCGTGCAAGTTAACAAAAGAGAACACAGGTTTTCTGAAGAAGGAAGTAGTGTGGGTTAACAGCAAAAATGTAGCGAAAAGAAGTCTTGCCTCTAACCCATCAGGAGGCTTTAACTAGTCACAACCTCTCTGAATCTTGGTTTCCTCTTAAGAGTAGGGGTTACACTGTAGGCAATGTTTGTGCTTTTTAAGTGCCTTGCTTGCTATATGAACTTCCCTGAATACCCACAACAATACTATAAGTGAAGTATTGCTATTTCCATTTCAGTGTGAAGAGCCAAGCCCTAAGTTCACCACACCCTCCAACATCGGTACAAGTCTGACGGCAGACGCCACGCTCCTCTCACTGCATCACGGTGCAAAACCATACTCAGCCTTCAAGCTCCCTCTCACCTTTAATGTTTTGCACCTGTCCCTGCCTTTGCCCAAGTAGTTTGTTCCCTCTGCCTAAAATGTACTTACCGGCTTTCCCTGGTGGGCAGTGGTTGAGAGTCCGCCTGCCGATGCAGGGGACACGGGTTCGTGCCCCGGTCCGGGAGGATCCCACATGCCGCGGAGCGGCTGGGCCCGTGAGCCATGGCCGCTGAGCCTGCGCGTCCGGAGCCTGTGCTCCGCAACGCAACGGGAGAGGCCACAACAGTAAGAGGCCCGCGTACCGCAAAAAAATAATAATAATAAATAAAATAAAATGTACTTACCTAACCTTTGTTTATCGAAACCCATCATTTAAGACCCAGTTGAAATACCATCCTGTCACTTGGAATGAATTCTCCCTTTGTCACATCTCATAAAAACTTGCATGACATTTGTGACAACATGGATGGACCTGGAGGACATTGTGCTAAATGAAATAAGTCAGATGGAAAAAGACAAATATCATATGATCTCACTTATATGTAGAAATAAATAATAAACACAACAGCAAACCAAGTTCATAGATAGAGAACATATTGGTGGTTGTCAGAAGTGGGGACAGGGGGTGGGAGAAATGGGTGAAGGAGGGTCCAAAGGCCCAGACTTCCAGTTATAAAATAATTAAGGTATGGGGATGTAATGTACAGCATGGTGGCTATAGTTAATAATACTGTATTGCGTATTTGAAAGTTGCTAAGAGATTAGATCTTAAAAGTCTTCATCACAAGAAAAAAATTTTTTGTAACTATGTATGATGATGGATGTTAACTAGACTTACTGTGGTGATCATTCTGCAATATATAGAAATACTGAATCATTATGTTGTACCCCTGAAACTCATATAATGTTATATGTCAATAGTATCTCAAATTTTGAAAAGCGTGTCAACATTTTCCATTTTGTGCTCTTTATGAACAAAAGCAATGGTGAGAGCCTTGTTCACCATTGAGAAGTCTGGAAAACTAAAATGTGATTGTATGTTATAAAGATGGAGATATTCTGAAAAGTGAGGCAAAGCAAGAATTTTGACAAGGGACAGTGTCTCTGGGAGGGTGAGAATGAACACCTTTAGGAATAAAAAGCAAAGGATGTTAACTGAGAACTCAAGGGAAACCTTGAGGAGAGCCACCTTGCGTTCTGACTCAATTTCTCCCGCACTCTTGGTGGGAATGTAGAACGGTAGAGCCACTATAGAAGACAATTTCAAGGCGCCTCAAAAACTTAAAAATAGAACTACCCATATGACAGCAATCCTGCTTCTGGGTGTGTATCCAAAAGAATTGAAATTGAGATCTTAAGAAATATTTGTACTCCCAAGTTCATTGCAGCATTATTCACAATTGCCGAGAGATGTAAAGAACCCAAGTGTCCATCAACAGATAAATGGATAAAGAAAATGTAGTATATATATATATATATATATATATATATATATATATATATATACACACACACACACAATGGAATATTATTCAGCCTTAAAAATTAAGGAAATTCTACCTTTTGCAACAATGTGGATGAAACTGGAGGACATTATGCTCAGTGAAATAAGCCAGTAACAGAAGGACAAATACTGCATGATTCCACTTATATGAGTTATCTAAAATAGTCAAAAGTATAGAAGTAGAAAATAGAAAGGTGGTTACCAGGAGCGGGGCTGGGGAGAATAAGGAGTTGTGCAGTGGATGTAAGGCTAAAGTTATACAAGATGAAGAAGTTCGAGAGATCTGCCTTGTAACATAGTATCTCTAGCTGACAATACAGGGTTGTGCGCCAAAAAAATTTAAGAGGGTAAATCCCATGTTGAATGTTCTTACAACACACACACACACACACACACACACACACACACACAAGGGGCACAAGGAAACTTTTAGAGGTGATAGATGTTTATTACCTTGATTCTGGTAATGATGTCTGGTGGTGTATACAAATGTCCAACCTCATTAAGTTGTATACATTAAATATGTGTGTTTTTTTTGTCTTCAGTTATACCTCAATAAAGCTGTAGAACAATTAAAAATTTTTGTTCCTCTGTAGGATTGAGCGTGAAAAGAAAACCACAAAACTGGGAGAATATATTTGCAATGTATATAAACAAAGGATTACATCCAGATGACTAACAGTATTCTACATATCAGTACAAAACAATCTTTAAAAAGGATCACTCACCTGGGCACTTCACAGATGAAACAGAAACAGCTGACACACACGTGAACATTATGCCTAAGCACATTAGTAAGCAGAGAAATGCAAATGAAAATCACAACCAAAAACTCCAATTTTTAAAAAAATTAGCATTCTGAATAAGATACATGTAACTTGTAAAATGCAAATGGCATGTATAATTATGTTGGGAAATACTTTTACTTTCCCAAATGGAATTCTCAAGGGGTTCCCTGCCACCACTGAGAACTTCTACACAGTAAACTCCATGAAAGGGATGGTGTTTTTTTTCTCCTCATTATATTCTCAGCACCTATAATGCCTGGCACTTAGCATATACTCATTAAATATTTGATGGAAGGGAGAGAGAAAGGAGGGGAGGAAGGGAGGAAAGACTGAGAGCACAGATTATGTCCTAGGTGCTTGCACGTTTAGGGCCTTAAATCTCAAATCTGTAGTTTGTGGAGATGAAATCCTGAGACTAAGTCCAGGCCCTAAATTTCAGAACCTTAGGCAAGTCAGTTAAGCAGCGGGAATCCATTTCCCCAGTTTAAAGGGAACAGGCCCCATCACATGGTGGTGGTGAGGATCAAGGGCAGCTCTGCTTGGAAAGTGGCTGGTCACCTACTAAAGGTCCCCAAATGCTTTGGCCCCAAGGTCTTAGACCTCCCTGTAAACATGTTTCTGGATCATTTGCCTCCGGAGGCCTCTAGGGCTATAAACCCCTCCCCTCCTTCTGGCTACTGTCTGTACCTCTTGAATGGCAGACAAAATCTTTCTCCTGCTAAGATAAGGATGCAGAAAGGGTGTTGACAATAAGCTTCACCGGCCTCATGGGAGCAGGCCGGTCCTGTATTGCTGAATGAACGTGAATGAAGACTGTGATGGGGCAGAGATACCTGTTTCCCTTGGGGGCAGAGTCAGGTCATGCATGGGCCCAGGTCAAGAAACTGAGAGGGCCTTCGGGGCTGGGGGTGGGCTGCAATCCAAACCCATTGTTCACCTTAGGGGAAAGGCCTTCGCTTTCTGACTCTCCCCCTCCCAACCCAGTCTAAAAGGTTGGAGGTTTAGGAATGTTATCCAACCTGGGCTTAGCCACAGTAGCAGGCAGCTGGGCCACTAGGGACACAAGGACAGGAAGATGGCCTTTCCATCCATACATGTCAGAAGAATTGGGGCAGCCCTCCCAGGGCCACAACAGCAGGAGAAGCCCACATGCCCCAAGGCGGTCTACCTGAGACCAGTGGCTGGCAGAGACACTGCTGGAACACCGGTCCCACCACCCCTCCCGGCTAGCAGGCGGCACCAGTCCCAGGTCAGCACGTGTGCTTCAGACACAAAGGGCGGGGAACTGGGACAGGGCTGAGAGACTTCTAGGATCAATGGGACTCAGGCTGCCGTGGGTGGCACAGCAACAACTGCTGTAGCCAAAAGTCCCCAGGAGGGTGGGATATAGTGACACTTAGAGGGTGGAGTCAGCCCTGAGTGCACTGAAGGGTCAAAAAGAGATAGCAGTGATGGATAATAACAAAAAGATAAGAACCACATTTTCCTGGACGATCATTATGTGCCTGGCATGTTACATGCTTGTGTTCTTAATCCTTGCAGTCACCTTAGGTACAGAAACTGGCATCATGACCGTTCTGCTGAGGCATAGTCTCTCAAGGTCACACGAGAGTGCAGTCCAGAGCCAGTCTTATGAGCTCAGGGTGTCTGACTCTCTACTGCTCACTCCCTACTGCTCTTATGCCCACTGAGAACAGAAATCTGTTTCTGTGGTTGGTTTTCTGATCTGAGACCACTGTGTGTCAGGCCCTGAGCTCTTATGAAGCCAAGGCCAAGGCAGAGCTGGAAGAGAGACAGGCCAAACCCTTTCATTTTGGCATATATTAACCCCTATAAGTCCTGGCACCAGCTAGGGGTCAGACGTACAAAAGTGGAGGACAGACCGGGTCCCACCTCCTGTAGCCCATGACACAGTCCAGTGGAGGCTCCAAGAGCCTGAAAAAGGGCAGAGGCCTGGACATGGAAGGAGGGGCAGTGGACCTCCTGGAGGACATGATAACTAATTTGAAACCTGAAGGATGAGTAAGTTAGTCAGGTGTGCGGTGGTGGTAGGATGCTGTACGACAAATAACCTAGGCCAAAACCTGGAGACGGGAGAAGGTGCAGCAGGCTGGGTGACCAGAGATCTGGGGACGAGAACTTGGAGGGCACAGGGAAGGGGGAGAAGACGAGGCTGTGGATGCTGAAAGCCACAGCGATGGTGTCCAGTTTGCCTTTAGAAAGATCACTCTGGCTTCAGGGCACACATAGGGAAATAGCAGCCTTCCCTGCCTGCATGGACAGTGGGATAAACACCATTGTTATTATGGATGCAGGGGTGGGGCTTAAAAGTAGAGTCCGGGAAGGGTCTAGAGCAGCAGTCCCCAACCTTTTTGCCATCAGGGACTGGTTTTGTGGAAGATAATTTTTCCACGGACGGTGGGGTGCGGGGGGGATTGTTCAGGCCGTAACGAGAACGATGGGGAGCGATGGGGAGCGGCAGATGAAGCTACGCTCGCTCGCCCGACACTCACCTCCTGCTGTGTGGCCTGGTGCCTAACAGAGGGGTTGGGGACCCCCTGCTCTAGAGAAGCCTGGCAGAGCCTCCTTCTACTGCACTGCAGGACGCACCAAGGCCCTAGAGCACACTGCTTGGAGAAAGATGGACCAGGGCTTTTGGCTAGAGGCACAAGGGGCAAGAACCCACAACCTGCCTTGTATTGACCCATGTGCCCTTGACAGAAGCATCCACGGGCAGACACCACCCTGGGGCTGGCAGGTCCAACCAGGGCAGGGGGCAAGCCCGGAGCAGTTGTTGGGACAGCTGTGTCTCGTGTCACTTTCCCTCCAATCCATCCTCCCCACTGCTGTCAGAGGTATCTGGTATAAAACATAGCCCCTTATGTCACTGGTCTGCTTAGTGCTCTTAAAGAAATGGTTGGTAACACCGCTGAAGCCTTCACCTGATTCAAGGAAGTAGCCCCACATTGAACTAGTAGTCATTGCATTCTTCACTTCCTCACACTCCCATTTATTTAAAAGCCACTTTCATTTAAGAACGTTATAGATGAGGGACTTCCCTGGTGGCACAGCGGTTAAGAATCCGCCTGCCAATGCAGGAGACACGCGCTCAAGCCCTGGTCTGGGAGAATCCACGTGTCGTGGAGCAACAAAGCCCTTGCGCCACAACTACTGAGCCTGTGACCTAGAGCCCGCGAGCCACAACTACTGAGCCCGCATACCTAGAGCCCATGCTCTGCAACAAGAGAAGCCACCGCAATGAGAAGCCTGCACACCACAACGAGTAGCCCCCGCTCGCCGCAACTAAAATCGTACATGCAGCCACGAAGACCCAACGCAGCCAAAAATAAATAAATAAACTAATTAATTTTTTTAAAAAAGTTGATGATTTCATCTAACAGATATTTAACAACAAAAAAAAGGATGTAATAGATGAGCCAGTAAAAATGGTTAATTTTATTAAATCTCAGCCCTTGAATACAGGTCTTTTTAAAGATTTGGTGTGATGCTATGGGAAGTACACACAAAGTGCTGCAGCTGCTTACTGATGGATGACGTTGCATCGCACAAAGCTCTTATGTGATTGTTCAAGGTGCGAGCTGAACAAGCTGCTCTTCCTGCAGGATACCATTTTTACTTGAAAAAGTGACTGACAAACAATGGTTATGCCAATTTAGGTATTTGTTAGACATTTTCTCAAAAATGAGCAAAGTGAATTTTTCAATTCAAGGGGAACAAACTGACAATTTTTGTTGCCAATGATAAAATTCGAGCGTTCAAAAGAAAATGAGACCCTTGAAAACTCCCATGTACTTGAGAGCTTGACAGCTCCCCAGTCCTCAAAGACTGCTCTGATGAGATCGGTGGTGATGTTAACAAATGTGATGTTGAGTATGGTGTAATGAAATGTGTCAACGCTGGGAAGAGTTGTCTAGCTCAGAAATCAATAGTTTCCAAAAGACCAAGGAACGATGTCACAAAATGAACCATGGATTGAAAAAATCTATTCAAAGTGCAAGACTGACCCTTGAATTTTTAAAAATAAACTTTATTTTTTAAAGTTTGTTTCCCTGAAGTATAGTTGATTTACAGTGTTGGGTTAGTTTATGCTATAGAACAAATTGATTCAGTTATATATATATATATATTTTTTTCATATTCTTTTCCATTATGGTTTATTACAGGATACTGAATATAGTTCCCTGTGCTATATAGTAGGACCTTGTTGTTTATCCATTCTACATATAATAGTTTGCATCTGCTAATCCCAAACTCCCAATCCATCCCTCCCCCACCCCCTCTCTCCCTTGGCAACCACAAGTCTGTTCTCTATGTCTAAAAAAAACCTTCATTTTTTTATAACAGTTTTAGATTTAAAGAAAAATTATGAACTCAGCAAGTTCCTACATAACCTGTGCCCAATTTCCCCTATTATTAACAGCTTGTATTAGCATAGTACATTTGTTGTGATTAATGAACCAATATAGACACATGATTATCAACTAAAGTCCATTCTTTATTCAGATTTCTAGAGTTTTCACCTAATTAACTTTTTCCGTTCCAGGACCCCATGCAGGATATCACATTACATTTCATCACTACGGCTCCCCTTGCTCTGACGACTCCTCAGACTCTCCTTGTTTTTGATGACATTGATGGTTTTGAAGAACATTGGTCAGGTATTTTGCAGAATGTTCCTCAGTTGAATTTGTCTGACATTTTTCTCATGACTCGACTGGGGTTATGGGTTTGGGGATAAAGACCACAGAAGCGGTATTTTCATCACATCATATCAAAGGTATATACTGTCAACCTGATGTGTGACTGTTAGGTTCGTTTTAGTCACCTGGCTGAGGTAGTGTTTGTAAGGTTTCTCCACCATTGAGTTACTCTTTTCTCTATTTTCATACTGTACTTATTGGAAGGAAATCGTTAACTGCAGCCCACACTTAAGGAGTGGGGAGTTAAGTTCCCCCTCCCAGCAGGCAGGGTACGCATATAAATTATTTGAAATTGTTCACACGGGAGATTTCTCTTTTCTCCTCCATTTATTTGTTTATTCAATCATTCATGTATATATATCAATATGGATTCATACTTATTTTATACTTTGGGTTATAATCCAATACTTCTTTATTAACTTTGCTGCTTAAGTTTTTCTAGCTTTGGCCACTGGCAGCTCTTTCAGTTGACTCCCGTGTCCCTTTGATGTACCCCCATCATTGTGTGTGTGTGTGTGTGTATGTGTTAAGGATCATCTTGTAGATATCCTGCCCCAGTCCTACTAGAATCGGTCATTTCTCCTAGGATCCCCAGTTCCTTGTATTAGAGAATGGTATTAGAAACCAAGATCTAGGTCCTAGGTACTAATGGATTTTAACGTAACAGACAGCACGGTTTCAGATTCAAATAACCTTTAAGGAACTACAACTTGTCAAGTTTGGGAGTAACAGGAAAGAAGAATAGCCACATAATCTTCAAAAGGCTATTAAAATACTCCTCCCTACAAACACATATTGATGTATCTGCATGAAGCCAGATTTAACAGACTGAGTGCAGAAGCAGATATGAGAGTCCAGTTGTCACCGTGAAGCCAGACGTTAAAGAGATGTGAAGAGTGTAAAACAAAGGTAATGGCAAATTATTTTTCTTTTGGAAAATATAGTTATTTATTTTTGTGGTAGTTATGTTAACGTGTAATAGTTTATTATGATTATTTTAAAGGAGCTAATAAATATGTTACATTTTTCTTGGTTTAAATTTCTAAGATGGTAAATCCCAATACATACAGTCACATAAACAAAAGTTCTTTGAGTTTCTTAATAATTTTTAAAAGTGTAAATGGGCTCTGAGACAAAAAGGTTTGAAAGCTGCTGGCCTAGCCACAGCAGATAATTGTCATCTCTCTCTAACCTCTTTCACCTTCCCTGCACCCTTGCCTACCTCTGATCACGCTGGTGCTTAAACCCAGAACACCATTCCTCTCCTGGTCTCCAGGCCAACTCCCTCTCACCTCCCAAGACACAGCTTGAATATCTTATGCAAAGCATTCCCCGAGTCCCCAAGCAGATTTAAGTCTGCCCTCTCCTATATTCCCACGCTCCTTGGTACAAATTTCTATTTCAATGTGTGTCTTGTACTGATTGTAATTTTGTGTACCCGCTTCTCTTTTGAACAAGGGCAGGGGCTCATGTGATTCATCATTATACACTGATGCAGAATGTAATGCCAGGCACATATTTGGAGCTCAGATATGTTTGCTGAAGGAATAAATGAACAGCTGACCCAGTGACACCCATCTCTTCTGGTGACTGAGCAGGCCCCCCTGCTGGCTTTACATCTGAATGAAATATATCTTTCTCCATTTTTCTAGGGCAAAGGCCAAGTGTTTACATCTTGCAAATTTCATTTAATTCAGCGAATAGTTTTCAAATGTCTGGTGTATTCCAGGCACTGTGTTAGGAATTAGAGGTAAGAGGTGTGGAGATGATGTCTAGCAGGAAATAACTGGTCATTTTGATGTTTGTCCCTGATATGTCTTCCCTAGTTAAGGGCATCCAGGACCAGTTGACATAGAACAGTCAGCTGCATAAATAGGCCAAGGAGCAAGCAATTACCCAGTGAATTCAAAAACTGTAGGTAGCTACCCTAAGGAGGGAAGTGTAGAAAAGATTTTATACCAGCTGGTGGTCAGATTTATCCAGATTCAACAACCATGTGCTATGATTCCTCTTGAATAATGATACACAAACATGACCAAGTCCTTGTTCTCTCAATATTTTAGCATTTTCTTTTTGGCAAATATGGGGTAAAAGGAGGTAGAAAGAAGAAAAGAGAGAGATGATGCAAGAAAATTAGAGAATTCAACTTACGGTGCCCTTAGCCAGTAACACGAGGGAAATGCTAGCATGTTGCATTTGCAATGGAACAGCGTTTTCAGATATTTCAAGCTAGAGCTGCAGCATCTTCCTTTTTGCCACTCACTGGGTATTAGAAATTTTTTTGGCCCAAATTACCTACACGTGTGTTGTCTGATACAGTAGACACTACCCACATGTGGCTATCGACGAGCTGAAACGTGGCTAGTGGGACATGTTGAAAAATAATATTTTGAATATATGGGATTTAATAAAATATATTATTAAAATTAATATCACCCATTACTTCTTACTTTTCTTTTAAACATGGCTAATGGAAAATTTTAAAACCCACAAGTGGCTCATATCATATTCCTAGTGGACACTGCAGTACACTGCAGCCTCACTTCATCATCTGATGTTCAGGTTAGCAGAGGCCCTGGTTCGAGTCATTTCTCTGCCCCATAATGACTGTTCACTTGGCTAGAAACCCCTCCATTTAACTCCAAGCCAAGGTCTCTGCCTGCCTTTGCAAAGTGAGGTAATTAACATAAGATCACTCAGAGCAGACTCTTGCCCTCTCCTGATAATATCACGTGGAACTCCCCACCTGAAAGATAATCTCCCAGCAAATCTCAGCCTGGCCATCGGGCAAGATCTGAGGACAAAAGAGGGGTTGTTGATGGAGTGTCCCAATCCCCAGAGGAAGGTCAATTCCGAATTCATCCTTTCTCCTCGTTGCACCCTCCTGCCCCTGAGGAGACCTTCATTTCCCTTGGAATCTCCCCCCGGAAGACCCCCACCTCTGAGCCTGTCCAGCTTACTGCTCTGCAGTAAGAGTTGTCAGCAGCAGCCCTGGAATCGCGGCAGGCATGGAGCAGCCTCCCTGGAGAAACTGCCTCTGAGCCGTTCCCCTGGCCGGGCTGGATCCCAGACGCGAGCCTGACATCCCACAAAGGCTGGTTCGAGACCAGTTCCGTGTTCTGTGTTTGTATTCATCAAAGGTAATCTTCCTCCACAAAGGAAGACGGGACGTGGTAAGATTTACTTGGTGTTGCCGATTTTAAAAGGCATCCCCGTGTTTCTAGTCACTCAGGTCCAAAAGGTCTTTAATCTCTCTCTCTTCTTCCCTTGTCTGATGAGTGATCAAGTCCTGTGACTTCCACCACGAAATCCTTCCCCCGATTAGTACCCTTTCTGCCCTTTCCCATCCCCCTACACCAGGCCATTACTTTGCCCAGAGTGACCACAATAACTGCCCCCAGATTAAATGCTGCTACTGATCTCATGCTTCTACACCTCATACCAATCTGGCAACCGGGCATCTTTATCCCCACTGAGTGATAAGAAACAGGTTTGAGGGGGAAAACGTGTGGCTGGAAGTGGCAGAATGACAGAGCAAGCATATCTGAATCCAAAGTGCTCTTGTGCTCTTTCTACACTGGTTTCCCCATCACCATGGAATGAGAAAGAGAGAACCGAGGTCATATCTGTCTAAGTTGCGTCTGTTTCTCCATTGGTCAATGTCTGAATGAAAAGTGAAAAGTTCAATCCATCACCCTAGGTCTTCCGAACATCTGACTGTTGGGGGTTGTAGGGACCCAGCTGGCTGACACGTTTGGAGTCCTGACTTGTTGGGATCTATACTTTAGGTCTCTGTTTTGTATTGCTGACTGTATTTTGTTTTGTATCTATTTGTCTCATATAGATTGTTAAATAAACTGTCGAATATTTTCCTAAATAAATATACTAAAAATACTTAATAATATGCCATGTCTCCTTACTAACCTTTAAACTTTATGAGAATGGAAGCTGTGTCTATCTTTATGGCATCCCATAGCAGTGTCTCTTTCTCGTAGATGCTCAGGAGATGTTCGTTGAATTGAAAAATTTCTAATGCCTGGTAGATGAGGTCCCATCTGCTAAGGAAGCATCTGAGGTCCTTCCCAGCCCACAAGGCCATAATTTAATTTCACAGCCTTGGGTCAGCAATTCCCCAACCCCTCTTCCCCTGCCTGCAGTGTTCTAGCCACAATAGAGGTCCCCCCAACACTGTGTTCTGCTCTTTCTGGATTGTCCTCCCCTCTATTCCTGGCATTCCCCTCATCTTCCAAGGTCCCAATTAGATATCACCTCCACCGTGATGTCATTGCTAACCCTCCTTTTTCACTTTGCCTCTGTGGAACTCTGCACACACCCTTGTGAAAAGTCCAATTATATCATACGGATTTATTTACAAACCTTTTCTCACCAGCTAGAATTATGCTCTGTGGGAAAGGATTAATTATTTCCAGAACCTAGTGAGGCAGGAAAATATCTGACTCTAAAATATTATTTTATTCTATTGCAGCAGAATTAAATAAAGGCAAATGAGTAAGGATTCAGGACATGGGGGGGAAATGTCTTGATTGAAAACATAATGAAGAAAAGCTTTTTCTCATATTAAAAAGGGATCCCTGAGGGAGATGCGAGAGGGAGGAGATACAGGCATGTATGTATGTGTATAGCTGATTCACTTTGTTATACAGCAGAAACTAACACACCCTTGTAAAGCAATTATACTCCAATAAAGATGTTAAAAAAAAAAAAAAGGGATCCCTGGCTTGATTAGGAGAAGGAAAAGGGTGGGATACCACATAGGTTTCCTAGTAATGTTATCAGAAGACCCAACAGAAACCACTGCAAGGTGGGTCAGGACCCTGACAGCTATGAAAAAGGTAAATGGCATTGACCATGGTGATGGGCGCCTTGGGATGACAGCCAACACCAGATGGGCCCCTTTCTCTTAATCTTTGGCTACACTGACCCTGCCCAAGACACAAGACTATAATATGGCCAAGGAGAGGGAAACCCAACCTAGAGGAAAAGGGATTGAAGCTAGACTAGGTTGCCATATGGAAAATAAGACAGATATTCTTCTTATAAAGCTGAGTTTTCAAATTAAAATTCATACTCACTATTCTAGCCTAGTGACTGGCACAGAGATAGCTCTGAAAAAGTTTGCCTAAAACGTTGAGTGGATGAATGAATAAATTTATTTAAATTTGCCATGCAATTGCTAAACTTTTATGGTAGGTCTAATGGGTATTTAATTGTTGGAGTTTTGGGGAATAATAAATAACATCATTGGTTCTGTTTCCCAAGTTTGTGACTAACCAGCAAATATTACAAAGGAATCCGCCAAACGGAGATTTTTTTTTTTAAATCAGCTTTATTGGTAAATCTAATTAAAGGATGAAGTTTAGATCTGCAGCCACATTCAAGATCCATAACACAATCGCCTTAAATGGAACTGTTCCCCCAACTGCATTTCTGTCCCAGGAACCTTCCACATGGATGAACCAGGAACACCTAATGCTGAGTCCAGGCCACGGAGAGACACCAAAGACTCACAGACTCAGCAGGGCTGGGCCATGCATGCTCAGCTCCTTTCCCCAAACCACCATTCAGATACTTTATGCAACTCCTTCAGGGAGAAGGAAGTTAGAGGGGAGGAGAGAGGCCAGACATGTTTCTCCAGTGGAATTCTCCTCACAGAAACATGAGACAAAGGGAGCAAAGTTTCCTCTCTAAAATCAATAAATTGTTTGTTATTGGCATGATGTATGATTTGTGATCAATCAACTCCACTTGGCCTCCCAAGTGCCTTAATTCTCTTCCAATCATATTAGATTGGTCCTCCACCCAGGCCTATCTGTTCAAGGCAGAATAAGGTAGACCAGATGCCTTAGGTGTCTTTACATCCTTTTTCCTACTTCAGAGTAGGAGCAAATTTCCTTAGACTAATTAGTTCAGCCTCCTGTTTTCTGCTTTCTCACCCAGATTATAGCAGATGGTTGGAGGAAGCAGTTTGTGTATCACAGGAAATTAAAAGAGCATTTTGCTTCTTTTCAACTCTCGTGTCTTCTGGGTCCCCAATACACACAGATATAACCATTCTTAGGATTTGTCCAAATTCTAGTTTAGGGCTAGGATTAAGAGAAAATACCTGGCCAGCCACGAGAGAGTGTGATTTCTGGCCAAATCTCCTCATAAATATGTGTTATATGTGTGTGTGTATACATATTATGTACATACATATGCATATGTAAATACAGGTATTTATACATATATATGCATGTATGTATACATATATATGTGAATAATTTAAATCATGAGTATGAATGTATATAAATGATTTTTACAGCTACACTGGTGGCTAAAACTGGGGTATGTAGGAAACAGTGTATAGAATTGCCTGTTCATTCTCTTTCAGGAGGCTGGGTAATCTGAACAAGTTCCACATTGGTTGTAGATGCCCAAATATATGTAAGATATTTAGAGAAATTTGTGATGAGGTGAGCAGATAAAAAAGCCACCTTGACATCCCTTTCTTCAAGGGACAAGAAGACCCAGCTCTAAAGTCTCTGCTTTTTAGATCATCTGTATATTCTAAAATCATAAGACTATCATTCCACCATCTATTTGCCTTGCCTCAGTTGACTCCCATTACCTAGGAATATATTGTCTGGACATTTCACTTTTTATCTACAGAAGGGGAACAAAATGAGCCTAGATTTCTTCCTAAATGGCTTAGGATTAGACTTAACTATGAGTCAAAGAAACACAAAACAACAGTAACTTAAAAAAAGAAAGTTTATTTTTCTCTCATATATACGTTAGAACATAGATAGTTCAGGGTTAGAATGGCAGTGTGTCTCTCAGAAGTCCTCAGGAATCCAGGTTCTTTCTACCTTGTTGTGTCACCATGTGTGGCCTCCATTCACAAATTCATCTCACAACCTCAAGACAGTTGCTCCAGTTCCAGCCATTATATCTGCATTCCAGGCAGGAAGAAGACAGTGACACAGAAGAAGAGGGGAAGGGCACATACCAGTTGTCTTTTAAGAAAGTTACCTCAAAGATGCCATATGACACTTCTGCTTATCTCACTGGTCAAGACTTAACCAAATGAACACACTTAACTGAACTGGATTTTGAGAAATGTAGGCTTTATTCCAAGTTACCTTGTACCAGCTAGAAATGGAAGGTATTGCTTTAGGAGAGACTAGATTAAGGGAAATGACTAGCAGCCTCAGCCACACCTTGAAATGGGATATCTTTGATCTGTGTTAGTAAATCACTGGCAACAAGCTCCTGTCACCAACAGCTTCACCATCAACCTCATTCAATGCCTCAAATTCCACCATTAGTCACCCCTCCACTCCAACCAGAATGGCCTCTATGCATCTGTACTTGAACACACCTTGCATCCTTTCCTCTGTATTAGTACCCACTCTGGTCCTTTTGTTTAGAATGTCCTCCCTCTTTCTTGCTACCTTTCTAAATTCTATCCATCTTTGAAGGCTCAGTGCAAGCCCCACCTTCTTGGTAAAGCCTCTTCTCTCCTTACCTTTTCCCAATAACTTCTCTCTTTTCAGAATGCCCAAAGCACACATTACCTATGCCAGTAACCTGACACCTGGAATATATAGGCATATATGTTGAGTTTGTTTGCACATCTTTTACTTTCAACTAGATTGTAGGCTCCTTGTAGGAGGAAAGGTATCATAACTTCTCTGTACCTCTCACCATCCCTGGCATGCATGTGCTTCTAAACTTCTGAGTATCTTGACACTTAGAAGTCAGGGCTGGGGGAACAACAGAAAACTGAAATCTGGGAGAAATAAATTAGAAAATGCACTCCGACCCTAACTAGCTCTACAACCTTGGACTTAATTTCTCTGAGCTACAGGTTTCTCATCTATAAAAGGAAGGAAGTAACACCAGCCCAGGCTAATCCAGAGGGTTGTGGTAAGGACCTCACACACACACACCCTTTGTACAAGGCAAAACACCACACAAATTGTAGGTAAGTAGCTTTGTCAGGGCTTTTTGACTGCAAGCAACTGAAACCAACTCAGGCTAACCTGGGCAAAAAGGGTCTTTATTGGAAGAGCAGGAAAGATTGTTCACAGAATCATAAGGTATCTGGAGCTCAGTCTTGGCAACTGTTGGGGAGCAGGGCAACTCTGGGAACCAGACAACAGGACCTGTTTGGCCATGTCATCAGGAGCACCTTCAGAAATGAACTAACTCCAAACAAGTTTCCAACTCTGTGCCACTCTCTCAGATGTCAATCCTGGGAGGAAACTGTTGGCTTAGCTTTGATTATATGTCCCTGCTTCTTGGTTACAGCAACCCAAGTCACCCTGATGGAGAAAGGTCAAAGTCCTGAAGGAAATCAGTGATGTTATCAGCAGAGTGAATGGAGGCTGGATAGCCAAAAAGCAGCAAATGTCCACCATCAGCTTAATAACAGTGTTGATTGAGTGACAGTGGTCCATTCCTTTGACTCTGAAGACATTTTGCATTAAAGATACCATAAGCAACTTCTTTAGGCCTTATCAGTGAACACCTTGGAGGGCATTAGTTCATCAGATTCTTTCCACGCACGGTAGTTAGAATAAGACCTTACAGAAAGGAGATGCAGAACTACATACTTGATGGGGGGAAGGCGCTAGGAGAGATGAAAAAAGACTCAGCTCTATCATCACTGGCTCACAGAAGCCTTCTCTGACCTTCCTGACTAGGTCACACCTCCCTGCATTCTTGTAGCTCTTAGTGTTCTTGGTAGCTCCTGATACTATGCAAGTTAAATTTATTAGCATTTTTGATTATTGATTCTTTCCTCCACTAAGCTGTAAGCTCCACGAGGGCAGGGCCAATGTCTCTTTCTGCTCACCTCTATTTCTATGACCCATCCCAGAGCCTGGCACATTCTAGATGCTCAGTAAATACTTATTGAAGGAATTAAATACATGAATAAATAAGGTGCTAAAAAGGCCAGAGTGATCAGCTGCACAACTATCTAGGGAGGGTCATTCCCACCACAAATCAGGGGCAGGTTCCATCTTTCCCGTCCTAGGCACACGGGGTGATGGGGGGGGGAGATTAAAAATAGTGACAGATTAGCTAATGCACCATCCATTAGGGGCTGGGCCACCCTAGTTTTTTTTTTTTTCCAGAATCCACCCTTGGAGGGGAGAAGGCCCATCAGGCAGTGGCAGAGGTAATCCACAGCTTCTGAGAGAGGAAATAAGATATTCTCACTCTGATCCTACATTCACTGTCTGATAACATCACCCTGATTTCCTTCCGGGCCATTTCCCAAGCAGAAGCACTGCTCCCCTGAATGCCATGATCCCCAAGTGGTCCATCTGCAGGTGCCTCCTGAGACAAGATATTAAGAAGCCCTCCTGTTTGTACAGCACTGTGGTCTACAAAGAGCTTTCGTAATTACTTCCTTTGATGCTCACCGTGACCAACCTGTAAGACAGGCAAGTGTCACTGGCGCTATTTTACAGATTAAGAAATGCAGGCTCAGAGCCCCGCTCAAGGTTATTTAGGGAACTTCAAATATGGCATAAACTTCAAGGTTAGGGAATCGCCCATTGTCCACATCATCCACGTGTAGAGGGACTGTATTTTTAGCATAAATGTCTCAAGGCCTTTTTCTTGAGCCCTAAAGATAGCTCTCCCCTTTTTGTCATTGAACAGAATGTTGCAACATGGAAAACAAAGGGATGCAGGAAAACAAGGTATTAACTTGGTTTTTATTCTAGTGAAATCATGTCAGTTTGCAGGTCAACTTGGATTGACTGAATATATTTGGATTTGTATGTGAGGAGATGGGAGAGGGGAGAGAAGGAGAGAAGTACTTTGATTTTACTGGAGGTTCAGTTAAAAATTTATTTTGTCTTTGAGTTTGGAATTGACAAATTCATTCCACTTTCTTCCCATTTTCACTCATGCTAGGTCAACTCAGAACTCTCTTATTCACCTGTGGCTCTGGGCTCTCGCTCTCATCTCAGCCCTAATGTCTAAGGAAGGCCCCAGGTGACAGATGGCTGGAGAAATCACCTATGACCTGACTGCTTCTCCTTGGGGGTCAGAGTTCTTAATGTGTCTTTGGAATTGGAATTTTATCCTCACGCTTCGAAAAAACAAAACAAAACAAAACAACAAACCACTCCCCGACAACCGTAAGTCAGGCTATAGAAGACCCACACTGAGATTTTTGTGTGTGTGTGTGGTACGTGGGCCTCTCACTGTTGTGGCCTCTGCCATTGTGGCGCACAGGCTCCGGTCGCACAGGTTCAGCGGCCATGGCTCACGGGCCCAGCTGCTCCGTGGCATGTGGGATCCTCCCAGACTGGGGCACGAACCCGTGTCCCCTGAATTGGCAGGCGGACTCCCAACCACCGCGCCACCAGGGAAGCCCCCACACTGAGAGTTAAAGGAGCTCCGGTGAGGCTTGACTAGGAGCCTTCCTCTCAAGTGAAACTGGATGTGTTCTTCTTCTTCCTCAAATGTGGTCTGAGACTCCCAGAAGCCTTTCATCAGTGACCAAACCCCGAGTGCAGAGTCTGGTCCCTGGCACAGCAGCTAACACGTGGGGCACTCACCACGGGCCCAGTGCAAGGCTAAGTGCTTTGCGTGTGTTTTCTCACTCGTCCTCAACGCCCCTCTGAGGTAGCTAGTGACAAGGACCCCGCCTGTCCTTTGGATGAGCAGCCAGAGGCTCAGCAAGGGGAAGTAACTTGCCCAAAGCCACACAGTTAGTAAGGGGACGAGCTGGATTTGGATCTAGACACACCCACTTTCAGCTGGAAGGGGAGAGAAAAGAAGAACGGAAACAACCATTCCCCAGTGAAATCCTGGATGGAAGAAAGGTGCCCTTCTCACACGAACTCCCTCCCAGGCCTTTCATGTGAGCACAAATAGAAGTTTCTCTTGTGTTGGAGCTATTATAAAATTGGGAGGAGTGATCACAGCAGGTAGCATCAGCCCGGTTCCTCCACACAGATACTGAACCCAGCCCTGCAGACTTCCTTGAGAAGTCTGCCAAGTCTAGGCTGATGCTAAAGGAGAAGTAGTTGTCAGGTAGGCACATACGAGGGGTGAAGGTCTCATCCCTAAGCTCTGTCTGGAAAGCTGGAGATGAAACCAGGGCTGGCCTAGTGGAGGTCAGTCTGAGATAGAGGCGTCCTAAGTGGGTTCCACCTGCCCACATCTCTCTCCTTCCAGGCCCTCGTGGGAAGCAGAGCCAGCTTCTACCATGGGGTGGATGAGCCAGGGACAGGGGTGGAAGGGCTGAACAACTGCAGGCGGCTGACCGAACATGCTGGCGCCTCCCCTCTGAGTGTGTCTTCTGGTCTTCCAGCCACACTGTTTCCTGACTCCTTTTCTCCATGAGCATAATCTTTGCCTATCCATACATCGCACTGAAACTTGTTGAGAATGTTGGGAGAATCTATCAGGGGAGCCACACTGTCTGTTGCTCTGACCCTGTCCCTGGCAAGGCACCTGCCTTCAGTCCTGTGTGGAGAATCTTTCTCGTGCCCCGTGGCTCTGCTCTGATTTGCAAGTAAATGCTCCCACAATGCGAACCACAGCTGCTCTGCCTCGAGTGAACTTGCTGGTGAGGGTGGAGTGTTGCCAGTGCCTCCTTCTGGAGGGGTGTCTGTAAAGAGTGAGGTCTCTGAGTCCATCTTGGCAGGAGGGTAAAAGCCGCTTTCTCCTTCTGTTTTGCTGTCGTCACTTAGTCACGCTTTCCCTTCATGCGAAGCTTCCCCCGCTGTTGACAAAACATCCTGGTCCCCCAACCCCCAGCCAATCACCCCTGCCCCTGAATAAACACCAGCTCATTTGTAAGAGGTTTTTAATTTCACCTTGGTATGCCATTAAGGAGTGGAATAAGGATCTCTATTCATTTTCCCTCACAAAATATCTGCTACTTTTCTCCAACTGATCCTCTCACCATGGAAGCCTGCGGAGCCATATAGCATCTGCATGATTTTCACTCAACAGACTGGTTTGGGTTTCTGGGTGGTTTGCATAAATTATAAAAAAGAGCACAAAAATCATACAACATCAACTCTACCATAAGGGGGCGTGTTCCCTCTGGCCGTGCAGAGAGTGATGGAGACAAGTAGCTGTGTCCGAAGCTCTGATGACTGGTGACATCTCTAGGAGTGAGGCCAAACCTGTCCCAGCCTCTCTTGGAGGAGTCCTCCGTCTTCCCCATCAACTCATTCTGGTTTCTCAGGAAGCCTCCTATCACAGAAGTAGCCCATCCTAGCACCACAATTGGAGGACAGGGTGTGGAACTGTCCCTGTGTACAATGGCAACTGGGTCTTCTGCGCTCAGCGGCCCGGAAAGTGAGCCGGAAGGAGGAGCCCTGTCTTTCCAACTGGACCCCCTCCGCCTCTGCGAACTCCAAGAGGTTGTTAGCAAACAGAGCATCTGGAAAAGGAGTCAGCAAACTTCTTATGAAAAGAGCCAGACAGGACAGATAGGAACTATTTCAGGCTTTCTGGTCCACATACAGTCTGTTGCATATTCTTCTCCTCTTTGCTTTTTACAACCCTTTAAAAATGTAAAAACTCTTCTTAGGAGGCAGGCCATAAAACACAGGCCTGCGGGCTGTGGTTTGCCAGCCCCTGGCCTAGAACATGATGATGCCCTGTCCAACCCATCCGTCACAGCCTCCTTCCCATCGAAGGCCTCTGGCATCCCCCCAAGCTGCCCTGAGCTGGTATCTGCAGCGCAGGCTTTGCAGAAGGGACCGTGGCAGGCAGAGTTGCCCTCAGGTTCCTGCTCTGCAGCCCCAGGTATCCTCCTTTGCCAAGTGGCTGGTCTGGTTGTATTTTAAGCAAATATCAGATATTAGTCTCAGCCCTGCTCACGTGTCCTGGGGTTGAATGAAGCCTCAGCGTCCCCAGTGAGGTAGGTACATACTATCAGCCTCGTCTCACACTTGCAGATGGTGAAGTTCAAGAGCAGAAGTGACTTTCCCAGCACTGCCCATCAGCCACATGTCTGAATTTCAAAGAAAGCCGAAGAATCTAGGCTTTACATTTTCTAAGGACATGATCAGGGACTGTTCTGTCCCACCCAAGCCCAGTGATTCCACCTCAAACAGCGCAAGTCCAGAATCCACCAGTGAATACTGTCAACCACACAGAGTTGCTCTCCAGACCTCAGTGACACTCTCTGAAAACAGAATGAACTCAAGCACTCAAAGCTACGGGGCCTCGGTGGAGCAGCGCTCTCTGCCCTGCCTACAAGTCTCTTCAAACTCAAAATAAAGTTTATAAAAGTAAATTATCTCATTTTATAACTTAAGTGCATCAAGCATTTCCTTAAATATAGTTCACACTGAAAATAAAGTTACTTTTTGCTGTACAGTTGGTGTCTGTTATAATTAGGAATAAACTTTGATGATAAAGTATGAAAGGTTACACACTCACGCACACATCTATCTACCTGTCTGTCTGTCTGGCTGTGGGTGTGTGGATGGATAGACATATGCACCTCTTGAAAAGAGCTTCCCCAAAAATGGCGGGAAGTTGTTAGGGGTCTCTAGGTATCTAGTTTGCATGAAAATGCCTATATTTAAAATCCCTGTCCTTAACGATAAACACATCTTCATACCTAACACTAAGACTCTTATTAGAAACATTAAACTATGCAATCCGTAATGTATTCAGTCTTTGGAAATGCCGAGCTACACCATATCATTATACAACAGCATCCCGGACAAAACTCCCTCCCCAACCCACCTCTTCCCTGCCTCCCCATCCTAAAGCCAGCTGACCCCTCATGTAACGCGGTTGTTCCAGAATGGGAGCCTAGCCGGAGAACTCGAGGGGTGAACTCAAGAGGTGAAGTAAGAATTCTGCATGGAATACAGGTGGTCAATGGGGTTTCCCACTCTGGACTGCAGGGGCCCGGCTTCTGAGGTTGCTAGGAAGCAGTCACCCAGGTTACTGAGAGAGGTGTCATCACTGTCCAGGTCGTGGAAAAGGGGCTCAGCACCTGAAATGGAGAGGAAACACTGGCATGAGGGTCTGGAAGGAGGGACGCATTCAGTGCTGGGAAATGCAGCGGAATTCAGCCAGCGTGGTCTGAGCACGTCCCCCAGGGGGCGCTTTCTACTGGGTGCTGGGGAGGGGGTGGGGGAGGGTAGAGCTACACAGAAGAGTAGGAGCGGGCATAATCCCTGTCCACAAAAGATCTCCTTAGGGGGGCTCACGTCTACAACCGAAAATAATATGAACTAGGATATAACAAAGTGCTAAACTGAGTGCAGCATAAGCAAATGTCAGAATGTCTAGACAGTGAGGGTGGGAAGTGGGCAAGACACAGCACCACAGGCTGGAGAGACAGGGGCAAGGGCTTCTGGAGGACTTTGGCCACAAAACTGGTTCTTGAAGGAGGGATGGTAAGAAAACAAACATCAGCTCTGAGAGTGATGCACACGAAATCTCCGGTGATAACACCTGTCCTTTCAGATAGCACAAGTATACTGAGTGCCGGCTGTTTCCCCAGATTTGTACTGCAAAGGACAGGGAGGTTAGGTGCCCAGACTCAACTGATTTACATCTTTGACCAAAAAAAAAAAAAAAACAAAAAAACAGGAGGGCAAACTGAGCAACAGCTGGGGGACCACTGTGACCGGAACCTTGAGGATGTACATTTCACCTCTACTTCAAGTAAACGGGAAAGATGAAAACTGCAGTTTATAAAAATGGTCATGTGGCTTTACTTATTCATTTTACTGAAGGATTCATCACAGGAGTCCTTTATGTAACAAGACCCCCAGGACTCTGAAAATGTAAGAATTTGCAAAAAAACCCAAAAAGTCATTTGCCCTGATTTTGCATAGTGGTGAAGACAGGTACAGACCTTACCTGAGTCTTCTAAGGGAGCAAAGAGAATGGCGGTCACTGGAGCATGCATATACATATATCTATGTGTGTATGAATGAATGAGGTTGGTCAATGACGTTCCTGCACATGGCTGGATCTTGATAAGTGTTTGCTGAATGCATCACATGGGAAGATAGGGCTGATTTTAACATTATAGATAATTTTTTTTAATGAAGGCAAAAAAGAAGTTGATAATCTGTGCACTGAGGCATATATCTCTGATACTAATGTTTTGAAGGCTTGCGGAATAAAACATTATTTTTAGCTATCAGGGTTAACAATTGCAGATTTCACAGTACAGATGAATGTATTACATAGGCCACTTACCTTCTCTGTATAAAAATGCAGTGGCCTATGTTTGGCACTGAGATTGAACTTCAGCCTTCCACTCCAGAGCTTGCCCATCCCATCAGGGTGCCCAGGCCCCAGCTTCTGTACATCAGCTTAAGCAGCAAACTGGGAAAATGGGGGAGTCTCAGCTGTCCCCATTCCCTGTGTTTAAAGCAGCTCTGTTTTGGCTGGGGTGAGACCGGGAGGAGATATTTTTCACTTCACAAGTCAGTTTATGTTTCAGGAATTACATTAGTACACCTACTAGTATCTATAATAGGAGAGTCCAATTCAAACATCTGTTTTCTGTGCTTTTCAATATATTTTTTTCTTACGTGAGAGTTCGCATAATTAAGGCCTCTGCCTATATCACTGCTGATAATGCTTATGAACATGTAAGTGTGGTACCTGGCATGAAATGAAAGACTTGGGAAGTTCAATCCCAACCAACAGGTCTACAATGAAAACCCAACCTCCTACTCAAACTAACAAATAAGAAGCTTCGGGAAAAAAAAAGAAGCTTTGAAAAGGAGAATAAATGGAAGCGTGACTAATGTGTACGTGTGCTGGTCTTTCTTCTGGAGCCATCAGTTGGGTGATTCTAGCAGTATTTTGTGGGACACTCCTTCTGCTTTGGAACTTTAATGAGCATCTAGGAACTGTGTAGAGGTGTCTGGGAGGGGATGAAAAACTCACGCAAGCAAGTTGTGTGAGGTCCCTGCATGGCTTGAGTCCCTCTTACCATAGGGGTGCATGTGGTCTCCAGGCATCTGGGGTGGGGTGAGACCCTGTCGGAAGGGATCTGAGCTGTAGACGCTCTGCTCGATGGCCAGGAGCTGCTGTGGGGTGGGCAGAGCAGTGTAGGGGTTCATGATCCCTTCCATCCCAGCGCTCCCGCCACCATTTGTCTGAGCTGTGGGACAAAGAAGAAGACAGATGATTCTCCACGTGCAGCCCCGCATCACACGCTGGGAGGGAGGGAGGGCCACAGAACAAGCTCTGAACTTCACATGCCCCACTGGCTTGTGACCACACAAGTTGTGTGACCATGGCTACATCATTTTACTTCCTGGATCTTGGTTTCCTCATTTATAGAACGGAAGGGTTGAGGTGACATCAATGGCTCCCCGTCTGTGCCCTACCAAGGGCCGTCAGGGATTGCCTTGAAGGACAGGCATGGCGGGTGTTGTACTTGGAGAGCTTCCTTGAACTCCATCACTAAAACAAAGGCGTTTGATGCTACACACAGGCTTGGCAGCCAATGGAGTGGATGCATCTAAAGAGCCTTCCAGCATTACCCCACTAGGAGTCCGTCCGTCAAGTGGGGTTCACGACACCGGCCCAGCGGACCTCGTGTAGCCGATACAAAGACTCCATGAGATCGTGTGTATGTGCTTTGGAATGACAACGCGCTACACTCGTGTACAGAATTTTATCAGAAAAGGAGGACTCTGTTCCTGCCTCCACATCCTGCTGTGGTTCTCTGAACACAGTGCCATTAACTCTCAGGGACTCGATCTGCCACCTTCTTAAGTCTACCCTAGGAGCTGCCCATAGAATTCTTCAAAGTTCCAAGCACTAGGAGTTTGTGTTCTCATAATGCCTTGATGAGTTCTCCTCCCTTTGAGCGTGTTGACCTATATGGAGTCAACTTACATGGGTCCTCTTAAAGCCCTCTGACACCTGTGACCCTCTCTGAGGTGCACAGTGCCGTGTGATAGGACTAGCAGGCCCCATTCCCCTACCCTAGGGATGTGAGCCTGAGGTGCAAAGAGACAGAAAGACAGGTCCCAGATCTCCAAACAGCATTGGGAGGTGGAACTGGGGCAGATTCAGGTCTTCTGACCAGCTCGCGGCTCCACCCTGCCCCAGGGCCCATGCCCTTGCTTCACTTCTCTCCCAGAGCATCTATCTTGCCATTAAGATACTGTCTGGCCTAGAAGGTCAAAAGCAAAAAGAACCCTTGACTGCAAGAGTCAAATTCTCGTTGGAGCCTAGCCCAGGTATCAAGCACAGGTAAGGTCCGTGCAAGGACAAGGGGCTCTGTTTAGAGGTCAGACAACCAATGTCACATTCCACAGCCTTCCAAGTGTGGTCCAAGGCTGGCAGCAATGAGAGCTTGTTAAACATGCAGACTCTCTGGGCCCACCAAGACCTTAAGAATCAGAACCTACACATTACCAAATACCAGGTGATTTAGGTGCATGTTAAAGGGTGAGAATCCTTGCTCTAGGGTACAAAGAGACCACTCAGGTAACGCTGCTGGACAGCTGAGATGGGGAGAGGGCAGCGCATATCCCTTTAAGAATGACATTGTTCTAATATAGTTATTCTTGCTTTTTTTCTCTTAACTTCCTTGAAGGGTCCCACAACCTGTCCCTCTTCACACCCTCCTCAGTCCCCACACCACCCCTATTAAAAACAACAACAACAAATGGAGGTAAGTGTGAGTTAAGGCAGCGTGGCCGAGCGGAACTCAGAATCAGAGAGACAGGTTCCAGCCCAGTTCCATCTCTCATTGGTCTAGGACCGTGGTTGCCTGGAAGGAGGAGGGCCACGTGGGATGAGAAACTGGGCATGTCTTTGACCCTGTAGGTAGGCCTGACACAGTGCCCTGACACTGCAGCAGGGCCGGGCAAAGGGGCTTTGCATTGGATTGCCACCTCCAATCCGCAGTTCTGGACCTGCAGAACCCTCTCACAGTCCTGATGGTTTGGTCCTCCCTGGAAGGTCCCATCTCCCAAGCAGGTGTGGACTGGGCTTCACGGAGCTCAGAAATGGCACTCCGAGGGCTGGGTGGTTGGAGGCGTCTGGCAGGAGAGGCCTGGCCGGGAGAGGCTTCAGCTTACCGGAGCTCAGCCTCTGGGTGTTCTGTTGATCTTGCTGTTGCTGCTGCTGCCGCCGGGCCAGCTTCTTCATCTGATGAGGGGAGGACCACAGGATTAGAAGTCAGGGGGCCTGCAGCAGGTTCCTGCGGCTAGGCCAGGGGGAAATGGCTCGTGGGTAAAGCAGAGGGACCCCTTCCCCTGCTTTTACTCAGGAAAGGAGCCACACTTCAGGAACAGCGCCTGGAGCCCGCCCGATGCGTGGTGGCTGAGGGCTTTTTACACCGCAGCCGTGGAAAGACAGCTGGCTGGGAAGCAACAGTGTGGCTGGTCTTAGCAGGAAGAGGGATTTCCTCTCAGTGCTTATGTTGTGACAGTTATATGTGAGGGGATGTAGGGTCTTCAGCCCAGCTTAGATGTGCAGCAAGGGCCTGCTGACAGGGTATGATTTGGGATGAGGCTGGTCCCCCTAGTCCCCTATCTGCTGGTCCTTGTGGCAGAGACTCCTACCAGGAGATGCACGCCTCTAGGTAAGGAGCTTGACTCCCAAAGCACCCTGTTAACACACAGACTTCCCAGAAGGAACAATGTAACCCAATGTTTCTCAAACATTGGAACATTAGGGTTCCATGAGACATTAGCATACATTTTGAGTGAGTGAGTGTGTGTGTGTGTGTGTGTAGGGAACACTAGACTTTTTTAAATCTAGTGTTGTTGTTTTTTTTTAAATTCTTTACTGTGAGATTTCTCAGACCTTCAAATATGCTCTCTGCTTATGAATCCACAGGCTATAGGTCCTCTCAAACCTACTGAACCATGAAATCCTCTCACAGAAAGGACCATGGACTATACACCAGCAGCCCTGGTGTGAGGAATTCAGTGAGGGAAATGATATCTTAACCAATCATTTCACCCACTAAAGATCAGGGCTGTAGAGAACTGGGCCACTAACTCATGCATGTACACAGGTAGGAGAATAAATAAGTAAAGGTCTAAAATAAGTAAAAGACCACGGCAGGGGGATGCAGACCTTGGTAGGATCCAGCAGACAATAGGATGGTTCGGGCCTATATCAGGGAAGGGTGGGGCACTGGGAAAGGTGAGTCAGGGCGTCCATTCCATGCGCCATAATGTTGTCTTAGACCTATCATGTGGGTGCTATGTAGGTTTCCCTCTGAAGCTTCAAAGGAACTCTGGTATCTGTGTTAAATGAATGGGAATTAAAGAACCTGCTTTTACCAAAAGACACAGAAAGGCATTTCTTCATGCAGATGGCTGTCCAGATTCACAGTCACAGCCACTAGGAAAATAAAGGCCATCTCACTAAAACAACTGCCCCGTCTCTCCCCCTTCTGCAGGGCTGCTATAGCTGAAATGACTGCTGAGCACAAAATTTCTGAATCAAGAGAACTATTCTATCCAATGAGTTGAGGTTAGAGCACCTGCTGGCAAAAACAACGTCCTACTGTTGTTTCAGGAAACCGGCCCCACAGAGACAGAAGTAAGAAGCAGATTACCTTAGCTCTCTGGTTCTGGAACCACACCTGAACGACACGGACGCTCAGCCCTGTCTCTGCAGCCAGAGTCTCCCTCACCTTGAAAAAATGGAACGTTAGAAATATAGAAACATTGGCGTCTCAGAGTAGAAAGCAGAACGTCCCCTACGTGGTGCACGGGGAGGCCAACCGGCTGCATCTTCCGTAGGAGCTGGCGAGCGTTCATTGTTCAGCGAAATCCCAAACACAAGAACATTGCTCTCCTTCAGGCGGACAGAAGGTCCTTACCCAGGTAAATGAAGAGAAGAATAAGCATTAATTTTGATGTGCATTCCAAGAGGTGTTCCTGGGTTTCTCTTCCTCTGGAAACTAGGCCTTCAGGTGGTTCTTAGATATTAGCAAAATATATTGCTGTGTTTTTAGCTGTATGCCAGGCATATGCATTAACCTACTTAAGGAGAACTGAGGGTGAAAACGACTTTGCAAAAACAAATGGTTCTCTCTTGCTCTCTTCTCCTGTCTACATTCACTGACTTACATTTTTGGTTTTGTCCCGCATAGCTTTAGGTCACTTTGGGTGTTTCATGAATATTCATATTCACTGTGAGCCTTGCCCGAAGGAAGTAAGTCAAGAGCCATCTGGGATCCGACAGAGCAAGAGAGACAGGGCTGATGCGGGGACATGTCCTGGGACTGTGAAGAGACAGGACCGTCAGGGTCCCTATTATGAAGACTCGTGTTTCAACATCTGCCCTCTATACAGGCATTTGGTGAGGGGCTGGCAGAGTGGCTGGAAGGGAAGGGGGAAGAAGCACAGATTTCCCAAGAGTGGTCCTGAGAGACACCGCCCCCTCTTGGTTAGATTCTGAGGAGATGAGATGGGAGGAGCTCCTTGAATAAACACAGAAGCAGAGCAAGCAGGAGGCCTTGGGAAGTGCTCATCTTTATCATGCCACTGGGGGTGAGGCTTAGGAGCAGGATAATTAGAGAAGATTTTACAGGCACATCCTTCTGCAACGCCAACGGAAACAGCAGTATATGCCCAGGGGCCCACGTCCACCTGCTGAAACCCTATCCACCCTTCGGAGGCCCAGCTCAAAACCCACCTGTTCCACAAAGCCTTGCCTGACCCCCCAGACGGAGGCGGCCTTTCTCCTCCGGCAGCTCCTGGCTGCCCCTCTGTTCTGGTCCTCAGAGCGTTCTCCCCAGTGTTCCAGTGTACACATCTCCTCCCCTCTGGTGGCCTAGACGCTGCCCGGGAACAAGCACCGGGCACAGGCCACACAGAGGCTAGGAGTCCAGTACATGTAGAACAAGTAAACCAACGAGGAAGTGGGAACTGGTCCTTGCGCAGGTCTACCTTGGGGCTGTTGCCACTTTCTACCAGCTCTTCTCCCAGAGCTTAGAGGGCGGTGAGGGCAGGGAAAGGAAGTCTTCTGCAGGTGGGAGAACTTTTTTCAAAAGGTAGAAGTGGTGGGAGACTGTATTATCGTTCCTTCCCGCCCCTCCTCCATGGAGGGGTGTACGCCTCCCCCTGTACTCACAGTGGCTTAGCCACATGACTTGCTTTGGCCCATGGAATGTAAGTGGATGTGAAGTTGGTGATATTCAAGGAGAGCCATTCAGTGGGACTGCCCAGTGTGACTTGGCCTCTTGCTTTCTGCCGTCATCATGAGACCCGTGTGCCCCAGGTGGCCACTGCCCTGGACTCTTTAATGAGAGACCGGTGGGGCAGGCCTGAACCTGAGCCCAGCTGGGTCACAGCCAACCCACAGCCCAGGGGCAGGAGATAAATGTTTGCCGGGAGCCGCTAAGATTTTGTTTGTTATTGCAGCAAAAGCCCATTCATACAGAGAGGGAGGCGTGCTAAGGGATGGGATGCTAGGGACGGATGCTAAGAAATTTAAAATGTCTTTCTTCTATGAATTTCAATTCAATTTCCATGTCAAGAAAGCTTTCTTTTCTTATTTTTATTGCATAAAAGACAGTACCCAGCATACGGCAGGGAGTCCATAAATGGTGGGTACTTAATAAGCGGACACAGCTATTTGTGGCAGAGACTACTAATTGTCTCCAATATCCATTCTCTCCTTCCTCCTCTTAGCAATGTTATCCCCAAGTTTTAGCAAGGCACACGGACACCCAGATAGACTCATTTCCCAAGTCCCCTTGCAAGAGGTACAACCTCAGGATTAAACCCTAGCCAACACACATGAGTGAACGTGATGCAAAAAATCCCAGGGTATGTCCCTAAAAGGGCAGCTGCTTGCCCCGACTTTCTCTTTCTCCACCATGGTGGCTGGAAAAAATGGTGACACCTGGAGCAGCCCCTTGGACCCATGGGATGGATAACAGAGCTTCTCGGCCAGTCTTGGATTGCTTATCTCTGGACTGTGATGTAAGAAAGACATACACTCCTATCTCATTAAGTCACTGTATTATTATTATTTTTTTACATAACTGTTCACAGCAGCCCTATCTGTAACAGCCCCGAGCTGGAAACAACTCACATGCCCATCAACAGGTGAATGGTCAAACAGCCCATGGTACATCCATGGAATACTATGCAACAACAAAAATGGATGAACCACAACACGGATGAATGTCAAAATCACCACCTCAAGCAGAACAAACTGGACCGAAAAAGAATACATGCTACAAGCCACTGTATTTTTACTGTGTTGTAACATTTCGATCTATACCCCAACTGGAACCTCTTATTGTTATTCTCCCCATTGCTCTCCATGAAATGAAAGGTATGAGCAAGTAGCCAGTTGGAGTGGGTATGCATACCCCAAAAGCACAGGGAGATTCCACCATGACCCCGGCCACAGCTGCAGTGATCCCTGGAGTCTCCAACGGGGCTCAAGGCCACATGCCCAGACTCTGTCTGAACAGCATCTCCCACCCTGACCCCCAGGCGCACAGTGACACCCCAGAGGAGTCCAGGGTGCACACAGAGAAGAGGAGCCTCGTCCCCTTTCCTCCCTTCTTCCCCCCTCCCCGCAACCATACCTTCCTGCACGGCTTGGAGGATACTTCAAACGAGGCCTTGAATGCTCTCCTCTGTTGGGTTGTCAAGATGGTTCTGGGACGTTTAGGGCGCTTATGGTCCTTGCCATCCTCAGCGGCTCCTTTCCCTGCCCCATGGGCTGACTTGCAAAGACTTTCTTCATCATCACTTTTGCCTGAAAGAAGCAGAAAATAACGTGTTGAGTCCCTTAAGGCCACTTCCTGGAGTTGTCTGTTATTCCATAACAAGACACTTGGGTCCACGTTCCAAGGATGACTTAAGACATGAATGCAACACCCTGTGTGATACTGATCCTAAAGCCCCCAGGAAGGGCTAAGGAAAAACTTCTAAAACGTGGAGACAGGAACCAGGAAGTCCACCATCACAGCTCAGGACTTTCTCTCGGGAGGCTCTCCTAGCTCCACGTTTACTAGTTGTGTGACCTTGGGCAAGTGACTTAACTCTCTATGGCTCAATTTCCTTATCTGCAAAATTGAGATATAGGAGTACCTACTTCATTGCGGTTGTTGTGAGGATTAAATGAGTTTATCAAGAAGGCACTCAGAAGGCTGCTTAGCATATAATAAATGCCCAGTAAGTGTTGGTGGTTAATATTTCTTAAATGTCATTTTTCAACTCTAGACCTGGATAAGTTATATATAACTTCCTAGATACTATGTCTGAAATTCTAGCCACTGCCAGGATGTAGAAAACAATACTGTTTAAAAGGCCACAGAAGACCAACATTAGACTACGTGCAGGTACAGATAACACAGACAGTTAGTCAAAACTGCCTGTCTATAAAATAAATAACTCTCTATTAAAGTAACTGTATTTATCTATATTTACGTGAATTATTTCAACTCTATAAGCAGTGATCAATACAAGCAGTAACTTGAAGGAAATAAAGCCTTCAGTATATACGACATTCTTTCCCAGGCTACCTCTTGTATCCCACAGACTTCACACTCCTAAGAAGATGCTTCTAGGATGTGGGAAATACCCGTGTGAGAGAGACTCCTTACTACTTTCAGCATTAAAAGCCATAGGCAGTTGTGTGCCCACATTACCCTAATGAGACCCTCATTTCTCTCTGGGTCTTTACAGAGCTCAGCTGCCCTCTTTCCTCCAGTAAAAACCATTGTCCCAAGAGCTTCCCCAGCTCCAGTCCCCTGATTCTGATCCCCTTCTGGACACTTCAAGAAATCCAAGATGGGCTTCCCTGGTGGCGCAGTGGTTGAGAGTCCGCCTGCCGATGCAGGGGACACGGGTTCGTGTCCCGGTCTGGGAGGATCCCACATGCCGCGGAGCGGCTGGGCCCGTGAGCCATGGCTGCTGGGCCTGCGCGTCCAGAGCCTGTGCTCTGCAACGGGAGAGGCCACAGCAGTGAGAGGCCCGCATACCGCAAAAAAAAAAAAAAAAACAAAAAACACAAATCCAAGATGAGGCAACCCACCGTGTGCGAGCTACGCATCCTTGTTCTTCATCCCGCCCTCCTCTGGAAAGATGCTCTTTGCATATAATGTTTTAGTTTAGACTTTAGTTGAGTTCTAATTTTTGGCTCTACCAGAGACAAAAAACCTTGTTTTATCTGAAAAAACAATGGCTAAGATTCTTTTCTCTATGAACTTTTAGGCATACAATTTGAACGTGAAGGAAGACGAACCTCTGAGTTCCTTGAGGGCACAAGCCTTGCAATATAATTGAACAGGGTCTGATATAGGCAGACCTAGGTCTCCATCCAGCTCTATCCCTTGTTTTAAGTACAGCCCTGTGCAAGGGACGTCCTGCACTGAGCCTGCACTGGAGACAAGAATACCCACCAGGGGGTGGCATAGGAGTAGTGCTGCTGTGTGCAAAGCAACTAACACAGAGGCACAGAGAGGCTCTTATTAGATGTTGTGGGAAGGATGTCTTTTCCCCTCTGCCTCACTCCCCTTGAGAGTACAGACAAAAAAACCCACAAGATGAATGAAGAGGAGATTAAAGAAGAAGCCTCCTGACAAGGAGTGGCCACTCTGGCATCTTCAATTCTTAGGCTGCTCTTTCCTTGATGGGAGTGGGGGGGATTCAGTAAGCTGATCTCAGTCAGACCTCCGTATTGAAGGGTATTTAGGATCTTTCTAGAAGGAGGTTTTCAGAATGGCAAGGAAAAAATAAGCATGTAAGAACTAAAAGCCTTAGGGAACTAAGAAGACCCCACAAGAGAAGAAAGGTAGAAAAAAGGAGGCCATTGACTATGCAGATTCATCCTTGCTGGGCCCTACCTCATGCTGCTCAGAGAACCCCCCACCCCCACAGCCCAGTCTTTAGTGACGTCAGTAATTCTCTCTGTTGGTGGATTCTTTGGGGTCAAAAGGATGCTCCTCTGGTACTGGTGATGCCTTCAGTAATATTTCTGAGGAAACGTGGCTGACATCCCATGCCAAGGATTGTGTAGATCTCCTGCAAGGCAGGTGATTACAAGGAACTGAGTCTAGAACAAATAAGTGAGAAGTCCAAAGCACAGAATTTACTTTAAAATGCAATTGTGGGCTTCCCTGGTGGCGCAGTGGTTGAGAGTCCACCTGCCGACGCAGGGGATGCGGGTTCGTGCCCCGGTCCGGGAAGATCCCACATGCCGCGGAGCAGCTGGGCCCGTGAGCCATGGCCGCTGAGCCTGCGCGTCCGGAGCCTGTGCTGCGCAACGGGAGAGGCCATAACGGTGAGAGGCCCGCGTACCGCAAAAAAAAAAAAGTGCAATTGTATCATCTTCAGAAACCACTTGTCTTATACCAGTTTTGTCCTTGAAATGGTATTTGCAAACATCTCACGGGGTCAGTCTGATTCTTCTACAGTCACATAGCTTGATGCAAATGTATATTGATGACTAGGATGATGTAACTAATGAAAATGCAAAATCTAAAATACTGTGGATTCCATGGTGATGGCTCATATATGTTGACGACATTCAGGAAAGCAAGATGGCACAGTGTCCACAGCATGGGCTCTGGAGCCGTACTAACTCGGGTTTCAATTCTGGCCTTGCCAGATGTGTGATTTATGATGTGTGTTATGATGTGTGATTCTGAACAAATCCCCAAGACTCAGTTTTCTCATCGGAGAAAGTAACAGTGTTGTTGGAATTACATCAGATGATGCATGGAAGGGGTTCAGCGCTGTCTAGAGTGTGATAGATGTTTATTAAATCATCATCATCATCATCATTTCAAAAGAAGGCATCTTAATCTGAGACCCATGTTTTCTGTTATTAACAGTTGCACGTTGATGGGGGTTGGAGTTAAGGTTTTACACTACAAGCGTTCATTCCTCTCTCTTTGCAGATATGACCCTAGCTCACACTAAGCGTTGGTTTTATAGAAAGTGTGTGTGTGAGTGCTTGTGGGAAAGAAGGGGGGGTGGTAGTCGGGGGGCTGGTTCCAGAAGGAAGATGTGATTGCTGAAGTTTGGTCGGAGCCCTAGAAGTGGATGGCTGAGGTCCCTGATGTTTTCGTACTGCCTCTGGACTTACCCCAGCCTAAGATACATGCACATTCCCCGAGACCTGCTATCCCATCCTAGAACAGCAGAAAGGACCAGTGGGGGAAAGAGCCATCTCCTAGGGCAGCCCTTGGTGCCCATTTTGGGAGGATGTAAAGAGCATTACAGGCGACTGCTCATTCATTCTCTCTACATCCCTGTGAGAAGAGACAAAAACATCTGTTTTCAGAAGAAGAGGGAGGGGCAGAAGTGGGAGCAGAGGGAGGACGAGATTAAGATTTGTCTCTGGAGTGTTTCTATCGTTTTTTGGGGTGCATTTTCTTCTTCTGATTCCTCCTTTTTGCTGTTCAATATCTCTCTCTTCTGTCTGCTAAGGGCCCCATTTTGCCTTCCAAGAAGCACTAGATGCTCTAGACCAGGCATCTACAAACTTGTTTTGTAAAAGGCCAGAGAGTAAAATATTTCACTCTTTGCAGGCCTTATGGCCTCTAGTGCAACCACTCAACTCTGCCACTGTAGTACGAAAGCAGCCGCAGACAGGACGAATAGGCATGGCTGGGCTCCAGTAAAACTGTATTTCAAAAGCAGGCACCAGGCCGGATTTGTCCTGCATACCATAGTTTGCTGGCCCCTGCCCTAGACCTCTCCTGACCCGTTCTCCATCAAAACTTACGTATCCTGTGTTCCAGGCTTTCACGCTCTGACTCTGGGGCAGGAAGCACTGCTCATCTGCTACACTGAGTCAGGGATTAGCAGGGTCTGAAGTGTCCTCTCCCACAGTCAATAACACATAGAAATGGAATGCCTCCAACCAAACAGTCACCACCATGGAATTTCAGGTGTCCTGGCAGATCTGAGCAAGAGAAACTCTGAAGATAGAGGAACGGAAGGCCTTTCCATTTCCCAAAGTGCAGACAGATGTCACAACCCGGCTGCCAAGGGGAAGGCAGACCATCGCTAACCGTCACCCAGCTTTGGTCTGCCGGGTTGTAAATATTACGAGCATAGCAGTGCCCTCTGACTCCCTCGGGGAACTTCCAGACTGTTCAGGGAGGCTCCCATCTCCTCGTTCGGCAGGGGCAGGGCTGCCTGACTCTGATGCCAACTTCTCCATGAAAGCAGGCAGTGCCTGAAATATACACTTACTGATTTGTCCAAGAGAAAGGAAAGTTCTAAATGAGCCAGGAGATTTCTCCCAGGGCCAGCAGGAGTACTGGAGAGCAGGAGATGCAGAAAAACCTTCCAACAGCAGAGACATCTCGGAAGCGGAAGGAGGGGCAGCCCCTCGGCATTGCCAGAGGCTCCCACACCCAGATGCAGGTCAGAGCGATCCCTCATAATTTAAGCTGACACCCCTCAGCGGAGATGAAAGGAACACCACTTGCTGTCTCCAGCAACAAATGTCAGCATCCCTGGAGGCCATTTAGACACAAACGCAGCATAAATCTGACTCCTAGAGGGAAAGTCCGGAGATTAAGTCTCCACGCACAGCCTACCAGGGTGAAATGAATTTGCTTGGCACAAAGTTGGAACATGTTTCTCAGGGCCTTTCTTTCCCATCTCTTGTAAAAAAAAAATCTGGAATGGCTCGGGGGCTGTTGCTTCCCGCTTGCCTGGTCCCCCCACTCATTTATGACATAAGCAATGGCAGATGAAAGACCCAGCCATGGTTTATGGCCCCGAGACAGGCTGTACTACCTGTGGGGCCTCACAGATTCATTTCAGGTTGTTGGAAAAATCCCAACAGATCATAAACAGGGCAAGAGATATCAGAGCTTGGCCCAGGAGGCGACGGTGAAGGAGGAGGGCCAGAGACCCTCGTGCTAGGAAAGGGAGAGGCAGGAACAGGCCTCACATGCTTCCCACGTGATGGGCCTCATAAATGTCCTTCAGGCCGGGGGAGTAAGAGGAAGGGTCTGGGACTTGTGGTGGGTGGAGGGGGGAGGGAAAGAAGTAAGGGAGGAATTTATGAAGACAGAATATGTAGGGAACTATTTCAGTCGCTGCCCTGCACTGAATGGATCAGAATTCCATTCTCCCGGAGCATAACTGGATGCAAGGCAGCATTTCACATTCAAGAGGCAGTAGGTAAAGTTCCCTAGAATAGCAAAGTCCCTGCAGCTACTGTTTTGAAACTGCCTCACACAGAGTTCTTCAAGGAGGTCTCAACTCAGACCCAAATCAAGTTCCCGGAAAAGATTTGCCTTGCACCTTGTTCGCGTAATCATCCGCTCAGTAAGCATTTATCGTGGGCTCGTGTATCACGCACTGAGCAAGGACAGTTCTGGGCTACAGAGATGATTAAGACTTGCCCTCTGTTCTCACAGATCCCAGATTAATAGGGGAGAAGGCTACAATGCCAAAATAATAGCTCTGCTTAGAGGACTTGGAGGAGGGGACTGGGAAGGTGACACAGTACAGGTGTCACTCGAGGTGAAAGTGAATGACAATGAACAGAAGTTGCCAGGCAGGAAAGGGCAGAGAGGGCGTTTTAGGTCCAGAGAGACCTTCTAACGGCATGGGAGCAAGACCTTGACCCGGGAAGTGAGGCTCATCCGATAGATGAGGTACATCCAATAGTACCTTGCATGTCATTAGGTACTCAGCACCCTGCACTGCATCGCAAGGGGATGAGTGAGATCTGAGATGACCCCTTGCTCTCAAGGAACAGAAAACTGTGTTAGAGTTAGCACGTGTGAAACAATAAATATAAAATAGTATTTGGTTATGCTCTTTAGGCACGGTATACATAGACGGGGAAAGGGGGGAAGGGATAAATTAGGAGTTAGGGATTAGCCGATACGCACTACTACGTATAAAAGAGATAAACAACAAGGTCTTACTATATGGCACAAAGAACTATATATTCAATATCCTGTAATAACCTACAATGGAAATGAATCTGTAGAAGTATATATATATATATATATATATATATATATATATATATATATATATATATAAAACACTGAATCACTTTGCTATACACCTGAAACTAACACAACATTGTAAATCAACTATACTTCAATTTAAAATTGTAGGCATAAAGCCAGCCAATGAATCTGCTTACCTGAATGTGTTTCTGCAGAAATTTAGAAAATGCTGGCAATAGGAAAGCCGTGTTACGAGCCTTAAAGACACTGAAGTCTTTAAGGTCCCTGAAAATGGCTACAAGACAAAAAAAAAAAAAAAAAAGTAGGCATATAGGAAAGAGAGGTGTCAAAGTGCCAGAGGAAGTAGTAAAGGCAGGAGCCTAAATGCAAGGGAGGAGGGAGGCATGGATCTGGAAAAGCAGAGGGGAGAGGGCAGGGGTTCTGAGAATGGCTCAGCCTTGAACTGGAGAAAAGGGGAGAGAATGGGCATGAGGGAGACCTCAAGGCCCTGGCAGAGGGTGCACTTCTGAGGGGAGAAGAAATGCAGGGTGGAGAGGCCACGTGGAGCTTACTCCAGGGGTCCTGATGTTCCAGAGCCGATGTTGTTAGCAATGGTGAGACATGGGGGGAGTTCTGTGTCTGGAGCTACACAGGAAAATTGTGGACCCAGAGCGCAGGGCACCATGGACCGGGAAAGCACAGACACCAGCTGCTAGACTGCTGTGTCCATGTGTGGGTGACACCACCAGGCCACCAGGTCCACTTTGCAGACTGGGGTGAGGGAGTCTCTCAGGTCTCAGTGCTAGACAAGGGCCCTGAAAAAGAAGAAGCAAATGCCCACATCCCAACCACCAGTTGTGTGCCAGGCCCCGTGTCCGGGGTAAACATTTCATCTCATCTCTGTGGCAACACAGCATGGCAGGCACTGGCGGAACTCCTCTCCTACCTAAGGAATAAACACAGTCTCAGAGAGTTTCAGGAACCTCCCCCAACACACAGGGCCTAGGTGGGATGGCCAGGTTTCACGCAAAGCTTGTCTGCTTCCAAGCCCAGGCCTGAGACACTCCTACAGGGAGCAGAGAAACAGGCTTTTTAACCAGCAAACCAGGCATAAGCAAATGACAGTCACCTGTGCACGTCCCAGCCCAAGAGTGGAGGCAATCTAGATGCTAGGTTGCCAAAGACCACGAAAAGATCACTCTTTATATCCAAAGAACATATGAAGTGGTGGAAAGTAACTTTAGCCATGAAATACGAGACTTGGACCCTAGTTCTAATTTTGCTACTAAGCTGTATACCCCTAAATGAAATTCCTCACGTTTCTGAGACTCAATTTCTTCATCTACAAGATGAAATAAAAAGCCCTTTCCCTTAGCTAATAGTTGACTGGGCTTCTTCACTTTACAATTGCATTATTTCATTGTTTCTATTCGAACAGTAGGAGGCAGGAAATGTGTTATTATGCAACACCCCCCCCCTTTTTTTTTTTTACCACAGATGAGAGATGAGTCAACCAGGCCCCACGGACGTGGGGTGATGTTTTGGGTGATGTTTGCCCAAGGGCACACAGCTGGGATGCTCCGTCTTCCACTCCCACTTCCCCTCTCCTGCCTAAGCTGCCTCTGGGGTTGCTGGATCTGAAGATCCAAGGATACCTGTGACTTGCAGAACATCAGGTGAGGCCCAACGGCAGGCAGCATCACTGTTATTAAAGAGTGAGGAAAGAAAAGGGAAGGTTTTCTGAGGGGTACGGATCATCCACTCACACTCTTGAGCTCCTGCTGGAAAAGCCATTCTTTTCAGTCCAAAAGGGACAGAGCTTAGTTTAAATCCAGGTTCCCCCCACTCCTACCCACCCTCCCCAGGCACCCCCTGCCACTGCGACCCCACTCAGGGACAGGGCACTAGGCATTTCAAGAGCAGGGCAGACAGAAGCCGAGCTGCTCTCCTGAGTCAGGCTGTGGGTAAAGGGTCCCAAGAAAGACACCTTTGTTCAGCGATGCCCACTGTGGATGGAGACTCTTGTGCCAGGCAGAGGGAGGGGAAGGCAGGTCAGAGCAAGGGCATCCAGCTCCGACATCCAGGCAGCCCCTCGAGGGGAGCTGGGTCTCCACTCTGGGAGTGCTGGCGCCTGCCACAGCCTGGACCCCTCTCCTTTTGCTTTTCTCTGCTGGCTGGTGCTCCTGAAAGGGAAACCTTGTGCCTGGGAGGTTTGTAGGGAAAAGAGACAGTATTGGTACTGACTGGTGGAATTACTGTGAATTTGCATCAGTTTGGGGTCTTTTCGCATTCAAAAAGGATTTGTGCTGGCATCTACCCTGCCTCACTCCCTCCCCCCTTCTACACAGACACACACACTCTGCATCTTTTCCTCTCAGAGTTTTTCCGTCTCTTTCTCCTCCCCTTCCTAATGAAAACGTGGCCACGTGCAACCCAAACTGATAAGCAGAGGTGTACATGCTCAAAGCACCTATGCATAGCTTTGTCATATACTGGAAATCCTGGTAATCGAGATATCAGCAGACACCTCTACACCTACATCACTGTATTCCAATCAAGTATGGATGCATATACTAAATAAAAACCATAACTTGTTCGTTTGGATTCGGCCAGCCCCAGAGAAGGAGACCGGGAAGCTCAGAACAAGATGAATCAGATGTTCGGGGCTCTGCTCTCAGGCTCAATAAAAGCTCATTAATCCGCCAGCCCGATGGTTCACTAGGCACGGGTGTGACATGCATGACATTATATTCGGTTCATATTAATGAGGTTGGAGTGTGTTTGCTCCGATTTACGAACTGACTTAAGTGGATCAATACCATATCTCTTTGGAATAGTCCAATTTTCCTGCGTTAATCACTAGTCTTCAGGAGGATAAAATGATCTGGGATGGGAGACAAAGGGTTAATTTTCTTTCCAAAGTAAAAAAGACCCAAACGAACAATCTTCTAGGTCAGCAGCAGTCCCCAGCCTTTTTGGCATCAGGGACCAGTTTCGGGGAAGACAACTTTTGCACGGACGGGGCGGGGGTGGGGGGTGGGGGGAGTGTGTTGGGGAGAGGGCAGGATGGTTCAGGCGGTATGAGCGACGGGGAGTGGCTGACGGCTCCTTGCCCGTTCACCTCCTGCTGTGCAGCCTGGTTCCTAACAGGCCCCGGACCGGCCTGGGTCTTGGGACCCCCTGCTCTAGGTTACTGCGGAGCTGGGGTGAATTGGCTCACACTCTAAATGTTATCACAGAAATGAGTCCTCCCTGGACAAATTCACCTTGGACTTGACCACAGAGAGAATTTGCCCAGAGGACCACAGCTGATCTGAATGCCTGCCCCCTCGGTGGAGACGTCCTGGTTCTGCAGGCCCTCTGCTGGTTTGGAACGGCAGCCGAGGCCAATACCCAGCCAAGTCTGTGCCTTCAGACTCTAGACCATTCCACAAACTGCTGATAGGCTCAAGAGAGAAGGGAAAAGTGAAGTCAGACACCTACTGAAGTCAGACACCTAGCTTCTGTTCTTATGTCCACTCACTCACCTGCTGTGTGACCTAAAGCAAATGACCTAACCTCTCTGAACCCCACCTTCCTAATTTGTAAAATCAGGGGAATAAAGATCTGCCAAGCTACCCTGATAGGATTATGAACTCAATAGTAGGAGTAAGTAAAAGCACTTTGAAAAAATTTTGTAAAATAGCATAAAAATGTAAGATTTTTAAATATTTTTATTCTCATTATGCATCTTGAGTGTTCATGAACTTACTGTATGTTTCCACTGACTATGAAACTCACACTCCTCATACGGAACCCCTGTCATTCAACAACTACATCATGAGTGTGCCTACTACGTACAGGCACCTTTCTAGACACAGGATAAGGAGTGAACAAGGTCCAGACAGCCTCTGCTCTCCTACCTCTAGCGGGAGAAGAGAGACAAGGAATAAAGAAACACATAATTTATTCTTTAACAATGTTAAATGCTAATAAAATAAAATCGAGCAATGTGTCAAAGAATGATTGGGGGCAGTGGGAGAAGCTTCTTTCGGTTCCATAATTCTGTACCACCAAGAAGATCCAAATCTATCTTCTCCTGAAGCCTCCGTCAACTCCTTCGCATGTCAATTTCTTCCCTTTCCACACACCTGGAGCACGTGTTTGTCTACCTCCACTGTTTTCATTACTCAAGTATATGCAAATTAGAAGACAATTTTATATGTTGCCTTACATTATTCTCCAACTATTTTAGCCAAAGACAATATTGCAAGTGCTAAGATTTTTTGAAAAAAAAAATTGCACTGGAGTAATATAGAAATTCCGTTATGACGTACTCCCGGAGGCGCTACAGCAGAGTGGTTAAGAGCAGTGCTTTGGGCTTAAATATCAACATTTGCTCCATCACTTATTAGCTAGTAGTCTGGGCCAAGTTGCCTCTGCATTAAGTCTTGGTTTCCCATCTGTCAAATGGGGTTAATAGCACCTACCCAATAGGATAATTATAATAATGATATAGACAATTTATGTGCAGTATTTATGGCACTAAGCTCATGATAAGAACTTCACAAATGCTGGCTAACTATCACCATTATAATTTTGTGTACCTTCTATATAACCAGAATAAGCTTCCAGAAAACAAAGATCAAATCTAAATCATCTTTGTATCCTCCACATACAACACCACGCTGAACACTCAGGAGATTAATAGTTTTCGTAGTTGGTGTCCAGTTAATACAGAATGAAGTGACGCACTGCACTAACAGGCATGCTGCAGAGTCTTCCCTGTGTTTCCATTTTTCACAGATTTGTCAATGCCAACCAACTTCCAGTGGTTACAGAAATTATTATAGAATTACAAGCTACTTCCATACTTGGGGCTCAGCTGGAATGAAATTTACTTCCCTTAAACTACAATCTGTATTTCTCTTTCATGTTGATATTGATTCCACTGATGGCCCAGTTTCATCAGTACCCATCCAGTTATGCTTCCACAAGGAGAACAGGAAAGTGAGCCATGAAAAAGAAAAACCCAAAATACAATAACGAACGATAGAAAGGGGAAGGAAGGAAACTAAAGAAAAGAAAATGGAAATGGGACAGAGGGAGGACAACGCTGTGGGGCAGGTACCATGCAATTTGTCCTCCCGCCATTCCTTAGGGGACCGGAAGGCACAGTCTCCAAGGGCAGCTGTGGGAAGGATGGGGCCCTAGGGCAGGAGGCCCTCAGCCCCTTCCAGCTGGGCTGTCTTTCCTAACTGAGAGAGCTTCAACAGACATTTCCATAGCCGTGATTCTTCACGGGTAAGAACACAGATTGGGTGAGGAAAACAAATATTTATCACAGGAAGAGCTTTCCCTAAATTAACTATCAACTGAGTATAAGTGTGTGCAGTGAACTCCATTACAACAATTTGCAGAGTAGTTATGGTTATTACCCGTAAGTGAAGTTGTGTGTCCCAAGATGGTTTTGATATTGATGAAATCATTGCTAATAGCACCATCACAAATGCTTCGTGTAATTAGTTAGCCTTGAATTTCTTTTTTTTTTTTTTAAAGAAGATGTTGGGGGTAGGAGTTTATTTGTTTATTTTTGCTGTGTTGGGTCTTCGTTTCTGTGCCAGGGCTTTCTCTAGTTGTGGCAAGCGGGGGCCACTCTTCATCGCAGTGCGCGGGCCTCTCACTATCACGGCCTCTCTTGTTGCGGAGCACAGGCTCCAGACGCGGAGGCTCAGTAGTTGTGGCTCACGGGCCTAGTTGCTCCGTGGCCTGTGGGATCCTCCCAGACCAGGGCTCGAACCTGTGTCCCCTGCATTAGCAGGCAGATTCTCAACCACTGCGCCACCAGGGAAGCCCCAGCCTTGAATTTCTAACCCTAAAAACTCTTCTTTGCAATCCTGTCGTTACTTGTAAAGTATGGAGTTTACTGTTGATATGAGGATGGGAGGAAGAATACTGTTATTCTGAACCTAAGACCACTGGAATTCAAGTCTAAACTTGGTTCTCAAATCTGAGTACACCTCAGAATCATCTGGAAGGCTGGTTAGACGCAGACTGCTGGCTCCACACCCGGAGTCTCTGATTCAGTAGGTCTGGGATGGAGTCTGTGACTTTTCATTTCTAATGATTTCCCAGGTGATGCTGATACTTCTGGTCCAGGAATCACACTTTGAAAATCACTGATCTAGAACATTCCTCCTTACCCCTACCCCTACCCTTGCACGCATACACAGGGAGGTCTGGAAATCATAACACATTCTTACTTTCAGCTAACGGAGGCCTTCAAATCTTTTCAATTACTCCAAATCTTCAGAGTAATTCCTGCCAGTTTTGATAATTAGGGGAGAATAAAATTATGATTAAAAATGTTTCCCTCTTTAAAAATAATGGTGTGCGAGTGTAAACCAGAAGTTGCAAACTAGCTACTTCGGCCTTGACAGTGTTGGCCCTCAAAGTATTTTTGCTTTTAAGTTGTTACATGAATTGGCAACATTAAGAACGACCAGATATTCAAATAGGGAGTAGAAAAGTGGTTGCCAAGGGGCTGGGAGTGGGGGAAATAGGGTGAGCCCGGTAAAAGGGTAGAAACTTCCAGATGAATAAGGTTTGAGGATCTAACATATAACATGGTGACTAGAGTTAATAACACAGTATTTTATAACTGAATCTTGCTAAGAGAGTTAAACTTAATCTCACTAAAACAAATTTAAAAAATAATAATGGTGCACACAGAGGAAAGGTGGGGTTGAGTGTGCAGTGACTTAAGGTTGACATGAGCAGGGACAGCCCTTGGTATGCGTCGTCTTGAAGTACCCTACCAAGCGTGGGGGTCAGATCTGCCTCTTTGTCAAGTGTCACGGCCACTAAACACCAAAGCCAGGGACACCTAAGCTGGTAAAAGAGCAGTGAGCCCCTACAAGGACTCAGGGGGATGATTCAGCTCTCCCTCACCCTCGTGTGGAGTTGCTCTCTTCCCCTCTATTTAGGATCGCCTCTTCCAGGATTGAAGCAAAGGGCCGGGCAGCCCTTCTGCTTGCCTCACCCAAATGATTCAAAGCTATGCACTGCTCACAAAAACACGGATGTCATCAGATGTGTCCATTTAGCTTAGTGTCCTAGACCAAGTCTTAAAATGAGTCTTCCCTTGCAGTCAGCTGTTTCATCTCTACTGATGCCAGTGAGAGCCGGGGCAAGAGGTTATCAGGAAGCTTGGCAATGTGGAAATACCCTACCATTACAGATACAGCTGAGCTTCGGGAAAATGTAGGTGGCTAATGGGCTGTAACAGCAGCTGCAGCTTAACCTTGCTATCAGGTTCTAAGCTAATATAGCTCCTCTTTATATCACACATCTTGTTCTACAGAATGAATGTGCACCTAAGAAGTTGTGCATGGATCAAACTCTTTATGCAAAGCTGAATTTTATCCTCTCAGTGAAGAAGAGTTCTTAGTTTCATAGATTCTTTATTTTAAGGAATAAATATTTTTCAATATACAGGGGGATTCTAATACTTCAATCATTCATGCATTCACCTAAAAATTTTAATTAAAAAAATTTTAATTGAAATATAATTGACGTACAACACTGTGTAAATTTAAGGTGCACAAAAATATGAGTACCACAGCAGCATTAGCTGACACCTCTATCATGTTGCATAATTATCATTTCTTTTTTGTGGTGGAAACAAGATGTAGTCTGTGAGCAACTCTGAAGTTTATGATACAGTATTGTTGTCTATAATCACTATGCTGTGTATTCCATCTCCAGGATTTATTTATCTCCTAGTTCCCAGTTTGTACCCTTAAATGATATCTCCCCAAATCCCCCACCACCCAGCCTCTGGTAACCAGCATTCTACTCTCTATTTTTAAAATATTTACTTTGCAAAGTACTTAGCATACATCCATGAACAAGACAGAGTCCTGGCTCAAAAAATGTACAGGCTAGTGGAGGAGACAGCGGGTGAGCAGGCATTTACAAAGCAGCAGGAGAAGTGTTTTGATGGGGAGAATTCCCCATCAGAGTGTGATGCTGGGAAAAATTCCGTGGAGGGGCAGCAAACGTGGTCACTGGGGATCAGGGTGGGATTACTCAAGAAGACTGTGGAAAGAATAGGCTGGATTTAACAAAAATAAATTTAAAATAAAAGAGGAAGAGGCAAGGATATTCTAGACACAAGAGAGAGAGAGAGCAGAGCATGGACAGTGAAGGAGTAAGTGGAGCTGATCAAGAAGGCTCTTGCATTTTAGTTTTCTAAAACGTAGAAGCAACACAGTGAAATGATTCAGAGTAGGGGCTTTGAAATCAAAGAGACCTAGGTTCAATGCTGGCTCCTTTGGAAGCAAATTACTTAATTTCTCCAAATCTCAGTTTTCTGTACTGGGCACAGAGTAAACATTTAAGAAATTTAAAATGTTAATTTTCTCAGTTACAACTACGTAATCATAAAGTAATATCATATACTCTATCCAAGAGGGTCTTACTAACATGAGGACTGGCCAAAATTTTTTGCTGTTTTAAAAAAAAAAAAGGAAGGAAGAACGGGCTTCCCTGGTGGCGCAGTGGTTGAGAGTCCGCCTGCCGATGCGGGGGACACGGGTTCGTGCCCCGGTCCGGGAGGATCCCACATGCCGCGGAGCGGCTGTGCCCGTGAGCCATGGCCGCTGAGCCTGTGCGTCCGGAGCCTGTGCTCCGCAACGGGAGAGGCTGCAGCGGTGAGAGGCCCGCGTACCGCAAAAAAAAAAAAAAAAAAAAAAGGAAGGAAGGAAAGGGGAAAAACACTTTAGTCTCAAACTAAGGAGACCGTCATACAAGCAGCTAATTTCAATGTCATTTAAAGGCATTCTTTGGTTCACTACTCCGGCAAACATGTACTGACGCCACACAATGTTTTGGCCACTGTTGTTCTAGGTTTGGGGACTACAGTGGGGACGAGGACAGATGAGACTCCTTCCTTTTGGGGAACCTACCTATCTTTGGGGAAAACATATCAAATCAGAATGAACTAGATCATTCCAGAATTTAAATAGTGAAAAGTAATGAAAAGAGATTTACAACAGGGTGACTGTGATGGAGAAGTCCACAGTTAAGGATGACATTTTAGATAGAGTGGTCCTGGACATTTAGATAGAGGAGCTCCTGCTGAGAAAGTGACATTTGAAGGTGACAAGAAAGAGCAAGCCACATGAGAGCTCAGGGCAGAATGTCCCCAGCAGAGGAGCAGAATGGGCCAGGTGGACTCAGCTGTTAGGGCCATGTCCTAGTCCCTGAAGAGGAGAGAGGTAGAAGATGAGGTGAGGAAGCAGGGGCAGGCCAGGTTAGGGCACACAGGCCATGACGGATTTGACTCTGGATTTGTTCTCAGTACTATGGGAAGCCATAGCGAGTCAGTGGCAAAGGCTGAAGTAGAGTTACCGTCCCCGTCCCTTACCTTCCTAGTTCAGGGCTTTTTTCTATACTTTGCTCCCTGTCGCTAGGAAGTCAAGAGACATGCCTTTCCTCAACACAAAAGAAGGCCTCCACTTTTGTGAACACATACTTATTTTTAAATTTTCTTTCCACCATTTTAGATGTCTCTAATTTTCTTCTTCATCTGTTTTACACAGGTTAAGTGCAATTCCTTGGCACTCAGATTTCTTCCTTGCCTCTCCTCTATGTCCTATGTATCACCTGGGGACTGACCCTTGCAGCCTGCTACATCTGCCTGGGTCCAGCCAACAGGAGGCATTTACAAGGAAAACAGAGGAAAGGGAGAAACCAAGGTGTTCCCTCGACCCCCTTCTGCCTTGGGTGGTTTCTGGTAGCTCTTGCATCTCCTGCACAGCTCCAAGGCACACCTAAGAATCCCACTGTAGTTTTTGTTTCCACCAGATGTCCACAGAAGTCACATCACCTGTCACTCTGAGGCTTCTCTCCTTTGCAAATTTGTAGATTGTCTCACCACCCCGATCTGTTTGCATCCCAGCAATCTCATCACCGTGTAACCAATTCTCTGTATTAAACTCTGTTTGAAATGCTGACAGTTGGTTCTGTCGTCCTGGCTGGTCCCTGGCTGATACAGATCTCGAGATTGACGAGGGATTTCACAGGTTTGGCAACTGTCCCTCCATCTGCCAGGTGAGTATCTCCAGACACTCCATTTCACTAGCCACACTGAAACCTAAGGTAGCTCAAATCACCCTCTCACTTCCTTTGTTATTTTCCTTGGAACTACTTTTGAAGACTTATGCCAAAGTAGAATTAAGTAACAAGACATGGCAATTATCTGCCCCAGGATTTAGATTTTAGGTACAGGATTTGCTGGAAATCAGTAGTAAAGGTCTATGAGCAGTCAGCACCATGGCCAGATCCAAAAGGCCACAGACAAAAACTGGAGGCCAGAAATGACTTCAATGGAACTTTATTCCAGGGACAAGAGAGAGAAATTGGGCAGCTTATCATTTTTACTGGTAGAGCCTCCCTTCAATTTGTCTCCAATACCTGTACCACTATGTCACATTGAGACCAAGTAATTAAAAGGACAGGTTTTGCCACATGCTGCAACACCTTTAGGGATAGATAAAACTGAAATGATCTCTACAACCTGTCCTAGAAGTTATCTACCATATTTCATCAAATATAAGATGCTTTTAATCAGAAAACATGTCATTGTTTTATGGACCACCAAGGAAGAAAATGTGACAAATGAAACTTTGATACAATGCTTTCTCATCACATCAACTGTGAGTCACGTCCCAATTAGGGATATGTTAAGATGCAGCCAGTAAAAGTGTCTTAGAATATGAAATACAGCATTGGCCCTCCTTAGACACCTAAGTTTTCTTACCAGATAAACTGGTTAAAGAACTGGTTATTCTTGAAAACCCTCAGGCTCAGGACTTTGAGGAGGGCATCCATTAATAGAAGTTATAGACAGCCCTCCAGTCATTTCAATTATTGGTCCCAAACATCTCTTTGACCATGTCAATGGGTGAGCCCTGCAGGGGGTGAGAGACAGCCTAATACTAAACATGCCTCCTTCAATAATTACAGTGCCTTGGATGAGTCACTTAACCTCCGTTTCCTCAACTATGAAGTGATGTCTTAGATTCCTTTCAACACAATCTTCTATGTTTTTAAACGAAAAAAAATATTAGCAAACCTGCTATCTGGTTATGATCACTCAACTGACCAGTGGTTCTCAATCAGGAATGTTTGGTCCCACAGTGTCATCTGCAAATGTACAGTTTTTTCCTGGTTGTGACAACAACTGGTGGCCTTATTGGCATTTAAGGCATGGAGGTCATAGATGCAAAATAGTGAACTGTCACACCCAAAATGCCAATAGAGCTCACATTGAAAAATGCTGACTGAGACCTTCTGAGATGGTGTTTATGATGGTGAAAAAAACCTCTGTGCTTATGTTCTGTTTCCATTGTGATTTTTTTCTAATTTTATTATAGTGACTTAATATCAATAGCTATAGAAGGGAGAAAGCAAGACTGTCACTTAGGCAATGCCTAAGGACTACACCCGCCAATTTTCTCTCTAGATGACAATCTAAATCTTAACATTCTCCCACGAACTTTTCAAGTTTCACTTTCCCTGGTGATGGGATCAGCCCTACATATAAGGCGATAAGTCCCTGCATGAGTTAAGTGAAATCAACAGGTTTCCACTGCCATGTCACATTGTTCACAATTCAGCACATAAACACAGCATTATCACTTACCTTCCAGCTGCCCCTTGTTGGAACATGCTGAGAAACAGGTCGTCATCAAAGAATAAAGGAACCTGGAGAACATCCAGATCAATGACTTCACATTACAGTTGAAGAAACTGAGCCCCAGTTAGGTGAAGGAGCGTGTCCAAGATCATACACCTAGTAGGAGCAGCCCGCATTACAGGCTCCCAGTCTCCTGGCTCAGTCTTCCTCACACCAAGTATCCATCATAGGTAGTGAGAGGAGGAAAGTCCTCGACAGTTCTGAGTCAGGCTCCTGCTCAGCTGATAAGGTGAACACCTCAGCATAAAACTTTGTTGACCCACTGCCCATGGAATGGGCTACTGTTTTTTTCCCCCTCTAAATACTTAAATATTTCCTAAGAATCGTGATATCTTTGCATAACCACAGTACAATTGTCAGAATTAGAAAGTGACATTAATGCAATACAAATTTGAATCTTCATTCAAATTTTGCTAATTGTCCTTCTGACGGCCTCCTGCTGGTCCACAACCCAACCCAGGAAGCCACACTGAAATTAGTTGCTGTGCTGCCGTAACCTTTCCCAATCTGGGACAGCTCCTCAACCTTTGACTTTCGTGAGCCTCCACTCGTGAAAAATACAGGCCAGATATTCTATAGAAAGTCTATCAGTTTGAGTTTGGCTGATGTTTCCTCATTATTTGTTTTAAATTGTGGATCTGGGGACAGGAACCCCAGGACTGATGTTGTAGAAAAGTGCTATTCTTGTTAACGCCATGTGCTCAGACTGAAGGGTTGAGCACCAACACGCCTAACATCTGTTGATATAAAGTTTTCTAATGTAAATTATTCCATCTTTCTGCTTCACTAAGTTTATAGACCGAATTACTCTTTTCTGTATGGTTCTCAATTTTTGAGTAAGTCCTGAAGGATACTGTTTTAAGCATAAACAATTGCTTTATACACCTGCAAGGGTAGAAAGTCTAGAAGATGGGGCTGAGTGGGGACTAACTCTGGAAAAACACTTTTTCAAGGTTGTTGCTTGACATAAATCTTTAATATCCATTTATTTTCTGATTAATTCACTCTTTATACCACAGGAGGACTTCAAATGACATTCTGCTTCATTGAGAGTTCAAGTTAGTTGGGTGACATGAACCTACGTTTGATGCAAAATTATAACCATTGTTATTATATCTGAATAATCCTTCCCCTCTACTTACACTAATGTAATAGGCATTTTAACCTGTTCTGAAAATCATAAATTCTAGAGCTTATAACTTGAGAATTCTAGCCTTTGAGATACAAGTTTCACCCAACTTTCTGGAACCTTAAGGATTATAGATCTGTTGTTACAGGGAACTTGCCTACATAGACTATCCAAATGCATTCAGGGCATTACAGTGACTGAAACCAGTCTGTCGTATGCATTTGACTAAGTACTCTCAAGGACGAGCTCTCAAACAAGGAGAAGGAAAAACCTCCTTCTGGCCCTTGGGCACACCCAAAGTCAAAGAAAATGAACAGCGTGGGGAACACTCTGTAAAACCTGCCTCCATGGCTCATGGTGTAGGGACAGCTTGGGGAATGCCCCTGTGCTAGGGCAGCAAAGGCTCCAGCTGAGGGTGTGCAGAGGCCTGTGGGAGCCTTGACCCTCTGGGGAGAGGTCCAGCCCTGCACTGAGCCCTTCGCATTGGCAATTACTGTGTCCTGGCTCAAAGACCCAGGGTTCATCAAAGAGAGGGAGGCCTTTCCGTTCCCTTTCTCAACCCAGGAAAAGCACCGGAAAAATTCCAGTGCATGGCTCTACCAGCCTTTTGGAGGGAAAACCCAGTCTCCATGGATCTCTCTTACAGGTAGCATGGAGTAGGCTTACAGCATCCCAGAGAACCAGGAGACACGAGCAAAGGAAGGAGTGATGGAGAGTGAACACTTCCCTGTACTTTTTTCAGGGTAGGAAACGTCTGATATCATTGCCTCATCTGCGCTGGGGGGGGGGGCACATACTTCTGCAAAGGTGAGAAGCGTCCCAAGTTGTAGTTCGTTTATGAAGAAAATCAACACTATTCAAACCAGACTGCCCCATATACATGAATCTAAACGAATTCTTGGGGAAAGTGCTAGAATCAATGTCACACTCCCTTTGGCACGTTCCACTTTGCAGGGATCATGTCTGGTGTCCTTTGTCCCTCCTTTGAGGGCCTGAATTCCCTCTCATCACACCCCAGCTGTTAGATGAGGTAATGCCAGCTGTGGTTCCTCGAATCACTGTCAGGCCGCCTAACACACAGCTTCTCAACCATGTGAAAAGGGCACTGTGGTGAGTCGGAAGATGCCCTTGGAATGTTACCACTTCTTGGATTTCCTCACTCTCCTTTGCCAGTGTAGGAATAGGATGTCAAAACGACAAGCAAAAGTCCCCCGTGCGTATGTACAATGACACATTCTCTTTATTGAGCACTTACTGTGTGCCAGACACCACAATAAACACTTTATACATATTATCCTGTACAAGCCTAACAACAGCCCATTTTACAAGTGAGGAAAGGGAAGCTCCCACTGCTTACCCCAGGTCACCAGCTAGCAAGTGGAAGAGCTAGAAATTAAATCCAGGTGTGCACAGCCTCTGTTTTAAAACAATGCATTAACTGGATCACTGACTACTCCTGTCCTCATCAGTTTCTCTCTTCTCTAAAATCATTCAAACACCTAGAACATACATCAAATCACTGCCAATTTATTCAGACGATAATGTATTATTTGCTGGTCAGTTCGAGTGTGTTGAGGCCCATCTGGACCACGAAGGTGGTGTTTTTTGAATCTTTTATGTTCCCTGAGTGACCAGTCTGAGGCTGGTCACAGAGGATGGGTTCAAGTGTTGCCTGAATGAATCACATTGGAGGTGACGGTAATAAAGAGGAACTTGTAGAATGGTTGTGTGTGTGTGTGTGTGTGAGCATCATTCATACCATAGAATCAGAGTTAAAAGGAATTTCAGAAACGGTTTTGTCAAGCCTTATCTGATGCCTAGGTCCTTTCATATCCGTTCATTCATAGTATGGTTGGGGATATAATAAAAACATGGACAAACAGAAGACTGCAATCATCAGAATCTGAGGTGAATGAGACAGGGTAGAAGCCCCACAATACCACAGATCACACTAGAATGAAAAAAGAAGCTGGAATCAAGGCATAACACTTCAGGATGTAAATTAACAGCTGTGTCCACATGTTCCCTGGGGGAAATCAGAACAACCCACAGGTGTCCTGGATGTAGACAATCAGTTTCTGTATACAGTAGTCCTAACAAGTACTGCTCATGCGTGAGCTATAGTCATCATGGCTTGTATCTGGTAGGCTGTATGGGCTGCTCTAGTTCAGTAGTTCTCACATTTTACAGGGCAACAGCCTCACAGATTTCTGACCCCACCCCTTGGGTGTCTGATTCAGGAGGTCTGAGTAGGGTCTAAGAATTCACATTTCTAACAAGTTCCCAGGAGATGCTGATGCAGCTGGTCCTGGGATATATTTACTTTGAGAACCACTGTTGTACTTGATGTCTGTTGTTATTGTTTTGTTGTTTGTTTTCCCATAGCCATGCAGACTCAAACAACTGCATCGGTGGAGACACTGGTGAAAAACTACCTAGTTTTAAACCCTCAGCTTTTCTGTGATCCTCAAATCCACACCTGACCTCCCTCTTGAATCCCAGAGATGTGTTCAACTGCCCACATGCACGTGGTCCACAAAAACCTTCAAATTCAACACGACCCACCTGAGTTCACTATCCAGATCTTTCCTTCTTTTCTGAACTTTCTAGCTCTGCTTGTGATAACAACATTCCTTCAATTTAGAAACCTCAAAGTCACCCTCAACTTCAGCTTTTCTTCCTATACTTAACATCATTTAATTCTAGAATTCAAGCTCCCCAATGGTGGATATTGGCCTGTTTTGTTTACCATTATGTCCCCAGCACTTAGAATGATGCCTGGCACATAGTAGAGATTCACTTGGTATTGAATAAATAAATGAAGGAAAGAATTCTCTGAAACCTCTCTCTAATCTGTGCCTTGGTTCAAGCCTTATCCCTCACCTGTAACATGGTAATAACCTCCTGCCCAGCTTCCCTGACTGTAGTCATACCTCAACTCCAACCCACCCTCCATACTTCTATGTTGAAAGCACAAATTGAGTAACGTCACTGCTGTGTTTACAAAGTTCTGATCAGACTTTAAATGACCATCAGGATAAGATAAGATGCTACACAAAACACTTCACATTTTGGCATCACTCTTGCTGTTCACCAACACCAGGATCTCAGACCCCCAGAGCAGGGGTCCCCAACCCCTGGGCTTCGGACCACTGCTGGTCAGAGGCCTGTCAGGAACCAGGCCACACCTGTCAGGAACCAGGCCAAGACTCCCCATCACTCCCCCTTGCTCACATTACCTCCTGAACCATCCCCCCGCCCCCCACTCCTGCCCTGTCCGTGGAAAAATTGTCTTCCACAAAACCAGTCCCTGGTGCCAAAAAGGCTGGGGACCACTACCGCAGAGGAACCCTACATTCCAGCCCTCCTCTCATGCCAGATACATTCCTATTTCTGCAACTCTGTACGTGCAAACCTATACCATTCTAACAATGTACTCATCTGCCTTTCATCACCTGAAAATGACGTACTCTGTCAAAACCACTCTACTATGTCACATCCATTGTGAGCATTTTTAAAAACAGTCCCCTGGGGCTTCCTTGGTGGCGCAGTGGTTGAGAGTCCGCCTGCCGATGCAGGGGACACGGGTTCGTGCCCTGGTCCGGGAAGATCCCACATGCCGCGGAGCGGCTGGGCCCGTGAGCCATGGTTGCTGAGCCTGCGCGTCCGGAAAGGCCACAACAGTGAGAGGCCGCGTACCGCAAAAAAACAAACAAACAAACAAACAGAAAACAGTCCCCTGATCCCTCTGCCCCAATAACGTATAAACACCCCAAGAGGAATTACTGATCCCATCTCTACGATCACAGCACTTTGTACCTCCACTATAACATACACACATATTATATTTTACTGTAATTATTTTGTTACTGGAGTTTCTTATCCACAGAGGAACCTGAGAGCTTGCAACACAGAGGTTGTTTCCCTTCCTCTTGTAATCACTAGTATCTAACCCAGAGTCTGACAGATATATAGGTCCTCAAAATGTTTGCTGAACTGGCCTCAATTTAATTTAGTTAGCATCAATCAGAGAGTAAGGAATAAACAAACAGTCATGGACTTAGTGAGACTAATTCTCTGAGGTCTTCACCATCAAGGCCAAGCTGAAAACTAAAGTAATTACTTGGGTCGTTAATTCATGAAAGAAGGAAAACCATTTGCATTTGAATGATCTACTGAGGCTTTTCTGCTTGTTGATGTTTCTGGAATTTTTCAGATAATGGTTTCAATTCTTTGATTCTTTCATGGTATAGAGAGTAGGCCAGAAAGTTAATCTAGCAATCACTCTCCCATCTGAAACCGGGCAACTTTCAACCAGTTGCGCTGAACAGAAAGCATCCACAGAGACCAAGTTTTTAGAATGCCGTGATGTAGAGGTTGAAGGACCTGCAAGGTTCGGATTCAGCACTCCAAAGAGCTCCTAAAGAAGGCCAGTTGGTGTTAAGTTGCTTTCCTGCTATTTAAATAAGCTCAGATCTGGCCACCATTTATTTATGCTCTTAGAATTCTCAAGGTTGGGGCATGAAAGGGGTGGGGGGAGACAAGTCAGTAAGTGATATCTGTAGCCGAGTGTGCAGGAGTCCTGAGTCCCAGGAACAAAATCCAATCCAGGATGCGTAGGCCCCCTGGGAGCCAAAAGGAAAGCCCAGTTCAGGTGGCATGTGTCTGTGCCTCTGTCTGTCCCCATCCGAGTGCACGTGCAGGGGTGGAGGCACGGGGTGAGGGGGGAAAGGTCATCTCAGCCTCCAAAACTCAACAACACGTCCCTCCCTCTTAAAACAAACACACACACACACTCACGCACGCAAATCCCCAGCACCTGCTTCGGAAAGCCCTCCCTCCAAGGCTGGCCCGCGGGCGAAGGCGGCTCCACCAGAAGAGAGCGGCGGATTTACCGTGGCATTACTTTTAATTAACTCTGCGGCGGGCGCGGGGAGCGCAGGGTGGGCCCTAATCCCGGGCCCGCCTGACGTCACCTGGGAACGCGGTGGCGCGGGGCGGCGGGGACCGGCGACGACCTCGCCGCGACCCGGGCGCGCCTCCGCCCGCGCGGGGCTTTGCTCGGCGGGAATTAAGGGAAGGAGAAATGTTAGTACACTTTTAATTGGAAACCGAGTTCTGCTTTCAGAGCGGCTTGTTTACTCAGGACCGGGCATTAGAACTCAGGGGAGGCTCTAATTGAAGTGACGGCTTTGGAGATTATGGGGAACATATGGCCCTACCGCCGGGCTCTTTATCTGCATTTTTCTCATAAAACTGCCGTCCGTGTGTGTTTCTGCGCTCGTCCTTGTATATTTCTAAAGGGCCTCGGAGGAGCGGGTGAATGCGGTGCCCGGATGTGCTGGGGCGCCCGGCACCTCGCTCTCCCTCCCGGCCTGATGGCACGGAGAGCCCCGCCTCGGCTCGCTGGCTCAGCCTGAGCGCTGGGAGCGAAAACGAGAGCGAGAAAGAAAAGAAATCGGACTGGTGAGCGCCTAGCAGGAGCGTCATTCAAAGGGTTGTGAACTGACTGCAGGAGGGAGTTGCCAAGGTAACGGGAGAGTCCCACTCGCCGCCTTTCTCTAAGGCCCAAGAGAGAGAGCCTCCTCGTGCCTGGCTGGGGCCAAACCCGCACACGTAAGGGAAATGGGAACTCGGGTGTCTTGAGACAGGATTACATTTCTCCCTATCTAGCTAGCATCAACCAACCAGTCAATCAATCGTCTATTTATACACCTGTGCAGGCTCCAGCACCAATCACCACCCTATTGGTTACACCCGCTCCCCACTAGATGCTCACTGTATCTAGAGGTGCCAGATAAAATACAGGACACAGAGTTGAATTTGAATTTCTGGTAAACAATAACTTTGTATGGCATAGGATATAGTTATACCAAAAAATTATTCACTATTTATGGGAAATTCAAATTTAACCGGATTTTTCTTTGCTAAATCTCACCACCCTTCTCACTCTAATGAAGAAGCTGCCTTCTGTCTTAATGCTAGAATCTCTTTGGTTCAGCACCAAAGCTCTGCAGTTGGGAAAAACAGCTGATTGAGGTGCCCCAGCTCTGTCCCCCTGAGCTTCACCTTCGACTAGATCAGTGGTTTTCAACCCTGGCTGCACATCAGAGTCAACCACGGATCTTCCAAAAAATCCCTAAAGCCCAGGCTGTACCCCCAGACCCATTAAATCCTCAAGGCCCATTCCACAGGAGTCCAAAGTATTTTTTAAAATACATACGTAGCATAAGTTTTATAGGGTGACTACCTTGAAGAGTAACTCTCATTTGAACACACAATCTCATTTATCTATTTATTTGGCTATTGACTGTCTCCCTCCATTAGAGTATGTTTCATAAGAGCAGAGCTTTCACTCAACCACCTATAATAGGCCAGCTACACAGTCTGTGCTCTAAAATATTTGCTCATCAGTCAAACCTCATATACTTCTACATGTTCCCCCCCATGCCCCAAACCCAGTCCTTGCCCGATGCAGGCACTCAAGCAAATTTCTATGGATGGAACGAATGTTGAGTTGGTTCAGTCACTGCTTCCACCCCCCTGCTTATGATTCCTAAGAAGGAATACCTGGACATTCACTTCGAACACCAGCTTGGTCCACTGATCCTACCCAATGCACACATGCACATGCTACTCAAATCCCCAAGAAGAGAAAAGCACAGCTCTGGATCCCAATGTGCAAACCTGGATTTGGACCACTAAGAATCCAAATGGTTCTTAAATTACTCAGTCTTCCATATACTTTTACAGCATCAAATATCAAAGTGCTCAGAGGAAGCCATAACCTGGCTTGCCACCAATCCTTAGTAAACTGGACTTTGGGTTTTTCCTAGGTCACTGATACCAGGACACAGGGAACTACTGGGGGTGATTCTTCCTTTTGCTCCATATACTGTCTAAAGTTTCTTTAGACCCATCATGAAAACTCTTGGTAGGAAATCTAAAAGTTGATAGACTTGGCTGGAAAGTCAATGTAAGAAAACTGGCGTCTTTTCTGCACCTCCTCCCCCATCTTTACTACATGATAGTAAAGGAAAGTGAGTCTCTGATTATTTAGCTCAGGTCATGAAAGGTCAAAGTCATGGGTTGGCTCTGCATGGCCAGAGACTTCACTCCTAACACTCACCAGTCACACTGCAAAGCCCTGCCCTTGTACCCAAAGAGGATCCGATACGAAGATGGATAGACAGAAGCACAAATTTCATCACCGCCGCCGGAAAAACTAATCTGAGTGCATTTCTCCTGAGAGTGGGGTTATAGCAGATGGCAGGACATTCCAGGTCAGCCTGTAGAAGCCTGTTAGAAAAAGTTTTTATAGGTACTAATTTACTCCACCGTTGTACTTTTATCCATTTAATTAATGAGGACTGTGGTTTGGATGGCTCTACCTCTCATCTGGACAAAAAGAGCAACTGTTTTTTCCTGCTGCCATCAAATAAGCCATAGGGAGCAGAACAGAAGTTTGTTGAGTAGTTGTAAAAACAAAACAAAACAACAAAACACAATAATAGTACCTTATGCATACTTTTAAAGTACTTTCACATTCATACATCATGTCGGCTTTGGACCCTTGAAAGCCTCCTACTTCCTTATAAAAGGTGTGCGTGTGAAGTATAGTGATAGTTATTAATTATATTAATTATTAAGGAGAAACCAGAGGTTAGAACAGAAGGCAAACTTGTGATTGATTTGAAAGGGAGTGGAGACTCCGTTCAAATCACCTTGTTTTCATTGCTTTAATTGTACGTGAAAAGATTTTTCAGTTGGGGTCTCTCAGGTAGTAACTCTGACAGAGTACCTGGAGCCCTGCCATAACTAGCAGGGAGAGCTGTCAGTGAAATACGAGAACAAAACGTGAGGTCAATTTTTTTTTTTTTTTTTTTTTTTTTGCGGTAAGCGGGCCTCTCACTGTTGTGGCCTCTCCCGTTGCGGAGCACAGGCTCTGGACGCGCAGGCCCAGCGGCCATGGCTCACGGGCCCAGCCGCTCCGCGGCATGCGGGACCCTCCCGGACCGGGGCACGAACCCGCGTCCCCTGCATCGGCAGGTGGACCCTCAACCACTGCGCCACCAGGGAAGCCCCGTGAGGTCAATTTTAATACACGTGTACATTTTTATCAACTAGGCAATACAGCCCAGTTATTAACGAATCAGATTGGAGCTGAACTGCCTGCGTTTGAATGCTGGCTCTTTTCATTACTAGCTGTAGGACTTTAAGCAAATTAATACTTTGTCCATGTTCATCTTCCTAATCTGTAGAATGGGAATAATCATAACGTTGTCACCAGCTTGATATAAAGGTTAAGTTAGTTCACTCATGTAAAGTGCTTAAGGCAATGCTTTGTGCAGAGTGAGGACTCCATAATTGTTAACATCATCTTCATCATGCAAAGATCACAATGATCAATTGTCCACTTGACCGATTTTTTTTTCTTACAGGGATTGTGCAAAGAAATGAACGCACACACACACTATTATAGATTAAATATGCTCTGAAGCCGTTGCACTAGTTTTAAATTTTGGTTTTTATCAAAATTAAGTGTGAGCACATATCCAAAATTAAATTACAGTTCGGCAGAAAAGAGATAATGCATAATCTGTATTTTGCCTGTAACGTTTCAAGCACCAAAGATAAACTCTACCCAACTCATAATTACAGCAAAGGCTGAGTATCAAGTATCCTGACTGGTAATTGGTAGAATTAAGTTCTTATTCTGGCTTATCCCCGACTCAAGTATCCTGTGTCCTTATTTTTCCATCTATAACACGAAGACAAAACAAATACACTAGAAGACAAAGGTTCAGAAGAGACAAGAAGCTCTGAGCCTCAGGCTGAGGGCAACAAATAATTCTGGTCGTCAATTTCATGGCTGTGATACTAACAAAAGACAAAACTTGATTTTGGAAAAAAACTTTTGAGAGGCTCAGGCAATTGTAACTGCCTCTTGCCTACTATCCAGAGATGCCAGATTAGTAAATCAAAAAATGTCCACAAAGACCTTTGTGCTAGTCATGATATAAATATGTGTGCTCTTCATGTCTCCTTAATAATACCAACAAAGATGAAAACAGATAACAGTAATTGCGTGTTTACGCACGGCATTGAGCCAAGTCTTTGGGGCCAGACGATATCTTCTGAGTCTTTGGTGTTAGTCGCAGCACCTGACACAGTGTGGGTATATGCAGAAGATTAGAACATATTCATTAGCTTGAAATTTGAGGAATTTATAATTCCAAAACCTGGGGATAGGGTTGAAAGTAACTGCCCTTTGAAGCAGTATTTTTCAAACTTTAGGCCATGATCCACCAATGGATTATGAAATTAATAGAGTGGCTAAGACTAGAATTAAAAAATAAATATAATGGATAATATCAGCATGTAGATTAAGCAGTAAATCAATATAACTGTTGAAGTTTTTTTCATATACACATATAAATGTGTATGCTAGGGCATAATTTAAAAAACATATTTTTACTGAGCTGCAGTTAAAATTTTCTGGACAATGCTCTTGTAGAGGAGTCTTGAACACACTGCTTTAGAAGAAAATATAAAATAGAATTTAAATGGTTTCTTAACAACTATAATGTTTATCTAAGTATTTTAATATCTACTCAAGGTTTTTTGTTTTTGTATTTGTTTTTATAATAGCTCACCCCCTTGTTTCTTAAAGGAAAGGATGACAAGGCTGATCTCCAGGCTATGTCTCTTTTCCTAGCTCTCAGCCCCTTTATATCAACTAGGTTGGCCTCACTGTTCCCCCTGATATTAGGAGGCTGGCTTTGTGATGTTTTTCTGATCTGAGTTGCTCAGTATTCTCTAACTCCTCTGCCCTTCTTTTTCTGCAACTAAAACACAGCATTTAGCACAGAGCCTGACACGGGGTAGGCGTCTGTAAGAAATCTCTCTCGGATTAAAGGTTGGTTAGGTGGCTGCTTGGAAGGACAGAAATAGATCATGGCATGTGACAGAGCAATGCTGAGGCCTCTGCTGGAATACAGTGCATTATCTAACAGGTAACTGTCAGGTTCAGTGTCCTTCCTGAACTCAAAGATGAGTGTTGCAGAAGAGAACAGCAGCTAAGTTCAACACATCCTTTCCATTCTTGCTTGAAATTCCTATTGAGTCCCAGAAGCGACTGCAAGACCTCCTGGTCTTCTGCACTGACTTTCCAGGGTGGAATGTTAGCTCTAATGTTCAAAGCCTGGAGAGTACCTTTGAGACACGCAGGCCCATGGAGTGAATCGATCCCTCTCCAGTCCATCATCCTAGCCACCCCAAATGAGAGGCCCTCTGTACTACCCTGAGATGCCCTCGGGTCAGCTATCCAGAAGCATCTAAAATAGAAGCGCAAAGACAGAAGATGAGATGTTTGTGAAATGACAGATCTTTGGAGAAATAAGCTTATGAGCCATGAGCTATCCAGAAGTATGCTAGCCTCTGCACCAGGAGATAACAATGACACCTGCCATTCACTGGGCATCCAACAAATTTCAGGCCCTTGAGATGCATTACCTCTCTGCATTCTTACAGCAATCCACAAAAGAAGTGTTATGATCCACTTTTTACTGATTAAGAAAGAGAGTCCTGGAGATGAGAAGTACAGGCAGACCTCATTCCATTGTGTACCACTTTACTGCGCTTTGCAGATGCTGCATTTTTTTTACAGATGGAAGGTTTGTGGCAACCCTGCACTGAGCAAGTCTGTCGGGGCTGTATTGGCCATAGCATTTGCTCCCTTCATGTCTCTGTCACGTTTTGGTACTTCTCGCAATATTTCAAATTTTTGCATCATTATTATATTTGTTATGATGATCTGGGATCAGTGATCTTTGATGTTACTATTGTAACTGTTTTGGCATTTTTTTAAAGCAGTAAAGTATTTTTTAATTAAGGTATGTATATTGTGTTTTTAGATATAATGCCATTGCACACTTAATAGACTAGAGTGTAGTGTGAACATAACTTTTATACCCATTAAGAGACTAAAAATGGCTTCCCTGGTGGCGCAGTGGTTGAGAGTCCACCTGCCGATGCAGGGGACACGGGTTCGTGCCCCGGTCCGGGAGGATCCCACATGCCGCAGAGCGACTGGGCCCGTGAGCCATGGCCACTGGGCCTGCGCGTCCGGAGCCTGTGTTCCGCAACGGGAGAGGCCACAGCAGTGAGAGGGCCGCGTACCGCAAAAAAAGAAAAAAAGAAAAAAAAAAGACTAAAAAATCCTTGTGAGTTGCTTTATAGAGATAGTCTCTTTGTTAAGGTGGTCTGGAACCAAACCCAACATCTCCAAGGTGTGCCTGTAACTTTTCCCAAGATCACGCTGCTTCTGAGTGCAGGCAAGACTCAAGTTCAGATCTGTCTAACTTTAGATCCCAAGCCCTTTGTACTACCAGGTGGAGAATGAGACTTCCTCATACCTCCTGCTGACTTCTCCTTGCATTTTAAAATTCATGACTATGAGCTGACAAGATAATCCCACAGGACAGTCAACTATTTTCCAGAGCTCATGAGGTAACTGCTGCCTCTCTATTCTAATTTATCGAAGAACAAGAAGAGTTCCAAGATAGGCTGAAATATTTCTGTAATGAATACAAAAAAATCAGTTCCAAGGTTGTAGAAGGAAATGAAAACCAGTATCTAAATATCAGTGGTAATGAAAAGAGGAGGAGAGAGAGCTGTATTACACAAGGAGAACAAGAGAGTCATCTGAATCGTTCAAAGCAGCAATATCCCACATCCTAAGAAAAATTAAGAAGGAAGAAGGATTCGTAAACTCTGGGATGTGTGAATAATCTTCATTCCTGCTCCGGTAAGAAGAAAGTCATACTTCTGGTTGGTGTTTCTCTGCTGAGGACCACAGAGGCTAACGTGAACAGGTATTCACGCAAACATTTACTGAGTGCCTACTGCATGCCAGACACCGTGCGAGGGCCAGGGGAGTGCAGACCATTAGGAGAGAAGCAGCATAAGCCTTTCAGTGCTGTCCAGACAACCCGATAAACAGAGGCCACTAAATTGCTGTAGTCATCCAAAACATAATACCTCCTTTGCAGAAAGGCTACTCACCATGGGACTTCATGACCCAGGCTCCTTCTGGGAAAATCCCTCTACAAAAGCAGAGCATCAGAAAGAATCCTGCCTTAGGCTGCTGACAGTTTTAACTCTAAGAAGATAAAGGAAGAAGTGCAAGACCAGCTATTCTTGGACTTTGGTCTGACCAAGGAAGAGCTGGTACCAGAGGATGTAACCCTGGGAGAAGATCATAGCCAAGGAATAAACCCTGGGCACGATCTAAAATGCATTCCCTTCTTCAGTTAAGAAAATCTTAAAATGATAAGCAAACGAACCCCAAAACAAATAAGCAAAAAACAGATGGATCCTACGGTGAGAGATGCTAAAAGGAAATAAAACATAACAGATACTGCTGGGGGAGAGGCAAAAATGAAATTCTGACTAGGCATTTCTAGTGATCCCAAAAATGAAGAAAAAAGGCAATTTAACATAAATATAACATAAAACTAAATGCAACATGGTATCCTAGATTGGATCCCGGAATGGATAAAGATATTAGTAGAAAATCTCCTGAAACTGAATAAAGTCTATAGTTTGGTTAACAGAGCTGTACCAATGTTAATTTGGTACGTTTATCAAAATGTATATTTAAATGTAAAATGTTGACATTAGGAGGAGCTGAGTGAAGGGTATATGGGAAAGTCTGTCCCACTTTGCACCTGCTCTATAAATCTAAAATTTTATTTCAAAATTTTAAAAGTTTTTTTTATTTTTTTTAATTTTTTTTAGCTGTACATGGGCCTCTCACTGTTGTGGCCTCTCCCGTTGCGGAGCACAGGCTCCGGACGCGCACGCTCAGCGGCCATAGCTCACGGGCCCAGCTGCTCCGTGGCATGTGGGGTCTTCCCGGAGCGGGGCACGAACCCGTGTCCCCTGCATCGGCAGGCGGACTCTCCACCACTGCACCACCAGGGAAGCCCAAAATTTTAAAAGTTTTTAAAAATCACTACACAAGACATTCTTAGACAAACTCTGATGTTAAAAGAAAATGTGAAAATAAGAGGGCTAGGTAATTAAGAAATGCAACATGGACGAGCCAGAAGCCCTGATGGCCTGTAGTCAGCCCCGAAGTCTCCACCCCCTTCCCTAGGTCAAAAAAGCTAATGACATCAATAGAATACGATGTCCATGACACGTAGTAATAATAACATGGTGCTAGTTCAGACCACATATGGAAGATTTTATCCCCTTCTGGGTGGTACATTCTAAAGAGAATATAGTATTTTTGTAGATAGAGCAAAGAGTCTCTTCTAAGGAATAGCTGGAGGAAAGAGGAAGAACTAGAAAGGAAAAGAGAAGACTTAGGGAGCATAAGGGATTCCATCTCTAACTCGAAGGGCTACCACATGTCAGGGAGACGGATATATTTTGTGAGTTTCTGAAAGCTGAACCAAGGCCAAGGCTGAGGTTACACACGGAAATAGATATTGGGGCTCAATTCAACAGTTCTGACAATCCACACTCAGAATGTGAGGTCAAGAGCTCCCCATGGTCAGACAGGTTCAAACAGGCTGGATGAGCTCCTGGTGGGAGTCTGAACCAGATAACCTCTAACGTGCCTACCAATTATTGTCAGAGCCCAGGATTCTCTGATCAAGAAAGCACAGGCATGAATGTTGCCAGGTCTATACTGGAGGCCCTCGGCATCCAAGTTGCCCAATAAACCCAAAGAACACGGTCTGACTCTGGCTACAAATACAATTCCACTGCTTGGGAGGGTCCTTCAAGGCCACTGGCAAAGCAGGAACCAGGACAAAGGAGGATTTTCTGGCCACACAAGAAAAGAACATCCAGCACCCGAGTATCTCCTGAGTTTGGTGTCCCACATAGCTCTAAACGTGTCACATGCTTTTGTGTAAGTTGGAACAGTCAGCAGCATAGATTCTAAAATCCTAGATTTAAGCAGCCCTAGAGGTCACTAACCCAGTCACCTACCCACTGTAATTAAAATGTTGAAAGACAAGCAGGTTTATTCCCCATAAAGGGAGTCTAGTCTGCACCCTTTTTGGACACAGTTCTATCCTATATTGAACCAAAATCTGTCATTTCACTCCCAGTACATGGGTCTACACCCTTGGGTGTGACTCTCATATCTCCTTAGTCTTATTTTTACAAAACTAAATATACTGAGTTTCTTTAGATATGTATCATTTAACGAGCCAATCGCTCTCCTCAAGACTTTCTCTAATTGGTTTGTGACCTCCTAAAATGCATCGTTTAAACCTAGACCAAAAATCCTAAACGTACTCTGACCAATGCAAAAAAAAAAAAAAAAAATGGAACTGTAATTACATGTTAGGGACATCACAGTTCTAGTAATGCAGTATATGGCCTTTTGGTTCCTACTGACTTTATGATCAACTAAAACCCCACGAGAAATTCCATGAAAAGAGGCCTCACTGCATATAATTACTGTTGAATTTGGGAACCCAATGGCTAGATCTCATCTTGCTGACTTTGTACTGTTCTGTTAGCTTGTCAAAATCTTATTGAACATCGCGAGTATCAGCGGCCACACCAGCACTCCCTGCCAGGTTTGTGTCATCTGCAAATCGAATAATCCTGCTTTCGGTGTCTTCATCCAAGCCATTGATAAAAACGTGAAAGATGACAGGTCATTCGATCATTCACTCAACAAACATTTAATCAAGCACCTACAATATGTAAAACACTCAGGACAGAAATGAGAGGAAAAATTGTATCTGTATTGGGACAGATCCTAAAATTGTTTGCTTTCTGTAAATATGAGGTGGACTTCTTTTCTTGAAGATTTAACTCAACTCATTAGGTACTTATTGATCACTTACTCTTCTCTTGGCATCATGCTAAGCTTTGTTAAAGGAACAAAGGAATTAAAAGCTACAACCCTATTCTCTAGAAGCTGTTCCTCTCATTAGTGAGGATGGCGCACAAAACATTTCATGTTGCAACATTTATGTAATTGACAAAATTAGTGATACAGACAACATATTTGATTCTGATTGAGACTTTGTCATTTCGTTTAAAGCTGCAAAAACAATGATAGATTTTAGAGCTGAAGGGGGCAACAGAGGTCTTCTGGCACCATCCTCCCCTCCCACCTCGCCAATATTACTTACAACAATTGGGTATCTCCTGAGTAGTTACACTGTGTTAGACCTTATAATTAGAATAACATCGTAACATCCCCTATGTTGAGTCAAAATTACTTCCCTTTGCCTTTTCATCTGTAGTATAAATACTCAATGATTTTGTTAAAGAATTGAATGAATTCTAATTCTTCTCTCTGAAGCTAGAAAAAAAAACAGGTCGGGTCCAACCATTTGAAGGCAATAATTATGTCCTTATTTAGTCTTTACTTTTCGAGCCTAAATATCTCCAGTTCCTTCATCTGACGTGGGTTGGAGACCTCCCCACCCCCATGCCATTCTTGTCATTCATAGCCTGACACCATGCCTGGCATAAAGCAAGAACTCAAGATACGTCTACTGAACAAATGAATACATGAATAAGCGAACTGGAAAGCTCCAGTTTGTGAATATCAGCCTCAGAAAGAAATGCCTGGAACTACAAAACGTATCGCTGAAAATGTGGTTGGAAAAGTGGACCCACTGCAGTTTGCTTACTCTGAACATTATACTTTTTTTAAAATTGAAGTATAGTAGATTTACAATGTTGTGTTAATTTCTGCTGTACAACAAAGTGATTCAGTTATACATATACATACATTCTTTTAAAAATTCTTTTCCATTATAGTTTATCACAGGATATTGAATACAGTTCCCTGTGCTATACAGTAGGACCTTGTTGTTTATCCATTCTATATATAATAGTTTCTGGGTTTTTTTGTTTGTTTGTTTGGTTTTTTTTGCAGTATGCGGGCCTCTCACTGTTGTGGCCTCTCCCGTTGCAGAGCACAGGCTCCGGACGCGTAGGCTCAGTGGCCATGGCTCACGGGCCCAGCCGCTCCGCAGCATTTGGGATCTTCCCGGACCGGGGCACGAACCTGTGTCCCCTGCATCGGCAGGCGGACTCTCAACCACTGCGCCACCAGGGAAGCCCAATATATATAGTAGTTTGTATCTGCTAATCCCAAACTCCCAATCCCTCCGTTCTCCAGTCCCCACCCCCTTGGCAACAACAAGTCTTTGAACATTATACTTTTAACACTCCTTAGATCCAACTTCTTTTTGTCTTTGCACATGGGGAGAGGGCAATACACTAGTGACTCATACTGTCTGTAGCCAATTAAAATCTGTAACTGGAAAACACTGGTCAAGACCCACACAATTTCTAGCAAGAAAAGCTAGACCACAGCATTTATGTCCATGTGAGAAAGAATGGTATGTCCTTCTGTGTCTGCATGTCTTTCTGAGGTCATGCTGGTATTTTGATCACCGTAGCACCTAAGCCCCTCGGGAATTTGAAGATTGCGCAATATTCTGCAGAAGAGACCTAGTGAGTGGGTACAGCAGGACACCGAAAGGAAAAGTAGGATGAGATAACCTACTAAGTGGAGGCCATGAAGCTCAGTTTAGGATGGGCCCAGTTACCCAAGAGTGAGACGTTGAATATTTCAGTGGCAGTGTTACCGACAAGGAGAAATTTCCCTCAGATTAAAACATCCAGGAAAATTTAAGTCTAATGAATCCAATAGAAGTTGGGATTGCCCTGGTGTCAGCTTACTTGTGGCTGCAAGCGGAGTCAGGCAAGAAGAACCAGCTGGGAGGTAAAGGAAGCAAAACACAACTGCGATGAAGATGCCAACACCAGCAGGCACTTGGTAAATAAGCACCAGCACTTACATACATTTATCTTTTATTGCCCCAAATAAAATGATTAGGTGGGCACAATGTTCACCATTTTACAGCCGTGGAGGCTGAGGCTGAGAGAGGTTCCGAAACATGCCCAAAGTCACACAGATCTAAGTGGTGCAGTCAGAATGCCCACCTGACTACCTCCAAAGCTCTCGGACTCAAGCATCGCGCCGTAGGACTTCCGTTCCATGTGTTTATTCATCCTTTAACACAGATTTTGTCAAGCACCCTCAGCGTTCCAGGCGTGTGCTAAGCCCCGTGGATACAGTGGTAAAAAAGACACACACGGTCCCTCATGGGGCTTAGCACTCCGGCAAGGACAACAAACAGCTAGGCAAGCAACTCCAATCAAGTAGGATCCATCTCACGGCAGGAGAGGTGAAGGGTAAACTCACCCGGCACATGGGAATAGGAGTCTTCCTCGATGAAGCAGGCCTTAGAAAGAAGCTTAAAAGATATGCAAGCAAGACAAAAGAGTGAGGGAGAGAGGCAGAGAGGGAAGAAACGTTTACGATGTGGAAGTGAGTGGAGACACTGATGTCTGCTGAGTGTAGAGGGGAGGGCTCAGGGGCTCCCACGAGGTTGAAGAGCTGGGCAGAGTGAGATTCCAGAGGCCTTGTAAGCCATAGTAAGGCGTTTGGAACTGGACTGTAATCGGCAGTGGCAAAAACCAGTAAGTTTACATGGATATCACCTAATTGGGTCTCCAGATTCTTCCAGGAAAACGGAGGCCAGGCTAAGACACACGCTGCCCTGTGGGACAGACATCCTGGGAAGACATTCCATGCTTCACCTGGGCCGTTTTAATTTCTCTGGCCTTGTAATACCTGCTCTAGAAGGACTCTGAACCTCTGCCATGTCTTCTCTTTTCCCTCTCCAGGGAGGGTGGGTGGGTCTTGGGTGAGTGGAACAAGTGTATTCTAGATGCTTTCTTTATGTGACCCACCAAGCCTTAGAGATTCCAGCTTTCCCACTTGACAGATGAGGAAACAAAGGCGAGAATAGTTCAGTGACTGCGGCAGATGGAATTATTGGTTCCAATCCATCATTCTCTTTAATAGTTTTATGAATCTTTACCCTGTCAGGGCCTCGCAGTACATGCAGTGTATTTCCCCTCCCTGGACTTCGGGTTTCATCTTCTGATTTGATTTGGCCAGTGAAATATTAGCAGCCATGATATGAGCAGAGGTTTGAAATGTGCTTGCATGGTTGAGCATGCCTTCCTGCACTTTTGCCACTGCCAGGAAATTATGCCCCAGCATAGCTGCTGTTTCTCAAGCCCGGACCCCAGCATGAACCACACAGAGCAGACTTGAACCTGGTCTACAGCCTAGAGCTAAGCTCGGCTGAGATCAGCAGATCCCAGGTGACTTGAAGACCTTCAGTGTGAAGCAAGGTCACTTCCATTAACCCAGAGACTTGTGGATGTGTGAATAAGTATTTCTGGTCGTACACCATAGAATTCGGGGGTAATTTGTTATGCAGCATCATCATGGCAATAGCTGACTGATAAGAGCTTACTCCAAGCTCACAAAGAAACTCCCTGGAATGCACAGCACTGCTCTGCCATGGGACCAGGGTGCCCTGGTGGCTGGCTCTCTAAAAGAGAAAGCAATGCAGACTGCCACCGCACCCCACTCTCCCACACCGCCCCCTGCCCACCACACGGCACTCACCTGAGTCTGAGGCTGCCGGGCTCACCAGGCTGAGCAGCTCCCTCTCCTTCTCATAGTCCCCTTTGCAGAGCAGCTGCCCCTCCTTCAGGACAAACTCATCGCCCTTCTGGAGCTGCCGCTCGCAGACACAACAGCAGAAGCAGCTCAGGTGGTACACGCTCTTCTGGGCCCGCATCACAAACTCGTTGGGCGCGATGGCCTCAAAGCAGCCCCCGCATTTGACAGCAAACAGCCTGGCAGCATGGGAGAAAGCAAAGCAAGGTCGGTGAGAAAGGTGGCTGGGTCCCAGGTCTCCTCTCAAGTCAACAGCGAAGGGAACTTCAAGAGCTGGGACAAAGAGGCTTGGAATGGAATAGGTTTTAAATCCAGATGATTTCTTCCCTGAGGAGGTTGCACCAAAGAATTCAGTTAAGTTACTCTCTCAAAGGCTTAAGAAAAGCAGGCTGAGAGGTGCTGGAAGAAGGGTGAGCTGAAGCCCAGCGTGTATTTGGTGTGGTCCATGGCACAGTGTTCCCAAAGGATGCCCTACAGGCTGGTGTCAGGCAGGCTGCCCAGAATCCCCAGGGGGGTGATTATGGAAACAAAATAACAATAACAAAAAGGTCCAGGCCCACTCCAATCAGCATGCAAGAGGATGGGCCCCAGAATGTGAATTTTTAACAAGCTCCCCAGGGCATTCTGACGTGTAATCTAGTTGAGAGATAAACTACATCCCAACTTCCCAGCCTGACGTTCAGTGCATTCAGCCCAGCTCTCGGGACTTAACTCTCATCTCATTTCACTTACTTTCAACCAACCACGAAGAGGGTGTCTATCTATGCCAGGCGGATGCAGTAGGTACTAGTGATATTAAGGTGAATAAAAGAAAATCCCTTCCAGAAATGAGCTCAGGCTAATGGGAGAGACAAACGTGCAAATAACTAGAGGGTCCCGGGAACACAGAAGAGAGGACAACTGTCAGGGAGTCAGCAGGGGGATTTGCATTTTATTACCCATTCAATAAATCTTGGTCAAACGGAAGACAGGAAGGTGGGCAGGCAGTAGGCCTGAAGGGGTTGGGGAGTGGATTCCCCACAGAAGGAACAGCCTGGGCAAAGGCCTGACGTCCTGCAAGTACATGCTGTGGTGGGAGCATGCTGTGTCCTCCACCAGGTTGGAGGCTGGGGGCCTGGAGAAGGGTGACAGGTGAGGCAAGTCATGACCGGATTGCACACTGGGGCTGGACAGCATCTGACAAGCAACCAGAAGCCTTTGAACAATTTTAACATGCTAAGAGCCTGTTTTAGAAAAGGAGCTCTTTGCAATGTGAAAGGTGGAGGGGAATTGGGGTTGGAGAGATGAGTGAGGGAGAGCAGCTGAGTGGTGACAAGGGGCGGCACTAAGGCAGCAGCAGGGAAGCCAGACAGGAGGGGACAGATCCAGGGCTTGGAGACTGGGAAGTGTGGGGTCGGCTCCCAGGCTCCTGGCGGCCAGAGCTGGAGGATGGTGATATGTCACCACACCTGCGCACAACGTTCCTGATTTCCTACCTCTGGGCCTTGTTATGCCTTGCCGCCCTCCTGCAAAGCCCTTTCTTCTCTGTTTAATCTACGTGAATACAACACACCCTTCAGGACACAACTGCTCCCACCTTCTCCCTGAATCCTGCCCGGACCTCCCCTACACCCCTCCGGAGTGACCGCACCTCCTCTGAACACTTTCACCATGACCTGTCTGTGCTGGTCACTGGGCAGTTACCTGGAGATGCTTCAAGACACAAGAATAGCCGATCTGGAAGCCTGGGCTCTGCCGCCCGCTCTGCAGACAGCTGTCTGCAAAACCTTGCTATTGTTAAAGATGTGAGGCCACACAATCTCTTCCAGCTCCAAAAGTCCCAAGAGCATTGCTTCCTAATGCTGACTTAAAATATCTTAATCTTGCCTTATTATTTAATTTTCCCATGTTTATAACTTATCTTGCCAACAGCCTGTATTCCAAGAACTAGGCCTACGGAATATTTATATGCCCTACAACCTCTTGCACATGGTGGGTACTCAATAAAGGTTGATTTGATTTGACCTGTTGATTTCACCTGCTCACCCTCTTCTGAAATAGATGTGCAAAGAGCCTGGCCTCAGAGCTGACCCACAGTAGGTTCCCAGTAAAGGTGGCCCATCTCTTCCCGGTCACCCCAGATCAGTAAGAGCTCAGGGCAGCCTATGAAAGATTAAAATCTAAAGTAGATTTCTCCGTTTCTCTTTCTCTTTTTTAAATTGCCTCATGATAACATAATTGCCTTTGTCAAAGCCTTGGGTATAAGCACAGAGATAACAGACCCTAAAAATATCTCTGGGATTCATTCATTATAGCATTCATTTTTCTATTTCCAAAATAAAGAGTTATTTTCTTTTTTAAAGTAGTAGCGCAATAAGGGGGGGAAATCTCTCTCAAAAACACTCTCTGTTTGTCTCCACATACCAGAGGGGTCACTAGACATGGGAAGGTCAGATGGTATAAGGGAGAGGATGGTGCCAAGCGGAGACAAAATGGGCAGAGTGAATTCATAGAGCTCCAAACACCCCTCCTCTCATCACAAAGGCAGACACAAGCTGACTCAGAGGATATCAGGGGGCTGAAGACACCCTGCTCTGCTCATGAGCCCTACCTCGGCAGGAGACAAGGAAACATAAATAACTGAAGAGCATTTTTCTATAGACAGGCCATCCGCCATGATGGCTTAAGTGTGGCCAATCCCATCTCAAAAGCTCATTCATACATTCACTCGCTCATTTAGTCTTCATTCATTCTCTCATTGATTCAGAAGCATCTACTGTGCGCTACACAAGACACTGTGTCTTAACAGGGAGGCGGGGAAAGAAAGCCCCACCCAGCAACATTCATGTTCATAAACCAGCCTACGTGGAGTGTCTGTTACGTGTCAGGCACTATCGTGGGCACAGATGGTAGAAAACAAAGTCGCCGTACTCCATGGAGCTCATATGATAGTGAGAGAAACAGCAAACGAAGAAACGAACAGATAAATAACGTCTACCCAGAGGGACTGACCTTTGGGAAACAGAATATAAGAATGATACAAAACAATGTTTCATGAATACAAAACAGAGTGGCATAAAGCCATAGTCTGTTTATAATATTTAATCACTTCTCAGCTCTAAAGCTGTACTAGTTGATGCCTAAGTCTATACACGTGCACAGTGTGTTTATCTTGGAAGCTTCCTGGATGAAGGAAAGAGTTTTGAGGGTAGAGTGGAAAAGCAGGTAAGGAGGAATTCCCAAGGAGGGAACTGGTACAAGAAAGAGGGAGGCCATTCAAACTCTTTTCGTGAAGGAAGCCAAGGCTTGGAGAAGGGATTGAAGCCGCCTCCCATGAATCTACTAGGGAACGGCCTCCCTGGACAGAGGCCAGCTTGCAGGTGACTCCAGCACAGCTCGGGATGAGAAGTGCATGTGTGGTCTCACTCTTAACCCGGACCTTGGGCCCCAACACCCATCCTCCCTGCCCTTGGCCATCAGAAACACATTAGAAACACCCATCCTGATATACCCTCCCTCTGCCTCTCAGCTTCAGAAAGGGGGGTGAGGTTGGGAAACAGTTCTAGGGCTGGTACGGCTCTTTCACCACCAACAAGGTATGTGACAGCCCCCAAAACAGAAGTCCAGGTACCAGCAGTCCTGCCCCTGCCCCCTCCCTTCCCCCAGCTGCCCGGGGTGGTTTTGCTCTCCGTGTCTGAACCTCAGGGCACCCCAGGCCCTTGAACAACTGCCTTTACTCCCCTCCCCCCATGCTGGATGCTGTGCATCGGACAGAAAACCCACCCGGTTCATCCCTGGCCCGGAGTCCCTAGACACTGTTTGCCAACCTGAGCAAACGAATCAGTACTTTAACAGGAGCTGGTCAAAGGCCCTTTGTCCCCAAGCCCTCCTTCCTTCTCCTCCCCTTCCCCAGGAATGAACTGTTAAACAGACTCAAGGCAAACGCTCCCAGGAGTCAACAAGCTCTTGAGAATCCACAGCCGCAGGTGGTGGCATCTGTGCTTGTCTAACTTCCACCCTGTTAATCTCCTCCTCCCTTCTTAATTTCATCCCCCACTCCAAAAATTTCCCCCAAGTTGGAGAAGGGAGGGTTAGGGTGAGCTCAACAAAGAAATCCCACCATGTTGACTCAGGAACGGCCAGAGGAAGTGGCAGGATTGTCTGGGCTCAGATCGTGAAATGGTCATGATTGGGCGAGGGGTGGGATACAGACCCAGAAGAGGGAGGCAGTCCCATTTCTCTCCATTCTCTGCATTGGCTGCCCCGTTCTGGGTAAAGACCAGGTTGCCCTCACCTTACTGCTCTGGCTCTCGTTACCCTCACTAACCCCAGGGCAACCCAAGGAGAAAAGGCACACGCAGTCCACCACCTGTGTGCCAGATGTGTACACAGCTGTATGGGTACCACTGTGGACCCAGCTGCCGACTACACACTTCCCACAGTTGTTTTCTCTAAGGCTCAGACAAGCAGAGAAAAGGATTTGTTCAAAAGTCCAGGTCGTAATTAAAACACAGCCTGTCTCTTCCCAACGCCCTGGATGGCGGCCCCCACAGTGACTTTGGCCTCTGAATGCTAATGAGACCTCTCTCTGGGTTCAGAGCCTGGCAGCCTGCCTGTGCTCTAGAAAGCTAAGCACGGTTTCCAGAAATGCCCAGCTCTTCTGGGCATACACAACAACTCTCAACTCTGCCCACTGTTAGAAATGCACCCACCCCTGAAATCTCTCCAGATGATTCTTTATCTCTTTGTTGCATCTGATCCCCTCACCTGTAAAATGGGGATAACAGGATCCAGCGCGGGGAGAAGCGTCCAGAGCCCAAGCTCCCTAATACTGCTCTCCTTCCTCTGCCGAGCAGTCTCCGTGGGGCAGGCGTAGGGATGGAGTGCTAGACAAGGCTGCCCTGTCCTCAGGGAGCTCACATTCTCCAGCAGGCAGCAGGCTTTCAGCCAATGACCATAGGAGGGTGTGTTTGGGGTACATAGCAGAGGATTAGCCAGAATGGCCCAAAGCAGAGCCCCATCCCCTTGGCTTGGGCTAGGGTCACCGAATCTTCTTTCTCTTCCTTCCCTCCCTCCCTCTACACCTGTTTATTCTCTTCTTCCCTCTGGCCCTTCCCCACTCCCTCTACCAGGCAGAGAAACAGAGGCTGGCTGAAATTCCATTCTATGCCTTGCCTACGTCTCTCCCAGTACAGCCAAAAGCTCTAAGATGCACAACTTGTAGTTTTGGTGAGAGAGCCGGAATCGGCAGGCTCTGCCACTTCCAAGCGGTCAGTGTGACTCGGAGCTCATCACTTAATCTTTGGCAGTCTCAGTCTGCTCAGATGGAAGAGGCAATGATGAGGCTGACACTCCTGGATTACTGAGGACTAAATGAAAACAGGTATAAGGACTTTGTGACCTATAAGGAAGAGCACAATTTTTAGTTCTTTTTATTTGCCCGGCCTCCGTCTTTTGACCTTTGTGGATTGTGTGTTTTTTTTTTACCCCGAAGGTGGCTCTCTGTGCTCAAAAGTTTCCTGAGCCCTACACTGAGAGAACACTTCTTCCTCAGCAGCGGAGTCCTGCTGACTTCTCCCAGCTTTGACATGGGCATGACTTCCTCTCCAAAGAGTGTGGCACTGACCCAGGAGATGAAGCCGGGGATGCACAGCTGGCAGGGCTGCCACACAGAGCACACGCCTTAGACAAGGCACAACCTCCCACCACAATGTGCCAAGACAATGCAAGGGAAACAGTGTTTCTTGTATTAGGTGCCACGGAGGGTAGCAAAGAAGAAAAGAAAAGGTGACCTGATTCATGGAAAGAGCACAGGACTTGATGTAGGAAGACCTGGGCTCACGGGTTCTTCTTTTACCAAGAGGCCTCAGAAAAGCCACCATCTTTTCCTGGGCCTCAGTTTTCTTATCTTTTTTGAGAAGGGGCAGACAGCTTATTTATTTATTTTTGGCTGTGTTGGGTCTTCGTTTCTGTGCGAGGGCTTTCTCTAGTTGCGGCGAGCGGGGGCCACTCTTCATCGTGGTGCGCGGGCCTCTCACTGTCGCAGCCTCTCTTGTCGCAGAGCACAGGCTCCAGATGCGCAGGCTCAGTAGTTGTGGCTCACAGGCCCAGTTGCTCCGCGGCATGTGGGATCTTCCCAGACCAGGGCTCGAACCCGTGTCCCCTGCATTGGCAGGTAGATTCTCAACCACGGCGCCACCAGGGAAGCCCCAGTTTTCTTATCTTTAATGGAAAAGTACTGCCCTAGATCAGTGTGTTACGTCAAGAATTTAGAGGCTGTGGAAGGGGAGGGTCTTTATTCCGCGTACCTCCTTTCAACCAGAGAAGCCCACTCTGCCGCACCTAAATCCAGGTCTCCAGATGGTGTTTCAGCATGACAGGGCCTTGCTATGGTAATTCTCCAAACAAGGTATTTTCCAGGACCATATCATTCACAGATACACCTATATATATATGCACACATATACATAAATGGAACAGGTAAGGCCAAATGAGGTTATGTATGAATGGACACACAAACACACAAAACATACATACACACACACCAGCTAAAACCAACAACTCATTCACATAGTCTCTTTCTTCCTATCTGTATGGTACAAATATATACGTACTTCCAGAAAGGATTTATATTACATATGTATATAGATATATGTATATATAGATATATTTTATACAAATATACAAGAAGAAATCAATTTGCTCCTAAGGCGTGTTTGAAACCCATTAGACAGGATAATTTCTTTTTATTTTTTTTAATTTTTTATTTTTTTTTTTTGCGGTACGCGGGCCTCTCACTGCTGTGGTCTCTCCCGTTGAGGAGCACAGGCTCCGGACACACAGGCTCAGCGGCCATTGCTCACGGGCCCAGCCGCTCCACGGCATGTGGGATCTTCCCGGGCCGGGGCACGAACCCGTATCCCCTGCATTGGCAGGCGGACTCTCAACCAATGCGCCACCAGGGAAGCCCTCTTTTTTTTAAAAAAACTAATTTATTTATTTATTTTTGGCTGCATTGGGTCTTCGTTGCTGTACGTGGGCTTTCTCTAGTGGTGGCGAGCAGGGGCTACTCTTTGTTGTAGTGCGCAGGCTTCTCATTGCGGTGGCTTCTCTTGTTGCGGACCATGGGCTCTAGGGTGTGTGGGCTTCAGTAGTTGTGGTGCACGGGCTCAGTAGTTGTGGCTTGCAGGCTCTAGAGTGCAGGCTCAGTAGTTGTGCACACGGGCTTAGTTGCGCCGTGGCATGTGGGATCTTCCTGGACCAGGGCTCGAACCAGTGTCCCCTGCATTGGCAGGTGGATTCTTAACCACTGCACCACCAGGGAAGCCCATAGGCTGCATACTTTTTAAATTCACCCCCATTTTTATGATTCATGCTTTTATTATAGGGTTGGGGATCCTGCTCTGTAGCTAAGGAGATAAGAATGTTTCCAAAGCAGATATGAAGGCTTGACACTTGAGAAACTCCTAGAGAACATGTCTAAGGCAATCAAGACAGAGGCCAGACCCCTGGGAAGCAACAGCACACCCTGCGCACTGTAGGAGTTACAGCAGAAAGACAACCACGTGCCAGGACCCCTTGTGGACACCTGGACTTTGATGCTGGTTACGTGAGCTCAAGAAAATCATTCCACATTCAGAATACGGGGGTCCTAATGGTTAGAATATATTTCATCCCCCAAATTATTTTACTACAAAGAAAAAGCAGCTTGTAGAAGATAGGAAAAAAGGAAATTGGTCTTCACTGAATAGTCACTTGGTGCCAAGAACTGTGGTGCTTCTTACATTCATTACCTCACTAAATTTACGGGGTAAGAGCAAACAGGACTATTTTATGAACCCAAAGAGAGCCTTGTCATATTTCAGCTCAGCTTGGTTCACGATGCCTCTCTTCCACAAGAGAGACAGACTCTGGGAGGGCCGATCCATAGGTTCTTCTCTATACATCCTCTCTGGCACTCTTTTCACAGGAGAAATAAGGGAAAAGATCAAGCAGCTAAGACGGAGGCCTGAGCTCCCGCCAAGTTTCCTGGGTGGGCCCATGGCTTTGTAGGAGGTCCTGAGACCCTGCTGCCCACATGCAGGTGAAAGGCAGGAGTTAGGAACCAAGTTGATTCCTTCAAGCTACTCATCTCTTGGGCCCCAAAGTATCTGAAGGGATCCCCAAAAGAGCTCTCTCCTCTGTGGATTTATGTTAAGAACAAACAGTGTCCAGTAGATGCTTAGACCCAACACCACCACGCCCAAGAGTCTACTCTGATTGCAAAAAGATGGGGAAACAAGAGAATTCCTGTTGGAATCCCAGTCACTGGGGGATTTGGTGGGTCACTCTTTTCAGAATACAGGTAGAAATGTAGGCCATGGGGGTTGGACCCAGAAAGACCCAAGAAAGCCCAGCCAGAAAGACTGAGCTGTAGAAATAGCAGGACAAGGAGGCAACATGGTATTCATCAAATAAACTTAGGTCCAAGTCCCTGCTCCTCCACTTATTAGCTATGTGATCTTGATCAGGCTATGGCGGCATTAGTTTACTCATCTATAAAATGGAAATAATAAAGGGACTTACCTCAGAGAGACACGATAAGAATTAATTGAACTGACACATTAGAACTGCTTAGCAGAGTGCATGGCACATGGTAAATCCTCAGTAAAAGGGTAACCCTTGGGCTTCCGTGGTGGCGCAGTGGTTGAGAGTTCGCCTGCCGATGCAGGGGACGCGGGTTCGTGCCCCGGTCTGGGAAGATCCCACATGCAGCGGAGCGGCTGGGCCCGTGAGCCATGGCTGCTGAGCCTGCGCGTCCGGAGCCTGTGCTCCGCAACGGGAGAGGCCACAACAGCGAGAGGCCCGCGTACGGAATACTAAAGAACATGGCAGCCTCATGCAAACCCAGATCTATCCCAGGGTAAGGGCTTTGAGACTCATGAAGGCTGAGCAGAAACATAAGGGGAGCCCCCATTATGATACTGTAGAAGGTTCCTAAATCAAGAGTACGTTTGGAAAGACTGAGACCTTCATTAACCTTGACCCAGAGTACTGCATACCTCAAAGGGAGCCTCTCAAGGCCTCCACACCATAGACAATTAAGTGGAAGGATGGAAAACAAAATAAATACACGAAAAACCCTAATGCCAACTTAAGGCCAACTGACGGGATACTGTTTTTTCCCACCAAAATAAGAAATCAGAGCCACTTTTAGCCTTGGACAGCAGACAACTACAGATCATGCAGCCTTTCCACAGACAGACACTGACAACACTATTTTTAATCAGATATATGAACACTTTGGTCTAGAAAGTAGGAGGGGGTTTTTATACAGCTCTTTAACAAGAACACAATAATCTGCCTATCACTCAATTTCCACCCTCTCCACCAGGGGGCAGCATAGCAGCATGCATTAACTGCCATGTTGACTTGGTAACTGAGGTCATCCAGGCACCAAGACAGCGATTGGCCATATGCCAAAACTGTCTGTCGGGAAAATCTGCCGCTGGGAGTCTGGGAGACCATGTGGCTAAAAAGAAGGAGAGATGGTGAGAGAGAAGAGTATTCAAAAGTACTGGGAACCAAAAGCATGGCTTGTGGCCTTAGAAGTAGTGACACAAGCAACCTTGTCAGCTGGCTCAAGGTCTCTGTCCTTGAGGCTGAGCCAACACCACCACAATAAGCAATGGAGCCCGTGGTCCTGGGGCGGTGGGAAAGTCTGCAGGGACAATAGGAGTGGCAGGATCTTCTATAGGAGACAGTCTCAATACTCTGCAGTGGGGAGAAAATGGAAAACAATAAGTGGCCAGCAGAGCCAATCAGAGTCTCTGTCTCCCTGGGGCTCCTGGGGAGCTGTAAGAAGGACCATACAATGGGATGAGAACTGCTAAGTGTGATGTCTGCACGTCCCAGAGGCTCCGTGAGGCTCTGGCTTCACCGAGAAGTGCAGGATAACACAAACAGCTCATCACTGATGGCAAATGTTGCTGGCAATGGGCAGCTTTTACCTTGAAATGGTGGACGGAGTACTTTTCTTGTTCTCACAAAGCATCTGTTCCAGAACCAGCCAGGCAGAGTGGGAAGAGCCTGGCTTTTGGAGTCTGATAGAACCTGGATTCAAGTCTTGATTCCACCTTTGAGAACTTGAGCAAGCTATAGACTCCTTTGGAGCCTCAGTTTCTTTATCTATAAAATGAGATCATAACTGTCCCACAAGATGTTTTGGAGCTTAAATAAGATAATGTATCAGAAGGATCTGATACATACTAGCTGCTCTCAGTAAGTGGCAGCTCTTAACTCCCTTTACTGAAATCAATTTAACGTATCTGCCCATGTACGTATTTGTATAAGATCATTTATTTCAAGACAGCCAACGGAGCCAAAAATAGAACTTCATGAGCATCTCAAGGCTCTGTTCTTCATTACTATAACAAATTAAATCAAACTTCAACAAGCCTTTCATATGTTATCAGAGAAAAGACAAACGGACAAATATGAAAGGACAAATACTCGAGAGGAAACAGGGTGCATTTCATTCAGGCAACCATGGCTATGGTCTACCCTAACCCAAAGTCAATATTGACATTAGCCAACCAGTGGCGACCAACACCCACTTTCATTGCCCAACACCCAACATATGTTCAGGAAGTTGGCAGCTCCATGTTTGACCAACCAGAGCCAACAGTTGCTATTTGGTTAATGCTGACATTATCTGACAAACGTTTGGAACAGACCCTTTGCCTGTATCACTTCAGTTCTCAGATGACTGCCTCTCATGGAGGCTGCTGACCACTGTATGGACCTACACTGAGATGCCCATATTCTTGCCTTGTGCCCCTAACTGTCAGACCCCCCACCCCAAGATTAGTCCACCTCCCCCCTCATTTTATAAATGGAAAGAAACCAAGGCCAGAGAAGGAGCAGTGACTACCCCTGACCACAGAGAAAGTTCAGATTATTGAGACTCGGTTAACAATCAAGATATAAAAGAGGTTATAACATGGCCCAGCTAGGGATGGAAACGTGTCCCCCAGGCTCTTAAGCAGTGCCCTAACCAGCTGAACGAGCAGACAGTGTACGTCAGTGAGCCTCTCCCGCTTAGAAGCTCTCGCTTTCCCCTCTCCCTCTTCTTTGCCGAAACCTGGGAAGCTGACTACCAGTCAGGCCACGGAGCAAAAGACTGCGGTGAAAGCATGGATTCCAATAACCCAAGCCAAGGTGGCACGATTTATATTACAGACTTTCCATATTGTCACACAGACATGCAAAATGGCAAGAAACATAAAACAGACATACAGAAAATACATGTTTCCTTTTTAGGGAATTAAAGGTTTGGTTTCCTTTGAAAAATGTCAGTTTTCCTTTCCCTTCATCCTCATTAGCCTCCTGGGACACTCTTAAACATACCCAGCAAAGAACAGAGCAGAGGGAATGAGGTATTTTTAGCTGATATTCTGGGCACAGATTCCTATTGTTCCACAATTTTTGGCTTGACTGGATGGCACGTGGCCAATATAATGTATACGCTTACAAAGAATGTATGTTTCCTGGGCTCTGTGTGTGTGTGTGTGTGTGTGTGTGTGTGTGTGTGTGTGTGTGTGTGTGTGTGTGTGTATTAATAGTAAGAAGGACAAGGACATTATTGATGATGTTTTGATGGGAAAGATTCTGAGATCCCAGCAGGGGTAACACCGAGCTCTCCATGAATCCCATTTGCTTTTTGTCACCATCACTTTTCATTATTACCGCTGTGCTATATGTCCAAAAAAAAAAAGAAAAAGCCATGTTGTCACAATCCAAAGCTCCTCATAGAACCAACTGATATCAACTGCACTGTATTAGGAACTAGATGGATTCTGAAGACCAGTGATGACGTTCTAAATCATCTGGTGCGGTGACCAGCACACGATAATGTTTAAAACCGTGGTCCCCAACCTTTTTGGCATCAGGGACCAGTTTCATGGAAGACAATTTTTCCTCGGACGGGGTTGGGGGGGATATGGTTCAGGCGGTGATGTGAGCAATGGGGGCAATGGCGAGCGGCAGGTGACGCTTTGCTCACTTACCCGTCGCTCACCTCCTGTTGTGCGGCATGGTTCCTAACAGGCCGGGGACCAGCACTGATCCGTGGTCCGGGGATTGGGGGTGACCCCTGGTTTAAAACATTACCAGTCACTACTATCCTTCTCCTCAGTTGTAATACTTCTCCTCAAGGATCACCCACTCTTGGGCGAAGGGGAGACAAGGAAAGACAAACACTGACTGACCATCTGAGTAAAAATCTCCCACTGTGGCATAAAAGCCAAAGGGAGCACCATGTAGGACTTTCCCTTTCCATGTGAGGGGTGGAAAATATCTCCGGATAATCTGAATTTCCAGAATGCCTTTAGTTCAAAGATCTCAAAGCATGTGCAATCTTATGTAACATCTCAGCTCTGAAGTAAAGGGGGGGTGTGTGTCAGATTTTATTATCTAGTATCTTCATCACACAGAAAACTGGCATCACAGCAGGGTGTGGCATTTTGGGTGTATAACAGCACCAAAATTCAGCAGTGGTGGAGCCCAGAGTAAAAAAAAAAAAAGTGTCCTGAACCTCTGACGCAGCCTCTTTCCCATAACATTGCATTGCTTTCCTTTTGACTTCGACTCCGTATGTCTTGAGAGCTCCAGAAGAAAGGTTTCAACAAAGTATGACCCAATGGAAGGGAGACAGTTTTTATCTCTCTATTTTATTTTTTTAATTCTATTTTATTTTTTCTTTTTACCCTTCAACATTTTACCCTTTTTTATCCTTCATCTCTCTCCTCACCCATTAAAAACTGGAAGACACCACACCCATTAGGGGGGCTACTATCAAACGTGGAAAATAACAAGTTTGGTGAGGAGAAATTGGAACGCTTGTGCGCTATGGACTGCGAAATGGTGCAGCTGCTACAGAAAACAGTATGGTAGTTCCACAAAAAGTTAAAAATACAATGACCATATGATCCAACAATTCTACTTCTAGGTATATACCCAAAATAATTTAAAGCAGAGACTCAGATGTCTGTATATTCATATTCATACCAGCATTATTTATAATAGCCAAAAAGGGAAAGCAACCCATGTGTCCATCAACAGATGAATGGATAAACATACTTTGGAATGTATTGGAATATTATTCAGCATTAAAAAGGAAGGAAATTCTGATACATACTACAACATAATAAGGATATTATGCTAAATGAAATAAGCCACTCACAAAAGGACAAATATTATATGATTTCACTCAGATAACCTCAGTAGGCAAATTCATGAAGACAGAAAGTAAAATAGTGGTTGTCAGTGGGTAGAGAAAGGAGGAATTGGGAAGTTATGGTTTAATGGGTAAAAGTTTCAGTTTTGAAAGATGAAAAGAATTCTGTGGTTGGATGGTAGTAACGGTTGCCCAACAATGTGATGTACTTAATGCCACTGAACTGTACACTTAAAAATGGTTGAGATGGTAAATTTTATGTCACGTGTATTTTACTACAATTTTTTAAAAATTAATTAAAAAAACTGGAAGACACAATGATTGTTCATACTCTACCTCCTGTAACCACAATCTAAGTGACTGTGTTCCCAGTTGAAAATCTCACCTGCCCAGGCTCCCTTGCAGCTAGGAGTGGCCACGTGAAGCAGTACATGGGGTTCTACTGGGGGTGGAGGTATGAGCAGGAAGTTCTGGAAAAGCTATTGTTCTCTTGATGAAATGAGACAGCCTCAGCGGGTGCGTACATTTTGCTCTTCACTCTTTCCCTATTTCTGTCTGGAACTAAAATATAACATCTGGAGATGAAACAGCCATTATGGTACCAAAAGGATGAAAGCTGTCTGTTAAGGATGCAAAGCAAGAGAAGAGAAGCCTGGATCCTTGAAGACTTTTATGAGCAGTTGCACCATCCTTGGACTCCCTACTTCTTGACTCCCTTTCAGTGAGAAAAATAAAATCCCTTTTTAATTAACCCACCGTAGTCAGGATACAGTTATATAAAGCCAAGTATTTTGAAGGACTTCCTCATCCCATCCAAGCTCTATCTAGGGCAACTTCTCCACTTAGACACTAGACTTCACCACTTCCAGCTTACTCAAAAGCTATGTCATATATTTTCCCTCTCTGTAAACATTTTAATATATTTTTTAAATTTCTCCAGTGTTTGGAAAAAAATTATCCTTCTTTTGATCCTACTTCCTCTACCAACTATGTCCTAATTTGTTGACAAACGTCATAGAAAAAATTCAAAAAGAAATTACTTCTGTTTTCTTTTTTTTAAAAACAAATTTATTTATTTTATTTATTTATTTTTGGCTGTGTTGGGTCTTCGTTGCTGTGTATGGGCTTTCTCTAGTTGCAGTAGGGTGGGCTATTCTTCGTTGCAGTGCATGGGCTTCTCATTGCAGTGGCTTCTCTTGTGGAGCAGGGGCCCTAGGCTTGTGGGCTTCAGTGGCTGTGGCACGCAGGCTCAGTAGTTGTGGCATGCAGGCTCTAGAGCGCAGGCTCAGTAGTTGTGGCTCATGAGCTTAGTTGCTCTGTGGCATGTGGGTTCTTCCCGGACCAGGGCTCAAACCTGTGTCCCCTGCACTGGCAGGCAGATTCTTAACCACTGCGCCACCAGGAAAGCCCCTACTTCTGTTTTCTATCTCCAGTTCCTCTCCTTCTACTCTCTCTTATGGCCAATCCAATCAGGCACTTATTCTACTCTTACTAACAAAACTTTCCTGTAAAAGTCGCTCATGGCCTCCGTATTTCTCAGTCCTCATCTCACTCAGCCCATCAGCAGCATTTGACACTGGGATCACTTGGCTTTCAGGACCATTCACTCTCTGGTTTTCTTCCTATCTCACTGGTCACTCCTTCTTGGTCTTCTTTCTAGTTTCCCTCATCTCCCTAACCTAGAAATATTTCATCCCCTTCTCTGTCTAGACTCATTGTCCTTGGTGATCTTATCCAATCTCATTACTTTAAGTATCATGTATCTGCTAAATTACTTTGATTTCTATCTCCACCCCAGATCACTCTCCTAAATCGAACTTATATATCCACTCAGTATCTTCACTTGGATTTCTAAATCTCAAACTTCAAACTAAAGTAGAATTCCTGATCTTTTCCCACCTACCTCACCCTGACTCAAATCTGCTCCAACTAACCACAGTCTCCACTCTTCTGTTGATGAACGGCACCTACATCTTTCCTGTTGCTCAAGACAAATATCTCGTAATTATTCTTGACTCCTCTCTCCCACACGCCTCATATTCAAACTGTCAACAAGCCATTTCTGCTCCACCTTGAAAGTATAACCAGAATCTGATCACTTATCTCCATTACTCCTTCTGTGGGCCGTGCTTCCATCATATTTTCCCTGGATTACCTCAACAGCTTCCTAAATGGACCACCTGCTTCTTCTTGCCACCTGCCAGGTTGATTTTCAACCCAGAAATCAGGGCGATCCCATTAAGAACTAAATTAGAACATGTCACTCATCTGCTCAAAACTTATTCCCATTTTATAGATGAGAAAATAGAAGCTTGTGAAGGTTTAAGTAATTTGCCCAACTTTACACAGATAGTCATTGGGGGCAGGGGGCAGGATTCAAATCAAGTCTGCCAAGGCTAAAACCCACCAAAGATCCATTGTATCATTGTTTAACTTAGCTCTGAGGGCTGCCTCATCAAATGGTAGGATGGTACCTTACAAATGTAGTCTATGTGACTACAAGGCAATGCTTATCAACCACCGTTACCAACCCAAGCTCCAGATAAGGTAGAGGTAGATGAATGAGGTTCACCTACACCTATATTGCAATATCAGTCAACTCTACTGAAATATTATACCTAGAAAGGAAAGGCCAGATGTTGCCCTCCACTTCTTGAGAGAGAGAGCCCAGGCTCTGAGATCAAAGGCCCAGGCCAGGTGTCACCCAGAAGAGCATCAGCCTTGGAACTTGTGTGAGAAACAAGCGAGTGGGAATTGGGGAAAAACAGAAAAGCCAGGAGGAACAGTGGCGAGTGTGAAGCACCAGCCAACAAACCTCCACCCCAACCACAATATTCGTGTGCAAGTCTGCGATATAATTTTCATCTTGGATGCCTTTCATATGGCTCTGCTCCCCACAGCCAGCCCCATTCAGAGGATTAGAGAACAGGGACAGACATGAGGAGCTAAAGAACCACAAAAATCTCTGTGAAACAGGATTCCTGGCTTGGAATCACAGTGACCAGTTATGTGTACAAGTTATGTGGACAGATGTGAGTGCATACACACACACACACTCCCTTAGATTGGGGATCCAGTTCGGTTTCATAGCAGACTACGGCCAGAAGTTAAAAAAAATAATTTATAACAACCCCTCCCTACCATGGGAATAAATAATGACCAGCTAGGGTGTCCCCAAGCCAGAGGAAGTCTTGAAGGGAACGTGAGCTTTCAGGGGTGTCTCCGTTCCACTTAGGGCAGTGAGCTCTCAGAGTCTATAAGAAGGGATCAAAGGGAGGATGGTAATAAAGTAGCCCACCACTTCCCTGCTTCTCAGAGACTCCGGGTTCCCAGGTAGAATTTTAAGGACAGTTAGGAACTTGAAGACCAGTTCTTCCAAGCCAAAACCTAAGGCTGGAGGGACCTCGTGCCGATGACAGGAGAAATGCCTGCCTTCAGTACTGGGTGCTAGGCAGATTACTTCAACCAGGCACAAAGACAGGGGTTTGTGTTTCATTTGGGCAAGGGAGTAGGCAGAGGAGCTTTCGCGAAGATGCCTCTCAAAAGGCCTGTAGACCTTGCCCCAGTCCACCAGGAAGAAGGGACTTCTAAGGAAAAGGCAAGAATTATTTTGCACTTGAACATGAGTGTTTCTCCGAGCCCTGCTTATTTCTTCACTGTGAGGAAGGAGCTGCATATACTGGCATCAACCTCCATCCCAACTGTACCAAGAAGAGCCACACGGGAAGAACATTTGGTAATTGCTATTGTCACTGAAACATACTGCTACCTAGACTATAGTCGTGGGCTGAATCCCTCTAAGAACAGGTCAGTAGCCCCGCGAAAAAGAAGTTCTTTGTCCAAACTGCAGCCATGGGAGGGGAAGAGAAAAAGAGGGGGAACACACACCACAACACATCTTCACCAACCAGAAAACAACATAAAGGTCATGACCAACTGATTTACGGCCACGCCTGGGGAAAAAATAATGAATTTTGCAGCATTCCTCACAAAGGGACACAAGGTCTTCACAACTTGCAAATATTGAAAAGGAAGTTGGGAAACTCAAATTATAGATCCTTATGGAAAAGGTTGTATTCACACATATAACAAAAACCTGTGTAGTGCCTACTATTCTAGTTGCTGATATCGAGGCACCATTCTAGGTGCTAGAAATATAACAGTGAACAAACCAAGCAAAATCCCAGCCCTTGGAGTTTACATTTGATTGAAAACAAACAGACACCAAATAGAATGTCAGATGAGTGCAGTAGATTAAAAGGAAGGCATACAAGAGGATGGGAAGTGTACCAGGGTGAGGAGTTGTAATTCTCACTGAGTAGCTGATGTTTGAGCAAAAATCTGAAGGAGCTGGTGAAGTAAGTGAGCCTTACCACTACCTGTGGGAAGAACCTTCCTGGCAGAGAGAACAGCAGGTGCAGAGGCCCCGGGGTAGAAGCAGGAAACAGCATGGAGTCCAGTGTGGCTGGAAGATGTGGGCAAGGGGTAGAGTGGTAAGAGCTGTGACTGGAGAAGTTATGGGGGAGAGGCTAGATAGGCCACAGAGGACCTTGCAGATGACAGTGGGGACTTCAACTTTTCCTACAGAAGCCAGTGGAGGGTGTTTTGCAGAGGAGTGATTTGCCGGATGAAGTTTTTCTTTTCCTTTTTAATTTATGGAGGTAAAATTCACGTAACATATTTCAAAGGGAACTATTCAGGGGCATTCAGTACCTTCACAGTGTTGTAGAAGCACCACCTCTATCTCATTCCAAAACATTTCCATGACTCCAAAATAAAACCCCTTAACACACTAATCAGCTTCTCCTCCCTCCATTCTCCCCTGCCCCTAAACGTGGGCAACCACGAATCTGTGTTTTGTCTCTACTGATACCTATTTTGGATATTGCATATAAATAGAATCATACAGTATGTGTCCTTTTGTGCCTGGCTTCTTTCACTTAGCATGTTTACTAGGTTCATCCACGTTGAAGCATGTGTCAGTGTTCCATTCCTTTTATGGCTAAGTAATATTCCATTGAATGGCTATACCACACTTATTTATCCATTCATCTACTGATGGACGTTTGGGCTGTTTCCACGTTTTGGCTACTGGGGATGATGCTGCTATGAACATGCATGTCCATGAACTCGACTGGGTTCCCGTTTTCAATTCTTTGGGGTATAAGGATGAAGTTTTAATGGGATAAAGTTTTAATGGGATCACTGTCAGTGCTGTGTTGAGAGCTATGTGTAGGGAGGGGAAGGTCAAAAGGAGGAAAGCCAATAGGAGGTTTTTTAAATACTCCAGGTAAGAAGAGACAGACACTGAGAAGAAGTGACCAGGAGACAGGGGAAAGAACAGGAAAGTGCAGTGGACGCCAAGTGAAGGGAATGTTTCAAGGAAACAGGTGGGATGAAACCCATCCAGTGCTGCTGACAAGTCCAGGAATATGAGGACTGAGCACTGACCACCTGGCTTAGCAATGTGGTGAGGGAGGGTGGATGGCTGGGGGAGGGATGCAGTGGAGTGGGGGACATGGTGACACAGGGGTAAACAGCTCTTTCAAGGAGTTTTGTGAAATAGCACAGAGAAAGGGAGTGATAGCTGGAGGGGGATATAGGGTCCAGGATGGTTTCAATGGTAGGAATTATGGAATGTTTGCCCACAGGAATTATGTGATATGAGGGGAATCTTCAGGATGGACGTCAGAGGCAGGGGAGACATGCTGGAGCAACATCCAGCTGAAGGAGTGGGTATCCCATGGGACCCAGCACACATATGGAGTAAGAACTGGCCTTAACTTAGAGCGAGGTAAGCCTCCTGGGTGCTATAGGTAGAATTCTCGCAAAGTCATACTGAAAGGAGCCCAAGTCTGGACCACTCTGGATTGTTTGATCTAATCAAAAGCAGAGCCAAGCTAAAGTCAAAACCACATAAATCAAAGCACTAATATTTGGCAATGAATATGCCAAGTAATTTTCCTTTTTTTTTCTTAAATGGGACTTTTGAGGTAACTTTTATTTTGACTGATTGCTTGGTTGATTAAATGACAATTGATAAAAATTGGCCTTTATTAATTTTTTTTGCAATTATAGTTTCTTTTTTTAATCTAATTTAATTTAATTTTTATACAGCAGGTTCTTATTAGTTATCTATTTTATACATATTAGTGTATATATGTCAATCGCAACCTCCAAATTCATCCCCCCTCCCCACTTTCCCCTCTTGGTGTCCCTACATTTGTTCTCTACATCCATGTCTCTATTTCTGCCTTCCAAACCAGTTCATCTGTACCATTCTTCTAGATTCCACATATATGTGTTAATATACAATATTTGTTTTTCTCTCTCTGTATGACAGTCTCTAGGTCCATCCATGTCTCGACAAATGACCCAATTTCGTTCCTCTTTATGGCTAATATTCCATTATATATATGTACCATATTTCCTTTATCCATTCATCTGTCGATGGGCATTTAGGTTGCTTCCATGACCTGGCTATTGTAAACAGTGCTGCAATGAACACTGGGGTGCATGCGTCTTTTTGAATTATGGTCTTCTCTGGGTATATGCCCAGTAGTGGGATTGCTGGGTCCTATGGTAATTCTATCCAAGTAATTTTCCTTTGCCTCAGATCTACACTTCTTGTGATGCTCTTGGGCTAACGTTAAAGCCACAGTCATGAATGGTGGAGCAGCTGGCTCAAGAGTGAGTGGAGAGACTGGATAAACCAAGCCCTGCACCTCACACAACACGCAAAATACTGAGGCCTTAGGAATGGCTTTGAGAGAGATTGTTACTGTCTCAGTAGGATTGCTAGTAAATATTCCCACATCTACTGCATATGTACAAATAGGAAGTAAGGTGGAAGGGATGCTAAATGTCTTTTTATAATACAATTTAAAGGGAAATGATAGTGTAGTGGGAAGAGCACTGAAAGGCATGAGTTTGAGATCCCACTCTACCACTTACTATCCGTGTGACCTCAGTCAAGCTAACTAATTCTCTGAGCTTGAATCTCTCAGCTGTAAAATGGGGTTAATGAAAACCACGTCACCAGTTTTCAGCAGCAAATGAGGGGATATCACTAAAAACAGTCTGTAAAACAGTCCACGTACCAGGTTTTATGTACATGTACATAACCTGGTTTTAGCTATCTAGATGTGCTTCATATTTTTATGAAAATTTTTGAAAGCTATTGCAAAGGCCCTATGACAGGCAACAAGAATCTCTAGAAGGGAGCCGTGCTTTCTATATACTGGACCCAAAGTCGAAGAACAGGACAGAGAGAAATCCCCAACAGCTCAGGTGTGTGGCTTCTTCAAGAGCCTAGACTCATCACCTCATCCCTGGCTAAGCCACCAGAGGCTCACCAAGAGCTACCCAGGGATGGATCTCCTGTTTCATCATTTACCCCCATTACCTCTTTAAGCACACTTCAGTCCCTTGGAGGGTTTGAGACAAAAGAGGGTGAGATACTCTGGACTCTCAATTTGGAGACTGGCTCCAGAGGGTGTTACCTGTCCCAGTGCTGAGAGCAGGGCTACATGGGAATACCCTGCTGAGAACCAGCTTCTCAAAGGCCTGTTTGTATGTCCATCCCCACACTAGAGACTGCCGGGTCAGAGTTCAGCAAACTAATAGAATAAACGTGGGAACTGTCCCTGCACCAAAGGACATCAGGATTTCAGCCCCACTGGACACCTCCCCGGGCGACCCTCCAGGTCAGCACTGCCCAACAGAACTTTCTGCAATGATATAAATGCCCTATATATGTGCTATCCAGTATGGTGGCCAGGAGCCAATTTCACATGCTCCTAGAGAAAGTATTAAGATGCTTGAAGGTGAGGCAAAAGCAGGAATGTGAAGACCCTGGTGTGTTCTTATTCACAGTTGCATCCTGCCCCCTCAACTACGTGGCATGGCTTCTGTCTTTTCAGCAAACGAAAACCTGCCCGGCCTTTAAGGGTCAGCTCATGCCTCAAGCACCGCTGTGAAGTCATCCTTGCCCATTCGGCGCTCTCTGTGGCTCATGTGGGTACACTGAAAACAAGAGCTACAGAAACTCACAGAAGACTCAGGAAACCTCCAGTTGGGGCGATCAAGGCAGTATTCTCCAAAGAAATGATGACTTAAACGAGAACCTTAAATAATCAGTAGAAAACCTGAACGGCCTGTCACAGTGTCATACGTGCCAAATGGAGACTCTAGAGTGAGCTGGGATGCAGAGACAAAAAGCCCAAGGTGAGGTAAGCAGGTAAAAAAGTAGACCAGCTTGACTGCTACCTGCTTGGCACAGAGGAGAATCAAGAGATGAAAGATGAAATGTGTGTTTCCTGCGAGATGGGAGGCCGTCTCGAGCCAGAGAGAGAGGGCCTTGAATGCTAAGCAGAGTCTGACCTCTATTGCATAGGAAACGGGAGTCCACACGTTTCTGAGCAGAGACAAGCAGCGCCGTAGGAGGAACTCTGTCAGGCCAGCATGCAGGATAGATGCAAAAGAATCCTGGGGAGGCGTGGACTACTGCCATCTCATATCCCACACACTTCTGTTTCCCAGGAGTGACTTCTCCCCTTCCAGCAGTTTCGAGCCCAGTGACCCTTGCCTTTTCTGCCAGTGGAGGAACACCACAGCAGACACCGTTGGTTGCCTTCCCAGTCACCACTTCTACCTCACTAAGGGAACCCCAATGTTGATTGGCAGCAATGTACCCCGTTCCAGGGATAAGTCGCGAGTAATCTTAGCCAGGCAGACCAATCTCTCCCCGTTTGCCGGTGACCAACCTGGGGGTGGGTGGGTATGTGGCCAAAGAGATACAAGGGGAAGTCTGCTGGGGACTTCAAAGAAAGATTTTCCTCTCAGAAGCAGACAACGAAGAAAGCTCTAGTCCCAGCCCTTTCCTTCTCACTCTGGGCCCTATCTTATGAGGATGTGAAGCCACCTTACAGGCACTGGGTGACAAGCAGGACAATGAAGTCAACACACGGAGGACAGAGGGTAGGAATTTGGAGAGAGGTTGGATCCAAACCGTGGATGACACAGTTGAACTGCCAAACCAACACAGAAATGCATCCCTCCCAATTTCTGGTTAAGAAAAAATCACTCTCCCTTTGGTTTAAACCTACGATCATTCATTTTCATGTTACTTGCAGCCCAATACCTACTAAGTCATAGAGTTCACCTGGGACATGGTCCCAAAGCTGACCTATGTTTTCTATCGCATGCCGATCAAAGCCTGTGGATCCCTGCAGGACAGCCAGACAGCAGAAGGCACAGTGTTCCAAGAGCACAGGAACCGGACAGTGGCCAAAACTGAGAAGCAAGGGTCACTAAGACCAGCGGCTGCTGACCCCGTCGTAAAAAGGAAGAGAACCACACTTTACCCTGCTGCTGGGCAGGTAGAAACACCTGGAAGGAAGAGGATGCACCAAGCCAGAGGGAGGGCTCAGGGCCCCGGCTGACCCATCGACGACCACTCAGTTCACCAAGCGACTCCGTGCTGTAAATCGAGTGGAAAGATTCCACCCACCAGCTCGGCCCGGGGCGTGACAAGCTGGGCGCGTTCCCTGCCAGACCCTCACTGCCTATCATGCTTTACGGACGCAAAAACAAATTCCACATATGTTAAAGTTAATTGCAAACATTTGCTGCTGAAGAGGACTCCATTTTTCAAGAGTCCTGGGAGATCTGGTTACACCGGTGGCTGAAGCGTCAACCAGCCTCATTCACTCATCAGAAGCAGCAGGGCCAACGTGAGGGTGGCAACCAAACTGTGGAAAGGACCCTCACCCACTCCTCCCTCCCCTGCCGTCCAGCCTGTCCCCGCCTCTGCTGGGCTCAAACAAGTGCATACCCCAGGCCCAAGAATGTGCAACAACGCTCACCTCCATCAGCACAGATGGAAAACCACTGTGGGGGAGTTGGAAGGACTGGGGCTGCGTGGGTGGGGAGAGGTGATGGCAGGAAGGGGCGGAAGGATGAGGATGGCCTGGGAAGTGAGCTGGCTGTGTTCCATCGTTCGGTGAGCGATGAAATAAGAGGCACAGAGAAACGCAGAAGCCCCCAGGAGGCCCAGAGCAGTCAGGCTAGCTTGTTAGGGGCCCGCCTGGGGATATGATCGATAGTTATTGATGGTGTGGTTCAGGAAGACGCTAGTGAGGGTGAGCCTGGGGCTGACAGGGCCCTCAGCAGTGAATGCAGCCTGGGGAAGTCCCCAGAGTGATGGCTGTGAACAAGGCAGGACTTAGGTCTTCCGTGAACATTCTTCTATGGCCCACGGAGAGGTATTTATAAGCACATCCCTGGCGGCACGGGGAGAGGAAATAGAGCACTTTCTAGAGCTCCGCCTACGCACGGCACCCACATTCCCATCTGTCCTGGGAGAAGCACTTCGTGGTTTGGACTTGCACCAGCCCAGGTGGAGACACGAGGTGGGAGGAGCCACAGCACTAACTGCTCTGGCGCAGGTAAGAGCACCCCTGAGGGTGTGTGGGGGGGATTCTGTGCACTAGCCACCCAGGCAAGTCCAAATGTGCTGTGTCCAGCTGATGGAGAACCCTTTGTGAGCAAGCTCTTGGAGGAGGGCTGTGTAAGGCCATCACCATCCCTGAGTGACCTGTCATGCCTAGGGACTCATTCCCCCGCCCTTTACAAAGGATGAGTAGCATGTGTGGTCTAACGAAGGGAGCCTGCTTGACGGCTTCCTAGGAACCCAATACCACCCAGAAGCCCCTCCTAACAGCAAGTCCTGAGATAATCTGTGTCCATACAAAGACCATTCATCCAGCAGACACAAATGTGCCATCGACTCAAAGGGGCGAAATTTTTCAAGAAAGGCAGGTCAACCCATCAGGGATCCTTCGGACCCTGTCCACTGAGGCAAATCTCACCTTCCCATCTGGGCTCCCATACAATGAGCTCCTAATTCTGCTATCTTGTCTCTCCTGATATGAATGTTGCCCCCACCAAACACATCGCATCTTATTACATACATTATCTTATTTGTAATAAATATGCATTTATTAAGCACCCACTGTACTGAGTCACTCCGTGTGATGAGTATCACAAAAACATAGATTGTTCCTTACACAGGGAAGTCTAACATCTAGTTGGAGGTTCAGAGCACAAGCATGAGAACAGCTAAGTGATGATACAAGAGTTAAATAAGATGAGGGTGCAAGAAGACATTCAACGGATTGCTGACCACAAATCCGGCACCTCTGGGAGAACACACAGGACCACAGAGCGATGCCACAAGGTAGCACCACGTGAAGACAAACAGGCACTAGCAAGTCATGCTCGCTGAAGCTTTACACGCCCAAGACACTCCTCAAGGCAGTAGATGAAGTCATTTATTCATCATCACCACCCTGAGTCAGACACAGTGATCGTCCCCATCTTACAGACTAAGCAACTGGGCACAGAGAGGCTAAGTGAGCGTAATCTCAATCTAGCCTGACGGTGACGTACCTGCCCTGAGTCCTGGGCAGTGCACACCTGCCTGGTTTCCTGGAATGACTTTTTCTCTCTTCTCTACTTTTCAGGTCCAATTGTGGCCTCCCCTGGCCATCCTCCATTCCCATCCTCAGGACCTCTACACACATATGTATTTATACTCTCATCTTCATGGTCTAAGAACACTTTACGCATCTACTTTGGTCTATGTCACTGAATTTATAATTATCAGCTTATATCTGTCTCCCTCACTACACTGTGTCCCTAGAGGAACAATATTCCTTTTTTTTTTTTTTAATCCCCAGTACATAGCATAGTACCTAGCCATGTACAGTACAGTAGGCACTTAACTGTTTGTCAGACTGAATTAAAATGAATTGAATTGAACTAACATGGGATTTTGGTTTTGGGGCATAGGAGTCAGGGCTGACTGCTGATTCTCTCTAAGAACTGAGAAATGACCACACTGCCCTTAGCTAATCCACCTTCCCAGAGCTGGACTCCAGGGGTGAGTATTTACTGCAGAAATCAGAAGTGGCAGCAGGACTGATGGATGGCCACCACCCTCATAAAGAGCTGTGGGACGCAGTCTCCAGCCACAGCCTCAGGGCTGCTAAGTCCCTTGAAACTTTATGGCATTGTTGCCATGGCGGTCACGGACGTAATGTGCCATGGAGGCAAAAAACTGACATTCCCCTAGAGGTGAAACACTGGTGGGAACCCATTCACAGGCAAGAGTGCGTTACTTAACCTCTCTGAGCCTCAGTTTCCCTATCTGTAACGTGGAGATGATAACCTGCCTCGTAAGGTTGTTGGCAGGATTTAATACAACAATAGAGAGAGAGCACACTGGTTGAAGCATAGTAGGCCTTCAATAATTGATAGCAGTTCTCATTTCCTTACCTGCTGTTAGGAGTTCTAGTATCCTTTCACCTTGCCAGAGTGAAGCGTTTTGGGTCTCAGTTCAGTTTTTAATTTAAACACACTAGACCAGGGTTTGTAGGAACTCTGGGGTTAATGGTGGAAGGAACCCTATGGTTTCCAATCAGTGAGCCTCCGCATGGATCAAACACAGCCAGACTGACATCTGAAACTGCCACTGAAGAGCGACAGGACTCAAGTCCTCCCAATCTCAGTCCCAGGCTGGGCCTCTGCCAGGCAAGTAATTTGCTTCTAGGTGCCCACAGTCACTTGTTTGACTTGGTTGGTGAATACACTAAGGGAAGTTATTCATTAGCAAGTGTGAATAACAGTCCCACCCCACCCCCCAACAAGCAGCAGTCTGGGCTCTGCTAGAGAGAACCCAATGCAACCGCCCATTAGCATTTGTGAGCAATACCCCAGGAAAAAACGCCAAAGGATGTCACATTAAACCTGACGGGGGTGACAGCGGTCTCCTCACTTACAGGTGACTTCTAACCACATCGAAATACCTTCCTTCACATATACCCCTGCTAAGGCCCCTCCTCTGCACTCAGTATCACGCCCTGAGAATGCATTTTCTGATTCTCCTCGCCAAACTTCAACTCCCCGGTCACAGTCTATCTTGGAAAACCCTCTCTGCCTTTTCCTGCCCTTCAAGAGGTCTTTAATGCTAAGACAAGTCCCTCTTTTTCTGATAACAAGAGCCTGCCGGCATTTTAAAATCAGACCCTTGCTGATGAAGAGCTCTTGAAACATAAAAAGATTCCAGCCAGACTGTGCTGCCCAAGAGGCAGCTGCCCTCCGCCCTCCCCCATGCAGTCTTTGGCAAAGCCTGGCCCCAGCATGCAGCCGTGGGTCCCAGGAAGAATCAGCACTTGTAACTTGATGGGTAACTTAAAGAGGATGAATGGCCAGTGGTCCCACAACCATATGCTCGAAGCCAGGGTGAACACAGGACTCAGAACTGGAGGGTATAACCACTCTCTCCTGACTTCGGCTGCTAAAATCACCTCGGACAATGTTATTCTACATTTGTCATGAAAAGCAAAAAGATTTTTAAAGTGTGACTGATGACAGGCTTCCTTGGTTGAAATAAATTCCTCAGCTCTTAAGAGAGTGGTTGGAAAAAAGCATTTACTCATGATTGAAAACGGAGGATGATATTAGTAAGATATCGCATGTGAGCGCACTTTACAAAGGACGTGGGAACTCCATACGCATCATTTGGTGCCGTGAGCGTTCTTGTTGGTAACTCCAACTGACAGCAGGAGAAACAGGGCACTGAGCAGTAGAGAGAGATAGAAAGGTAGAGGTAAGGGCCTCCACTGAGCCCAAGATGTGGGAACTAAAATCTTTAATCGGCCCAATTCAAGGCATGCCACAACTGTATTCACGATTCCTAGCAATGTACGGTGAGGGTACGAATGAGCTGCAAGTAGGGTGCAATCGTGCAACAGCTCTGGGACCTATATTCGACTGTCTGAGACAGGAATGGGGGGTGCTGGGGAAGGGACCTGCAGGGCTCATTGGTGAGAGCTGCAAGTCAAGTCGGGGTGGAGTGGCCAGTTTGCTGGGGCCGTTGGAATCCCCAATGCTGGGCAGGGCTGAGTGGCAAGACGCTGGCGACAGGAGGAGGTGGGGGTCAGAAAGGCTCTGTGGGTGGCACGTCCACTCGATGAAGTTGTCTTGGCATCTGCCCATCCCTCCACTCTCCGCCAGGGCCCACAACCAGGAATGCCAGCTTCGTTCGAGAGGGCATCTCTGCCGAATCTTCCGCTCAGGAAGGGGCATTCCAGGGCCGTGGCAGCGTCTGGGAGACTGTTCAGGGGCCGCAAACAGGGTAACCACACCTGCGATAACGTCACTCATTGGGTCTTCTTCATCTCACACTCCCTCTCACCGCGGGCAGGTGTATGTTCGGATCAGAGACGGATCTAACGTGGGTCGTCACTGCTCCACGCGAATCTTTCAAAGCACCCGGCTGCCAGGAATACCCAAGTCCTCCTTTGCTCCACCAGCCCTCTTTGGGCTTCAGATTCCTGGAATCTGCCTCCCTCCGTCCACTGTGGCCACAGGAAGGTCTCATCCTTCTGCTGCGTGCACCCTACCTCCACCCTCCACGGCACCCCACAGCACCTAAAATGCTTCCTGCTAGAATGGCAGAGAAAGAATGGGATCTGTTGTTCTTCAGGGCCAGAATCCAGCTTCTTCTGATTGGTTGGGTGACACAAGTGAAGAAATAACTAGGATTCTTAGGGGTCTATGACTGGGCATCAGGAGGTCTATGAACCCCCCAGAAATTGTATGGTTTTGTGTGTAGGTGCTTAATGCGAATTTCTGGGAATAACTACCATACCCAATGTCAGTTACCATGCATGAGTTGCTATTCTAAAGGCTTAACCCAGAGCAGCTAATTTAGTCCTTACATAGGAGATACAAATTGCTTTCATCCTCCATTTAAAGATGGGGAAACAGAAGTACCAAGAAGCTAAAAAACTTGCCAAAGTCACAGAACCAACCAGCGGTGGAGCCGGGATTCAAACCCAGGGCTCTAGCTGCAGAGCCCCCGCTCACGAAACCACCTTGCCTTACTGTCCCAGTTTACATCACATTCTCAGAGAGGTCCATAACCTCACCACGTTCAACTGTCTTGGAGGCATCTAGCTATCAACATCTAGCACGTGGCTGTGCCCTATTAGTTTTTGTACGCCGAGAATCTAGCACGGCGCCTGGAACCCAGGAGACACTCGGCAGCCACGCTATGAGAGAATGAAAAGCGACGATCATCCAGGCTCTCCTTCAGGAGGTTTCTCCTGCCTTTCAGAGCAACCTTTCTCACATCCCCTCACTTCTTCCCGGCACCTCCACCATGCCAAGCCCTTCATCAAACACAGGAGTTTCCCTGCCACAGGTGTTCTCTCTCTGCCCGCTTGCTGCATCCTCTCTCTTGCTGTCCTCCCTCTTCACCCGCAGTCTCTCCAAACCTCGCTGGTTCCATATGCCCAGGGGCTTGCCCATACCACCCGATTCTGGACTACCTCCTGGTTTGACTGGCATTTGGATGGGAGGTGGCAGGACCAGATGAAATTCAGTACACAGGCTCTTTGAAGAAGAGGCGGTCGCCACTGCAGCGGAGCCTCGGGCCACCCGCTCCTGTCCCTGCCTCACCGCCGTTCACCCCCACCGACGAACAAGTCGGTCAGGAAGCCGCGCCACAGCCATGGCTTTTAAAGGTACCAGAAAGACTTCCGTGGAGCCAGAGGTGGCGTGGTGATTCACCATATTAGAATCACCCTCACCGGCCGCAGCGTGAAGTCTTTGGAGAAGGTATGTGTTGACCAGATCAGAGGCGCGAAGGAAAAGAATCCCAAAGTGAAAGGACCGGTTCGGATGCCTACCAAGACTCTGAGAATAACTACAAGGAAAACTCCTGGTGGTGAAGGTTCTAAGACTTGGGATCGTTTCCAGATGAGGATCCACAGGCGACTCACTGACCTGCACGGGCCTCCTGAGATTGTCAAGCAGGTCACTTCCATCAGTCTTGAGCCAGGAGTCGAGGTTGAAGTCACCATTGCAGATGCTCAAATCAACATTTTTAATAAACTGATAATCAGTTGTTTTAAAAAAAAATTCAGTACACAGGCCCTCAGTGGGGAGCACAGCATTAAAAAGCCTTCACCCAGAGAAAACTCACCTGCAGGCCAAGAGGAAGGCATCAGAGCGTTAAAGGGGACCCAGTGCCAAGGGTCCTGAAGGTGAGGCGTGAGTCTTTTTATCGGAGGCCCACAGGGAACCTCAGCCCCGAGAGCACCAGGCAGGAGGCAAAGGAGGCAGCCTCCTCTCTGTTTGTGAGGGCCTCTTCTGGAATTCAGGCTTGAGGAGCTCGGAAGTTAAATGTCCACCACCAGCTGGACATCCTGTGGGCATTCAGCACGTTTTCCTGTGTAAGTGAGTTCCAGGCCAGAACTAGTAGCCTTTCCACTGTGGGTCGCAAACTCACCAGACTTGTCCAGTCGTGGCTGAAATCGGTTCTTCCCTGACGGGAACTCCACGGTCTGTGAAAAATAAACGGGTGTGGACTTCATCCAGTGGGCAGAGGTCTTGTCCCTGAAAAGTAGCACTGCAGTCAGCAAGCACTGGCCCGAGTCTGCTTCCTGTTCCAGCGGAGACTTGGAAGAAGAGACAGAGGGCCTATCTCAGCGCCCTCTTCTTAATATCAGTCACAGAGAAGTACTTCCAGGACTGAAGGGCATCTCTCCTGCAGCCTCTTGCACCGCAGGGAGACTGGAGAGAAGATGTCAGAGAGAAGATACACGAAGTCCACCTGCATTGCTGCCCTCCCTTGAGGGGAACGAGATGCTGCTGCTTGATTCATCTATTCCCTCAGTGCAAGAAACTCAGCTGCTTTATGCCTCGCTTTGCCCTTTCGTGAAATGGGGTCCGTGCTGCGTATGCAGAACCACGTCAGTCAAATGAGTATATCTAACACCCTCCAGAAGCGGCAGAGGGCAAACTTATGCTCTGATTAGCATCTCTACAATAATAAAAATAATTTGTAGTATTAGTTCTGACAAACGACCACAGTTTGGGCCTATGCAGCAGTGTCTCTCCACATCGATAAACATATCAACTGCCCCAAAGACTCTCAAGCGGAGATTTAGGGGGAGGGCCCGAGTGAGCCGTTTACATGACCCCTTTCCATCTCGTGGTCCCCCTCTCCCTGGGGCAGGCAAGTGCTCGTTTTACTGCCTGGCAACCAGACTGGGACTAAGCTTGCTAAAATATGAGTGTTTTTTTGGCTGGAGTACCAGAGCGCCTGCAGCCCTACGGAGAGAGAAAAATTGAACACACCAGGCCATGGCTCCAGAAAGGGGAAGAATTAGACTTCACACCGAGCAGGCTGAACCATGGCATTCTTTAGATAATGCTTAACAAACCCCCAAACAAAGGCAGCCAACTTAGCTGCATGTTCGTAAAATGTATTCTCAGCAGATTCGGGCTTATTGAAGCACTGAGTTGCTTTGCAGCCAGGGTCCCCATCCTAAGCTTCCCGTTTTTCCGTGCTGTTCCCCTTGTCTAAATTCCTACAGATTCTGCCAATCAGAATTCCTCACTTCGGGCTCAGGAGGGCTTAGCAACCAAGGTAAATGGTGGTGCTTTTAAATTTGATCCTAACCCTGAAGAACAACTGCCCCCCACCCCAAAGCCCCCTGCTCTGACGAGCCATCTTCTGAGGCCGGTCCTCAGCGGTTTGCAGGCTGACCGCTTAGACATGAAGGGTGTGGAGTTCTGGGATTCACCTCCTCGTCTCACCATTCCACCTCAAATGACACCTCTCACATTTATTCAATGCTGTCGTAGACTTTCTGTGACCGGGATCGTGAAAGTTCAAACTCGAGGTTATTTTAATTTTTGGAAATGCCACTGTCAGTGTTATTTTTAAAGCCATGGCTATCATTAGTATTACTAGCATTTGTGTACCCAGGTAGAAAACCAGCTTGATAAACTAGTAGGCATGTTTTTGTGGTCCAGTCCATTTTTTGCTGCAGAATGTATAAGGCTAGGTAGAAAGGGCAAAAGGTATGGAAGCAGGCTTATAGATCTCAGATCAAACGTAAACGTCATTGAACTCCACTGCTACTTAGTACAGCTTTCACTCCTTCCTCCCTCTCCCGCCTCCATGTTACCCCATTTATCCTGTACCCAAATACCCCAGGATTCGTGTATTAGTTGGACCCTTCTGTAACAGTTGGTGGAGAACAGGAATTTAAGGTCCGGAAACTAGACTGGAGTCCTTACATATGGACTCTGCAAATTTCATGAGAGCAATACTTTTCCTGTAGGAGAAAGCACCTCTTCACTCCAAGATATGGAGAACTGGCCCTGGTGGCTAGAGTCCCACCAGCATCCCCTGCTAACTCTGGGACCTCACACGGGATTCTTTGTTAAGGGCCTTCTCCATAAACTCAGAATAACAATTCTTACTCTCACTGAACTTCCGGGGCTCTGTCAGGGGTGAATGGGATAAGGAGTAGAAAATATTTTCATTGCTTCTGAGAAAGATGTGTTGACTGAAAAATAAAAATGCACAACCTAAAATTTAAATTATGTTTTATTCGGAAAACTTGCTGAGGACCTACGCCCGGGAGGCAGTCTCTCAGATAGCTCTGAGGGACTGCTCTGAAGAGGTAAGGGAGGGGCCAGGATATATAGGAGTTTTTGCAACAAAAATCAGGTAGTCGGAAAATCAAAAGATTACTATTAATTAAAGAGAAAACAGACATCTCAAGTTAATGAATTAAGCGCTTTCCTATGTATGGGAAGATGCAAAAGTCTGGGCTTATGAAAATCACTCCTTTGCTATGCACCTTAACTATCTAGGGCCAGCATCCCGCTTTTCTCTCCATCCTGAATCCCCTCACAGTGCATAGCTGGGGGTGGCTACAGTGGCTAATGGTTTGATGGCTGCAACATCCTTTGTTTACTGATACAGCAGGTGACATTTTTCATCCACAAATGCCAGATATTATTAAACTTCCTAAAAAATTTCCAAGACTCTAGTTCTTGAAGATTCTTGCATGTGGCTTCCCTGAACCCTCATCTCCACTGAAAAGTTGCAGCTGAGAAACTACACCCAACCCCAAAGCACAGACCAGCACCTCCAACCAGTTTGTGAGCTGAAGTCTGCTTGGACCGGTGACCTAAATGTTCATGGATTCAGGTCTGCAGATTTAAGAGGTGATCACAGCAAACATGGAAGCCAGGAAACATGTCAAACACAGAGCTTAACAACAGAGTCCAGCTCCATCCCCAGGAGACAGAAGAGACTCTAGGATTGCTGGAGGTGAGGACAAGGGAACTTTCAGGGTGGCTCCACACAGAGCAGAAAGCAGTCTTTACGGATGATGGCTGCAACTGTGCATTTTTGCATTCATGTGTATACAGTGATCGTCTGTTACAGAACGCCCACTCAAGCACAGGGACCCACAAGTAATAATACCACACACATATGTGTGTAAATGTGTATGTGTGTGTGTGAAGCCACAATGCACTGTCCTCTGAAAATGAAGCTATATTGCCCAGAATACCACCTAACCAATAGTGTACGTTCAGTAAGTTACCTGTTGACTGAAAAGTGATTCTACAGACTTTTAAACTATCCACATAATTTAAGGGCCTTCCCCCAAGAGATCGCAATGGGTTTTCACTGATAAATCAACCTCTCACTCAGGCCATGGTGATCAATAGCCCACAGTTGTGAAACTGCTGAGTGGGGTTCTGGCAGTGGATAGAAGGAAGCTCATAGCGTGTTCTACCCCCAGCCCCCTGCCTTGACACTCCTGCTTCTTGCTGGAGACTAAACCCCGCGTCTTGGGCCTCTGCTTCCTCTCCCTCCACACACTCTACCCAATTCATCCATCCATCCCCATGGTTTTCAATACCATCTACAGGCTGATGAATCCCAAAGCCCTATCTCTGACCCTTTTCCAAACTCCAAACTCATATTTGACATCTCCACTTGGATGTAAAACACACATCTCAAATTTCACATGGCCAAGCAGAACTCTTTGCCCCCGTCTACTCCCCAAATTGTCCACATGGCAGTTAGTGGGGTCTCCACCCACCTAGGAGTCACTTTATCCTCCACACCCTGCCATCTAAGTCAACCAGTCCCGTGAGGACTCTGAATCATGTCCAGAGCTCTTCCCTTTCTCACTGTCTCCACTAGTACCTCCACTTCTTGCCCTCCTAAACTCTGCCACAGGGCAGCCAGAGGGTCTTTTTGAAAATGTAAATCAGAGCTCACTCCCCTGTGTAAAGCTCTCCAAGGATTTCCCATTGGATTTGGAATAAAATCCAAAATCCCTACTCTGATTTACTAAACTTCCAGTCTGATCCTTGCCACCAACTCCAACCCCATATCATGCCACTCTTCCCTCCTTCACTCAGCTCCAGCCTCACTGCCTTCTTTCTGGGCTCAAATAGGTCAAGCTTGTTCCCATCACAGGGCCTTTTCACTGGCCATATTTTCTGCCTGGAACAACCAGCACCACTGCCACCTCTGCCTCCCCCTCCCCCTTCCCCCTCCCCTCCCCTCCCCCTTCCCCCTCCCCCTCCCCCTCCCCTCCCCCTCCCCTCCCCTCCCCCTCCCCTCCCCTTCCCCCTCCCCTCCCCCTTCCCCCTCCCCTCCCCCTCCCCTCCCCCTCCCCCTCCCCTTCCCCCTCCCCCTCCCCTCCCCTCCTCTCCCCTCCCCCTCCTCCCCTCCCCTCCCCCTCCCCTCCTCCTCCCCTCCCCTCCCCTCCCCCTTCCCCTCCTCCTCCCCTCCCCCTCCTCCCCTCCTCCTCCTCCCCCTCCCCCTCCCTCTTCCCCCTCCCCCTCCCCTTTCCTCCTCCTCCCTTACATGGATGGCTCCCTCTGGCATTCAAATCTCAGCCCCAATAGGCCCCCTGATCACCCACCCTAAAGTACCCTTCTGGTTACTCTATACATCTCCCTACATAGCACTGTTTTTCTTATTTGCATCTTTATTCCTGGTTTGTCTCCTCCAGCTCTAATGTAACTCAATGAACAGAGATATCACATCTGAGTGGCCAGAACAGAGCCCAGCATGTAGCAGGTTCTCAGAACATTTTCAAATGTATGGCTCTTCTAACCAATAAAATATACACAAACACACATTCATGGTCACAGACGTTTAGGTAGAATTTTCTCATCATTCTCTTTGTCCACAAGATATTACACACCACAAGCCCATGCTTACTTTATGTCTAATATCCTTCTGTTGCCAGGAGGCAGAAGAAAGAAATTGCTGAATAATTATTGCCTCAATTGGCAGGAAGTAAGGAAAAGACCAAATTCGCTCCCCCTCACCCCAACCTCCATCATGACAAACTATCTCTATGGTCCATCTCAACACCAGTATTTAAGGAACAGTTTTGAGATCGAAAGACCTAAGTTTGAATCAGGGGCTCAGCCACTCACTACACAGGGGATGCCAAACACCCGTCCCCCTCTCTGGCCTTTGTTTTTTTCTCATCTGGTGGATGAACATACTACCAGCCCTGCCCACCTGAAAGGATTGTAATGAGGAACAATGAAATATATAAAATCACTTTGCACACTGCAAAGTATAAGCTATAAAGGTAGGAATTATTGGCATTATTGAGATAAGTGGAATTTTCAATGACTGCAAAGACCTACCTGATTATTGATTTCATTTGATACCATGGATCACCTTAGCTCAGGGTGTGTGTGTGTATTTTGGGTCAGGATGGGAGCGAAAGAAGGGCTGCTAGCCATGAATTTTAAAGAACGCATCCCAACAACAAACACGGAAGGCTCATTCTGGGAGTCAAAGCTAATAATAAGAGCCAGGAGCCGGCAGGCGGAGGAGGTCAGAGTTAATTACAGCTGGCGGCATTTTACATGGTGCCTACCCAGGCCCCCTCCACTGGGAACACCACATTCTAAATCCGAGCTGGCTGATATTAGCGAGCACTGATTAGAATATGCCCACAGGGCCTCTTAAACTTTCCTCCTCTTTTAAAGCGTTTGTTTTCAGCAAGATTTATGGGCACCTCTGCTGAGCGGAAGCAGGTTTGCCAGAGCAGGCAAGTCCTTCCCTTTATAAAGCCTTGGCCGCACAGTGCCCGCCTGGGCACCCGGGTGGGAAGAAAGGCAGGCTCCATCTGGGTGATCTTCCTTCCCGCAGAGAAGAGCGTGTAGGGACCTGGCAGAAAGTGTTCAGATTTCTGACCCGCCTGCAATGGCCCCCAGCACCACGAGCTACCGAAGGGGGTAAACACCCATGGCCTTCAGGAGAACCAGAGGGTCTCAGTCTCTCCATCTGTGAAATGGGTTGACAGGAAAAATGGAAGTTGACCTTGCCAAGCTCTGACAGGTAAGAAGGGCTTGCTGTTTGGAAGAATGTCCTTTAAACCTTAGCCACACACTCAGAGTACTCTTCTTAAAAAGAATAAATGTATTTCTCAGATTTAAATGTTCATGTGAAATGCACAGCAGGATCTCCAGCCAGGATGCAGGGATCCAGTGAGGAAAATGAAAGAATTCTCATCTCCACTTCACAGTTATGGCCCATCCCACACCTGGAAGGAAATCCTCAGGGAGAGAAAGTTCTGCAAGAACTCTATTCCCTATTTACTACCCAAGCTGAGTGAGTCTGGACCTGGGGGATGAGGTCCCTCTGTAAAATGAGATGTGGATGAGATAGCATGTCACATTCCTTCCAGTCTAAACACTATCACTCTATAATTCTTCTTGTCCCTTCCCATGATGCCCACAAAACCAGGGACCATTCTGAAAAGAAATAAGGGACAGCTCTAAGACGCCGCAGGCCTTTTCTGCTCAAGAGTTGCTCTGTGTCTCAGGGCTGCCAGGGAGGATAGTCTTCTTGCCCAGAAGACAAGAGAAGGCTGAAATCTCCAAGGTGAATGCACGCATATGGGCTTCCCCATGAAGGATTAGTAAGGAGCCCGTGAGGACCAGCTGTTCAGCATCTCCATCCAGGACCAAATGAAAGGGAACGGGTTCCGCCTGACGGGCTGGGCTTAGGCTGCAAGTAGGGAAGTGTTTCTAGCCAGGACGGGTTGTTAAACACGGCAACGGTTTACTAACAGAAGCGTTGTAAGCTTCTTTTTCAAACTCCTCCTCTGGCCTGATGGGCCCTTGTATGTCTGAGGTGGCTCAGTAGTCTGGAGTGAAACTGGGAGGAAGGGCAGGGGCTATGCGATGTCCCACCTTTCCCAACCATGCGATGCTCTCTGGAGTCCGTCAGAGTGTGACTAGCTGATTACAGAAATGGCAGCCCCTCTCCTTGGCCAGTTAAAAAAAAACAAAAACAGGACTTATACAGACTCAAAGGCTCAGTCCAAGAGGAGGCAGGACCCCTGAGCAGTCGCTGTGCAAGGGGAGGTGAGGTTGGCAGCAGGGCTGTTGTCTCAAGTCCAGGGGGTTGAGTTGACCCCTCCCATCACCACTTTCACTACTTCTGTGACTATGGACAAACTACCTAAAACCCCCGAACCTTAATATCCTCATCTATAAAATTAGGTTCAATAATTCCCACCCCGGAAGGTTCTTGTATTAGATGAGTTAACTTATGTAAAGCACCCGTTACGTGGACACTCAGTAAATGTAAGTGTCCTTCTTTTCCTCCTGGCAGGCTCTGGATCTGTGCAGGAAGTGCCCTGATGGACCTCAGAGGTCACACCAGGAAGACAGGAGCCAGGGAAGCGCCAGAGTGCGTTGACCTGCCAGTTCCTTTGACTCATTTCGTGAAGGACCCTCAACAGGTCTAAATTACCCCAACGCCGTGTACCTGGGCGATGGAAGCACACAGCTTCAAAAACCAGAATCTGAGGATTCCACACTCGGCTTTGCCTTGATCAAGTTCCCTTGGCTTCTCTGTGCCTCAGTTTCCCTTGATTCAGTAAAGATGGAACGAGAGTACCTAGGGTGGAGGGGAGAGTACCCACCATGTACCAGGCGCTAAACTTAGCACTTTACATACTTTCCTTTAATCCTCAAGAATCCTGCAGGGTTATTACTGTAGAGTCATCTTACAGGTAAGGAAACTGAGGTTTACAAAAGCACATTGCCAGAGACCAAAACAGATCACGTGTGGCGCCAGGATTCAACTGCAGCCTATCCAGCTCTGAAGACAACCCCTTTTGCATTTTTAAATACCTCTAAGAGGTGTTCTGAGCATTTGCAAGATTGTGTCTACAAAGAATATTTGATGCTGGAAGGGAACCAGCAGTTCTTAAGTACTGCAGATTCCAAGGTGTATCTACCTTAAATTCTCCATCTCTCTGCCCTCGCCTATCACCCAACTAGGTTAAAATCCAGGAGATACATACAATGGGAATTAATAGTAAGACTAGGTTAATAAGAAAAATAAAAGAATGTCCCATTGTATTTGTCTTGATAATAGGAAGCACAGAAACTTTAAAAATGCAAACTACTAATTGTCTAAATGACCTCCTACTCCCTGCCTAGCCAGCTGCCTCAGGTAGTGTGGGCCAGGCTGCCTCCATAAAATGCATCTGATTTGGCCCAATTCATCAGACCCTAAAGACTGTTCCGGTGGAAGAATATGATCAGTGACTTGAGAATTCCTCTTCACATACAAGGGAATTCATTTCTCCCTGGGGCCTGAAGCACTGAAGTCCTTCTCACTCCACTCCCAGTAGGTAAATTGGAGCATGGACTACCCCTCTCCTTAAAGAGAGAAGCCCAAATTCAGAAACTAATTTGCCAAAAATGAGGCAGTGACAAGATTTAGTTGGAACTGGGCCCTCAGTGAGTTACGTCTGATAACTCTTTTGTTCCTTTGCGTTCTAGAGCTCTGGTAGACTCCAGTTATTTGTCCAGGAAGAGTGAAGCTGGGTCTTCCCACCCAGGTCTCCCATCCTAAAATTCTAGACGCTAACGGTATTGTTTCCTCCACCTCCCAGGCAACACCTCCTACAAGGGCCACACCTGCCGCCTGAGTCTTGAACATACAAGAGTCTGGTTGAGGAATACTCTATTCCCAACAAATCTGTAGAAGTCAATTAGGGAAAAGTTATCCATGGTCTCGGTTCTACTAAACAACAACAAACGAGTAACAATAACAACAAACCGACTGACCACTAAATTCCTCTAAAAACTCTTTTATTTCAAATATCTGACGTAGAGCCAATTTCCCAAGAATGCCACTGTTGTGTAAATCGAGGTATGCCTGTCCTGAGAATGAACTCCCAGCCAGGGTCCCTTGTTTGGTTGTATAGCCATAGAGCCAGACTGAGTTATTCATTAACTTCCTGTATGAAAACCGAATAATAAAACTGAAGTGTGTTAAACAAATACAGATGAGGGGGTTTAAATCACCTCCAAGTCACTAGGCTTAAAACCGCTGTCATTTCCCCTGGAACAAATACGCTGTAGCACCGCATTAGTAAATGGAGATAACAATATTTATGCCCATCCCAGGCTGGGGCCTGGGTGGACAGCTCTCCCGGGCCGGGCCAACACAGAGGAAGAATTGACAGGCACTGGGGGAATGGGTAGGTGGTCCCCACCCTCCGAATCCCCTTCCAGTCCTGTGATTCCAAAATATGCTCAGAGGTGAGGGGCAGAAAGGTGTCTTGGAATGAGCAGTGCCTGCCGTGTGTTAGAGCCAGAAACGTTTCTGTGACTAGCTGTGGGAGTCGAAGCCTTCGCCCCTTTGTAACAACCACTTAGCTCTTATTTCTCCCCAGGGATTTATGTGTGAGCGAACAGCAGGCGGCTGCCACCGGGAACTACAAGGCAATGGGACGCCTGCAGGAGGAAAGGCCCTCCTGGGCTGCTCCTGCAAGCAGCCAAGATGCGGTTAGATTCCATCTCTGGTGGGATCCCATGTCTCCTAGGTTACAGCTGAGGACTGTGTTTTCCTTTATTACAACACAAAATGTGTGTTCTCCAGGGACTGTTCAAACATCTGTACGAGGTACACCGTGCCTGCGTGTGTGTGTGTGTGTGTGTGTGTGTGTGCGTGCGCGCGCGCTCACACACGCTCAGACAGCAGCGGCAGTCATGACCCAGCTCTTCAAATAAACCTCTCCAGATATTTAAAATTCATGGGGCCTCAGTGCTGGCCCAGCAGCCGGTCTGCTACAGATGTGCAGTGGTGCAGTCTCAGAACTCTAATTAAAACAGAGGAAGTGATCTCTTCCTCAAATTTCCTTTAGCTTGAACTCCATAAAAATCACTAAGTAATATCCGATTGGCAGAGTGAATCATAGGAGCTGGCAGCTGGGCCAAGTGGACAGAGCAAACAGACCTCTGGCCCCCTGCAGGGGGTGTCTTTCAAAACACCCACACCAGAGGCTCTGGCCTCCTTGCCCTGTGCCTTCATCTAATCTTTTGTGGTTACATTTATGAAGTAATGATTATGTGTCCATCTGGAGTTAGGGGAGGGGTACTGTTGATACACCTTAAACACCACGGACCCAAAGTCCCTAAAAAGTGTGGTCAACTACTTTTCTCTGATCGTTGATTGAAAACGAGAGCCAGCAGCCCTGATATTTACACAAACAAAACGGCACTGCGGATCGAGTTGTCCCCAGATGGGCTCCTAGGGCCGATGAGCACGCTAACACATATTTGGGGCCACTGGGCACCCAAGCCTGGCCAAAGAGTCAGATGCAAAGTGCCGCAGGAACTGATGTGGGATGAATTGGAAATGCCTTCTGAAGAAATGTCACTACGTTTCCCTAGCCTCAAAGCTCACCGACCGTTTCTCCCATCACACATTTTAAGTGATTCAATATATAAAAGTGTTCCTGTTTCCAACGTCCAGAATCTCAGGACCAAAAATCCACGCACATGTCATTAGGTGCACACAGTCACAAATTACTGCTTGGGCTGGTGACGTGCCACACGGTACAAGCAGCGCTGGGTGTGGGTCAGAGGGCTGAGTCTGGGTGGAGGACCAGCCACTCTGCATCATCTAACTTCTCCTTGGCCTCATAATTCATCTGGAAAAAGAGGACGGCACCCACCCTGCCTGCCTCAGAGGGCCGCGGTGGAGGTTAAATTTTATAGGAGTCCTTTGCAGACTCAAAGCCTCCCTTAAGAGTCATCGGGAGGATCAGCCAGATTCTATGACGAGCCTGGTCTCGGCCATTTCAACCCTGGCTGTAGATTAGAATTACTTGAGGAACTTTTAAAAAAATAACAAAGCATAGGCCCCATGGCCAGGGGTTCAAATTTAATTGTGCTAATGTGCAACTGGGGGTGAAAACCACCAGGCTGGTGGAATGGAAACTGAAGTAAGTGACAGATCTGGGTCTCCCTTGCAGTAAACATGTACAGTACTTGGACCAGATACATCAAGCCCTCAGTTTATGTATCAGTTAAATGGGCATCCTAATACCTGCATCTAGATTCATTTCATTGATGTTTACTGAATACTTACTATACTCATTTCCTATGGCCACTGTGAAAAATTAGCACAAACTTGATGACTTAAAACAGCAGAAATTTATTCTCACATAGTTCTGGAGGCCAGAAGTATGAAATCTGTTTCACTAAGCTGAAATGAAGGTATCAGCAGAGCCACACTGCCTCCAGAGACTCAAGGGAAAAAGCTTCTTCTAGCTCTGGTGGTTACTGACATTCCTTGGCTTATGGCTGCATTACTCCAATCTCTGCCTCTGCCTTCACATCATCTGTGTGTGTGTGTGTGTGTGTGTGTGTGTGTGTGTGTGTGTAATCTCCTTCCATCTCTTTTTTAAAAATTTTATTTATTTTATTTTTGGCTGTGTTGGGTCTTCGTTGCTACACGTGGGCTTTCTCTAGTTGCAGCGAGCGGGGGCTACTCTTTGTTGCGGTGCGCGGGCTTCTCATTGCGGTGGCTTCTCTTGCGGAGCACAGGCTCTAGGCGTGTGGGCTTTAGTAGCTGTAGCAAGCTGGCTCCGTAGTTGTGGCTCGCGGGCTCTAGAACGCAGGCTCAGTAGTTGTGGCGCACGGGCTTGGTTGCTCCGTGGCATGTGGGATCTCCCCGGTCCAGGGCTCGAACTCATGTCCCCTGCACTGGCAGGCGGATTCTTAACCACTGCGCCACCAGGGAAGCCCTCTCGCTGTCTCTTATGAGGACACTTGTGATGGCATTTAGGGTCCATCTGGATAATCCAGGATAATCTCCTCATCTCAGATCCTTATCTTAAATCACATCTGCAAAGACCCTTTTTCCATATAAGATCACACTGGCGGGCTGCAAGGTTTAGGACCTGACGTGTTTGTGGGGACATCTTCAGCCCACTACACCTACTATGGGTCAGACATTGTGCTGGGTGCTGAGAACACAGCAGACAACAAAAGCCTCTCAAGGAGTGTTAAGGATTACAGACTCTCAGACTTAAGAGACGTTAGAGCAGAGATTCTCAAAGTGTGGTCCGCAGCCCATCAGCATCACCTGGGAACTTGTTAGAAAACTAAATTCTTGCCCTTTCCTCTCTTCTGAATAAGAAACTCAGGGGTGAAGCCCAGCAATCCATGTTTTATCAAGCCTGTTTTAACAAGGTGATTCTGATGCATGGTAATGCCTGAGAACCACTGGACTAAAGGTTATGGAGTTCCTTTATTCTAGCCTTCTTTTTCCAATATCTCTGCTAAATTTATAACCAGCTTCTGCTTAAATACCACCACTTTAACTGCATCTCATGGGAAGATTTCCAGGGCTCCTGCTGACAGACGCCGTATGGCTGGATGGAGGCTGGTTGCACTGAGGTTTTTGACTTCTACAGTAGAGGGCTGGAGGCTGGCAAAGGGCACTGTTACCCAGATAAGATGATGATCAGGACTCCTTGCTTACCTTACCTTTTGTGATAGAAACAGCTAGCAAATTTATAAAAATCTACAGTAATTAAGAAAGTGTGGCATTAGCATAGAGTTGGAAAAATAGAAAAATGAACAAAAAAGTCTCAAAAATAGACCAATGTCGACATTGGGACGTTATATGTGATAGAAAGAGCAGTGCAAATCAGTGAGGAAAGACTAGATGGACTAAATATTCAAAAATAAATTCCAGATGAATTAAAGACATACATAATAAATGTGAAAAAGGAAAATGTTTTTAAAAGAAACCATTATTTAAAATACACAAATTCAGTGCAGCATGACGTTCCCTGCGGTACTGCAGTAAGCAGGATTCCACAAGAGATCGGTTAAGAATCTGCCTGCCAATGCAGGGGACACAGGTTCGAGCCCTGGTCTGGGAAGATCCCACATGCCGCGGAGCAGCTAGGCCCGTGAGCCACAACTACTGAGCCTGTGTGTCTGGAGCCTGTGCTCCGCAACGGGAGAGGCCTGCGCACCGTGATGAAGAATGGCCCCCACTCGCCGCAACTGGAGAAAGCCCTCACACAGAAACGAAGACCCAACACAGCCAAAAAATAAATAAATAAATAAAATAATATTAGATAAAGTAAAAAAAAAAATAATACACAAATTCATTATGGATCAAACAGAAAAATAAACTCTTAGAAAACAAAACAAAAAAACCCTATTATTTCATATAACTGCCCATTCCATTGCTCACAGTTAAAATGGTTAGAAATGGTTTAAAGTTACTAATACAAGATCTAAGAATTTTATTATCGTTCCCCTACACACTCCAGACGTTGCTAATACTCCCCATCTCAGCAATAACTCCAATTTACACAGCCCCATGCTTGAGTAACCCAGCAGCCAGCTACTGCTCAATGCCAACTTCTGGTCTACAGCACGGTCCTAGGCACTGATGGAGATATAATGCACAGGTGGTGGCTTTAAAGATGTGACCATCAGCATGGAGACACCGATCAAAGGTATGTGAAACACTGATGTAGAGTAGTAGCAGATCTCTGTCCCTAGCTTAGAGGTGAAGAGGAGGGTTCAGGGCCTGGGCTTGCCTCTTTCCATGTATGTGACGTACCAGCTGACTGAGTCTGGGCCCAACACTCATTTAAAAAATGAGGCAAGTGAACTGGACAATATCTAATCGTCTATGACTTTTAGTGTGGCCAAGTGTGCTTCTCTTATTATTATTAAAAATAACGATGATGCCTAATCCTGAATGCTTACTTGCGGCAAGTACTGTTTTAAACATTTTGGTCTTCATTTCAACCCCACAAGGTCAGTTCTGTCATCATCTCCATTTTATACATAAGAAACTGGCTAGAGAGGAGAAATAACTTTCCTAATATCACACAGCTAGTAAGTGGTGGAACTGGGATTTGAACCTGTACTCCCAACCACTCTTCTGTACGGCTGCTCACAGCTGACTAAGATGGGCAGGGATGCCTTGCAAAGGCAGTCACACTTCCTTTTGGCTTTGAAAGACAACCAACATAAACCAACTATAAAAAGCAGGATTTGGCATCATGTTTCTGCAGGATTCTGGGGGTTTTCTTTTCTTTTTCTTTTTTAAAAATAGATCTTTATTGGAGTATAATTGCTTCACAACACTGTGTTAGTTTCTGTTGTACACCAAAGTGAATCAGCCATATGCACACATATGTCCCTATATACCCCCCCTTCTTGAGCCTCCCTCCCCCCCTCCCTATCCCTCCCCTCTAGGTCATCGCAAAGCACTGAGCTGATCTCCCTGTGCTATGCTGCTGCTTCCCACTAGCTAATTATTTTACATTCGGTAGTGTATATATGTCAACGCCACTCTCTCTTCGCCCCAGCTTCCCCATCCCACCCCATGTCCTCAAGTCCATTCTCTATATCTGTATCTTTATTCCTGCCCTGCAACTAGGTTCATCCGTACCTTTTTTTTTTTTTTTTAGATTCCATATATATGTGTTAGCATACAGTATTTGTCTCTCTCTTTCTGACTTACTTTACTCTGTATGACAGACTCTAGGTCCATCCACCTCACTACAGATAACTCAATTTCGTTTCTTTTTATGGCTGAGTAATATTCCATTGTATATATGTGCCACATCTTCTTTATCCATTCATCTGTCAGTGGACATATAGGTTGGTTCCACGTCCTGTCTATTGTAAACAGTGCTGCAATGAACACTGTGGAGTGAATCAAAATGAGCACAGCTACCGGAAACATCTCTCTCACAGCAGCTGTAAATCATAGTTGCCCATTCTGGAAACATTGTTTTCATATTGACATATATACACTACCACGTGTAAAACAGATAGCTACTGGGAACCTGCTGTAGCACAGGGAGCCCAGCTCGGTGCTCTGTGATGACCTAGACGGGTGGGCTGGCAGGGGTTGGGAGGAAGGTCCAAGAGGGAGGGGATATATGTATACATGTAACTGATTCAATTCGTTGTACAGCAGAAACTAACACAACATTGTAAAGCAACTATACTCCAATAAAAATAAAAATTAAAAATAAATCAAAGCTCTGAGAACCGCACTGAGGGGTCTGTGTTAAAAGTTGGAAGCCAGGCTCAGGAAAGTGAATCAGCGGTAGGATTAGTTGTTATACACCAAAAGGCAGAGAGGGAAGTAAAAGACAGGTTAGACAAGTGAGGGGGTTCTGAGGCCCATACAGAGTAGAGCAGGCAGCCTCTCACCTGGAAGGCCACCTGTGCAGCAGGAGTGCTCAGACTGTGGCATCAATCCACACCTACCAGATAACAGGTCTGATTGATTTGTACTTTAAAAAACACCTGATGATGAAAATCATTCCCCTTTATTTCTTCTAGATATATAATCATTCGTTTGCTCATTCCCTCAAAATGTGTGCAAACTGTTGGTTCTCAGAGATGAACAAGACCCAGGAACTTACACAGGCAAGCAAATACAACCCAGGGATAGAGATGACCCTCTACACCAGCTTGGTGTCTTGGGATTTACGCCCTTTTCACACTCATTGGCAATATCAAAAACACTTATTGGGTCAAAGCTATATGCAGATGTCCTCAGGGGAACAAGGGCTTAAAGAAGCGTCCATTTAACCAATTAGAGTTCCACTTAGCCAATTTCTATTGAGTTTTATTTTTTTCAGGGGCCATACAGACAGTGCATGATTAATTAACATCGGATTAATGTGTAGGAGTTTAAAAGAACTTCACACTCAATATTTGGTCCTCTGAACCCTCTGAACAAGGAGGCATGATCACCCCTGTTTCAATGTGGGCAAGTCACATCACCACATCTAACCCAGTTGTCTCATCTGTAAAATAAGAGATGTGGGCTGAAGATCAGTAAGACCTTTTCCAGCTCTAAAAGGCTATGATTCTCAACATCAGCGCTAAGACTCAGAGAGAGGAAATGACCTGAAGAATGGTCCACCCCATAGTGATCGGTAATGAATGTTGAGCACGCCCTATGCACTAGACACGAAGCTAATGCCATACAAGGGTTTTCTTGTTGGTCTTCACCACAGCCCTGCAAGTGAAATGGGCACTAGTGTTAGACTCTTATTCTATCAATGAGGGAACTGTGACACAGAGTGCTTACACACCCTGTGCAAGAGAACACAGCTGGAAGCAGAGGCACCAGGTGGAAACACAATCAAGTCTGAACCTAGCGACCAAGTTCCTACCCACCACACTGTCTGGCCCACCCAGCAAGGGAAGTGGCCATGATGACACTGAACACAAACCCAGATCTTCTAGTTACAAACCCAGGCTCTTTCAGCTGAACCTCGGCAAACACCTCAGTATTCTGGGGTGCTTGTGACTCCAACTGCAGCACTAACTCAACAATGCTTGAGGGTAAATTACAAGTAAAGAGTCAGTACAACGAGTAATAACTGATGATAAATCTCAATGGGGAATGCCGAGGGCTGGTCCTGGTTGGTCAGGGTGGGCCAGGGTGCAGGGAAACAAGCACCCTTAGCTGCTGCTGGTGGTAGTGTACAGACCATTTAGATCCAGTAATTTCCCTTCTAGGAATCTGACTTAAGTAAATGTCTCCTCCATTTTTGACCCTTCAGCAATTAAGCCTCTGACTCTCTAATAAAAGATATGGTCCTTCTCCCCACAAAAATCAAATGCGCGTGAATGTTTGCATGCAATTACAGAGGATGCATGGATGCCAATCTGAAACCTGTCCGTGAGTTTCAGCTCCGAATCCCTAAAGAAAAGAAAATCAGTGATGTCCAACACCTGGATAATATGGTACATAAATTCAATTTAATATTATGCAGCCATTTAAACAATGTTGGAAATGTGAAAGAACTTTTAATGACACGAGAAAGTGCTCGTGATAAATTGTCAAACGTGGAAGCAGATTATAAAATGTTATAATATGATCCCTACAAAAAACATAGGCAGAGGGAAAAAAAAACATGGGAGATGGGAGGCTGGAATCCAAACATTAACAGAGATTTCTGGACAGTGAGATGATAGATGATTTTAGTTTCTTCTTCATGATGTTTTACGTGTTTTGAATTCTTTATAATAAATATGAAGCCCTTTTATAATCAAATATAATGATTTTTTAAAAAGAAATAATCTAATGATATCACCTAAACAAGCATGAAGTTTCACTTTTCTCCCACTGCCAAATATAAGCTCCCAGGCCTCCCAAGGGAAAGGGCATCCACGTCAAAACCAAAATCAGAAGTTGACCTGTGAACTTATAGTTCCCGCTTCTCCATTCTTTGGCCACTGAATAAAGCTTGTGCTGTGTTGGAAAAAAAAAAAAAATCGAGGTGCATGATCAGTGGATAATAGTAAATTCCACCTACTTGTATGTAAAAATGAAGATACTTTTCTCCTCGAGAGAGAGGGTGAAACACTGCATATCAAATCCATAAATGAAAAGGCAAGGGTTTCCAGCTCTTTAAGGCAAACACTCTCCAAGTGGCGGTTCTCAGCCACGAGCCCTGGAGAAAACTCCCTCCCCAGGGGCAGATGGGAGGAGAGCCGGGATAAACATAAAGTTCACGTGGCTGGTAGAAGCGAATCGAACATATGGGCCTGGAATCTGCACACCAAGTCTGGGGCACCACCCTGAACAACAGGAGAAAATATTGAACGTTTATTCTTCTCTCCACCTAAATATTTCTTTGGCTAGAAAAGTCTGGTTGGAAATAGTTGAAACCTTGAGAGAATTGACTAAAAATCCAGTTTAGCAATCCCACTCAAAATACATACATAAATAGATACTGATAAAATCTAACTTGCTTGTGAGTTCTTTTAAATTGCTTAAATACACACACACAGAGGACACACATTTGAAAAATTTGGCCTCTTCTCTTTATTTTTAATTAGTTCCAAAATGGCTTTCCAATCGAGATTTGTTGAAGCAGTCAGATGCTTCCATGTTGCCATCGAAAGTGCAGTTTTTCTCTTCTAAAATAGATTTGATCACATCATAATACTGCTGAAAACCCCACACCAGAGCCCCAGGTCCAAGTTTAGCCTGTTAAAACCCCCATCCCAGCCTCATACACCACCCTGACCGAGCCCTATACCCTGAGGCCCGCCAGGGCTTGCCAGTCCTTGAGAAAACTCTGTCCTCTGTTGCTTACACCGTTCCCCTTTGCTGAATGCTATTTCCCAACCTCCTTCACCTCCTCCTGTCAAATTCTATCCATCCTTAGACGTCTCTCTTCAAAAGAAACAGTGAAACAGAGAGCGTCAAACTTGTATAGGATGTTCATCAACTAGAGCAAAATCTTGGTGCAAAAGAAGGAGTCTGACAACAAACAGGTGTCAGTCAGTTGAGAAAAAGTGGGAAGGGCATCACAGACAGGGAAGAGCATACACAAGGTACAGAGAGGCACACCAGAGCACAAACAGTGAGGCGGGGAATGGCAGGAGAGGAAACTGGGAAGGTCTTGGAGGGCACGCTAGCGTTTGCCACCTCAAAGGAGAGGTATCTGCAAAATGCAAACGTCATGTCCGGTCAAGCGCCATAATACATGTGTGTGGCTCAGCGGAGAAGAGCCTGGTTCTTAGACAGCCAGCTCCAGACATCACCTTGACTGCGAAGCCTTCTTCCCTGCCGCCATTCAGAATTAACTGTTTCTTCTCCACGCGCCTTTAGAGCATTCTCTTTACACCTTGAATGTAGGATAAACAGCCGATGCCTGCCACCCATCACAAAGTTACTAAATCAGATCTCGTACAGTGGGGTGCAGGCCTTGGACATTTTTCCCTCTCACACATATTCTTTCTTGTATGAATGAGTAGACATCTCAAAGATTTATGGCCGGCGAGGGCCTCCATCACTTGAAGACTGAAATGACTCTGGAGGCTCAAGTGCAACTTTCAGCTGAAAGGCGTGTGGCCCAGGGGCTGAGGCTGCTGTCAGTGGGGTCAAAGGGAGGAATTCTGCACAGTCAGCCAAAGGGCTCTAAATAGACAGCAGGATGTCTGTGCTGCTGCAGCCCGGGGCTCCCACACATACAGTCCGAAGCCTCAGCTGCAAGATGTGGGGCCCAAAGGGCTGGGAATGACATTCCAAGTGCCATTCTGGACTTTGGTGGCTGACCTCTGACCAGAGTGTGATGTGGCTGAGGTGTGTGTGAAACGCTTCCACGCCAGCTAAGATCACCTCTCTTCCCCGTGTTCCAAAGTAAAGTGAGGCAGCACTTTGTGTTATGAATCCCCACGAGGTTGAATCGTCGCTGAAGAGGGAGGCTCCAAAGCCCACAGAAGGGACTGCAGCTTTTAGAAACAGCCAAATTAGCCAACAGTAATGAGTCTAGCAAATTACCATACATAATATTGCACCGCGACTCACAATGAAAAAGAGAGGGACCACAGAATCAAAAGAGGTGCGTGTTTTGTAAGGTTGATATGTAAAGTGATGCCAACACTCTGATTTCAGCTATGTGAACTGTGTCTGCACACGGGAAGGGAATATTGAGCATCTATTCTCTGCTGATCTCGTTACAAGAATAATTTTAACTAATCCCTACAACTCCAAGAGATTTTTATTTTTCCCATTTTGTAGATGAAAAAAAAAAAAGAGACCCAAAGAGTCTCATGTTTCAGACTCATGATTTTTAGAAAGCCAGTGTCCTTCTGGTATATCTCAACCCCAGACACCCTATCCTTCCTCTTCCCTTCAATATCTGCTCTCTGACCAGAATGCGGTAATGGACATTTACATATCCGTATGAATTTAAGCCATTATTTCTCTCTGGGCATTTAAGAGTAAAATGTAAAGGTGAGTCCCCTTGTTAATGGATCCAGTCTTTAAAAGGCAGCTGGAGGAGACATCTACCAAACAGGGAGTCTGGCACCCACTCCATCCTTGCAATCCTAGCTGCTTGGCTGTCAGGAGGTCAGGCAGCGAGGGCACCAAAGTCCTCTGACTTCCTGCCTAGCCGCTGGCCATGGGGCCAGGCTCTCCATCATGGAAAGCCCTTAATACCACAGGATGGAAGGTATTCTCTGCCTGAAAGATATCATTATTGAATAAAAGGGGAGGGAGGACAGAAAAAGGGCATCAAAGCCTAAACAAATAACATCAGCATGAAATCTTTAATGAATGGCTCATCCAATGCGATCTACTAAAATCCACAAGGTTTAGCAAAAGATGCCTTAAACCCAGTTTATACTGCAAATCAGCCATGAGGAAAAGTCAACACCAAGTTAATCCCCATTTAATAATTCAGTTTCAGGATGTTAAAACATATTTCTCTTGGAGCTCCTGCACGTATGACTGATAATGGGGCAACGAAGAAACACGCTGAAAAAGAAAAAAAAAGAAATAAAAGTATTCTTTTTGGAACTATACTATTAGTAGCTTCCAAGAGGTGGCAGTTAGCTCTTCATGACTGACGCCTGACTTTGTCTCCCCAATCCTTTCTTTTCCCCCTTAGACCTCCTCCCAGGTAGGAAAATTTTAAGTCCTGCTTAGGGGCCTGGCCTTGACCAAGCATGACTGTCAGATCACTGGTTTACACATCAAGGACAGGCTGCCCTAGAACCTTCTGTGGGACAAAGGTCATTGCAATAGAAGACTCTTCCCTCAGGCCCCTTTGGGAAGAGTTAGTCATGCAGTAATTCCGATTCACCAGAAGGCTTGCGGAGCCTGACACCAAGAGATGGGAGCAGGCCAGCGCCTCACCGATCCGACCTTCCCAACCCATACCATTCTCAGCTGACATCCTGAGTTCTCAAATCATTCTGAACTCAGAGCCGATCAGAGGCTGCCATCAACTAAAATGTACTCACAACCCTAGGCCTGACGCAGCACTGTCTTAACTCTCCCACTGACCTTCTAGAAAGGACTTTCCCATCACTGATGTTCTCTTGGATCAGACAGCTTCCAGGGCCTTCCTCAGTGGAGTTCTCCAGACATGCGAGAAATGTCCAACACAACCTTCTTCCCCATTGGAACCTTGACCTGACCCCAATTAAGTCCTCTCCTCCCTTCTCCCAAGCCTCACTCATTTCTAAGTACAGAGAAAACTCCAGGGTGAAAGCAGTTCTCATAAGCTCTTCTCAGAAGAGCTGCACTTTATACTTTACTCAAGCATCAAACAGGAAGACCCACTGTCAAGTCCACCACTGACCCCAAAGCAGCCTCAGCTTCTCCCTGCCATTCCCTGCTTCCCCCGCCCCACAAGTGCTCCACGGGTGCGTCCACAATGCTCGCAACTGCACAGAAGAGGAATTAAAAGCAAATCTGCATCACCTTTGCGCAGTGCTAGAGCACTCGGTTTTAATTTGCATTTTATTTGCACAGCACTTGCATATAATATCATAGAAATGCCCAGAACTCTCCCTTCCCCCTCCCCACCCCACCTGCTTCTCTGCATCCACGAATCCCAGGACGCCTGTGGACCCAGGCAAATTACAGAGGGACTTAGCATCCTGGGGAACTGAACCAGAGAAGCTCCTGGGTGGCATCTAAGGGCAAGAGAATCTGAGGATCAAGAGTTTGATGGCAGTAGGTTCTGACCCTCGAATAAATTAGAGCCCAGTTATCTGTTTTCCTTACATTTGAAATCATGGTAAAATTCTCCTCACCGCCCACTGTGCAAATATGCACGATGCTGACTCAAAACCGCCAACTCTCAGGACCGGCTTAACACAATCCCAAACCTGGTGAGAAGCCGTGGGACAGCTACCTTGTGCCATCTGTGGAAGCCCCCGATGGGCCATTTAATATCCCTTTCCCTTTAACAAGTGAACTTTCTACGGTTTGGGTTCTATCGGGTGTTACACCCACCTGCCTGTCATCCCACCTGGCGCCTGTATGGTTGAATACTGCCACCCCAGAGGTCCCCCACCTATATACATGCACATACACATACCCCAAAACTAGCCTGGGTCCAACACACAGTTGCCTCAAGCATACACTCTTCTGCCAATGCAATACTATAACATACTATGGTTTCTGTAAGACCTGAAGTTTACAGAAACATGCCCACACACAGGACAAGAAGGAGCTGGGAAATGTACCGCATCGCTTCACGTAACCATTCTCTGCTTCCTCGACACCCATCCGAAGTACTGCCCTCCTCCCTGTTTACACAGACACGCAGTTTCCAACCTGATGGAATTCAGCATCAAAAGGAAAAAAAAGGTGAGAACGCTTTGCTAAATACGCTCCCCCAGTGTCAAAACTGACAGCCAGGTTCCAAGAGGTACTTAAAGAAGAAAACAGAATCAGGAGCAAAAGCGATGGGATAGTGAAAACAGAAAGGACTGAAAAAGAAAGAGCACGGATTAAATCCGTTCTTTTTCTTTCTCCTTTGTTTTCAGCTGTTGCCGAGTTATTTATCCCTGGAAAGCCACTTGCTTTTTCAAGGTGAAGTATTTCTTTGTGGGATGACTTCTTTCACTGGGTTCCAGTTTATGGCTCTCAGGGAAGGGGAAAAAATACCAAATCATAGAAGGCTGGGGTACAAAGGGAGCTTCAGGGCATCATTTGTCTTCTCATTTTATAGAAGAGGGGGACTGCAAGGCCATTTTGCTGGACCACAGTTAAGTGACTTTCTCAACACCACAGAGACAGACAGTCTAACAGCAGAGACAAGAGGAAACCCTCAACCCCTCCCCGCCTTTCTCGTGTTCCCTCGCACTGGCGTACCGAAAGAAGAGAATGTTCTGAGATGTCCGTGATGCTGGTCTCACCTTTCCTCCTCACTCCCTGACTACCCTGGACAGTGATATTGCATGTCCTTGCCTTCAGTGTCCTCTATCGCCCAACAAAAATGTCTGTGCCCTGTTCCTTTTGACTTTACCTGAGTGCCATGAAGATGTGCCATGAAGGTAGCAGTTCTTACTGAATTTGTGGCAAAGGTATTTTCACAAAATCACTGCCCACTGAGTTGCCCAGTGACCCTGGGATAATCGTCCCTATGATTCCTCCTCCTTAGAGAAAAGTGGCAGGGGAAGTTTCCCTCTCCAGATGCCCAGGGAGGCTGCCAATTGCTAGCAATTGAGCCCTATGTAACTCAGAACAATTGCTTTCTCCGCTGGCTTCCAATGTTCAGAACTAAGTTTCATATGTCCACCTGAATGACTCCTCTGAGCCTGTGTTTTATGGAATACCTCTTGCTCCACACCACCCTTGTTCTCCTTCTTTTATTCTTATTTCAATCATTTTATTGAATCATTATCCTAGTCATTTCAGACTCTATAACAAATACCACAGACTGAGTGGCTTAAATAACAAACATTTGTTTCCTACAGCTCTGGAAGCTGGGAAGTCCAAGATCAAGGTGCTGGCAGATTTGATTTCTAGTGAGAAACTGCTGCCTGGTTTGCAGATGGAGACTTCTTGCTGTGTCCTCACATGGCAGAGAGAGAGTTCAGGTCTCCTCCTTTTCTTATAAGGGCACTAATCCCACCATGCGGTCCCCACCCTCATGACTTTATCTAATCCTAATTACCTCCCAAAGTCCCCATCCCCAAATACCATCACGTCGGGGATTAAGGTTCAACATATGACTGTCCCTTCCCCCAAATTCATTCGGTCCATAGCATTTGATATTATTATAAATGCCTCAAATCATCTTTGGAAGGGTATCATATAAATAATATTAATGAAACTCTCAAGATTTGAGGAGAAAGATAATGTATAATTTTCATACATCTTGGGCCAAAACCAGGAATGCAGAGCTGGTGAGAACATTCCTTTTGTGCTGAGATTACAATAGCAGACAGACAGACAGAGAACTCCAAGAGGATCCCAGATGTGAAGGTAAATCTGGGACAGGCTCCCCGTGCACCCATCTTTCCATGGCCCTGTGGCATTTATCCACACACGTGATGACCTCTTTTACGGCTCACAAGTGGCATCTGACTTGCTCCAAATGTGCTGGGGGCTGGGAATGCTTTGTGGTTGGCTGACCTTGTACCCACTCTGGAGCTTTGGGTTGTTCGTGGATCCTCGTCAACATTTACAAAAGCACAAGACAGATGAGAAGGGGGAAGCACATTCCTCAGCTGGAAGAGTGGCCAAGTAACCACAAACTGCTGACCCTCCTGGGATCCTGCTGGTCACGGACTTGGCTTCAGCAGCCCAATGACTTGTTCCTCCAGACAGCGCCTACGCCCAAGCCTTCTCCCCTCCAACAGCCAGCCCTCCAGGTCCCGAGGAGGGAAAGCATGATGGGAAGCAGACAGGTACCAGAAAGGAATGTAAGGAGCCAAGGTTAAGACTGAGAAAGAAGCCACTTCCTCCATACTCGGTGCTCTGCCAGATTCTAAGACCCCTCTGCCTAACAATTCTCTCTCTAAGTAGCCTTTGGTCCAAGCTCTGGAGCTCAGGGGGGATTCCAAGGCAGTAGCTGCAGAACATAAAACTTTCCATGTCTTCTACACAGGATGTCCTGTCTGGTATCTCTGTGGGATTATCCTAGACCAGATGTTATTTTCTTAAAATGCAGAGTTTATCACACCCTCCATCCAAGTTGTACAGACTCTGGGCCTGGAGGGAGAAGGGGGTGACAGGTAGACCCTGTGCCACATACTGGTTTGAAGCTCAGGTCTGGAGGTAGGGTCAGAACTGAGGTGGTGAAGCCAGGCTCCACTCTTTCCTAACTAGGTCACTCTGCAAAGTTACTTAACCTCTCCATGCCTTGGTTTCCTCATCTGTAAAATGGGAACAATAATGGAAACTACCTCATGGGATTGAGAGGACCATGGGATGTGCTGGGTTCAGGGCAAGTGCCATGTAAGTTTTAGCCTCTCCTTCTCAAAAAAGTCTTGTCCTCCAAGATAACAGCTCAGTCTCAGAAAGAAAAAGGAACACAGTTCCACTAGAGTTAGTTCAGCCTTCTCTCCATTATTTGCAAAAACATTACGTTTCCTGTTGTGGGATCATCTCACCAAGATATGCCTCCTCTAAACTTGGGCATCTGAGGTATGCAGGACTGGTTTGGATGTACAGTGAAAGATGGAAATTATTTGCTATTGAGTCTATGACTTATTTCTACCCCCCAAACCAAGATAATTATAACTAATTGTACGTGGTTAACACTCTTTTATATACCATGTCACTCCCCTGTTTCAAATGCCACTTTCAATGGGTCCCCAAACAGAGCTCGTTCCATGACATCCAAGGATTGTGATCTGCCGTCAGCCTTCCCCACCTCTTCACCTGCCCGTCCCCACCTTTCTTGACATCTATAATCCAACACTGCTGAACTGTTGCTTCCTTCTTGGTGCTTGGCATACTCCTCCTGCCTGATGCCTCAACTTACATTGTCCCACCAGCCTGCAAAGTTTCTCCTCTCCTTTTGGCCAATTCTTCTCGGTCATTACCTCCTCTCGGACACCTTCCACGCAATACTACCCCCCACCAAACCCCACCAGCAGGCTGAGGTACATCTAATTCAAGTTCCAGTTGTGATCTGTACATTGTTTCACAACTACACTTACCACTCTGAATTATATTGATCTTTATTCCTTGTCTCATGGACCCTCCGGAGTATGGGTCTCCCAAGAGCAAGGAGTGTGTCTTGTGTGTGTGACACAGGTACCAGCACAAAGTAGGTGTTCGTGGAAAGGAGGACAGGAAGGAAGGAGATAGAAACATGCAGTTGGATTGGTCTACAGGTAGGAGGGACTCAGATAAATAGCACACTGCCCAAGTAACAGGATCTGATGGACTCATTGCCACCCAGCAGTGACAGGGCCCTGGAGAAAGGGTCCCTCTGCTAGAAATTCATGACTGAGCAAGCGAGAGAGGAGAAGGGGAAAAACTTCTGACTGTGGCACTATCTGGGATGGAGTGTTCTAGAAAACTAGCACGAGGGAAAAAAAAAAAGACTCCAAGAGGAAAACCTTGAGGCTTAAGTTTGAAAGGACCTAGTAGGCCAAATATCGCACCTAAAATGAAATCCCTCCATTCAGGGCTGAGGCAAGACCAGGTTGCTGGGTAAGTGTCGGGAAGCAGCTAAGACCCTACAACCACTCTTCTTCCTGACACGGCTCCTGGGTGGAGCTGGCCAAATACACATTCCACAGCAGAAAGGTCAAATTGGATACCCATTGGTAGTTCAAAAGAAATACAGTCATTCCTCGGTACCCGCGGGGGATTGGTTCCAGCCTCCCGCCCGCTGCAGCTACCAAAATCTGCAGATGCTCAAGACTCTTATATGAAATGCTGCAGCACAGTTGGCCTTCGGTATCCTCAGCGTTGAGTCCCCAGATGCAGAACCTACGGACACAGAGGTCCAACTGTACAAAGATGCAGAAATCGAACCCAAGTGCTGGCAGCATCCAACTCAAACCTGGTTTCTACCTTTATTACTGGTCTCAATGACAGGCATAAAGCCCATAATGGCAGCTCCTTGAAAACTACAGCAGGGTGAGCACGAAGACTAGATTTTGGGCCTAAGAGATAAGGTGCAGCGTGGAGGACGAGGACTGATCTGCCAAGAGCCACGGCACATGGGAAACCAGCGCAGCCCTCACACCCGGATGTGCATACAAAGGAGCTAACTTCCTCATTGCCCAAATTCTGCCTGGACCTGTACCCCGGCTACACACAATAAATATTCACTCCCCTCCCACCACTTCCCTTTGAGATTGAGTAAATTTCCCTCCCCCACTGACTTTGGGCTTCACCATAAGACTTGTTTGGCCAATGGAATGTGAGTAAATGTGGTTTGGCTGCTATCATCCTCCACGGGAACACGGCTCAGTGCCTGCTGATCCAAAGGGAATGTAGACAAGACCCGAACCCAAACTGACACCTGGAGCCAAGTCCACGTGGCCCACAGCCTGAAACGGATTAATCATGCCAACCCAGAGACCCATGAGGGAGAAAATAAACGTCTGTTTTTTTAAGCCCCTGAGTTTCAGGATGCTTTGTTATGCTGCGTTCCTGTGGCCATAGCTAACCAATACACTCTCTAAAAGCTAAACGTGATCATCTGCTTGTTCTTCCCCCATTTATCTACATCACACGGTGATGGCTCCTTCCCAAGTGCAGTCTGCGCAGATGGCCTCTGAACCTCACCGCTAGCCCGCCGGTGGCTCTCACACCATCTCACACCCAGGATACAGCTCCTGATACTGCCCAGAGATAAGGTGGATGGTGGTGGCTGCTTCTGCCCGACTTCCCACCATCAGCAGGATTTCCACTCCAGTCCTTACTGGAAGCTGTGTGGACCACGCCACCTTCCTCCTTCTCCTCTCCGTCCCCCTGCCCGGGCAGCATGCAGAGTGAAGTGGTCAGCAGGAGATGGGGCTCAGGCCTGAGCTGCTGGCAGCCACTCTCCCTGTGTCCTCCCGGGCAGAAGACAGATGCTGTGTCTGTGCATATGGGCAGTGGTAATGAGAACTCCCTGTGGCTTCATGCAAGGGAATCAGGCGGTGTAGGCAAGGCAAGCCAAACTTCCCTTCTCGTTCCAGAAATGACAGTGAAACAAATGGCAGGAAATTCATTCTGCTGACCAACACAGGAAGCAATGCCAGGGCACAGATCTGGAAGCGGTGAGAAAGCAAGAGGAAAGATAATAGGGAACAAGAGACAAAGAAAGTGAGAGAGGAGCTCTAACTTTTGTGTGAAAATCAATCTATATTACATCATTGGCCCTCATAACTCTGTCCATCCAAACCTCACCGAATCTAGTTCCAAAAAGGCTTAAATCTGACAGATATCTGCTGTTCAGAAAACTGGACTGCCATTCCACAAGAATTTTGGATAGCACAGGTGCCAGATAGAAATGAAAAAGGGGTGGGGGGAGGGGCTGGTTTGAACAAGCCCAAGGCCATAGTACAACTCGAGACAGTTATTAGCCACAAACATGCCTGTGCCACAGACAGAATAAAGAAGGTTATCAGGACCTGCATCCCCAGGGTCATGCTACGCACAGAAGGAACTCTGGGGTGATGCGCAGTGCAGTGTGTACATACTTAATAAAGATGCTGGTGAGGTACTAGGCGATTTGCCTGTGACCTCTGGACCTCAATAATACCCTTCTGACAGATCCTTCTGAGTCTGCAACTAAGCAGCCACCCTCTGCTAGGTCAGCTGGTCCTCTGTACATACCTCCTGGGAATTTCCACCCAGAGGAGCCTGGCCCATGCATGGAAGGACCTAGAAGAAGTACAGTGAGTTAACAGCATGTACCTCATTCCACCGTTGGTATTTGGACTCAGGCCTTAAATGAAAATAGTCCCTGAGCAACAGCACATTTAAAATTTTAACTTTCAAACAAAGACAGTGAAGACCACTAACCATGGTTAGGAATGCTACTTCCCCCTTCCTCCTTAATAAAGGTTGAGACACAGAACCATCTCTGGAGGTTGAGCAGCCGGAGAAGGACTTCTGAAGACTGCTTGCCAACGTGAGGGGAAAAGAAAGAAAGGATCACCCATGGAAGAAAGAGTTCTGAGGAAAAACCAGTCAGCATATTAATGAAGAAAGGATTAGTCCAAGTGTGAAATACATGCATCTAACACATCCTCACTGCAGGAGGCCAGGCCAGTGGCCGTTCGTGGGTTCTCAGTGGACCCCAGAGAACCCAGGGTCAGCCCTCTGAGGACCCATGGCTGGGAGGAGAGCTGGGAACACCCAGGATACCCTACCCATGAGCCACGTGGCCAAAGCCCTCCAGCTCCTCTCGTCTCCTCGCCGCAGATGGAAGTGATGAGGGTTGCGGCAGGAAATAGCGTTGAATGCAAGAAAGCCCCAGACAGGTTTTGGACCTGACGTTCACGTGCGGCACTGCCGAACACCCAGCAGGCACCGCAGGCAGCAAGGTGTGTAAGGTAAAGCATTGAGAAAGGCACTGAATCTCCCATAGCAGGTTTGGAGGCTATGCTAAGCACGCACTTGGTGAGTTGCACTTTCTGCCAAGTGTTGTTACTGAGTCCTGGCAACAATTCTACCAAACAGACATTATACTCCCTACTTTACAGGTAAGAAAAATCGAGGCATCGAAAGGTTACGTGACTCGGTTAAAATCACATAGCTAGTAAGGAACAGTGCAGGTTTGGTCACCCAGATAGCTGATTTGGACGCCCTTGCACCATGTTCTCCAGCTCTGGTCCGTATGTGTATGACGGGTGACTTTTACAGCACCTGTCCATCATGTAGAGACAGAGTCTGTGTCTGTGCACACACTCTTAACAGTCTCCACCCAGAAGACGCTCAAGACGTAGTGGTCGTTTCTAGAGGGGTGAGCTGCTCATCCTGAAAGCACCTCCCAGGTCAGATGATGGGACCTGACACTACCCTCGCTGAGCGTTCCCTCCCCCTTCGTTCTGTTCACATGGATAGTATTCTAGATGACACTGAGAGAGGCTCACAGGCGTCTCATATTCTACCCTCCGTCCCCTTTGGAAAGAGGAGCTGCTTATGGAAAACCTCCCTTTCCGTCCTGAGTCAAGGCATTCCTTGGGTGATTGGAGGGGAGCCCCCTCCCCACCCCACAGCCATTTGGAAGTGATTACCACCGAGATACCCTGACAGAGTGAATGATGCTGAGGGCTCGCTCCTGGATGCTGAGTGGAGAGCTCGCCGCACGTCCCCACCCCCAGCCCTTGGCACACACTGCTATAGAGAGCCTCGAATCCCACTTGGATGCTGACTTCCAAGGCCTGCTTTCCACTCTCTGATACATGGGATCAACTTTAATAACAAAAACCTGGCAGGGAAGGAATCGCTGCCTAGCAAGAGCTCCCAGTGGCAAAACCAAGAAGTCCTGGTGGGGGGCTGGAGGGCAGACTGTCAGCTCATTTGTTACCTCTCAGTCCAAGATGCAAGGGCACCCTGTGATCTTCTCCCAGTCCTTCTGCCTTGGATCTAACAATAGCAACAATGGTCTGCATGATGGCTTCTTCCCTTTCCCTGGAGGAACCCTCCCCCCCCGCACCACCCCCCCACCGCCTCTAGCCAAGTTCCACCCAATTCTTCCTGTAGGTTCATCTCCTGCTATAAACTCTCAGGGTAATTTGCACTCCCTGCATGGCTCTCAGAAGCTTCCCCAGGGAAGAATCCAAAACTGCTGGGCATCTGACATTGCCAGGTGCTCAAGAAGACCAGTGAACGATCCACCTTCCCCATGACCCATGGGAACCATCACTTCTTTGTGTCTGGAGCTAGAAACTTGGTGGTAGGGGGCTGGTCTTGGCAAACCAAACCACAGCATCCAACCTCTGCAAAAATCACCGCATTGTAAAGGCCCAGAGAGAAGACATATCCGATCTTGCTGCCTCAATGAGAAAAAAGAAACACAGGTGAGAAAAACGCTTGTCTACCTACACTGAATGGTCATTTCTCAAAGATGTGTCATATATTCCCAACACTCTCATGGCACAAATACTCTCCCCATTTTACAGATGAACAAAAGCCTCAGGAATACAAGACGTTGCCCAAAGCTCTACTACCTGTAAGTGGCAGTGAACATATGAATCCTGGTCTGGTGACCAAAGGCTATTGCTCTCTGCCTGGTTCACAGAGTTTCAGGCTCTCTAGACTCTTGTCCCTTACAGTGGCCTGTTAGTTCCTTGAAGGCAAGGACCCTTGACGCCCCACCGATTCATCCTAGCTTTATGCAGTATAAACTCAAATTCTTCACCAGTGATGGGTGACTATGATACTTGCTTTCCAACGCAGACTCGGTCTCTTGCTCATCCTCACTTTGTTCCCCACCCAAGCTCTCTTCCAGGATAGGAAGAGTTGGCATGCTTCAAGTTATAAAATAAAGGAGGAGGGCAAGAGGATAAGAAGCACCTCCTTGGCCTGTTCCTTTTGTTTCTTACTTAATAGAAAGTCACCAGATGGAGCATTTAAAACTCAAAGCTGCCTCCATCCAAATCCACAGGGCACCCAAGATGGAGCAGTACATCAAAGTGGGTTATCAAGGGTACCCGGACATCATCACAACCCCGAGGGAACTGGAGACAACGCAGATCAGTGCCTGTGTAAAATGAACAATTAATGGAGGGGCCCTGCAACCAACAGGGCAGAGGTGCAGATGTGGCCCACACACCTTCCCTCTCCCGCCCTTCCTTCTCTCTGCCCTTGTATTTTTGGTCTTGTCACATCCTAGTGAATGATTTGGGGAGTCATGCAGGTATGCGGTGTGGGTCACTGAGGTCGGTTGGAAAGTAATTACAACTGAATGGCAGAACCAAGAGTTGGGAGAGCTCAGCGCATTTCATCTGCACAGACTTAGGTACTTGGTAATACAGACGGGATGCTATGTGAACGAGGACTTGGGAAAGGATATTGTATTTGATGATGACTCTTAGAATAATTTTGGGCAAATCTAATCACCCACAGGACAGGGAGAGAATTTTTTATACAAAAGCTGCCATTTTGACATTATTTGCTATAATGTCCCCCAAATCTGGGAGTCTCTTTCTATTCCGACTTTCCCACTTCCTCTGACATTCTAGGAGTTTAAGACTTATCTGGAATCTCCTCCGCAGATGTAATGGAATCCCAAGAACTAAGCATTGCAATCAACAGGATTCACATTTTTTCTCTCCCCGGGGTCCCTTACTCTTCCCTAGGAATGCCTGGCTGGAATCAGAGTGGTCAGGATAAAAGTGCCTCTATTCATCTGAGTTTTTCAACATGAGAGGCACATAGGCCTGAAGTGATAAGCACTTTATCAGAGGTTCATAATCACATGCAAAGTACCTCTATGTGTAAAGAGTCTTGGGCCCAGTCATGCTTATATCACATTCCCAGCTTCATGTGGATTTGCATGGCAAGAAACCTATACTCAACTGGATTCTGAAACCAATGGAAGTTCCCAAGCCCATTCTGCTTCCACCTAACAGATGGCAGGACAGGAGTACCCTGTCCCTCAGAACCGCAGGTACTATAACTGACAGATGTGGAGGTCCACTAGCTAGCTCTTAACTGCTTCATGTCCCTGCAGTTACTCCATAGACACGCCTGAAGACAGAAAAGGTATCCCAAGTACCACAACAAAGGGCCGTACACTCCAGAGTTTGGAGATCATCAGTCTCTTTCCCAGAATTGTCATCAAAGATTAAGGGCTATCACCCTGGGCTGGGAAAGTTCTAATCTGTAGACCCTGCACTGAGGGAGAAGGATAAAGGTATGCTTGCCCCGGAGGCTCCTGGGAAAGTGAGCTCTTCACCTTTGGGCTCCATCAGCACAAAGGTACCCAAGCTCTTTGAAAGAGGATGGGAGGCAACTGTTGCCATAAGGCCCGACTCCCCCAGGAGCTTCTCAGAGGGCACAGTGTGTGGCACGCCATTCATGAGGCCTGAGAGCTCCCCAAGAGCCTTTAATCTTAACTTATAGCTTCAAAGTGACCCACAAGGGGCCTCCTAGTACCATCATGGACATTCAAGCAGGTGGTCCTGGGCTACCCACTCTGCCGCTGTAACATGAGGTTACCATGTGCCGTTACATCCTCCCCACATCACCTAATCAACCAAGACAAATGAGAACTGCTTCTATTTTTATGGTTTTGGTGTTTTCCTTTGTTTTCTAAATGCCTAGACTCTGTTTCAGCACTTCAAAACAAAAGTACTGGAATATCTTCCTTACTACTATTCTAATGCGCTTTGAGGTTGAAAAATGGGGCCACAAGGACAGAGAAGAGTTATTACGGTTTATTAGATTATGCAAAATAGCAGTGTGATATGCTAGAGAGAGCACAGTCTGGGAACTCAGGAGCTTACAGGCACTGAGTCCAGCTCTGCCCCAGATTTGCAGTTGTCCTGAGAAAAGATTTCATTGCATTGTTGCCTTGAATTTTTTCATATATAAAATAAGTATGCTTACTGTGGAAGATTAAAGATATCTGATCGTAAATTCTTTGACTCTCTTCCTATCAAGAGCTGGGACTATATCTTCTCACCATGGATCTGGGTGGGCACTGTGACAGGAAAAGTGACCATGGGAGTCACACCATGCCAGTTTCTGGGTACAGATTTTAAGACTGGCAGCTTCTACTTCCTGTTTCTTGGATCATTCACTCTTGGAAACCAGCCACCATGCTGTAAGGAAGCCCGAGCAACCCTGTGTGGAGAGGCCCACGTGGAGAGGCATCAGGCCCCCTAGCCAACAGCCCCAGCTGAGCCCCCAGGCAAGAGCCAGCACCAACCTGCCAGCCATATGTGTGAGCCATCTTGGAAACAGGTCCCCTGTCTCCAGCTGAGCCATCCCAGCCGACAGACGTCGCATCCAACAGCAACAAGCCATCCTTGCTGAGCCCTACCCAAATTGCAAATTCATTAGCAAAACAAACAGCTATAGTTTCAAGCCATTAACTTTCGGGGTGATTTGCTAGGCAGCAATAAATAATGGGAACGTATACTCAGACTTTTAAGTGGAGAAAAGGAGACTGAACAAAATACAGAGGAATCATCTTTCAATGGTTGCTCTCTATCTCAAAGAGGCTACATACCAGCGGGGGGAATAAAAAAGTCTTCTGAAGAAATGACACTCTAGTTGCAGTCTTATATCCCCATGGCTGGCAGAGGATGAGTCATGCTCAACTTATGCCAGTTGGAGACAAGATAGAGTCCATAGGCAAGTTTATACCAGCAGGACCAGCATAATGTATGGGGTCCCATGATAGAGTGAAAATGCAAGGATTATAAAAATTAAGAATTATAATTATAGACAATTATTACGAATTTCAAGATGGGACAGCAAAGAGTTAAACCAAATGTGGGACCCTTCTGAACACAGGGCTCTGCGTGACTGCACGGGTCCCACACCCATGAAGCTGGCCCTGCATCCCAGCTGAATGGCCCAGCAGGTTGACATCAGAGGTACACATATCCTAAACTCTAGAAACCCACCTCTTCCGTTCCTTACCCCAACTCATGCGTAAATTTTCATTTAGAAAAGGCCGGACAAAACTGACAGAAGAAGCTGCCTAGTGTCAGGAACCATTTTAGAAATGATTGACCAACTTCATACTTGGGCAAACACACATACCCTCTCCTCTTTGTTGTTGTTGGGTTAGGTAACAGAGAAGAGTTTTTAGAAGGACTATTTACGATGGTGTGGGATAGGGTTTAAGGAGAGCAACCAGGGATGGCACAGTAGCCCAGGGCTGGGAGCTTCAGGGAGCATGCCCATCCCTAGGCCTGGGGGTTGGGGTCGGGTGGAGGAGAGGAAGCAGTTACAGGCACCCAGAAAGCTGTGTGAAAAGCACATCTGACAGCAGCTATGGCTTTGGTGAAAGGACAGAGCCAACATGTCAGGACTGTAGAAGGATGGAGTCAGGGGAATAAATACCCAGCCTCCTCCTTTTGGCCTCAGTTCTTCTATCATCGCCTATTTCTGGTCAAACCCAAGAGAAGCCATTGGCCAGGTGAGTCCACAGAGGCAGAGCACACAAGTCAGTCTCATGGGAGCATACATGACAGCTAAGTCTTATTTATTAGGAAGCTGGAAAAGCCGTCTTTAGAAAATCTCACCATTTTCCCTTTTCTTTTTTTTTTCATCTAAGATAAAAGAAAAAAATCACTGGAGGAATCCTTTGATTGCCATCTCTGCCCTCAGAAGCCAGGGCTGGACTGTGCAGTGAGGCGATGCAGGCAGTGAGGGGTTAAGCCAGAACTGGCCGGGGCCAGCCCTCAGCCCACAGCCACGAGAGGGAGGGTTAACAGCAAACAGAGAGAGGACACAGCCAGCGCCTAAACGAGGCAGCAAACATCTCCACAAGCTGACACCTCCATGAGAAATAAATACTGTCTCAGCCATTTGTGTGGGAGATGCCTTGCGGGGTGGGGGTCAGGAACAGACACCACATGCTTTTTTCTGAGCTTCAGAACACACTGTCAGCTTGTCCCTCGGAGGCCAGAGTAGTGAGCACGGCCAAAGGGATACAGGGCTTCGTTGAGTCAGCCTCTAAGAATCAAACGGCCCAGGATGCTTTAAATGGGCTCCAGCCACCCTGGTTTTGTGCTTGCATTTTAAGTGCAGGGTACCTCCGGGTCAGTGGTAGCTTTTTCCTAAGTCACCCTCTCCTGGTTTGATGATCCGACAAGAGACAGGGTACAGTAACCGAAGGTTAGAGAACAGACCGGCCCCCTTACTAGCTAGTCCTGCATCTTGTTTTCCTCCCTTGCCTCTCAGCTTCTCTTTCTCTTCATTTACTTCTTCTAGGTTTTGCTCTACCTTTAAAAAATATTTTTTTCTCCCCATACCTTTATTCTTCTGTTTTACCTCCCGTTCTGAGATTCACTCCCTTTTCTCTTTTCTTTAGCTTCTCAGTGATTGACCAAAGAGCACAGAGGCCCATGCTTTCCAGACCCACAAGACCTCTAGGACCTCCCCCCTTTATACAAGACTGGCAGTTTCTCTTCTCCAGCGGCCAAGCCTGTTGCCTTTCCCCACAGCAAGCACCCAATCATTACAAGCATGATTGGACTAAGGGCAGAGCCGGCAGATAACAGTCCATGGTGTCCATCTCACGCCAGCTAGTGGCACCGTGACCACAGGCAGTTTCCCCTCCTCCCAGACAGAAGCCCTGGACACCAGCACCCCGGAGGCTCCTGATGGACTGGCTCCACAGCTCCCTTTTCTGTCACCCATCCCCCAGGTTAAGTGACTGATCAGAAATCCTGCCCTAGAAAGGACAGCCAGGAGTCCCACTGTTTGCCCCTCTTGACATGTCCAACAAGACATGTCTATCAATTAATTGTCTCTTAATAGTCCTGTTTTCTTTCTTCATCTTCGCCTTTCATTGTGCTCTCTATCCCTCCCTGTTTAGTGAAAATCAGGGTTCTAGTAAACCACAGCCTTTATGTTTAGGAAGGCGATGTCACCCCAGGCCACATCCACAACTCCTGACTGGCCCTGCCTCTGGTCACACCCTCTTTGGGCTGGCTCTACCCACCCTCCCTAAGCTCCCCCAACTTCCACACTAACCAAAGAACACTGAGGAAAAGCCCCACTCCCTTTCATCTCCACCAACTTCAACCTTGGTTTAAAGCCCCCTGGGATATCAGAGCAGGAAATCCTAACCATAGCTTTGTATTTTGAATCCTGCCTTTGAAGTATGTGCTAACAGCTGTAATTGGCATTATGGAAGAAGGTTAGAATAAATTACTTGTAGCTAAGGAGCCAGCAAGGAGAAAATTATCCAAGTCAACTTGTATTTGGTCCTTAATCCAACACTGTAAAACTAAATCCTTGTCACCCTGACTCTGTGTTAGTCTGAAGCCCAGAGCAGGGTTTCCCCATCCTGTACTTACTCGCTTGATAGCGTCGAGATCTGGCCCCTCTGGCTGGCAGGGGCCCTTGGCGGAAACTCAAAACCACTAAGGAGGCACAAGAGGCTCTGGAGAGTCCCGTGTGCTCCTGACACATCTCCTGACACGTGTGACCCCCCCAAGGACCTCTGCCCCTCTCCTAGAAAACCTTGACTCTAGCAGCTGAGAGTTAATCCTCACCACGATATTGCCTAAAAAGTATTCAAGGAGTGCCCCTCTCAGCAGTAGTGGGTTTAAATCAAGAGTTCTGAAAATGGAAATTCTCACAGGGCTATCCTCCACGGTAGTGCCTCAGATACACTCACAGGAGGCAGATGAGAGCTGTTCAGGTGAGGACCCGCTGTCTGTCTCTCAAAGCAGGGCCAGAATCAGTCAGGCTGTTATGACCAGACACCCGTCACCCACAGTCTATTTGTGTGGCACGGCGGCATGGGGTGTTTCGTTTCCTGATTAAAAAAAGGAAGGTTTTTCTTTTCTAGTTGTGTGGCTTAGTCATTTATGGTGGGTTTTTTGCCTTGTGTATGTACAAGTGTGTGTGTGACAGAGAGAAAGAGACAGAGAGACCACACACAGGTCTGAGAGAGAGACAGGCAGACACCGGGCAACAGAAGGGGGTCACACAGTGCCTGCCCCTTCCCAGCCCCAAGAACTTCTTTTGAGAGCTGACGGGGAGATGGGTAAGGACAGAGTGGAGAGGGCTGCTAGCACGAGTGTTGCCGCCTCAGGGCCCAGGGACAGAGCACAACACCCGCTTCCGCGTGAAACCATCACCCCACATCACCTTGAGGATTGGCACCGCCTCTTGGGACCCACACCAGCAGCCTCCCAGTAGACACCCTTGGCAGTAGGGCCTGTGACTCTCCCTCAAGATGCTTCATGCAGGGAGGACCTGGAACAGGACAGAAAGGTCGGGAGAATTCTGCTTGGAGGCTGGGGCTGACAGGCGGCAGAGCCACAGGCAGAGATACTTTGGAGTGTGTGCCTTGGGATGCAGAGGGGCCTGAGGAGAGTTGCAGGGTCATAAAGGTCCCACATGGGCACTGGAGCCAGAGGAAGGAATCTTTAATGTTAATCTGCCCCCATTGGCATGCACATGCAGGTGGGGCTCCCAGGGACACCTGAGTTCCACACACGCAGCTGGCAGTGGAGCCAGATGTGTCTGTCCTTTTACAGCACAAGGAAAAATGGACGTGCAGAAGGTAGAGGCTGAGGGAAGTCCAGCAGCCGGCAGGAGTCTGCACCTGGGTCCCAAGGTGCACCCGGGACCCAGGCAAGGCTTCTACCTTCCCTCCTGCTACCCTCCACAGGACTGAGGTGCCCCTTCCCCTTTGGCATATTTACATCCCTGATCAGGATCTGGTTCAGGGAAAGTGAGTTTAGAAAAACCAGAAGAAGAAAAAAAACTCAAGAAAAAACTACCCTGATAGGATCATTTATGGAATGGATGCTTGTAAATGCCCAAGAAGAAAGTGACCTCTCTGCTGTATTTCTGACCCCACCCACCTCATCACCACGTACTCAGCATATACATCACACACAGCCCTCAACCACTGTTAATTATTCTGTTCCTCGAGTGTGCTCTGACTTTGTGGAACCCAGGCAGAGAGAGGAGAGTAAAGAGATGAAACCCCCAAATAGCTCCAATTCTAGCTTTTTTTTTTTTTTTTTGCGGTACGCGGGCCTCTCACTGTTGGGGCCTCTCCCGTTGCGGAGCACAGGCTCCGGACGCGCAGGCTCAGCGGCCATGGCTCACGGGCCCAGACTGCTCTGCGGCATGTGGGATCCTCCCGGAACGGGGCACGAACCCGTGTCCCCTGCATCGGCAGGCGGACTCTCAACCACTGTGCCACCAGGGAAGCCCTCCAATTCTCGTTTTTAAGACTTATATAAATACGAATACCCAGAAATACAATTAATACACGCACTCCAACTATTCCGACTATGTTTTACCTACCTGGGGAATGAAATCTTGCGTATTCTTACAGGAGAAAGCCACAAAGAAGGCAGGAGGATGGATAAACTTACATATTAAACTTACCCTTCTCTTTGTATTGGTTAAAATCTTGGGCTTCAGAATAAGACAAAATTGGAATTTACTTATTAATACAAAATAACTATAAAAACAGGGGCACAGAGAACACCGACAGAGCAAGGCATTTCAGATGCGTCAGTTCTGAGTTTCGCCATGTGGGAGAAAATCAAGCCATTCTGGGAGACACTGGGACACAGGTATAGTCCTAAAATGTGAAGTATGATAATACAAGAGGATAAAATCCTTCTGAGTGGGGCTCCAGGCCCAGAAGATTTCTGCAAACTATTATCTAATTTGATTCCCCTCATTGCATTACAGAGGGATTTAAAACACATCACCTCCAGCTGAAATGGGTTCTGGTAAATTTCCTGAGAGCTCTTGTAGATCTCACGTCATCCTCCAGGTTCAGGGTCAACACTACATTAATGACCCACCATTTATCCGCTGGGTAATTCACTCCCTGGCAACCTACTTTATTTATGCTGTCTGAATTCAGGAAGCAATTAATAGTTGCCACAAAGCAACATGATTGAGGGTGCTTTTCCCAATAAAACTGTGAAGCAAGGCACTTCTCTTACCCCAAGGCAGAGAAGGGTGGCAAAGCAGATTGGGGCAAAGTACTAAATAGCTTTGTTAATGTTCTATCCGCCTCCTTCCCCTGGTTCGGCAGAAGTTGAGATGACTTTCTGGCTTTTTCTCTTAGCACCTTATTTCCACTCCATTTCAAAGGAATCATCCCTGTTGCTAACAGCTGTCCATGTTACCTTTTTTGACATCCTGTTCACCTTTCGGCTCAGTTCAGACAAAAGTAATTTAATAATACCATAAAAATCAGGAAGAAAGAGAAGTGTACTCATTAACACAAAAAAATTTATCCTAATGCAAAAAAAGAATGAAAATAGGGGCACTCTTAGGATTTGACTTCACCTGCACTTCACAGGCAGCCTCCTAGATAGCCAAGGCAGACATCACCCCATGAACAGAGAGGTTAAGTAACTTACCCATTCTGGCACAGAGGGTCAGAGGAGAAGTTCAAAATCACACAAAAGCCAATGACCCCCGGTTCAGAGTACTGAATGCTAAGGCATTCTATTACTTCTCTTCTCTAGGGTCTCCAAGCCATTTGCTTCCAAGCTGCCGCACTGCTGTTGCTTGGTTGACCCAACCCACGTGCTCATGCCCCTTCTCCCAATTTGTACTGTTAAGGGTTATCCATCTGACTTAATGAGATAAAGTGAAAGCCCCTGGGCGGCTCCTAGGAGAAAAGACTCAGCTGGTTTGACTCTTTGGCCTTTTACCCTTCCCTTTTTAGCCCTATCCTCTTCTTCTTCCTGCCTTGAATGCGATTGTGAGGCTGAGCTGCGCAGCCTTTCTTGGCTGTGAGGATAAAGGTCTATGAGCTAAGGATGGAAAGAAGAAATAGAGAAAGAGCCTGATGGCATTGATGAGCCGCGGCACAGTCTCAGTACTGCCTACCCCCAGACTTCTTATAACGTGGAAAAAAACAAATTCCACTTCCATTTAAGCCAGGTTAATTGGGTTTCTGTTATTTGAAGCTGAAAGTAATTTAGCTGAGATCTCTCTCTCTCTCTCTCTCTCTCTCTCTCTCTCTCTCTCTCTCTCTCTCCCCCCCACCACTTATCTCCCTCTCTCCCTCTCGCAAACACTCATATACACACACACACACCATTGCCCACCAACCTTTTCATAGAAAATAAAACTATTCCTTACCATGATAAAGAATGTCGGGGGGGGGGGGGCTTCCCTGGTGGCGCAGTGGTTGAGTGTCCGCCTGGCAATGCAGGGGACACGGGTTCGTGCCCCGGTCCGGGAAGATCCCACATGCCGTGGAGCGGCTGGGCCCGTGAGCCATGGCCGCTGAGCATGCGCGTCCGGAGCCTGTGCTCCGCAACGGGAGAGGCCCCAACAGTGAGAGGCCCGCGTACCGCAAAAAAAAAAAAAAAAATGTCAGGGGACTTCCCTGGTGGTGCAGTGGTTAAGAATCCGCCTGCCAATGCAGGGGACACAGGTTCGAGCCCTGGTCCAGGAAGATCCTTCATGCTGCGGAGCAACTAAGCCCGTGTGCCACAACTACTGAGCCTGTGCTCTAGAGCCCGTGACCCACAACTACTGAGCCCGCGCACCTAGAGCCCGTGCTCCACAAGAGAAGCCACTGCAATGAGAAGCCCGCACACCGCAACGAAGAGTAGCCCCTCCTCGCTGCAACTAAAGAAAGCCCACACAGCAAGGAGACCCAATGCAGCCAAAAATAAATAAATAATAAATAAATAAATAATATAAATTAAAAAAAAAAAAGAATGTCAACCTTACACCTACAGCCAACACCATACTTAAAAAATCAAAAGGCATTCATTTCCCCTTAAAATCCAGGGAAAAGGCAAGAATATTCCCTATTACCACCACTAAAGAAGTTCTGTCTAAAAAGTAGATAAAACAGACACAGAGACATACAACAGCTGGAATTAAGAAGATATTACAGGGGCTTCCCTGGTGGCGCAGTGGTTGAGAGTCCGCCTGCTGATTCAGGGGACATGGGTTCGTGCCCCGGTCCAGGAAGATCCCACATGCCGCAGAGCGGCTGGGCCCGTGAGCCATGGCCGCTGAGCCTCCGTGTCCGGAGCCTGTGCTCCGCAACGGGAGAGGCCACAACAGTGAGAGGCCTGCGTGCCGCAAAAAACAAAAAACAAAACAAAACAAACATACAGCATAAAGAATGAATCAAGGAAAACCAAAAAGTCTTTATTAAAAAAAAAAAATTATGGTGACAAGGGCAGTCTTGCTCTATTAAGTTATTAAAACATACATTATAAAGCTACATAAGTTAAAATAGTATGACACTGGCAGATCTAGAATTGATAGACAAATAAATGAAACAATTTAAGTCGCCTTGAAAAATTCCCTCATGGCTATGAATTCAACTGATGATAACAAAAGCATCATAAACAAATGGAGACGAGAGAAGCTTTTCTACAAAAGACGTCAGGAAAACTGGATATTGGAGAAAAGTAATTTCTTCACTTGACAATATACAGTAATATAATTCTAGATGGATGGAAGAGTTAAATGTGAAACATGAAACCCTAAAGGCAAGAATTAAGTATAAGTGATCTCAGGAGCTCCAAGCTCCATGAAGACAGGCACCACGTCTGACTTTCACTATAATTTCTCGAGTGCTTGGCACAGTTCTTGGCATAGAGAAGGGCTTCCAAACATATTTGTTTACTAACTAGTTGGCAGTAATGCCATGAAAGAAATCACAAAAGAAAATGAATATTTCATTATAAGATAAAATGTATGTATATGATAAAAATTTTAAAGCAAATTACAAACTGGGGAAAATATATCCATTAAATACAATAAAAGGGTTAATTTATATATACACATGAAAGAGAGTGAAAAGTATGTCATAAAAGAAGGAATAAGAAAAGCAGAAAAGTACAAAGGGCCATTAAACATTTGAAAAATTCTTCAAATACATATGTAATCTAAAAATGCAATGTAACACTATCAATCATCACATATTTGTAAATAAAAACTGGTCAATGAAAAACAACAATGAGAATGTCACTGCATATCTATTAGAATGACCGGAATCCAAACACTGACAACGCCAGATGCTGGCAAGGATGTGGAGCAACAGGAACTCTCATTGGAGTGCCTGAATAATAATTCCATCGGATTAGTCAAAGACATCATAAGGAAAGATAAAGGTAGAAAGTGATGACAAAATACTATTGAGTATGTAATATGAGTATCACAGAAAATCTAAACATTACATCCACACTAGAACTTCTACATGAATGGTTATAGCAGCATTACTTATAATAGCCAAAAACTAAGCATAACCCAATGGGCACCAACTGAACAAAACAAAATGTGGTCTATCCGTGCAATTGAATATTATTCACCGTACAAAGGAATGAAGTACTGATACTTGCTATAACATGGATAAACTTTGGATGCTTAGTGAAAGAAGCCAAACGCAAAAAACCTCATATTTTAGGATTCCATTCATTAGAACTGTCTGCAACAGGGCACGCCCACAGAAACAGAAAGGAGGTTAGTGCTTTCCATAGTCTGGGGGGTTGTGGATAGGTAGTAACTACCAATAGGTACAGGGTTCCTTTGGGGGATGACGCAAATGTTCTAAAATGAAAGTGGGAGTGATAGTTGCCCAACACTATGAATACACTAAAAATCACTGAATCGTATACTTTAAAAGAGCATATCTTATGGTAAGTGAATTGTACCTCACTAAAACTGCTACTTTAAAAATAAACCACATGGTTTGAATGCTCTGTCCTCCACAACAGCTTCCTTGTTTTCCTCCCAGTTTTTCTATTTCATTCGAAAAATAACTGTCAGAATAATCTTCCCTATACGACTGCTGGGTAACGTTTTGTAGTCAAGAACCCAATCATGCCTCACTTTACATCATATACAAGACATTCACTCAAAATAGACCCAAAGGCCCAATCATAAGAGCTAAAACTATAACACTTCTTCAAGAAAACATAGGAGTAAATCTTAATGGCCTTGGATTTGGCAATGATGCTTGAATACAACACCAAAGGAACAAGCAACAAAAGAAAAAACTGGGAATTGGATTTCATCAAAATTAAAAACTTCTGTGCATCAAAAGACATGTTCAAGAACATGAAAAGACAACCCACAGAATGCAATATTTACAAACCATATAACTTATAAGGATCTAGTATCCACAATATATAAAGCTTCTTAACAATTCAATAAAAAAAGACAAAAAACACAATTCAAAAAGGTCTTGAATAGGCATTTCTTCAAAGAAAACAGACAGATGGCTAATAAGTACAGTTGACCCTTGAACAATGCAGGGTTTAGGGGACCCAACCCTCCAGACGGTCGAAAATACACTTATAACTTAGAGTCGGCCCTCCCTCCCTATGGGCAGTTACTCCACATCCACTGTTCTACATCCTCAGATTCAAGCAACTGAGGGTCATGTAGTACTGTAGTATTTACTATTGAAAAAAGTCCACGTATAAAGTGGACCTGTGCAGTTCACACCCATGTTGTTCAAGGGTCAACTGTGTATAAAAATATTACCATCAGGAAAATACAAATCAAAACCATGAGATACCACTCCACACCCACTAGGATGACTATAATTTAAAAAAAAAAGGAAAATAACAAGTGTTGGTGAGGATGTGGACAAACTGGAACCCTCATACACTGCTGGTGGGAATAAAAAACGGTGTAGCTGCTGTGGAAAACAGTTTGACAATTCCTCAAAAAGTTAAATATAGAAATACCATATGACCCAGCAATTTCACCCCTAGGTATATACCCAAGAGAACTGAAAACAGGTGTTCAGACAAAACTTGTACGTGCATGTTCCCAGCGGTATTATTCACAGCAGCCAAAAGATTGAAACAACCTAAATGTCCATCAACTGATGAATGAATGACAAACAAAATGTAGTATGTCATACAATGAAATATTATTTATCCATAAAAAGGATTAATGTACTGATACAGGCTATGGCATGGACGAACCTTGAAAATATTATGCTAAGTGAAAGAAGCCCTATTGTATGATTCAATTGATATGAAATAGACAGAGTAGGCAAATCCATAGAAACAGAAGGCAGAGCAGTGTTTGCCAGGGGCTGGGGAAGAAGAGAAAGAGGAATATCTGCTTAAGGGGTACAAGGTTTCTTTTGGGGATGATGGGAAAGTGCTGGAATTAGATATTGGGAATGTACTAAAAGCCACTGAATGGTATATGTTAAAATGGTAAATTTTATGTTATGTGACTTTTACCACAATAGTAATAATAACAATAACCCACCACGTTTCCTTAACACCTAGTCTTTGAAAACTCTTCTCCAATTTTTCCCATCCTTATCTTTCCAGAATTTTCAGTGCACGTGTGATCGTGCCCTAATTCAGTACACCCGTGTCTTGCTGTACCCATGAGGTCAGACCACAATTTGCTAATACTAACTCCATTTCTTCAAATGCCATCCCCTTTACCTGGAATACCTCCCTTACTCTTCTGCCATGGAGTAACTGTTTCAGAACCAAAAGGCTCAGGATCTGATCCCAGTTCACTACTTCCTAGGTGTCTCGCCTTGGGTAAGTCAACCTCTCCAAGCTTCGTTTCCTTCCATGTAAATGGCTAGTCAAAATTCAATTAATAAACATACCTATTAAAATTCTACTTTGTGCCAGGGTAACATTACCTGCCCAGTCAGTGGACTGGACTATTAGGGCAGTTATGACGATACATCACATAAAATATATGAAAATGTTTTGTGAGCTGTAAGGCACTAAACCTATGTAAGGTGATAATATCATCTCTGCCAGTGTTTCCTGAGCTCCAAGAATTTTCATGTCACAGACATGGTTTACACCAAGCCTCTCACCACCTGTACTACTGTAACCCTTTATCTGTAATCAATTCACTTATTTTACTTAAACAGATGTATTTTAAAACAGAAACCTTATATCACTACCATGACATCCTTGGTTTGATGTTACCATCTTTCTATACACATTAAAAGTAAAAACAGTCCTATTGCAATACAAAATGTGCACCTGCATGCCAGGTAAACTCACCGTTTGTACCACCACTGGCAGCAAAGCTGGGAAGCACTGGTCTCGGCCAGCTGCCTTCTTAAAGACATAAATCAAAACTTACCTCCTCTAGAAGACCTTCCCTGACTTATTTTTCAGTCTGTTTTAGTGACTCCTTTGCTCCTAAATGATAAGGCCTTGCATGTTTAATTTATACTCCATCACTTTTGCACTTGTTGATTTCACTGTTCCCAATACTTTCCCATCTGTGCTTTCAACTCCTTCACCGGATCATAAAATACTGAAAGGCAAGGATCTCGTCTTGTTTCTTTTATTCCCTCCCATAAGCTCAACAACAGTACAGCAAACATTTGCTGAATGGATCAGGTTTAAATGAATGAAAAGTGCCCACTAAATACTTGTAGTTATCTTTTTATCGACTCTCTTTTAGAGACAGAGCAAAATTCACCCACATCATTTCCTAGTCTATAGTGTGGTCGCATCAACAGCCCAATCAGTGAGAAGGATGGTTTGTTAAAATAAGACTCAAGCCTGGCACATAACAGGCATTCAGTAGGTTTGGGGGAATAAATGCTGAATAAGTGGGATGAATAGTCAGAAAGCCCTGCCTTCTCGGACAGACCACCTGCAGAAGGTAAGAGAGATGAGCACAGACTAGTCAGCGTGGGAAGACGAAGGCCCACCTGGGGCTGAATGTCTGGGCTTAATGGGAGCCTGGACCACACAGCTCAACCCAGGGCTCTAGCTTAAGCCTCCTTCCACCAGCCCAAGAGTGGCTCTACCCTGATGAGGGGCCCAGTTCTCAACTTGATACTCTCCTAATTAGAAGTAAATCCCTATAATACAGGAGAGACTTTGCATGTCCACAGTGTATTTTGGCCATGAGTCTCAAAGCACTGACAAAGGAAGCTGCAAGTGAAATTACCGATTGAATACATCCAGACACAGAGCAATCCCTGTGTCAATGTTGACAGAGCAGCTCCTTACCGTCCAGCTCCAGGACGGTGAACATAAAGCAAAACCACCAGAGATGCTGGGAGAAAAAGAGTATTTGCAACTAGAACCATGGAACCTCATATTCATAAAACAATACCTAGTAATAATAACAATCACTGTTTCTAATCTTAAAGGTGTATAGCTCTTTACAGCCTACAAAGCGTTATTCAGATTTCATTACCTCCTGCGATCCTTACACCAACCCTGCCAGAGACGTAATTTGCCCCGTTTTTACACATGAAGAAACTGAGGTTCAAAGGGTGTCTTTAAACCTGGCTTTTCTGTCTCCAAATCCAGTGCTCTTTTGATCTCAAACTCATCTAGATAAGCCAGTTTTCTTTTTTGTACTGAAAGACGGTAGATAATAAATATATATTCAATATAAGGATTTTGTAGTGCCTTCTATGCCACCATCATAATAAAGGGCTGACTCTAAGTTCAAAAGCAATGTTAGAAAGTCTTCCTTAGGTTAATGTGAACCGTCTCTCCAAGGAGCCCATCCCACTCGTTAGTGCCAATGGCCACCATCCCTTCATCTCCAAAACCCTCCAAAGGCAACTGCACAGCCCCCAAAGGGAACCCAAGGAAATGCAACCTTCTGGATTCCTAATGCCAACACCATGTCAGTTTCAAAATACTGAAATTTCCCCCCCAAGATCCCACTCCTCACCGTACTTCTCATCAAAAGTTTTCTATCTGACCTTCCCAGATCTGTCTAATCAGTTTCTTCCCTTATTTAGTGAGTCTTGGATTATTCGTAGGAGTGAATAACTTCTGGGACGGAACTTGAATTTCCAATTAAACCATTCTATCTTTTTTATTTTACTTTTACTTTTTTGACATGTTGTACCAATGGTAACTAGAGGAGGAAAAGTATGCTTCCTTCCTGCTCTGTTCAATTTAGATCTCTGTTGTTTTTTTTTTAAGTATTTTTTCCAGCGCTGCCTTTTCACAATCTCTCCAGTGCCCCCAAGATGCGGATTATCTATGACAGCCCCACGGTCCTTGGATGAAAGAGAACAGAGCATCCTCTTCCCTCAGTTAATTACCATTTCTTGCCTGTGCATTTGATTTCAATAAAGTCTCTCTAATTACTTCAAATATCACTGCTCCCGCATCCTTCCCTCTCTCCTGTGCCCCTCTTTCTCTTGGATTGCCTGAGACGGATGAACTCAAACACACCCACAAGCCTCAGGCATCTGCAGCAACCAGCATAGACTTCTCCAAGTTAATAAGCCAGGAGAGTTAATCAACCAGACTTCCCAAAGTTAATAAACCCGGAAAACACAATTATTACTATTTTTACTATTATTCAAATATCGCCGTTATCTGTGTTGTTGTTATTCTCTGCCTCGGCGGCAGCTCTCCTGAGCCCCTCCCCCACGCCTGCCTGCCTCCCCTTCCTCCCTCCACCCTCATCGGTGGCAGTAATATCGTGTGAGTAATCCCAGAGGGGCTCCCCAGCACTGCCCTGGTGGAGGAAGCAATATTGGAGCTCGGGCAGCCCCCAGTCCCTTCAGGCTCAGCGCTGCCCTTTCATATTACACACTGTTCAGTCAAATCCATCACCGGCCTCCCAGATCTTTCCAATAGGCTGGAGGAGGCTGGATGGAAATGATGATTAAAGGAGTTGGGGAGAGGGAGGAGGGGAAGTGGGCAGATGAGATAGGAGGGAAGATATTTGGGTTTTGGACATGCCTGAGCTGTCAGGAGTCCAATTTCCATATCATGGCTTCTGAGGCTCAGTGTTTCGCTGCACCCTCTAGGCAATGTGTGGTTCTCTTAGGATCAACTAGGAATACCTGCAAATAAGGGCAATATTAACCACAGTGCCTTCCAGCCCCCCAGCAAGTGGGTTCCTCCCTCACCTGTCTTCTTTCCCTTTGAAGGAATCGCTCCATCCATCAAGAAGGCAGCCTTTTCGAATCAGTCAATGGAATGAAACAAGTGGAGAAAAGAGTCCCCGGGCAGCAGAACCTGAACATTCCTCTAGGCCAACTCCTCGTTTTATGGATAAAGAAACGGAGGCTCAACTAAGTCAAGCGACTAGGCTGGCTGCTTAAGAGAAGCACCCAGTCTGGACCCTGGCCTTTTGACCTCTTTCTGCAAGTGACCGCATCCTTCTTCCCCAGCTCTCCCTAGGCCTTCCTCATCCTGTCTGCCACCAACACCCTTGCTATCATATCTCTAAAACCTAACTCATCTATTTCCCCAAACCTGCTTAGTTCCATGTGGTCCCCATTTCAGTGACTAGTAACACTACACCCCAGTGGATCTCACCGTGGGGAGATTTTGCCCCCCAGGGGAGACACGGCAATGGTTACAGATATTCTGATTGTCACAGTTGAGATTGGCATCTAGTGGGGAGAGGTCAGGGAAGCTGCTAAACACCCTACAGTGCACAGGGCAGTGCCCCGCAACAAAGAATTATCCAGCCCGAAATGTCAACAGGGCCGAGATGAAGCAACCCTACTGAACTCACTGGTTCAACAACTTGGTTTCAATCTCCTGGCTAGAAATTTGAAAACATGGGTCCAGAAACTAAGGCAGAGGTAAGCTTTTAGGCTTGGGATTCAAAAATCACTCTCCAAGGGATGCCAGCTGCAATTAGGGGAGTAGATGCTTTCACCGGCTGGGAGAAGGCGTGCAAGAGAGAGAAAGAGAGGACTATGGGAAAGGACCGCAGAGGGACCAAGAGGAGAAAGAAGCAGCACCCCAAGGAGAGAAAAGACCCCAATGTAGCCCAAACCCTGGGTTAACTCGACCTTTGCACATGATCCAGAAACAGCTACAGGCCCAGGCCATGTTCAAGGGGCTGTGACAGCAGATATAGACACCCACAAAAAGCCCCAGGTCTTCCTGACCTCAACAGAACCAAGCCTGGCTTCAGAGAGAGAGCCATGGACTGTCACGCCAGCCCTCTGGGTGTGCGGGGCAACCAAGGTGCTGCTGAATCTCAGAGCGTAGCAGCAAACTCCAAATCCTATCCCAGCGTCCACCTCAAAGGACATGGGGGGAAATTCCCTGGAGGTCCAGTGGTTAGGACTCCGCGCTTCCACTGCAGGGGGCACAGGTTCAATCCCTGGTCAGGGAACTAAGATCCCACAAGCTATGCGGCACGGCCAAAATAAACAAAGAAAAAGGACACAGGACACGAGGGCAGCCCTCCTCAGCTGCTCTGAACACTCCACCATTAGGGCTCACCTCCCCACGGACAGCCTCGGGTTTCTCTCCCCGAAGCCCTCCACCGCCAGGGAGAGAAACTCAGCTGGATGGCAGGGGCCACTCAGGGTCTGGACACACGGCCCAGCCAGGGAGGGCCTCCCACACTGCTCTCAGCCCAAATCCAGGCCCTTTTCAACAAGGTAGCTACTGCCAGCAGGAGGCTTTGGAAGGAGTCAAGTGTAATTAAAAGCTGTGAAAGCCGCATTGTCTCAATTGTAAATCCTTCTCCCTAAGAGGCCATGACTGGGCAATTCTCAAAGGTGGGGAGAGGCCAAAGCTGCCTGCAGCCACCATCTCTACTTAGCGAGTCCAACAAGGAACTTTAATGGAAAAATATTTCCATCAAACATGGAGGCCTGGAAAATGCATGGCTTCATTCATTCTGGCTCTGGGGTGGAAACTGGGGGAGAGGAAGAGCAATGAGAGAGGAAGGAGAGAGGAAAGCATGAGACACAAACTGGAAGAAAGGAAAACTCATTAACCAAAATACCAAGCTGCGCCCCCATTCAGCCCTTACTCACGAGTTCTCACAGAAGCGTCTGTATTGTGACCAGGTGCCTACCGGGCCAAGTATCTGGTCCTGTGATTAGTGCTGGGGACTGTGGGTTCACCGTCTTGATGTCAATCCCAACTACAGCAACAGCCTGTCAGCATGCGGATGCAGAGGGATGTGCACGGTTGTCATCCTGTCGCTGGGCACAGGGCTATCTCCCACATGTGGACAAGTGGGTACAAGTGAGCCCAACTTACAAGCCCCGCAGGCTGGAAAGCAAGCTCTCCATTATACCTCCACGGTGCCCTCACCCCACTGCAAGTCTGTCCCAGCAGCTGGCCAGGAACCCAGCAAAGACAAACAGGTGATTCACCTGGCAGGGCCAGCTCTAGGGCTTGTGCACCCATGCCCATGATGGCCGGCATCCTGCTGGAAGCCCAACTGTGAGAATGAGGCTCTGAAAGTGACTGAGTTTATGCAATTCAGTCATACTCACAGAGAAAATTAGGGCAGACTTCACCTTTCCAATGTGTTCTAGGTTTCCAATGTGTTTCCAGTGTGTACTAGGTTTCCTGCTGCATAACAAAGGGAAACGCATACTGTATTCCCCAACTCTCTTGGGTCTTCTGTTTTATCTCACGCCCACGTGGAAAGAATATGGCTTCCGAGGACAACCTCAGCTCATGGTACAATTGCCAGGAGAGAAGAAATTTATTTCTCTGGGGCAGAAATTTCAAAATACAAAACGGTGGGCATGACTGTATCAACGTACATCAGGGAAGACCTTACCCCATGGTAAAAGAGAGCCCTGAGCTGATAGCTGGATATGCAAAGACCTGGCTTGATCTCTAAGCAAGACTGGGCTTCTCTGACCCTAAAACAGGTCAGTAACCTGAAGGCCATTCAGTGAAAGGCAACGAGCATGACATGGGTCTGGGAAGATTAATTCATGCACAAAGTAAAGAGAGTGGAATTGAACAGTCCCATTAAACAGGAAAAGAAAACAGAACAATGTAGTTGAAGGTAGTAAGTGCCCACATGCCAGAATAACTCCCCCCAAAAAGCCTCCCAGTGATGTAGGTGAATAAAGGGTAGCAAAACGGGGAACAAAATGGGAAACAAAAGTTTTTGTGGAGTCTAACAGAAAAGGCTATTAGTACTAGGATCTGTCAGACTGGCCTTTCACCCACCCCTCAAAAGAATCATTCCCATGGAAACACCTCTCAAAAAAAATCATTCCCATGGAAACAAAATAATTTACAGAGTTATAACACACTGAATAATTAAAAATGTTACTGATGGGCAAATGGTTATCTTTAAGACTGCTATATTTCTTGTGTATGTACATGGAGTGTATGTGCAGCCCAGCTGGAGATTAGGGCTCCAGTGCTGTCTCTGTCACCGATCAGCTATATGATTTCCACAGATGCTAAATGAGAAGGCGGGACTCGTAATATTAACAGCAGCTAACATGGAGCAATGTCTCTATGCCAGAAATAACTCTAAGTGCCCTTACTGCACTTATTTCATCTTACAAAGTAGGTAGTATTATTCCCATTTTACAAACAAGAGAACTGAAGCATAAAAGGTAGTAACGAGGTCATATGGTAAGTGGCTGATTCAAGATCTGAAATAAGGTTCCTCTTCAGCAATGACTAAGTAGATCCCATCAAACCAGCTCTCCCACAGATAACTAGGAACTCTAGGCAAAATATAGGAAACAACTATGTGAAGACACCAGATGATGACCCAAAGCAGGCAGACATTGAAGAGGAATCAGTGCATGGAGGAATTGACTAGAACTGGGTAATTTTCCTGTTTTTACAGCTTTTAGTCACACAGAGTGACTCAGAAACTCAGATGAAAAAGCCACAGTCTTACGGGCCAAAAGGACCAAAGGACAGAATTTAGGGCAACCACAGCGGCTAAAAGTGAGAAAAGAAACCTGGAACTACCCAGAGAGGGGGAGCCCCAAATCTCTAGCTGGTCCCTGAACCCCATGTGTGCTGGCTAGACTCCAAGTTGCCAATTAAGGATCAGAGAACTGAACTGAGATTCCATGTGTGGCCCACCAAAGGGAAGACAGAGTTTACAGTTTGAGTTGATCCAAGTTAACTACCAACTGGAAGTTTCTTAAAATAAAATACAAATACTCTTTGAGGGAACATAAGGATTCAGGTTATCTATAATGTATCATGTCCAGGATACAATATAAAATTATTAATATGACCTATACTCGAGAGAAAAGAAAATCAACAGAGATCACCCCCAAAATGATCCAGATTTTAGAATTAGCTCATAGGGATTTTAAAGCATCTATTATAACTATGATCAAGGACATAAAGAAAAATATGCTTAAAGAGAATGAAAAGATAGGAACTAATATCACAGAAATTCAAACCATAAAAAAGAATCAAATGGAGATTTTTAACAGCATTGTCCAATACAACTTTCTGTAACAATAGAAATGTTTTATATCTTTTCTGTCCAAAACAATGTGTCACTACCTACATATGGCCATTGAGTTCTTACAATGTGAGTACTGCAACTGAAGAACTAAATTTTTAAACTGTATCTAATTTTAATGAATTAGATTTAAATAGCCACATGTTGCTAGTGGCTACTGTACTGGGCAGAGCAGCTCTAGAACTAAAAAGTACACTATCTGAAATAAAAATTCACTGGATTGGCCTAACAGCAGATTGGAGATGACGAAGAAAGTGTTAATGAACTTAAATATAGGTAAGTAGAAGTTATCCAATCTGACAAACAGAAAGAAAAAAATAAAAAAGACTAACAACTATAGCAAAAAAGAACAGGGTAAAAGAGTAAATAGATGTATACAGCAGTTCCAAGATTCTCACATGTTATGTGTAGTGGTACAATATTAACTCTAAGGACATCGTGAATAGTTATGTATGCATGCTGCAATCCCGGGAGCAACCACCAAGAAAAAGTTAATAATCTAAGGAGGTATAATTAAAAAGCCAATAAGTCAATAAAAATGAAATTCTAAAAAAAATATTCCATTAACCAAAAGAAAGCACGAAAGGAGAAATGGAGAACAAAAAACAGAGTGCATAAATAGAAAGTAAATAATAATAATAATAGCAAAATGGTAGACTGAAATCCAACTATATCAATAATTACATTAAATGCTAGTGGGATAAACAGTTCAATCAAAAGAAAGAGATTATCAGAATGGATAAAAGAGCAAGACTCAGCTAAATGCTGTCCACAGGAGTGGTACTTTAAAAACAAAGATTAAAAATCAGGAAATCTGTTGGGAATCTTCTTTTCTTAACTATTATACTATCCACGACCTACGAAGTACCTTCCATCTCTAAAATCCAATGATTCCACATGCATAAGTATATATGCATATATACATAAGTTCATATATAATACATATAATTTTTTTTTACACTCAGGATACATAAAGGTCAAATCTATACATGCACCCAAACCCAGAAGAAATGATGGAAAGGACAATTTTCCAAGTTAACACAGCATCATTGCTGGTTTTGTTTCTCAATCGATGCTCACTGTGTCAGGTAATCAGATGGAATTTTTGCATTACTGTGTCCAGAAAAATCACTTCACTTATTCTTGGAGAGCAACTTAAACCTATCTGCTCAGCAACAGAACTGTCCCAGAACTGCTTGAATTTAAACCTTCACAGAAGAAATGGGCATGACCTTTCCACACAGCCTGATGATTAGAACAGGCAGCATCTCTAGGGCTTTGCCACACAGACAAAGCAGCTGTGACATGGCAAAGAGCACTGGACTTGCCATTAGAAAGCCTGAGCCTGCTTCCCATCTACACGGCTCAGAACCCATGTAACACTGGGACCATCATTTAGCCTCTTTGAGCCTCAATTTTCTCATCTCAAATGAGACTGTGGTGATGATCACATGATATAGTGCCTGTTTTCACAGACTCTCTAGGCTTTTCTCTCTTTTAGGCTCTCAAAGCCCAGTGTCACTAGTTTTGCATGGTAGATTCCAAGTAAATATTAGAAAGGTTGAGAGAAATCATATGGGATGTTTTAAATACAATACAAATTCAAAGATTTTGGACTCTCTCATAAAAGCTAAAACACACAGCATATGCATAAATTAATTAGTGCCATAGATACATTTGAAAATTGGCGTATACGCCCATTCACAAAATTACTATTAGCAAACTGATTAATTACGGTTTATTCTATGGCCTTGTTTAAAAAGGATGATCAATAAGTTGATAAGTCTTGTCATTACAGGTACCTTCTGAGAAACACTGAGCCTCTGTTAAATATCATACCAGACCTGGTAAGTTCACAGGACAGGTTTGTGAAATTCAAATGCATTATTTCCTCCTGACAGCTGTAATCAAGTCCGTAGAACTCAGTTCAACCTTCAGTCGCCAACAAATGATCATAATTGTTGGCAAGGAAGAGTAAACATAAGCCTACTTAACAAATTTGCTAATTATCTTTCAGTTTAGGATTAATGTAACAAATAAATACTGGATGCCTGCAGCTTAAGTTTATCAGTCAGTTCATATGAACCCACAAGGGTAAGTAGATTTTATCTGTTTTAAAGCTCCTGTTCTCAGACCAAGTACTTCTTGCTCTTGATTTTTCCTTCTGAAATCTGATGTGTGTCTATACTTCACAAGGCAATCTGTCTGCCTTTATATCTTTTTAAAATATTAGGTATATCCACTGAGAATTCTTAGAAAAGTAATGCTGAGGTTTAAAAGTAATGAAAGAAACAAACCACTGGTTTCAGAATAAAACTGCCCATATGGGCATAATCTACGATTGGCTGGCAGTGCTAAACATTAGTGAGTAAATTATTAGTATAATTAGCAGCCATCTAGTGAGGATCTTTACTAGATGCTGGATAGACATGCATAATTTTTAATCCCTATAACATAGGTAAAGAGATAGTTTCTGCCTTTTACCAATAAAGAGGAAGATTTCTCAGAGGTTAATTTGCCAAGTAACAGAGCTGGGATTTGAACCCTTGTCCGTGTGGGGAAGCAGGGGGTCTTTCTGCCGCCCGTTCTTAAGATGCTGCAATCTCCATGTGAGAATCTGCCTAAAACTTTCCTTTTCTTCCAGATTACTAACTCTTAACCATTTGGGGACCACAAGAAGATTCCAGGATCTGATGAAAATCTACGGACCCTCTCCCCCAGAAACAGACACACACAGACACACACAGACTCCCTCCCTCTCTCTCTCTCTCTCTCTCTCTCTCTCTCTCTCTCTCTTTCTCTCTCTCCTGGGAAAATAAGGCAAGGGACTCATGAATATCCTGATGCAAAACCTGGGTTTAAAAACCTCTATTCCAAATAGGGTTTCCAAACATCAACACTGCTGGGTTTTTCACTCACCTCCTTTACATTTCCCCCTCCTTTTTGGTTTCTATGTAAGTTTTTAAGGAATAAAATAACGGAGCTAAGAAATAGATGTGTTATCTTGTCCACACACAAGAAAAGTCTGGCCTCCCCAACTGTTGCCTCGCCCCTACTCTCCTCACATCTTGGCCATCTCAGTAAAGGTACTCAGCTCTGGTGGAATATCTTGGAATCATCCTCTTACCTTCACTTTTGTCCACCATGGGTCTAAGACAGCTTTACTGATGAATCAAATTACTCCAAGCGTTCCACAACGATCACTGGGTACCTATTACGTTCCAGGCATCAGACTAGTAAACAAAACTATGTTCCAGGCTCTCATCAGTGAACAAAATAAATACAGACACACCGCAGAGATATTGCAGGTTCAGTTCCAGACCACCACAATAAAGCGATTGGCACGACAGAGTGAGTCACACAAAGTTTTTGGCTTCCCAGTACATATACAAGTTACGTATACACTATACTGTAGTCTATTAAGTGTGCAATAGCATTATGTCTAAAACAATGTGCATACCTTAATTTAAAAATACTTTATTGCTAAAAAATCCTAACCATTATCTGAGCCTTCAGTGAGCCGTAATCTTTTTGCAATAGTAACATCAGAGATCACTGATCACAGATCACCATAACAAATCTAAAATTAGCGGAAAAGTTTGAAATATCGCGAGAATTACCAAAATGTGACACAGAGACACAAAGTGAGCAAATGCTGTTGGAAAAATGGCACGAACAGACTTGCTCGATGCAGGGTTGCCACAAACCAATTTGTAAAAAAACACAATCTCTGCGGAGCGCAATAAAGCAAAGTGTTTTATTAAATGAGGCATAACCTGTATCACTGTTCTCATGGGCTTAGAGTCTAATGGGGGGAACAATATATTGGCATAATAAAGAAATATATTACAGGGTAACCTAGAAGGTGATTAGCAGCTGGAAAAAGGAAATATATAGAAGTTATAGGAGAATGAAGAGTGTCAGGGTGGGTTGTAATATTAAATACCTGGATATCTGAGTAAACACATGAAGGAGTCAAACTTGGGGAGATCTGGGGGGAGACATATTTTATTTGTTTGTTTATTGGCTTTCCTCCCCTCTAGAAGGTAAGCTCCCTAAAGTCAGGAATTCTCTTATTGTTCACTGCTCTACCCCAAGTGCCTATAACAATGCCCACAGCAGGTGTTCAACAAATATTAGCTGAATAAGTAAAGTAAATGAAAGTTAAAATTTACTTTCAGGCTGACCAAAACTGAGGGATGGGCCACAATCCTAAATCTTACCCTGAATATATCAACCTCCTTAATTAAACGGTAAATTCAAAGCAAAGAGAAAAGAAACCGAGTCAAGTTGGGGTCACCTTTTAGAAGGGAAAACTGAAAACTGACCTTACATGAAAAATGATAATAATCTGAATTCCCACTTTTAAAAAGCCAAATAAGAAATGGGCTTTTAAAAAAGCCCCAGGATATCCGATATCCAATAGGGTTTTAAAATTAGAAATGACCCTTGAAATACAGGACTCCTAAATGCTGAACGATCCCTCAGTTAGGTTCTCAGTGAGGTACATGGAGACGCGCCATGGAAGACAGAAGCCACCAACCTGGGAAGTACCAGCCACTGTGCCACACCTTCCTCACCCCCAGCCGTACTCCCCATTACAGACCTGCATATGCAGATCACTCACTGTGTACTGATGCCCTTGGATTTTAAGCTTGGTTGTGGCCGATTAGCTCATTTACTTACCCCTTGGTGCTGGTAAGTCTGAAGACATGGGTTGGGTCTCCATGGAAACCAAGAGACAGTGACTCAGTTATCTGGCCACAAGTTACAACTCTGACCTTGCCCAGTGATCCCACTAATGTACATCCTCAGTTACACAAAGGGACAGAATATGGTCTGTGTGTGTTTGTGTTACTACCCGCAAAAAGAGCAACTCAAAGCACATGCTTCATGTTCAAGAAGGCTACAGGTGGCTGTTGAGGACTGACCGACCTCCTCAGGCACAATTACAACATCAAACCAAGGCCCTGGATACAAATCTCTCCATTAGCTTCTCCTAAAAACACTATTCACTTCCAAGAATAAGTGCTATCTGGACGAAAGCCACAAACAATTGGACGGCCACAGGCAGGACATATTCTCCCTCCATCTTGTCCCCAGAATTAGCTCAATCTGGTAAAAAGGCAGGAATATGAGCTCCCTGGATTCCATGGCATGTGACTTTATTGATGGTGGGTCTTACCACGTTACAGGTAATATGAGCTTCAGAACCTTCTTTCCTCTCTAATTAACCAGCAACGTCAGGGTAAAGCTGAAATCACCTCATCGTAACAGTTCAACCTCTGCAATACCGACATACATCATTAAAATTTTAAAGGAGTTCATTGGGGAACTCCCTTAATAATTGAGTTGGAGAAAAGGGGCCAGTGATGAAGAGCGTTTACCTGAGCTGATATTAACTAGGTTTGGCTACTAACGGCTTTCCAGCAATCCCACTGTGTCCATGTTGCCATTTAAAAGAGTACATTCCATTCAGCCCTTGCCCTTTCACTGTCAAGAGGGAAACTGAAAAATAATACATCATGAAGTATTGCAGTTTGTATTACAGTTCTCCACCCAATTCTCCCTTCCAGCACTACTGAGCTCGGTCTAAATGGAGCTCTTACAGCCAGGTGACAAGCAGAAAAATTCATCCCATGAATCGGTTGGGTGTCTATGATATCAAATAACATATCACTGAATGATATATTTTCCACTGAATTTACTGGCCACAGAGGCAGAGCCATTGGAAAATACTCAGCTTCCTTGATAGCACCAATTTTAGTTTAATTTCCTTCTAAGTTAGGTGGCCAGGCCCCTTATGACCCCGTCACCTTTCCTCTCCTAGGGTCACACAGATACGACAGCCCTAGACCTAAGGAAGGATTCCCACCCAACCATACACTGCTCTCCCGCTCCTTGTCAAAAACATTCCCATTCCCCCACTGTACACATCAGGCAGTTTGTGATCAGGCTCCAGACCTCAGAGAGCTCGAGGTAAAGGCGCTGAGGCTAATGGGAGAATCTCAAGGAGGTTAAATGATTTGCCCGGGCCCACCCAGATAAAGCGGAGGCAAAGGAATTACTGAAGCTCAAGGATTCTGAAAACCCACGGTTCTCCACTATAGGTCACTCTAGCCTCCAGTCTGGGAAAGTAAATATACGAACCAACCATATGAATAAGACTGTAAAACAGAGTGATAGTGGGTTAAGAGACCAAGCCACTGTGGTCTGGTCAATAAGGAGGATGGTGTCCCCATCCTGGACTCCCCTCTCTTGAATATTCTCCTGAGAATCACGGGAAGCAAAAGCCTATCAATGGACAGGTGTATGGATGGTCTAGTTGCCAAGCACAACTGACTAGTTCCTGGCCTGGGGAGACGTGAACACGTGTCCTGGGGAATCAGCCACATACTCTACACCTTGGACTATGCTGTAACCAAATAGAGATCTTCACGAACGAGGAGCAGAAACAGGAAGATGATAAGTAAGTTTTACACCCAGACAACTGGATCTGAAGAAGGACTCAAGCTTGAAGCCCCACTCTGCTGTCACCCCCCGGCCCATGGACCAGGGTGACCTCGAGAAAGAAGCTACGTGGGAAGCTACAGTAGCCACCTTACAAGAGATCCTGAGGAGAGATGGGAAACGGACCCACCTTCTGCTGGCCTCTGTTCAGTGATGAGCAGCTCTGGCTAATCCACAGAGAAATGCACAAAAGAACAAAGGGAATGAATGGTTAGGAAAGACCAAAGCAGGAGTTCAACATGCACCCTAGATGTATCCCCGACCCTCCCCAAGCTTCTCCTCTGTGAACTGGAGGCCCCTCTCTCTCCCAGATCCTCAGCCTCTTTCCTTTCCTGGCAAAACTCACCTTAGCCATCATAGAGCCTCAAAACCACCCCATCCTAAAACATCTTGCCTTTATTCTACCTCTAGCCCAGGTACTGTTTTCCCTCCCATCTTTCTTCCACTACCCATCTTCTCAAAAAAGTCGGCCATATCACTCCATTTCTTCTTTCTTTTATTGTAAAACCCATTAAGATGCTGTCCTGATCCCTCCAAGCTTCCGACAAAGCTATTCTTGATAAGGTTACCACTGACTAACTGCCAATTCCAAGAGCAAATAGGTGGCCCTACATTTTAAAATTCCCCACCTCTGCCCTGTCCTCCGGAAGCCCACTCACCCTGGCGTTTTCTCCTGCATCCGTGCCATTTCATCACAGCCTCTCCCAGGGCTCCCCAAAGCTACACCCTTGAGCCTCTTCTCACTCGGTGTAGGATCCCCGTGGGCACTTCTCATATTTATATGATAACATATCCTAAAGCTTCTTGTCCAGGATAGTTTCTAGGTCTTCTTTTACAACTGCCTCCTGGACATCTCCACCTGAATGGTTCACATTCCCATTCACGCTCCAAGAGCCAATTAACATATCACCTCTTCCATGAAGCCTTTTCAACAACCCCAAGTCATTCATTGATGCATTTATCCATTCAGCCATCATGTCTAATGCCTATTATCTGTCGAGAACCATGCAAGATGCTGGAGATACAGGAGTTAAAAAACAAAGCGAGGGGGCTTCCCTGGTGGCGCAGTGGTTGAGAGTCCGCCTGCCGATGCAGGGGACACGGGTTCTGTCCCGGTCCGGGAAGATCCCACATGCCGCGGAGCGGCTGGGCCCGTGAGCCATGGCCGCTGAGCCTGCGCGTCCGGAGCCTGTGCTCCGCAACGGGAGAGGCCACAGCAGTGAGAGGCCCGCGTACCGCAACAACAACAAAAAAAACCAGAAAGAGGAAGGTCCCTGTCCTCACTGAGCTTATGATCTTGTGACACAGACAGATAGTAAACCAACAAATAAATATGTACTTCAAATTATGATAAGCACTATAAAGATAATGAATAGCACATAGCAATAGGGAACCAAGGGATTTAGACAAGCTGGTACTCGGTCCCAGTGGCCATGCCTCTCTTAAAACAAGTTTACTCTTCTTTCAAGCCTCTGTTTAATTTATGTCTCTAAGCAATCTCTGCTAGACTGTTAATACATCAGTGCTTTGTTTTATTCATTTTTACATATCTGTCACATACAGGAATTTAATAAGTCTGATGATTAAAGGAATGCATGAGTAATTTAATTAATGAACCAACTGTTTATAAGATTCCATTTAGTTCTAAATTTGAGAAATGCACATACAACTAGGTAAAGTGCATTCCAATTGCTGGTGTATTACCTGAAATCTCTAGTTTCATTAAACGCCAGTTTACAGAGATTAAATTCAAATGTACATTTCATCTCTCTAAAATTGACTGGACCTACCTTTAAGAGAACCAAGTGTCGGCAGTGGTGAGAGAAATAATACAATACAGGAATACTTAATTTCCTCAAAACCCAAGATTCCATTATCCCTTTTTCGATACAGCCAGGCCAAGTAATAAACAAGAGGGAGCGAATAGTTTGGGAAATCAGCCTCACACGGGGGCACAGTGGGATCTTTCCTAGCTGAGGCTGAGGCTTGTTTGAAAATACAGCACAGTTCAGAAGAAAACTTGGAAAGGGGTTATCTGAGGAATGGATGGACAGCTGCTGGCTAGTCCCAGTGGAAGTATGCCTAGAAGGCTCCAGATCTGATAGTTAACAGTTCTGCTGCCAAATGTGCAGACAGGCTCCCAGAACAAAAGTCACCAATCGCAAACTCTGGGAGCTGGAGAGGAGGTAAACGGATGCTTGTCTCCCTTTGTGTCATTCTTCTGGTGTGGAAGAACAGCGATGCTGGCAGACAGTGGAGACCAATGCAGATGGGATGGGATAGGAGGGATGGGTAGGACAGCTTTGCACTTGCGGAGGAGTTTGATAAACAGTGATGAGTGTACACTAGCAGCTTTCACACACACACACACACACACACACACACACGCACACACACTCACTGACTCAGGCATTCCCCAAATCCAAAAAACTTCCTTTAAAACCACAGAATATATAAACAGCTGACCGTCGGAAGGCTGCCGGAAAGCTCAAGTATCTAGCAGGTGGGGACTTGTTTTCCAAGAGCTAGTTCAATAGGACAGACTGAGAATTGTGATCTCACTGGGGTGTGAACACCAGAATTCAAGGAGCAGATGGTGTGATTTAGTGGAAAGGCCATTGGACCAGGAGTCAGAGGCTTCGGATAGCATCCCAGCTTCTCTCTCAGCTACAAAATGCGAGGGGAAAAAAAAAAAAAAAAACACCTCTCCTTATCGAACTTTTTAAATTGTTGTAAGGTCCAATAAAGATAATATCTGTGAAGGCTCTCTGAAGATTCAAAAAGATACATTCTTTTTCAACACATCCTTTGATGGCATTTTCTATGAGTCAATCGTTGATCTGCATGCTTTAAAAATATTAACCCAAAATGATCCTATGAGGTTGGTTAGTACAATTTTTTTATTCTAGTTTTATTGAGATATAATTAACATATAGCACTGCATAAGTTTGAGGTGTACAACATAATGACTTGACTTACATACATCACGAAACAATTACCACAGTAAGTTTAATGAATATCCATCATTTCATATAGACACAAACTTTTTATAAATAGGAAAAAAATATTTTTCCTTGTGACGAGGATTCTTAGGATTACTCTCTTAATAATGTTCATATATGACATACAGCTCTGTTAATTATATTTATCATATTGTGCATTACATCCCTAGTACTTATTTATGTTATAAGTGGAAGTTTCTGAGGTTGGTACTATTCTTATCCCCATTTTAGAGAGAGGAAACAGGCACAGAGAAAGCATGACCTTCACCCAAGGTAACACAGCTAGTGAGCAGCAGAGCAAGGATTTGGTCCCAGACACTCTGGCTCCAGAGTTTATGCTCTTAACCACTAGACTGTGTTATTGTACACAGCTTCTAAGAATATGTATTCTTTTACTCATATTAAAAAACCAACAATAATAATACCCAAGCCTGTATAGTTCTCCACATTTTACCAAAAGGCTTTTCAAGTTCATTACCTTATTTAATCCTCACAATAACCCTATGAGGCTGTTATTATTCTATTCCTTTGTATAGATGAGGAAATTGTGGCTTGGATATCTCTTGACAGTAGAACATGTGTTTCATATTATTTTTCCAGTAATGCAGAGAGCTGTGGAGTGCCCAAACCATTCATATCCACCTGTCCAACCCCTTCCATCTATGGACGTCGACTTTTAAAATAGAAGAACCCAACCAATAACAGAACACAAAGAAAATAATTTGACTGAACACCCTTCCAGTTAAAAAGTATCTTTGGAAGAATATCACAGTACATCCCAATGTGAATTATTTCATAACATCCTCTCCATTTTGACAGCTAGCGGAGAGCAGGCTCTAGCCTGCACACAGCATAATTTGAAAATTAAAAGGTCATAAGATAGGTTCTGAGCATAAGACACGCAAGAAGGCAAGGCTGAGCTGAGATTCTGAAAATGGGGTTGGAGAACCCATGCCGTGGTTGAACTCAGGGCTTCCAGGTGCATAGAGCCCCAGGGGAAAGATAGTTGCAGAGACCAAGCAACACTCCCACCAAAGACACGCAGGGAAGGGTCTCCTGGGATGTTCTTCCCCTTTGGATTTCCAGTGTCTACTTCATGGTACCGCCCATGAGGCACTAGCATGGCATGGCTTATGTCTCTGAAGAGCTGAGCCCTTATCCCTGTGAAGACGGTATCCATCACTGCGCGTGGTACTGGGGAATACGTGCATGACAGGAATCCCTGCTACAATGTGAGGAGGGACAGGAGGAGAAGGGGGGAGGGGGAGCCAGCAGCAGGGGAGGAAACTCTCGATGGTTATGTTAAAAAGGATTTGTTCCACTGTCAAAACCAGAAAGCTCTCCCCAAGAGCCAGCTTTAAGGAAGGAAGCCTGAAATGACAGAGACCGGGGTGGGATGTATTAAGGAGGCCCTTTGGAAAAGAGGCTGCAATAAAAGAGAGAGCATCAGGCAAAAGGCAGGTGTAGCTGTAAAAATCCACCTCTGGACGATGATGACCAGCAATGCCTGGCAGCTGAACAGAAATTGGGCTCTAGTGTTTCTGTTGGGTCCTCGTCAAAAGGGATCCCAAAGCCATGCTGCCTCTCTAGGGCAAGGACAATCCTTTAAATCTCGCCCATCACTGGGTCTCCACGGCGACTGGGAGAGGGCTCAACGACTACCAAACTCCTGAACACTGTATGAGCCACACTTTGTCCACTCACCTGCCCATTCCCTTTTCCGGGCCCCACCCTGTCCCCAGTGACATCAACCCCTTCTCTACCCTGGAGCTGGGGGCCCCAGGCCAAGCCGGCGTCAGCTTCCACTCAGGTTTAGGCTGTTGAGTCCTCACACAAAGACATATTTGGACCCTCCTACAGAGAGAGAGGGGACTGTTTATGGGCCCAGAGGGAGCTGGCCCTAATCTGCTGCACACCAAATGATGACAACATGTTAAGAATGAAAATATGGTTTGGGGGGAGAGTCCCCAGGAGCCCAACATTTTGGTATTTAAAGGAACTTTAATGAGCTTAAGAGGCTAATCTGGAGTTCAGGAGGGGGTGTTTTGTTTTGTTTTGTTTTGAAAAATCCTTTTAAAAGTTCCTGAGGCTTGACAGGGAGCAGGCAAGAGAACTGTGAGTCAAGGAGTGGCTACCGTGTAACTGAAGGGGCCCCATGGAACTAGGAGAGGAGGCTGCTCCAGAGATCCCTTCTCACTGCAGCAGCAGACCCTGGTGCTCAAGAGATAAAGGATGGTTCTTTCCAGGTTGGAGAAGTGTGACACCCAAGGAAGCAGCAAAAAACGTTGAGAGTGAGTACACACTATCAGAGCGCTAGCCAGGCTTCTCACCAAACGACTCCTCGTCCCGGTTTACCGGTGACAACATCAGGCTCAGGCACTTCTCCGACCCACTGAAAAACATAACCCAGCATCCATGAAGGTGCCAGGCACACTCAGAAAGATGTCCAGGGGCCCCAGTTGGTCACCCAAAGAGTGTGGTCATGGGATCATGCAAACCTGAGTGTTTTAATGCCCCTCACCAGGTATTGTAGCTGAGCTCTGCTCCACAACTGGGTGGACCATTATGCTGTGTATCTAAAAGATGAATTTGTTTCCTCCAAGTGAGAAAAATTAAAAGAGGACCAACAGTCCATAAACTTGGCATGGGGGAGAAATGAGGCAGTTGATGAGATGGTGTTAAGTAATATCATGTGCTTGCAAGAGTCAAGTTAGTAGAATTCTACAGGACATAGGGGAATGAGGGGGAGGCAGAACGGGATGGGGCTAGATGCGAAGTCAGATATGGCATGTGGCCCATTCCTAGCACTGCTGGATGTCAAAGTTCTTTTTTAATATGAAGAGTTTAACTGGCCCATGAGACAAGGCAGTCCGATCCACAGTGGCCAGATACCTACCAGGGTTTGTCCATTATAGGGTAATGATGATAAAATACAAATCCATCAGGGTAGAAAGCCACTGGAGGCCTAGAGAGTCTGAAAAGCCAGACATATTTACTGTTATCCAAAAATAGGATCCCCCAACTGGAAGCTTGAAAGGCTAGAAGAGACCAAACTCTTTCATGTGACTTCAGCTAAGGACTAAGAGAAGCACAGTCCATTTTGTATTTTTAGTTGTTATGACATTATGGTGCAATAATGGGGGATCTGGCAAGGGTTCCATTAAATTCTAGTGAACCCGAGCACGGCAGCCAGGTGACAAGCTCTACAGATGATCTGGTTGCCTTGGTTCGCGACTGAAAAGTACAGCACGGAAGTAGGTTTTAAAAATCCTCTTTTAACTGCCCAGATGGGGCTATTTGCAATGGGACCAAGTCTACCAGAAATTGGTAGGAAACCAGTGTTGGGCCACAGTTTTATTCCTCTGATAATGTCTTCACTAATACTTCACTGTTTCTGCTGCATTCCAATTGCATCTGCTGTCTAATGCCAAAAGAAACTTAATCCCCAACCTAAGTCTCATTTTATTTATTTTCAGTAGTGTGAAAACAAACATGCAGCAAGATTATAGCGTTTACACCTCCTTTTTAGCTGATATAGCTCTAATCCTCCTGCTAATTAATGCCAGGGCCACAGCAATTTTATTAATTTCATCTTGGTTAAAAATATAGAGACAGATAATTGTGCTTGACTAAAATAACAATTTGACATTTGGAAGGTGTTTGCTTCATTTCAGCAAGACAGTTGGCTGGGTTTCATTTAATATACGACAAAGAGACACAAAGCTGCGGCTGACATTGGTCAATGATAACATAACTAATTCTAATTGTCATAAATTGACTAAACTGTCCCACATCGCACTAGTCAAGGAGACGAAGGAGAAAATGTACATCGTGAGGCGTACCAAGTTTTTCTGTGGGTTCCAGAAAACAGGCACAAAGGAGAAAAGGGCCTCTTTTCTCCAGAACCTTTTCTACATTTTGTTCCTAAAATTACCAACTTCCCCAAACTGAATCTGAAAAGGCTGCTGGCAACGCTGATCTACACATTGCTAAGAAACTTTCAGAAAAACATACAGGGCATTCATTCCTAGGGGGAAGCCTCAGGCATGCTGGAAACTGCACAGGGTTCTCCCACATAGGACCCTTTCTGCTTCTGTGCAGGGTGGGGTGAGGGGTGGCACTGCCCACCCCATACAGCCCCCAGTCCTCCATACCCCACCCTGCAAGTGGCTTACCAAGAACTCCCATCTGAAGATATGGGCATTTAAATTTCCATGTTAGAAAGGTATAAAAAAAAAATTGCAAAGCATTAAAGTAAAGCTAAGATTTCATAGTTAAGGCGGAAATTACTTTTAAACCTTTCTTTAGTGGATGTGATTGCACTTTTTCCCCCATAGTTCATTTCCCAGTATTGTACAACTATAGTTAACAATCAAATTAACGTGATTCCGTACGGGTTGAATCTTCGATCTTGATATAAAGCAACAATGACATTTTGTATATCAATTTAAGAAGCTTTAATAAATTCCCGGCAATATAATGAGTATTTTAAATCCTTGTCTATTTTCTCACTTCTGAACAGTAGGATCCAAATAATTTCTTTGACCATAAAAATTAATTAGCTGATAATTTAATGAATGGAACTGTTCTCATTAGAGAAACAGTACCTACTCATTAATTCCAAAACACCTTCCCAGAATTAAAAAACAACAATAAAGAGGGCTCTCAAAAATTAGTAACAGTATTTTAGCTCACACAAAAGTTATAAATAAGAAAAATGAAACTAAAAAGCAAGACAAACAATGAACTATCAGAAAAGCTCTTGTCACTGAAATCTGGACAGCAAAAGCAACTCCTTAGCCAGGTGGATGACAGAATCCCAGAACTCTACAATATGTAAAACTGGATCGGATAAATAACTTTTTTAATGTGCTCCATTTACGTGAAGGATCAACAGAATCCCACAAGTCTACTCTGAAAGGCAATGTTCATATCTAATCCCCAGAATACCATTAATATCTACTCCTGCTCTCTAATTTTATTTCAACATTTTAAGTCTGAGATTCAGAAAGTCCTACCTACGGACCAATACATATAAAAAGAGAAAACACCTCTGAACAAGGAGGGTTTCCAATCACCCTCTAAATAAAAAAAGAGATAAGTCAGCCTGCACAAACACAGCCACAGCCCATGGACCGTGCTTATCCCAAGCTAAGCCCCCCCTGCAATTTAATGCAGACATCAATTCATTACCTAGCTGTGTTTGATTTTTATATTCCTAACTTTTATTATGCCAGGAGTGAGGCCAACAAAAGATAGAGTAAAAATCTAACAACTGCCTCTGTAATTTCATCTGTGGGCTTCTTTCACGAGGAACTGATGCCCAATTTTGATCTCCAAGTAATGTCACAGTAATAAAACCAAACTAACCCTCCTCCCTACACATACAGGCTACACTACCTTGATAAAATGCAGCATTAGTTTATTACTGATCCTAAAAGAAATCATTACCTCAGCCATCCTCTCCTCGGGGCTGCCAATCACCAGGTCGAAAGAAAAATACAGAGAAAGCTCTAAGTGAGGGATATGTACTCTGCTTCACTGGAGTCCCTTCCTTCAGAATAACTGGTCTGCTCCAAAAGAAAGGGGAGAAAACATGGACTGGCCCTCTGAGAGAAGGTTTCCCAAGGCCTGCCCTTTGCTGACATGTGGGGAGTTATGATGTTATAAGAGCAGCCCTGATGACAGCAGTACTATCCCACACTGCTCCTAGGATGTCCAGAACAATCTAAGGGGTAATGATAAACTTCATATGTGAGGCGAGAGGGCCCCGCCTGACACACAGAGCCGCCAGGCACATGAAAGAAACAATATAAACTTGATTTAAATGTGGGATCCCTTCCAGAAGGCTTAATTATCTATTGTATTACCACATTCCTGTTATTCAGCAGCCTCTTCTTTCTCCAACGTAAGTCCAACTACAGTATTTGTTTGGAACAAATTCAGGGAAAACTCCAAACTAACCAGATCCTAGAGGACTCAGTTAAATAGGGAACAAGAGTTATGTAAGTAGAAGTTCCCCAGGCTGGAAAATACTTCGGCTGTCTGCTAACTTTCGGGAACACTGAAGACAGCTGAGTCCAACGTTTAAACACCCACACCTATAGCATCCTGATGTTTTATGTGACATGATGCCCCTTCATCAATTCTGTGCGTGTACCATCCCACCGAACTAGTTATTTTTCTTTGACAGCCCATCACGAACAATAAAGGTCACCTCCAGTTCTTAATTTCTGGACGTTCATAAATCAGTTTTCCGCACTCCAGCCTTAAATGCCTATTTGTTTTGGATGCTGAGGAGATAAATTATTCCTAAGAGTGTCACAGTGTATGAGACAAATATTTAACAAAATACCCTGAAGTCTTCAAATGAACGGCTGTACGCCTAAGATGCCACTGTCAATTCAATTCTTTAAAATTAGACAGATATGGTGTTTGACATCAAGAAGGTGTAACAACTAGTTGACAGAGTAGAATTTTCACTTTTTAACCGGGTGCCTGACACCATGAATAGGCAGCTAATAATTCAAATGCAACAGTGCTCAATGGCCAGAAATGCACATACAAATGGCTAACATAAACAGGATAAGTCCACTTGGTTAATATTATGTTTATGAACTTCACTGAAGACTGTGCATTAGCTATATGTTCTTTTATTTTGATGTGTAAAAACAGCATTTGAGCTCCATGAATTTTGGAGACAAGGGCACTGCCTGAATATTCATTTTCGATGAACTGTTCCATCATTTACCACCACCATTGTCCGATCACTTTAACTTCCATCTTAATTTCCTTTCCACTTGCCTTGGCTGGGTCTCAAATTTTTAAAAAGATCCGAAGAAAGAAAGCAAAAATTATGTTTACAAATGTATTTGTTAAAGAGGAAATGTGCTCTCTGTGACTGTTTCATGACTATTATCTAAAATTGAATTGCATCCTCCTGGAGGCTAAATTTCTGGTCATTCCAGACAGCTTCTATTCAATACTTAGTCCTGCAGTCTCAGTAGAGGTTTTCAAGAAATATTCAATAGTTAGGATAATATAGATGGAGAAAGTGCTAGGCTATAATATAAGCCTCTTGAAGGCAGGCTCCAAGACTTTTTCTCAGTATCCTCCTATCCCCTAGCCTAGTGCCTTGCCCGTAGGAGCTCAAAGAGCTTGTTGAATAAAGGAATTTGTCTTGAGCCTAATTTTAAAACAAACAAACAAACAAACCACGCTTTCTTCTCTTATAGCAACTACCACGCAGATGAATGCCATTAAGATTATTAAATATATTACAGCCCTGCTTGGTTAAAGAAGAACGGGATTGGGATGGGGGACAGAGGAGAGAAAAACGGAATAAAATTAATCAGAAAAAAACAGTGGAGGCTCTGGGCACAGACAAGTGCTGACAGTGAACTAAAGAGACAAGCAACTCCATTTTGGCCATCTGTGTTTCCAAAATATATGTTAAAATCAAAATTAAAAACCCTCACTGTAGCATCAACACCTCTCCAAACAATGTAGCTCACACTACTCTGTAAAATCTGCTTGGTTCTGGCCAACAGCTGGCAAGTTGATCCCTGCAATTTTCCCTTTGCAGAAATAGCTTTGTGCGGGGAGAACTGACCCTAGTGGGCTAATAAGCCCAAACCGCTCCAAACCTGGGAGGCTGAAATGGAGGGGACATTGTTGTGTTAAGTACTTTACAACAACTGTTTCTTCTCCTCTTGACACAGCCTGACTTCCTTAAAGAAGATTTGACTGGCCAGACAGCTGTGTTGACCCTTAAGCCTTCTTTGATTCGTGATTTTTTTTTTCACAAACAATAGAAATTCACCACCCAAATCCTTTCCTAAGCTCCCATACTTTTGAATTTGCCAGTGTTGTGCCTGGAGGATGTGGACATTTCAGTCATCTATAAGCACAAAGATAAAGACGGGGACTACACAATCCCAAAACCTTCAGACGAAAAGCAACAGGGGAAAGAAAGAAAGAAAAAAAGAGCAATCAACCAGAAGCTTTATCCAAAGGTGGTACTTGAAGTTGTGTGCACAAACTCTGCTGAATTACCTAAAAACGGCACTTTTCGCTCAGACACTAGAGCACTGAACAATCAAGAACAGATACAACCACATCTTCTTTTTTCAAAAATTGAAACCGTAATCACCACTTTGGGTAATGGCGATGCATTTTCACTTCTTCATATATTTCTGTATTGCCCAACGCATCCAAAATCAAACACCTATTTTTTTGTGTGCTGAAAAGTGTAAAATGATCTTTTCAAAACAAAACAAAATGCCCAGTACTCTATCCACATGGGGGTAAAATTCAAGCTTGCTATAGCAAGGGAGTTTGAGCAGCAGAAAGAATTTTTGTGTGTGTGGTCACTGGATCTGATTGCTTTGTCAGTCTGTAGTAAACCTCAGAGCCCAGGCAAATCAGACAAGAAGATATTTCTGTTCTCTCCCAGAGCTTTCTGTTATATTGAGACTTCTCCTGGACACCTCCTTTCATGGTGTGTTTTTAATAACATGATAGGAACTGCTTTTCAGGAACACTAACCCTCCCTCGATTATCCTCATATAGTGCTGTCCCTTTCATTCACCAGTGACAAATGCAGAATTCTCCTGCCCATGCCCCGAGGGCACTCCGTCACTTATCCAGTCCTCGGGTACAAAAACAGAGGCCTCCGTTTCAGCCACTTTTCTTTGCTTCAATACCCCGCACAGCTCAGTGAAGTCAGTGTCCCTGTTGCTGAACTCTTTTGACCAGGAAAGGCAGTCCCCCCACCCCCACCCCAGCCTACCCCCCAGCTCAGCTCTACTAAGCAACTCCGGGCCTGCCTGGCCGGAACCAGGAAGTCCTTCAAACTCCCACTCCCCAGCCTCGTCCAGGCTTTAGACATTATGGAGATCTAGAATCGAAAAAATCCACTTTCTTAAATACCTGTCTCCTAGGTCTCCTCAAAACACACCAGAACGTTCGCGTCGACGGGAGGGAACTGAACCTGCGGCGGCGTGGCAGAAACGCATGCCCACATGGGAATTAGGGAGGAGGCGGAGGATGGAGGACCTGGCCTAACTGCTCCTATGGCCCGAGGGTTTTGCAGACAACGGGGAAGGGGCTGGGGAGAATACAGTGAGAGAAAAAGCAAAAGGGGTGTGCGCTACCGCGGAGCTCAGAGGGGCAGCAGCGGTGTTTCCGAGCCCAATCTGTCGGGGACCCCAGTGGACAAAGCCAAGCGAGGTAGGAGCACAGGGGACCCAAGCTATGGAATCAGGACCACCTCAGCTCTGCGCATAAGCGCGTGGGTGGCGCAGACAGGTGGGTAAGGTAGAGGGGGAGCCGGCGAGCAGAGGTGGGCCACTGGCCGCCCCCAAGGGCACCCCCGTGAAGCAGGGAGGGGAGAAACAACGTTGATGGGGTGGGAGTACCCACAAAGGAGTGTCCTCGGGGAATGGCCAGGTCGGGAAAACTGGGCGAGCAGACCACAACGGGAGCCATCCCTTGGGCTTCTTCGGGGCCTGGGCCGTGGCTGCGTGCACCCGCGCAGTCCCTCTGCCGCCCTGGGGAGCGTGGAGGATGCGGGTAAATGGGCACCTGCGTATCTGGGCTCTTGGGCACATCTTGCTCCTTCCAGAAGCATATGAGGGGGTGAAGAAGGAGAAAGTCTCCCTCGCCCGCTGATCCAGTGTGTGGGACGCGCTCCGAGGCGCGGGCACTTACTTCTCGTAGTCATACTTGCAGTAGAGCTTCTTGTCCCGGTAGAAGCAGGTGGTCTCCAGGGGCTCTTTGCAGGAGGTACACTGCACGCACTGCTCATGCCAGAAGCTGTCGTTGAGCCGCAGCAGAAACCTGTCCGAGATGACCCGTTGACAGCCCTCGCAGACAGACTTGGGGCTCACCGCTCTGCCTACAGCAGCAACAGACGTCCGCCCGTGAGCCGAGCCGGCCCAGCATCCCGGCCAAACCCGGCCCGGACCAGCTACGGATCACTCCACACCCACGGATTTACCCCCGCGTCCTCCCACCCTAGGAAGCCCCCCGCAAAACATCCAAGCTTAGATTTGGAAAGCAGAGCAAAATCAAACAAAATGGCATTTCTAATAAACAGGGACTATGTGGGAAGGTTTCAGTTCTACCAGGGGAGGGGGCAGAAATCAATAATAAGTGGCCTTTAATTATCAAACCTACCCTGGTATGCGCGCAAACGTGCGCACATCCTGTAAAATCGGCCTGCAAATAAATTTGTGCTCCCAGGTTTATCACGTAATCACTAAATCACTCACTATGCTTGTCTCTATTGTCTATTATTAAAACTGTGAGTGTGTAAAAAGGATTTTCTACTTTGTTGTTTGGTTTTGTCTTTTGCTAAAACGCAATTCTGCTCTATTTTTTGAAGGAAAACTTTACATTTTCTTTGCTTCCTAAAAAGTCCTGTGCGTGCAGAAAAATACCGTTCTCGCCCTAAGCAAACTAAGTATTGTTCAAACCAATGAACCCCAAACTGCTGGCTGGAGCGCAAATTACAGATGGGTTTTTTTCATAATTAAGAAGCATCAAAATGGAGGGAAGAAAGAAAAAAAAAAAAAAACAGGGAAGAAGCAGGATTCGGAGACGCCGCGGAGTGTCCGGCCAGGATTCCGGGAATCAGGCGAGCTCAGCAGCCACGCGTGAGGGCGAAAACGCACCCAAAGCGACTCAGCGCGAAAGGGACTCCTCTCTGTCCCAACCCTTGCACTTGTGTCACTTTTGTCCCTTTAGTTTGCGGGTGCGGGGGGGCGGCTTCTTTTTTTTTTTTTGAGGGTAGTGGGATGCTCAGCCACCTTTGTCGCTATGTCGGCACGTTTCACAGCTATTTAAAGAAGGCCTATTCCCCCGGGTAACAATACCTTTGCGCGTGGTGTCCCAAAGGGCCTGACCCTTCCCAGTTTCCCTGCTACTCGGTCGCCTTCCCCTCAGGAGACGCAGCCACCGGCTCAGGAGTGGGGCCGGTCCCCTTGGCGCTCAGGCAGGGAGGTCTAGAAGTAGCGAGATCTTTAAAATATTCCCTATTCTTTCTGCCCTGTCTCGGCGTCTAGGGCCACAAGCCGGGCGCAGAGAGCGGACGTGGGCCGGGCAGGGAGTACCGGGCAAGCCGCGACGCCCGCTGAACGCAAGAAGTTCGAGCGCGCCCTGCGCCAGGTCTGGGCCAGCTCTGACGCCCTGGATCTTCCGAGGCTGTATGGAGTCGGTAAGTTTCCGAAAGGGCGGTTGAAAAAGGGGAACGCGGTGCACGCGATTTCGTTTCATCTGGGGAGTTGAGGGGGGGATTCCTCCCTCAGTCTGGTTTCTCTAGCCGAACAGCCTCATCCTCCGCCTCCACCCCGCTCTAGCGGTTCCGAGTTAGGGAAAGAGGCAAGAGGTTTAACTGACAAAACGAAAACCCCTCCCGCTAAAAAATTTTAAAACACCCATTCACCAAACTTGAAAAGCATCGAGGGCGGGGTGCGGGGTGGAGGGTGGGAATCCCTGGCCTCAGCTCGGTTAGACCCGCGTGTGGGTCGAGGCCCTGGGTTCGCCGCTCCTCCGTGGTCGCTGCGAAGAGATTGGGGAGACCCGGGAGGGAGGGCGACACGCCGGACCCGAGATCCGGCTCCAGTTAATTAAAGCCGAGGCAAAGGCCCTGCCGCGCGGGCTAATCCCCGCGCTGCGCTGCCCACCGGCCCGGAAAAGCCTCTCCGCGGTGCTTGAGGCTGAGATTGGGGCTGGAGTTGGTGGAGGCGAGATGCCGCCTCGAACTTGGGTGCTCCGTGACTGGGGTTTGTGTGCTCGTCCTTAAGCCTCAGAGAAGACGGCGGCATTTACGAGACGTCGATCAGCTCTGTGATTAAAAATCCAGTCCTGGGTATTTTTAATCATTTGCCATTCAAACGCCTGCAAGCAATCTCGCCCGCCCCTCGCGGCTCTGGGGAGTTCGGTGCCCGATGCGTGAGGCCTGGGGTGGCTTGTCGGTTAAGGGTAGGAAGGACCCACAGAGGCTGACGGCTAGACAGGGAGTGGGCTCAACTGAGTGCATGAAGCGGGCCGCTAGCTCCCCTATTGCCGACCGGGTCCAAGCAAGCTGGGCTCCAGAGCTGGGGCCTGGCGGAAAGACGGTGCGCCCAGGCGCATGGCCTGAGTACTCACCCAGCAGCGAGGAGAAGGAGGCCGACGTCTCAATGGCGCTTTGGAAGTTCTCCTCCATCTTCAGGCCGTCCAGCATGTTCGGGCCGGGCCGGGAGGACCTGTAGAGGAGAGGAGACGACGCTTTAGGCGTCTGTGCCCTCTGGGACGCGGCGCCCGTAGCCGCCGCACTCTTGGGAAAAGACGGAGGGAGTGTCCAGGGTGACCAGAATGAGCTGGGAGGGTAGAGTCCAGCCAAGAGAAATGTGGGGTGGGAGGAGAGAAACGAGTCACAGCGAACTGCTCTGACTGATCTGATTTCACTCGAAGTCAACGCGTTAAGTACTTAGGCCTCCGCCCCCCAACTGCGTTTCTCCTTCCCCTGCCCCCCAACCCCCTCCACCCGGTCCCCAGCCCAGGTTTCCCATCCCGAGTCCGACTCCGCCCCAACCTATACTAGTGGGGGCCCTAGGGACGCCTCTGCGGGAACCCAACTACTGGGGTAAGATGGAGATTTAAAAGAGTGGGTGTTTTCCCTCGCGGGGCCCGGCCCAGGCACGCGGAACTACGAGGTCTATAGCCCGCGCCCAGACCGGCCGCGTTGCGTCCCTCACCTGCCCCGACCGAGGAGGGGCAGAGTAAGCGACCCGGAGAGCGTCCCGCCAGCTCCCGGACTCAGGGCACTGGCATCTGCTGGGGGCGCGCAGGAGCGGGCGTGCTGGGCGCGCGGGGAGGTCCTCCCGCCGGTCGGCCGGTGCCGGGAATGTCTGCAGGAGCAAAGAAGTCGCCTCGGGGAGGAGCCGCGGCTGGCCCTGCTCACTCTTGGATGCATTTCAAATCAACTTTCAGAAACACGCCCGCCCGAGCTGGAGCCTAGGAACAGGCAGCCTTCCTTACCTGATGGGTGAGCTCGCTCCCGGTGGCAGGAGCCGAATGAAGTTGCCGAGCGCCGCGGGAAGCTTCGGCCGGGGGAGGCGTAGGCCCTCGAGGCTGCAGCCAGAGCGGCCGCCCCCGGCTCCGGCGCGCCCGGGAGGGAGCCGGAGCGAGCGCCGGCCCCTGGCTCCGCTCCTCGGCGCGCCCGGGCCGGGCCGGGACGTGGCCGCGGGCGGCCGGCCTTCTCGGGACGTCCTGCCCGCCCGCGTCGCTCCTCGGGAGGAGGGGAGGGCCCGATGCTTCTCCCAGGCTAGAGGGAAGGCGGAGGCCCACGGTCCTGGGTGCGAGTCGGGCCCTGCTTGGCTGGGGCGGATCCGGTCGCTTCTGACAGGGGCCGCGGCGCTGCGTGCGCGGCGGAGGGAAGGGGGTGGGGTGCGCAGGGAGGGGGCTGGGAGCGCGTCCCGTGGAGGGCCCGTGGTGCTCGCTTCCCAGCCTGGCTGAGCAGCCCAACCTCGCGGCCACCGCCGGGTGCGCCCCTCGGCCGCTGCAACCTCCCGGGCACGCAAAGTTTCCTCCCCTCCACGTGTAATCGCTACCTCCGGGAGCGCTGGCCCCAGTGCCGCCCGCGGCCCCGAGCCCCCGCTGCGCCTTCGCAGAGATCTCCACGCCACCTGGACCGCGGCGCCGGCACGCTGGTTCCCTGGCCGCTCTCCAACCACTGCGAGTGATAAAAGCACCGCAAACCTCACCCGGGCAGCCGGAAAGGCCAAGAAGCTATTTGCCGCGCGTGGCTGCGGGACCCTGCAGCTCCGAGCTACTCAAACCCCTTCTTGGTCACCCAGGGCTCCCGCAAGTTCCCAACTTCCGTTGGCCTCAAAACCCCGTTCACCGTTTCAGTTTGAAAGCCGTTCGAACACAGATGCAGATGCCGAGGATCCAAGGCCAGAGCTTGAATCAGGCTCCCGGTAGCGACTAGGTGGGATCTGACCCCCAGGAGGTGAGCTCGGAATAACACTGCGCTGGAAGTCAGCTAAGGAGACATTCTAAGGGGAGCAAAGTATCTGGGGGGGGAATGTTAACTCACTACACCTCCTAACCCTAGCGTCCAGTGATAGAGCATTAGCCCCTGCAGGAGCAGAAACTGGGTCTCCTGTGTATCCCAGGAGGTTACGACTGTCCTGGGCTTCAAGTGGAGGCTCAATAAAAAAAATCATGACACTGGCTAACGTTTATGGAACATTTATTTTGTTCCAGGCTTGGTTACATAGTTAACCCATTTAATCTTTACAGCAACCCTATGAAGTGGAGACATTATCCCAATATTACAGGTGAGGCAAACAGAGCACAGAGGGCACCTGAATACTACGGGGAGTTTCAGTTCTCTGGGGTTCTCTGGGGGCCCCTCAGTTTCTGAACCGAACAGAAGTGAATTGGAATTCCCACGCACTTTGGCAAGGTGAACCTGAGCAGAGGACATGCCACAGAGCAAGCGTTTTCTATTACCTGCTCCAAGGACAGGACCACTTGCTTATTTTTAAAGAAAAAGTACTGGCAGCACTTGCTGCAATGTGCTTAGGGGCAGTGACCCCATTTTCAGTACTTTATGCCAGCAAGCACAAGCCAAACACTGAATATCACTTCAGAGAAACAAGGGAAAAGGGCAAAGAGTTTAATGCTTTACATCTGAACGCTGCTTTATACTGTTCAGGCTACTTTCACATACATGGTTTTGCTTGATCTTTACAATAAACCCGTGAGGTAGGCAGAACAAATAGCTTTATCCATTGTTTCAGATGATTTTGGGGGGCTTAGCAGGGCTGGGAGATTTCTCTGATGTTGACCAGATGGCTAGTGGCATGTCCCCTGACACCTGTCCTTTGTCCTTTCTGCCACCCCAGATAGAGCAGGGTGTGAAGAAAATGTATATGAATGACAAGTATTCTTAGGAGAATACATAAAATAGAAGTTAGGCAAGAAAAAAAGAGTTAGGCAAATACAATCATAAAGAATATTTTTAAATGTCCAGCAGAGTTTTGGTTTCACTGAAGGTCTTGAATTTATGAAATATGTTAACTAGTAGTGAGAATGTTTCTTTTAGAGAATATCCTGAAAGTGGGTAGATTCTCATTGGATCTGGGACCCAACTTTTTCCAGTGGTCCTTGCATCTGGAAGGCAGCCTGACTAGTGTAGATTACACAAGGGTTTGGTAGGAATGTCTTTCCCCAGCTGGCCCTTGGGCACCTCCAGGACAGAGTTGTATCTCATGATACATTATAAGTCGTAGGGTCCTCGGTGCAGAGCTAGGCACATATATGTGATCAACAAGTACCCTTTACTTAACTGATGGATGAGGGATGCTCTCACTGGGGGGGAGGGGGGAAGCACTGCAGTAAAGGTGAAAACACAGTGTGTCAGGAATCAAAAGACCTCAGTTTCATTCCCATCTCTGCCACTGGGTCAGTCAGGCCATCCGTTCACCTCTCTGGGCAGCAATACTTCCTCTCTGAAATGACGGGGCTATACTATATGGTCCGTAAGGCCCCCCCACAGTCTAAAGTTTGTAGAACCAGACTTCCTTTGGACAATGGGATAGCCAGTAGAACCAGTGGGTCCTTATGTACTTTGCAGCATTTGTCTAGGTGTGGACTAGCTGATGTGTCCAAGTGATGTGTGTAAACCAATATAGATACACCTTGTTTATTCAGAGTTTTATCTTCTGTGATTTATTTTACCCTTACCAATGAATTAGGGATCATGAATCCCATTCCTACCCCTTATTGTTTCACTTTGGCCCTTAGTCAACTCAGTGGCATGAATGAGTGAACAGGCACATTTCCACCTGTGAACAGTCCTCCTAATCATGCCTCATGGTTTTCCATTTTTAACTCAAATACCATTATTTTACCTTTTTAATGAAAAAAAGTTACCACAGAGCCACCGTCCAGAAGCTCTTTATCAAAAAATAAGCCGTGTTCTCCCTTTTATCAGAAAGAAGTATTTTTTTCCAAGAATTTGTGGAAACGAGGTAAACAGGCTGCAGGAGAGACTTCCCAAATTACAGACTTTCAGAATTGGAAGTGACATTAAAGCTCATGTGGTACAACTATTTTATTTATATGGTCAAGTTCATTCCCCTAGAATTGCCACCTCAGGTCCATTGATTGCTCAGGGCTGGGCACTCACAATGTCAAATCCTAGTTCCAAGGTCTGTCAGATGTGGGCAGAGCGGCCTCCCCCATCCTGTTCACTTTTCTCTGAACCCGCTCCAGTTTTTCTCTATCTCTCATAAATTATGGCAGCCAGACCTGTTGCAACTTTCCAGTGATCCTATGTTCAGGGCCTCCTCTCCTTTCTCTGGCCATAAAACACTCATTAGCATGGTCTGATTTTATGTTAGCGTTTTCGGTGGCTGGCCGCTGTTGGCTCACATTGTACATGTTGTTAACAAAACCTGCTCAGTCCTTCTTCACACGGGCTGCCGGTAGGCCACATCTTCCCCAGATCGCAATTATACAGTTGGTGTTTGGCCTCAAGTGTGGAAACTTCCATTTATCCCTGGTAAGAAACGTCAGGAATCTTGCAACTTCAAGCAGATTCCAAGAGATCCAGGGACTGTGTCTTAAGCCTAGTACTCCGCTTTAAGGAGAAAATGTGGAGTCCTTGTCAGGCTGGTCCAGAGGTTGCCATCATGGGAGGACAGGCAAGGGCAACGAATGAGGAGTAACCGTGGGGCCCCAAGAGGGTGTGCAGGAACCTCGTAACCCGGGGTGGGGGTGGGGGTACTTCTTCAAGCGGGAGGCGCCCTGATCCCGTTCAAGTTCTCTCCCGTCATCTGTCTCCAGTCAAGTAGCATATCTGTGGAAGATGCAGGCGAGACATAAAGACCAGCTGTGGAGCTACCCCTTTTCTATGGCAGAAAACGGAGAGGCGACACCATCAGACTCGTGAATCTTTGTGGCTGAGATGTGGGGAGAGGGGTGGGAAGACGGATGCTTGGTGGGAGGGAGACAGAAAGTGAGGGAGAAGGACGTCCTGCTACAGAGTGGAGATGACAGGAACATGTTTTTTTACTTTCCTTTTCTTGCTCTCATTTCTGTGTTTTATTAAGGGAAACACAAAGGGAAAATTGTGTTATTTGTTAAAAAATGTCAAAGTGCATTTCAAGCGAGAGGAAAAAAAGCAGACACATTACTGCCTAGACAGAGAAGGCAGTACGCTAACGGGGGCGGCTAAAGACTCATGTGGCGGGGGACACACTGGGAATACAAACTCTCCTGACCTCTGGATTCTTTTCCCGGGAACCTCCTGGCCCTGCGTTGACATTCAGATCTCTCGAAGGAACTGGAGGACAAGGTGCCTTGGGGATTTCTGGGGTGAAAGGGGGTATCCCAAACCAGCTGCTTGAAAAGGAGGGAAATCAGGCGATGCCTAAGCCAGATTCTCCCACCAACATGACAAGCACAGCCCGAGGCACGGAGGAGACTTATCCTGGCTAACAAAGGCACCATTTAAAACACCGCATTCTTTGGATCTTGTAGTCGAATCATCTATGTGCCCGCTTCATCTCCCTCTTGGACTGGGAGCTCCTTCGGGAAAGGATCCATGTCGGATTCATCTGGGATTCTCCTGCGCCCAGCAAGATGCTTTACATACCAAAGAGACCCAGTGAATATGTGTTGACTCCATGGAGAATGCCCTCAAGTTTTAGTCTACTCCATGGCATAACTGGGTGTATGGAGAACAGAGAGGTCTGAGTTCAACTCCCCGCTGGGACATTTGTAAATGGTTTGATCTTAAATCACCCAACCTCTCCATTTTCCAGTTTCTTTACCTGTACAAGGAAAGGAATAAAATATTCCTCAAGAGTTAATAGAGATGAGGGATGTGAAGCGTCTAACTCTCTGTCTGGTTAACTGGAAGTTCAGATATCCTCTCTGTCTCACTTTAACCTCCCCATGAGTGAGCAGATATAGTTTCTCAAGGAAAATTATCTTACCTTCGCCCTGTTCTCGTGAGCAAACAGGAGCCGTGCCAGATTTAGACAGAGCCCATGTGTCTAATGACAACAGTTGCCACTGGGTAATTGAGGCATTTCTGTGCCTGGGGTAGGCTGTGCCCTCTGGTTGGGAGGATGCAAGGGTGGTTACAGGATGAGTCCTGGGGTCACACAGACCTGAGACTGAGCCCGGATTCTGCCACTTGGGATGACCTTGGGCAAAGTTTCTTCATCTCTCCAATCCTCAGTTTCCCCATGTAATAAACTGATAAAATAATTGAGTTGTTTCTCTGTGTGTTAAATGAAAACTACATACAACCTAAGTAATAGGCACGTAGTAAGAGTTCAGTGAATTTCAGTTGCCATCATCATCGCCATCATCAGACAATAAGCATCTCTAGGACTGTGTTTGATATACATCTGTGGCCCTAGTACCTAGCACTTAGGCAGCGGTATCCAAAGAATATGACTGGAATTAAACTGAACTGAATACTGAATTCAGTTGAAGACAGTCTTCGGCACTGAGGGAAGTTCAGGTGCTGTCTGGCTCTCAGTTCCACCTACAATCTGAGAAGGGATTTTGTTTAGAACAATCGCACGTGCTCCTAACAAGCCCCCAGACTGCAGGCTTCCTGCATAAGCCTCCCACTCCTGGGCTCTGACAAGCCCCTCTTGACGTCTACATGTGCTACTTCACACTAGGTACCAGGAACTTGGATGCAATGGGGGACGGGTTACAAGGAGTAAACTCCCCAGGCACCTAAATAGAGAAGGATCTGTGAAGAGACAGGTCTGTTAGCATTCTGCGCCTGGTTCCCCTGCCCACCTCACCTCAGTTGTGTGCAGTGAATGGTGAATGTGTATGTGGATGGGGAGGACAGCCCCGGACTCACGGCCTGGGGGAAGAGTTGGGGGGCCTGGCTAAAGCCTTTTGCAGCACTGGAGTGTCCAGTGCTAGGGTACAGCAGCTCTGAACAAGCCCCTCAGTCAGGCAACGCCCAGAGGCAGCTCTGCAATAAGCAGCTGCAGAGACCGCCACCACCAAGCCCGGAGTAAGACCCCAGCTACTTACAGGTATTTTCAGCAAGGAAGGGACCCCACCTGCATCTTCACCCATCAAGGATATGAAGCTAGAGTGGCTGCTGCCAGAACACTGAGGACACCCCTTACCCCTTAGCCTACATACCCTCTCATTTCTTCTGATGAATATGCCCTGTTTATGGAACTGTTCATTTATTTACATAATATATACCATGTGGCTTCCAAAAACAATTTGAGGTTGCATATGAATACTATCAATATTGAAATGGATTTTATAAAAATCAAAATTATATACTGGGAACAGAAAAGCAAATCACCCCCCAAATAATAACCCAGGGCTAATATTTTGATCGTGATAGAATGTTAAATGTCACTCTGAGTTTACAAGGCGAAACAGAGAAAAGTAAAGCCCTACAAAATTGCCCTGATCACATCTAACTGTGTATCAATTATATTTATATGTCTAGTTGGCTTTAGGAGAAAGTCTATAATAAAAGAACAAAACTATATAGCTCCTGGCAATAGAGATCAAATCTGTGACCTCACGAACAGTGCTGGAACATTTTTACCTTTATGTACTGATTGTATCTCTCTTTTTCCGAAAAGAATTTAACATAAAACTGAAGCTGTATATAACAGACAAATAAAATAGAACCACAAGACTGGGGATAGAGAAAATGGATAATGCAGATGTGCTGGGTATGAGTTAATGGCCACATCCTGCCGGCAGCAGCCGTGTCTATGTGTTGCTCACCTAGTTTGATCTAACATTGTTCTGAGTACATTCTTGTCACCTGTTATGTGTGACTGTCTGAATGAGCAAATGAACACTGAGAGTCAAATTTGCCTTTGAGCTTCCCAGTAGCTAGAGCAAAAAAGGGAAGCAGCTACTCTACAGATATTTTTGCACCAGTATTAGAGTTGTGATTGTGGGTTTGTTTGTAACCTTAATCCTCATAGCTCTAGATCCCTGTGCCCAAGTGGGTAAACAGTGAAACTTGCCACCCCAATCTTCAGCAGAGTTTCTTGCACAAAATGAATCTTTCCTGCATGAATACGTTAACAAGACCATTAAAAAGATTCTTTGATGCATCTAAAATATAGTCATTGCCACCTTTCTTATCCCGTAAATAATTTATCTACAATCCCTTTTGAACCTTAAAGAGTGGAGGGGAAATTTGTCAGGAGGTTATTGAAAACGAATGCATTCCAGGCAGATGGCAGGGCTTGAGTGAAAGCACAAAGGCCAAAAAGCCAAGGTAAGTTGGAAGATCTCTGTGAACACAGGCAAGTGAGGCAAGCCAGGAGGCTGAATACCGGACCTTAGCATTTCTTACTCTGTAGGTAATAGCCTCTGAAAGTTTGGGACTGGAGGAGGAAAATACTTAGGCATATGGTCAAAGATGAGTAAATCTGGTAGCAGTGTGGCTGATAATTCAAAGGAAGAAGAAAAGGGAGGTAGACTGATACACTTTACTACTCTAGTATAAGTAAGAAATCCAGGGCGTGGACCGGGGCTGCACACATGAAATCAAAGTGGGAGGGGGGGGTGAATGTAAAAGACATCCCGGAAGCCAAGTCAGAAAAGCTCAGTGTCTGTTTAATTGTGAGGTGAGGAGGAAGGAAGGAGAAAAGGAATCTAAGAAGCTTGGGGTAATGGTGAGACAGAAGTGGGAAAGGCAGGAGGAAAACCAGCTGGATGGGGTGCAGTAAGAAGTTTGGTGACTTTTCAAAATGTTTTCACATTCATTATCTCATTGATTTCATATGTAAGTGGAGTAAGACCCACCCTAAACGTCAGCCTGAAAAATAACGCTGCCCCTGTTTGGAGCTGCCAAGTTTCAAGGACAAACCTTGGCCTCAGATCCTTGCGGCGACAGCCGGGCACCTACCTGCAGATGCCGGACACATTCCAGGCAGCCCAGTGTCCTCACCAGGACTAAGCCACCCTGTCCTGGTTCGGGGCCAGCAGCAGCTCCAAGCCAGGTAGTGCAAACACCCCGGGCTGCCATGCTTGCCAGGAACATGGATGGGTGTGCCCCAAAGTTCAGCCAGCGTCTCCCAGAACATCTGGGCAGGGTGGGGAGGGCGGAGCACAGCCATCAGAGTTTGGAGTTTCTTCAGCGTCTCATCTTTCTTCCCACTGGGTAGTGGGCTTCGGTTGCATCACTGACTCACTCCCAGGCACAAGAAAGTGGCTTCACCCCGGGCTGCATCTTCTCCTCGGAGCCCCAGGGCAGATAGTATTTCTCACGCCCTGCGAAGGTAGGGCATTAACAAGAGGGCTCTGCGTGCACCTGGCAGAGCGTCAGCTGACAGGGTTGGCAATCACAGAAACAGAAGAAGCACTGACCTAGTCATGAAAAGTCAGCCCTGGAAGGAAGGGTCTCCAGGCTCAGCGAGTCCCACCTCCCACCTCAAAGACGAGGGCACCTCCGGGCTGCGGCTGCTGCCCCATGCTGTCATCACTGGGGTTCAGACATACACGTGGAGTCCTCTGATGCATCCCCCATCCCAAGAAAAGTCTCAAGTTTTTTCTTCTCTGGCCCCAATCAACTTTTCTAGCATCATCTCTCCCTCTCCCCTGCTCTCTTCTCTCCTCTCCCACTGGACTCCATGCACTAACTCTCTGCTTCCACCAGTGCCTCAGACAGACATTGCCCGGACATCACCCCAGCACATCCCTGTGCTTGGGTGCAGGCTGTGTCCTCAGTCAGGAGCACCTCCGCCCAGCTTTCTTCTCTGGCCTGTTGAATAGCTACTTCTGATGCTCTCCGACAGGTAATTAGCACTTCCTCTGGGTCCCTTCACAGGCTGTTTCCTGTTTATCATATGACATGACCAGTTTTTCTTTAGATGCCTGCCTCCTTCACTGGAAACACACACATCTGTGTCCTATGGAGCTCTGAGTCCTCAGAGCCTGGCAGAGCCAGGCCCTGCTGACAGGTGGGGAGGAAGAATGGAAAAGGCAGATGTTGATGGGGTTCAAAAATCAGGGAATAAAAACAGATGCAGGGAGGCTGCCCTTCCACACCCTTCCCACAGTCCTCCCCAACATCTATCAGATATTCAGTTTTTCTGTGTCCTTCCAGAGTTGCTTTACGTAAGTACATCAAAGAAAACACAAATACAGATCCTTAACTCCGCCCTTTGTTACCTAAAAGGTAACACTGCTCAAAACTTTTTTTCCACCAAGAAATCCTCTTAAACCCTTCAAAGCTCTTCATATTCATCCTGTCTCCATTTAAATCTCCAACTTGTAGGTTTCAATAGCCACGAAACAAAACCACACATTTAATGCAAGTTACAGTACAGGTGCAGTTTGCTTTTCAAAAGGATTGAGTTCCTGGTTAACCATATAAAAATCACATTGTCATTAAACCCATATTTTTGGTTAAGGGGTATTTTGTTTAAAGATATCCAGGTGTGATTCTTCTTATCAATGAGGAAATTGAGTACTGTGGCACTCCTCAAACTACATTAGGTTCCGCTTTGTTAGAACCCAGAGACACATTTCAATGAGAACGAGGATCTCAGTCTAGTTAGGAAAAGGGTAAAATTCAGAGTCTCTCCCACGGACACCCCCTCAAACCTTTCAACAGGGGACCAAGAGATGGCTGGCCCCGTGGCCCACGGGACCGCAGGAGCCGGATCCTGTTGGCACACGGCTACTTCCTAGAATCGCAAGGTAACACAGAAGCTGCTTCAGTGAGTTTAGCTCACGGTGGCACCACCCAATGACTGACTTGTGACTGTGAATCAAGGGCCCATCAGCTCTAGCCATGGGCCCAACCCAGCTCACTGCCTATTTCTGTAAGCCTTGCAAACTAAGAATGGTTTTAACATTTTTAAATAATTTCATAAAATCAAAAGGAGAATAATATTTTGTGGCATGTGAAAATTATGTGAAACTTAAATTTCAGTTTCCCTAATAAAATTGTATCAGAACACAATCTGCTCTCTCATTTGGTGACTGGCAATGCCTGCTCTCACAGTACGATGGTGGAAGTGAGTAGCTGAGACAGAGACAGTATAGTCGCAAGCCTGAAGTATTTACTAGCTGGCCCTTTAGAGAAAAAGCTTGCCAACCTCTGTTTTAAAAGATGCTCCAAGACCCAAAGCAGACGTCTGTGTGAGATGGCCTTGTCTCTCAGTTTTGAGTGTCTATACCTGGACAAACAGGCCATTAGGTTCTTTGGGCAGTAGATCCAGATCTCAGTGATAAGACTTTTATTCCTCTTGAAGGAAGGCATCGTCACCATGAATCAGTGGTGAGCACTCCTCTCATCTGCATCAGGGGATCAAATTGACCTTTCCCAGCTGGTCCTTCCTGGAGTCCAAGATGGGAAGGTGAAGTCGCCAGCCGACCACAGGTCACAACACCCTCCTGCAGAACCACAGGTTTCCACAAGAGGGCGGCCCTCTCCTGTCTGCAGTATTTCCCATGGCCTTCCCAGCTTCGGAGAGCAGGCCTCAGAGACCTCAATGCCTTGCCAGCTTCCACGGAACTTTCTCTAGGTTGATGGTCAAGAATGGGGCCGTCGGGCTTCCCTGGTGGCGCAGTGGTTGAGAGTCCACCTGCCGATGTAGGGGACACGGGTTCGTGCCCCGGTCCGGGAAGATCCCACATGCCGCGGAGCGGCTGGGCCCGTGAGCCATGGCCGCTGAGCCTGCGCGTCCGGAGCCTGTGCTCCACCACGGGAGAGGCCACAGCAGTGAGAGGCCCGCGTACCGCAAAAAAAAAAAAAAAAAAAGAATGGGGCCTTCTTACAGCGCAGGAACCCACATAAGCCTCCTGGCCCCAGGCAGCCAGTCTGACATCTTAGTGGTTGATCATCAAACCTGTTGGTCTTGAAGTGTCAGCAATAAAAAAAGGAAACGAAAAAAAAAAATTCTGGTTGAGTCCCTCTCCCATCTTGCCCACTCCTGACCCCCCTCTGCTATTCCAGCCACTGTACCCGTTTTTAGGCTGTTCTCTCTGAGCTCTAAACTCAGCCTTGTCATGCTGGGGCCAGGACTCTGCGAACCACATTTCTGTTTTCCAGATGCTTCCATGTTAGGCTCTGCTAGGTCAGGAGAGTAGAAGAAGGGATTCACCTCGTCCTAGAAGTTTGCTTCTTTGGGCTTCTTTACTCCTCCGTGTTGCTCTAAGGGATGCCCCTGCAATGCTTCCTCACCCTGGTAGTAATGATGCCTTCCCCTGAGAGCAGCAGAATCCACTTTGCATCTTCTCCACACCACAGAGCCAGCTACCCGTGTCCACTTCAGAGACACTCAAACCAGCTGGCCGTGCCCCATCCTCCAAGGTCAGGTGCCTGGGTTCCCTAGGCCTCTCCTCCAAGGTTCTAATTTTTATAGTTCCAACTTCTTCCCTTTGTCCCCAGAGTCCTATGGGCGGTAGAGCTTCTTGCAACTGCTACATATGTGATAACCTAGTGTCCTCTTCCTGCCTCTTCAGTGATGTAATTAGCAAGGTGATGCCTAGTTAACTATTCTTTATATTAAATTCTCACTGTTCAAGTAACTGGGGTGGCTTCTGTGTCCTAACTGACTCTGACTGATACATAACTCTTCTCAGGTCTAAAACTAACAAGACATTTAACTGTGATTATCAGATCACAGATGTTCCTAAGGCCCACCTGAAAAATTAAGTCTACAAATGCCTAACAGGCAGCTACATGGGAAAGACACTGGGCCTGAAGCTGAGAAATGGGCACCACAAGGTGTCCGAGGTCTCATACTCTTGGGACTCCACACGGCCTGGGAACCTAGCTCTCTCTGCCCTTGTCCAGCAGGGCGGCTCTGTGACTGTGCCGCGGGGGTGGAGGAGATAAAGAATGCAGGTTAGCTGGCCTTTGAGCTCACCCAGGCCACCCAACCCCACCATCCTGACAAAGGAACCCAGAAAAATAAAAGTACCCGGTGCCCCACAATGGCCTGGTGCGAGAGAGTCGAACTTTCGCTTTGAAATTGTTTCCGGTCTGGCAGGGAGCCCTAATTCTCAGACATGGTTCCTTCCAGGCAGCACCATAACTGAGGAAAGAGCACGCAGCCACCTTGGGCAGGGGAGAAGGGGGCACAGAGCTCGCTACCTGCTCAAACCTGACTAAACCTGTCAGTGGTTACTATTTAAGAAAGACCAGACTACAAAGGAAGGAGGAGCTTAACGCCAGGAGCAGATTTTAGAGCTGATAGGATCTCAATTAAAAATTATTTTCCAGTGAAAAATAAAACTTGAAATAACAATGCCTGGCAGCAGATTGGGATCAGTGCCGGGGGAAGAGTGGGAAAAGGAGGCCGGCAGGGTAGATCAGGAAAGGGAGGTCATGGTCGATGTGTCTCCACTTAAAACCCAGCTGGGCTCTTTGCAGATCAACTCCACCAGCGTAGTCAAACCCTCTCTTCAGGAGCCACTGAAAAGACAAACAGTGTTGCCGATGGCATTTAGAAAACAGAACCTCCTCACTGGGAAGCACAGACTCAACCAAAGTACTTTACTGGGTTCTTTTTAATGAAGTCTTTGCCCCTCCTTTCCCAGAATGCCTCCCATCCAGGTTCTAGCAGCACTGGACATTGCTGTGAACTAGAGCGCCCCCTGGTGGCAGATCTCTGCAAAGGCATGAGGGCCATCTTCCCAGCCTCCATGCCCACTGGAGCACTCAGCTGCACTGAAGATGAAAGTTACTTTACCCAAATCTTTATGTTCTTTTCCCACATTCCTATGGACTTAAGCAAATTTTAGCATCTTCGTCTCCCTCTTCTTTCTGACTTTTCTATCCAGCTCTTTCTCCATCTGGCCACTGCCTTGCTTGACCCACCTCAGTCCCCTTTTTGTTTGAAGGCTGAGTACTCAACCCAGGCAAGCCTTGGCTCCTAAAACTACCAAGAGTAGCTTTTGGGTCATGGATGGGAGAGGTTTTATTATTGGAGGTTTTAGAGGCCTGTAAGAAGAAAACCAACCCTAGTGACTAGGGCACTGAAACGACATTGGGTAAATCATCCCAGGCCCACTCTTCAGCTGACCTCAGCCTCCAAGATCCTAGGACCGACCAGAGAAGCTAACTGGTCAACCACTCTTACCTCTTCTCAAGAGGTGTGTGCCTGGGTAAACACAACCCATCCCCAGCAGACTTAGGTATGGATCCCTGTTTCAAGAATTCGCTTCATTTTCCAATGAACAATAAGAATTCAACTTTCTCGCTTGAGTTTCCTTCCCAAGAAATTTCGGGGGAGGCAAATATTTCTTGAGCACCTCTCTGATCTTCCTCTGCTCTTTTTTCTCCCTCTTCACTCTGGCTGTCCAATTAGAGGGCGCAGGTGTGTGTGGTGGCCAGATCAGGGTGGGGTGGACACAGTCAGGGCTGAAAGGACAGGAATAACTGTAGGTATTTATCTCCCCCCAGCTCATATTCCAGTGTCAGCTAACAAAGAGATCTCTTGGAAACCTGAATATAACATAAATGCCTTCTCTTGAGACCATCCTACTTCCAGGATGGCACATACGAGGTCTCCCTTCCATCCTACTCACCCACATACAGACGCACAACTAAATGATCACAGCACTCAGCTGACATGCACTCGCTGCTCCACAGCGAGCTCCAAACAGCCACTTCAAATCAGCTGGATTTGACGAATGAGATAAAACCTTCTCGCTGATCTTGGCCGATTTTAAAACATAAATGTAAACAAAAATGTGTGATTTATTGTCACCTGGAACATTCACTCTTCCAAATCTGAGCTCCAAATCTGCTTAACTATGGCCTTGTAGATATCTCAAATCCCTCCCCATCCTTTTGAAAATGTGGGTGTCTTAGTTCCTCCCATATGTTCTTGAACATAATCTCACCTCAGGGCCCTTGCACTTGCTTCCCTTCATGCCTGTCCCATTCTTACCCTGGAAATGAGGCAAAAGTGAATTACTGGAAAGTCCAGACTATTAAAATTCTTAATGAAATATACTTTTATTATTATTTTCAAATTCAGGGACACTCTCATTATTCAGCACTCAGACACTTAATCTCTCAATTCAATTTAATTCAATTCAACTGCCAAGAAAACCCACAAACCTAGAAGTAATCAGAGAGTCCTTCAGGCATCAGCAGCAACGAAAATATCCCCAAATAGCCAAAATGAGGAAATTCGCTGCGATTTGGTTATCTTGCTAACCAAAAGAAAGGGGGGCTTCACTGACTGTCAGTGCCTATAAAGTGAAACTCTGCCAGCATCCAAATCTAGAAGAGCAGGAGTAAATAGATATCCTAATAATTATAGACCAGTAACACCAAACAACATTGACAACTACTATTTATTGAGAACTTATCAAATGACAGCCCCTAGTCCAACCGCTTTACAGTTTACATAAGTAATCCATGTAACAACCACATCAGATAGGTGTTACTATTGTCCCCATTTTACAGATGAGGAGACTGAAGCACAAAATACAGCAATTAAGGGGGAAAAAAAGAGAAAACAAAGGAACCAAATTTTAGATAGTTATGACTACAAAGGTTGAAATGACAATTTAGATTAGAAACACATTGTCAATCAAAGGAAATGGCAACGGAGAACAGAGGGGGCCAAGAGGGGAAGAAAATTGAATACATCAACTACACAGAAAGCTCAGAGGAGGGGCATTCAGTGTCCGGCCCCCTCAGTAATGCTAAGGGCATTGCTATTCTGTTGGACAGGTCAGTAATGAGTCTCTAAGTCAGCCCTCTCCCATAAAACCTCCAGAGTGATTACTAAGGTGAGAGGGTACTCAATTTGTTTGAATTTTCATAAACCAGTTATCCAGAATACCACTTGTCTAGAATTTCTCCGCGAGATGTGTTGACAACTCAAGTCATTGAGGAGCTGCTTTAAACTTTTGAATTCTTGTAACCAGTACATTTTATTTTATGCAAAGAATATCCTTAAAATGCCTTGAATGTCACTTGCTCTCAAGTAGTTTAAGCAACATCCATAATGTTATTCTCGCCATTAACCTGCATTTCCTTTTCTTTTTTCAGCGTGAAGGTGGATTTCACGTGGGAACATTTCTGTGTGATCACCAGTTCTGAATGCAGGAGACTCTGGGGGTGTGTGTGTGTGTGTGTGTGTGTGTGTGTGTGTGTGTGTGTGTGTGTGTGTGTGTGTGTGTGTGTGTGTGTGTGTGTGTGTGTGTTTCTCCTGCAAACCTGGGCTGTCCAGAATCCTCTGACAAAAGCTGATATCAGCTCTTGCAAGCAGGAACCACCCTCAAAAGTGAATTTCCCCATTGCTCGGGAGAAAGCAGAGGTGGGGGGTGGGTGGTAATTTGGAGGTTTAGGGCGTGACAAGTGGACTTTTGCCACTCCTACATAAAATCTATCAACGCTCAGCCTGGAATTGTAAGCAGGACAAGTGAAATTTTCTAGGTTGCCATGGTTCTTTTCAAGTTGTGCATACGGAGCTTATGGGATGCACAGGCTACAATTCCTGGGAAGTGTCCTAAACGATCCCTAAAAGAAACTCTTTTAGCCCTTACATCTGGTCCACGGCATGTTGAACATTCTTGCCCAGGACTGCTTTTTTCCCCTCCAGATTTCTTTGAGTAACTTGTGAAGCAACTCTCAGTTATTATTTCTATTCATAAATTAGTCTCAGTTCTTCCCTTAATTTCTAGTGTGGCCCCGAAGTACCCAATGTAAGCCAAGCCTCTCACCCACACATGTCACGAGTACTTCAATGTCAGGGCAGACCCCAAGCCTGAAATGTAGCCATTTGCTCTTGGAGAGCAAGGGTAAGAGCAAACAGGGTCTGCGGTAAGACAGGATCTCTAAGGGCTGCAGGGGCCCAGCTGGGCCTCTTCACTTTCATAGCACACTGAAGTCTCCTCTCCAATCACAAGCCAGGATTTAGGATTGGCCCTCCCACCATCACCACCCCACTGGAGCCAGATCAACTCATGGATATTCAAAGTCTCAGTTGCCTTGTGGTGCCCATGTACGCTGATGTTTCCAGTGGCTTATGTCCTCTTTTCAAACCCCCTTCCCCTTAAGGACTGGAACTTGGGGTGTCACCACCCCTTCCAGTAGCAGATGGCCTTTGCCCTCAAACCTGTTTGTCCTCATCAGGAGGCCTAACAGAGACCAGAGAATCTAGCTCATTCTCCAGAGTGCGGCTGACTCGGCTGGGGACCCCCAAAGAATTCCAGCCTCCAAAAGACAGAGCCAGATGAAGTCCTGTGCTCAGGCTTGGTTTAGAGATCACGCCGGTGATGTTTTTGCAGCATTCCAACACTTTTGCATATGACTTTGGTTGCCTAAGGTTAACAGTGGTTAAAGTTTGAGTTAGACGACTTAGGATGGATTTTTTTCCCCTTCCATTTACTTTTCTGTGAACACGAATTTTTCATGTGTACATATTACCTTCAGAAAGAAAAACAACTGTCCTTAGTAAAAAGAAATATATAGAGTTTAGATTTGCTATGAACCGATTCCCTGTGTGTTTTAAAGAGAGGTTCAATGTTTTATTCCAAGTCTGTGCTATTTAAGAGTAGATATTTATATTTCAAACATTGACCTATTTACTTGGAAGATCCGTGATTCAGCTCTGCGCATGTCCATCATCAGACTTGCTCCCCTCCATCCACCTAAGCAGGAGGGGCGGCACCTTCTCTCCTGTTCCTGGCCGGCTGTCTGTCACCGGCAGGGCAGAGCACACAGGCCTCAGACTTGGCATGTTCTGTCCATAAAGCTCCCCAGGGGAAACTCTGTAAGTTCATATTTTCCCTCATCCTGAGGGATGCACAAAGGCCAGACGCAGTAGTTTCAGTTTTTCAGGTGAGAAAACCCAGCTACTGGGCGTGAAATCCCCTTGGATTTCCCAGTTCATGAAGTACTGACAGCAGGTTTTGTGTTCCCATCTTTTAAGACGGATCCCCCTGGGCTGTGATCATCTGATATGTTTCCCAAACTCCCTTGAGAGTCATCAAGGGTGGGCTCCATCAGCCGACAGGAGAGGGGCTGAAAACATATTTCACGAACACTCGCAAGTTAATCACCTTCCAAAAGGAAATTACCCAAATGGATCACAAGATAAGCCTGGCAACAATTAGAGCTTGTTTCCTTCTGAGTCAATCACACTAGCAAACATCTCACCTTTGTTGTACTTACCTGATGTGGCTGGGATGTTGCGGCCATCCTGCGTGTTGAGAGAAGAAAGGAGAGGAGAGGGGACCTTTTGGGTAAGAGATCCTCTCATCCCACCCACCTCCACAATGTGCCCCACCCCCACTGTACTCACTGGCCACGCCTATCTACCCATTCAGTATGCAAATGATCTCTGGTGGGGCACTTTCTATGGCTCCCAGCTGGCTGCAAGGTTGCCTCCTGCCAGCCCCTCCCTGCCCCCAAGCAGCCCACAGACTGCTGGAGGAGCTGCCAGGGAAAGCCGAGGTTTCAGAACGGGGCAGTGGGTGCTTCAAGATAGACACAGGTGTGGTGGGAGCATAGGGTGATGCCTCCAAGTAAGACCCAGCCAGGTGTGCTTTCCAGTCATCCCGAAGTGGCATGGAATGACACCCTCAAAAAATTGTTCATGGAATCCTGGAAGCATGGCTTCGCCTTCTAGCATTTTGTGTTACATCCCCTTCCTTGGTATTATAGCTCCATTTTTCAACTGTCCCATATGTCTATTGAGTTAAATTTGATAAGCCCATGAAGCAAGGCTTTCTAATTTTATGGGTTTTTATTGTGCTTTGAATGTGATTGCTTTTTAAAACAGGAAACATTTTATTTGATCGGTCCATAATAGTGCATAAATAATCAATGGAAAACATCAGCGTAAAAAGTTCTAAGACATGGGGGCATGCAGGCCCGTTGTCAGGACAAGCCAGCACAGCATTACAAGAATGGATGAGAAGAAAATCACCCGTTGCACCCCTCATATTACCTTTCAAGGTAGTGCTTGAGCACACTCCCACTTATAATTCATAATATTAAAAACTAGTACTTGTTTAATACAAATCACAGTACTCAGAGCGCTTACGAGAAGTCTTCCTGCATCGGAGTTTGACAGCAAACCTGTAAGTAGGCCGGGTTCTATCACTCACATTTTACAGATCAAGAAACTGAGGCTTGGATGAGCTGTCGATGAGCTGCCTTTGGTGGGCTGAGCCCCGCCCCTCCCCTCTGCTCAGGGCGGCTGGCGCTCAGTGGCCAGTGCAGGAAGCCCAGCTTCTCCCGCTGCGCTGGGCCCGGAACGCTGCAGGGAGGAGTCGCCCCGTGGAGGGCAGGCGCTGGCGAGACTCGGGGCTCCCCGGGGGCGCTCGGGCCCCGCCCCGCAGGCTCAGCCGCTCAGCCCTTAGCACGCGGCGTTAGATAATCTCCGGGACAGCCAAGGCGCTTTTCCTGCCAAACCACAGGGAGGGACGAGGCCGATGGAGGGAGGGCGCTGGGAACTGTTTGTTGTTGCTTTTTCTGAATTAAAAGAAAACCGGGGAACAGAGCAAGAGAGGGAGCAAAGTTCAAGGGAGAATCTGGCGAGTCACCTTGGGCAGACCCCTGGACCACTTCCAGAACTCTCTCTTGGAAAGGGTGAGGCTGCAGAGTGTGTGATGAGCGCTCAGTGAGTATTCATTGTGGATGATGGATGACTGGCCTGGAATCCTTCCACACCACAAATTTGTTCCTCTGTACACCCAGGCAACCGAGAAGCCAAAAGAGGTGGGGGGATCGGGGTGCTGCCTAAACGGCACTTTCACTCTGCTGCTGGCACCGGAGCTTCTCCAGCTCTGAGCCCCGCCCTCCCACATCCTCTTGGACTCTTCCTTCCCCCGCTCAGACCGACGGGTCCCGAGAAGCAGAGCCCAGAGTGAAATTTCCTCTCCATGCACGCTCTCACAGTCCCAGTCCCAGCCCAACCTCCCCAGGCAGTGATCTGGGCAAGAGTCTTCTGGCTAGAACTAGCGAGGACAGCCTCTCTGCCTCCCTGCCTCCAGCCTCGTTCCCTCTGCTGCTCCCCTTCCCCCGCCAGCCACGGCACAGCTGCCAGAATCGCGTTTCCGTTGCCTGATTTTGATCTTGTAACATCCCCACGTGGAAGATCGGATTCAGTCCCAGTGGCCTTATATGTCAAGTCTCAATCTTTAACCATGCATTCAGATCCTCCTCCACAGCTGCCCATCTTGCCTGCCCCACCTCTAGGCCCTCTCTCCAAACTCTTCCAATGCAGAACTGCTCCGATTATGCAAAACTTTATAGCCACTCCCTTCCCTGTCCCACCACTTAGTCATTTGGTCAGTATTTATTGAGCATCTACAAAGTGACAACGCTGAACTATGGGCTGCAAATACAATAAAGAACAAGAAGAAAAAATCACCTCCGCCCTCACAGACTGTAGGGTCAAGTGAGCAAGACAGTTAAGAAAGAACATTTTCTAGGACTTCCCTGGTGGCTCAGTGGTTAAGAATCCACCTGCCAATGCAGGGGACACGGGTTCGGGAAGATCCCACATGCTGCAGAGCAGCTAAACCCACACACCACAACTACTGAGCCTGCGCTCTAGAGCCCGTGTGCTACAACTACTGAGCCTGTGTGCCACAACTACTGAAGCCTGCGCCCTAGAGCCTGTGCTCCGCAATAAGAGAAGCCACCGCAATGAGAAGCCTGCACAACGAAGAATAGCCCCCGCTCGCTGCAACTAGAGTAAGCCCGTGTGCACCGATGAAGACCCAATGCAGCCTATATATATATATATATATATATATATATATATATATATGTCACTACAGAGTTTTAAAAAAAATGAAATTTTCTTGCTCCCAATTGCTACTGAAACGACATAGCTCATATTTAAACCTGAGCACAGCTATGTAAAATAAACCATTAAACAGACATGCACAGATGAATGACTGAAAGGAAATACACCAATATAGTTGTCCCTGGACAGCTAAGTATCCAGATTAGGGTAACTATCTCCTTCCTCTGCTTTTAGGTAGTTTCCAAGATTTTAATACTGATCGCATATTCATTTTATAATAAAGAAACAAACTGTTTTGTGATAACAGTTATCAAAGAGTAAAACATAAAGGTAAAAAATTACCTTTTCTGTCATTTCTTTTAGGGAAGTTTTGCAACTACAGAAAGCATAAATAAGAAACTAAAAATCATCCCCAATTCCAATATTAACATATAATAAATATCATTTTATTTTATTATGATCTAACCACTGTTCTGTTTTTTCCAAAAATTAGACTCACATTGTGCACGATGTCTCATAACCTATTTTTTACTTAGTGTAACATATTATACATTGTTTTCCATGACATCGAAGTGTACCACAACGTTGTTTTTCACGTCTTTATAATATATGACATATGAACCGTAATTGGTTTAATCAATCCTTATACATAAATCATGGTGTTTGTCCCTAAAAAGGGAGAAAATTGTGAAGGTTGGAAATAGGCTTTTGGACCGCTCAGATGTGGATTTAAATCCTGGCTTTGCCACTTGTTCACTATAACTTTAGGCAAATTAACTAACTTTTCATAGATGTCATTCTTCTCACAGCATGGTGATAATAGTATCTTCCATATAGGGTTATTGTGAGAACAAAATAAAAATTATTATTTAAATAAAGAATAAATTATAATAAAATAATTGCTTTGATCATGCCTGCGCCTAGGTAGTTGTTAGCTCTGATTATTTCCTTGGAATACATTCCTAGAAGTAGAACTTTCCGGCGAAGTGGTTTGACCATTTTGAAGTTTTATGAGGCTACTGCCAAGTTGCACTTTTTTTTAAAAAAAAGTGTATCAATTTCATTTAAAGGAAGGAGGAGGCACGGAGAAATTTTTAAAAATTGAACTTGCCTTGAGCCCTGTGTGCTAGTGCTGTCACAGGCACATTCAGGAACAGGGACAGAAGTGAACCCTCCCAACCTTTCAAATGTTATCATCTGGCCGCTCCCCAGCCTTCTCTCCACAAGCTCCCTCCCTCTCCTAAAACTTTCCTCCTCCGTGGAGTATTCCTAGACAGATCCTCTACGGCTTCCTCCAGGGAACCCTTCTTTAAGACCCTTGTCTACTGAACACTTTGCTTCTTCACCGTGTGTTGCTTGAGATTTTTGCAACCTCTGCCACAGGCTCCCACCGTCTCCTCCATCAGACTGGAAACTTCTGAGGCCCAAGACCAAAACTAAGCTAGGAAAATGAACTCGCTTTGAGCGCTTTGGTTAACCATTTGCTGTTTTGGAAGAGAATAAATTGTCCCCAAGTCAGAAGTATTCGAGAAGGTCTGAATACACGAAAATGCCATACTTAAAGATGCTACTTCACAGGTAGAAAATGGGGGCTGCAGCAGGGGCTGGGCCCTTCCAGGGGTCACACATAAGCCATAGAGCCCCCTCTATCGACATTCCCAGTCCCTCTGCATTCCTCCTACCATGGGCCACCTCCCACCAGTTTGCATGCTTTATGGCTCAGCCTGAGCCCTGTGTTATCCACCGCGCTATCTCAATTTGAAAAATCTTGCCCTTGACTCTTGCTTTCATGCAGTCTGCTGCCCTGCTATCTGTCCAGATCGTTTCTCCCCTTGGACACCACACTCCCACCCACCGCCCTTCCTTGAACTGGGGGAGATAACAGAATCTGTGCCCACCCCGGCATTCCTGCGCATCCCAGACATGAAAGCAGTTGTGAAGCATGCGGAATCCTCCCCGATTTATTTCTTTTTACCTTACATCCCTTCCACTTTGATGTCAGGAGAATATCTGAAAGAAAAGAATCTAACCTGACCTACTACCCCAGAATGCCAAGATAAACAATTACCGGGCCGCCGGTGGAGCGCAGTCAGCAGATGGTGGACGAGGATGTGCTGGACAAGGATATGGGATTGTTTTCTGAACTCCCATTCCACCTCAGGGCTGACCAGCAGGACCTTTGGCTGGAAGCTCCCAGAGCTCCCCATTTACTGAGGTCCAGGGTCCTGCAATCCATCCAAAGAGGGAGAGCGCACGGACCTGTCTTTCCCTCAGATCCTCAAGCTCTTAGCAGGGCTCAGTAAGAGCCCTGGAAACTTCCCAGAAGTAAAGTAGATTAAAAAACACTGAGAATTGTAAGGCTGGGTGGTGGACTGGGGTGGGCAGTAGTGAGGAGAGTGGGGAGGGGATTTGCCCTCCTCCCACGCCAGCCACTGAGTCATGCTAAAATGCCTCCGGGTGACACTGAGGGTCTTCGTGGAGCTCCGCTATCTCCTGCCGGAACCCCAGGGCCTGCCATGACCAGAATCTCCCCAGTTGCTTCTGGCAACCGTGCTCCTTTGTACAGCAGAGTGGTGTTGGATGAGGAAAGTCCGTGTGGGCTTTGAAAAGGGCTATATTTTGGTGCATCAGAATTTGAGCCTCACCACGGACAACAGGCTCCCCTCAACGTGGCCCTTCATCCCCTCCCTCTCCTCCTCTTGTTCACCAGGTCACTGAGTCACTGTTACCTTCTTGTTGCTCTGCAAACAAGCCAAGCTACTTCCTGCCTCAGGGCCTTGATACTTGCTGTCACCCCTGTCTGTATGGCAGGTACAACTTAGTGCCCCAAGAATGTGCCAACCTGCACAAAATAGGATGGCTTATAACCTGCCCTGCCTGTGACCACTGCTACTTATACACACACTCACACACACACACCCTCTGAAAGGAATACTCTTTCAAATCTTAGCATCCCTGGCAGTTCTCTTCATTCACCTCTCTGATCAGTCGTCTCCGCTTCAGGAGGCATTTCCTAGCCACTCTGTCTGGATAGCACTACCCTCCCCCAGCACAGGTCATGCTCTCTTCCCTTACCTTGCACTATCGTCTTCCTCATGGACTCTACATAGAATAGAATTCTTTACCTATGGGTCCCCTTGTTTGTTTTTCTATTCTTTTCTCAGGATGTAAACTCCACGAGAGCAGACAATTGTTTCACTCACTGGCACATCCTGAAATCTAAATCAAAAGCTGACTTATAGCAGGAGCAGAATATAATATGCACATATAATCAGTCACTAAAAGAACTTCCAGGTATGTTCGTGACGCCTAGGGAAGAATCTTATGTAAGCTGGGAGAGTCCCGCTTGCTGAATCTCTCCCCTCTTCCCCCTGAGATTTTCGATTTTATTTTAATTCATCAGTGTTTCAGTGGACCTGCTGTCAGAGCAGCTTCTGCAGAGCTGGGACACCCCCCAAAATTCAGGGCTCCCCCAGTGAGAATGATGACAATTCTTCTGGAGGAGGCTGGCTGTAAGAGGAAGTCTTTGCAAATGACTGCTCAGGGACCCATAATGTAAACTTACACCCCAAGTCAAAAGCATGTATTGAAAAACGATATATCTTTTGTAAGTCATACCTCAAATTCCATTGTTTACAGAGGAAGGACTATTACTGACAAGCATAAGCCATTTAGAAATATGACAGGAGTTATGAACCCTGCAAGAAGGAGCAATCCTTGAACTGGAAGGCTTGACAGTGGAATTTCATTCTATTTGCTCAGACATTTTGGTAACGCATGGGAAATGTTTCTCTTTGGCATTTGACTAGTGGAGAAGCAAATGGCTCAGAAGGGAGAGGAGTTCGTGCAACAGAAAACTGCCCATCGACAGCTGCATGATGCTAGGAATGAGATTCAGCCTCTGAAGAGAGTCCTGGAGGCTGGGCTCTAGCCTCAGTGTGGTCATGTCTCTTTCTGCTACCTGGACAATAATAAGTCCTTCCATACAGGGGTGGGCATTACTAGTGCTCATCAAGGTTTCAGATTCTCTTCTCCTTCTGAGCACATGTCCCTCAACGTTAGATGTGTTTCTGCAGCTGGCTTTGGCCAATGATATGTGAATGGAATGACGTATGTTAATTCTAGGGGAGAACTTTTGAGAGCTCGTGTGTGATTCCCCGTGTTTTGTTTCCCTGCCACTGTGAACCCCAAAGCTTGATGTTGAGCTGGTTGTGGAGACCCTGCCAGTTTGGGTCCCAGAGTGCCTACCATCAACAGAGTCCCACCATCTACCACCCCTTCCTCGAGCAGGTAGTGTGTGAGAGAAACAAAGCCTTGTCTTGCGCGCTGAGATTTTGTTGTAGCAGCAAATCTAGCCTATCCTGACCCATATTGTATACCTAGTAAGTCAGGTGCTTCCACCTACGTTAATTCCTGTGATGGTACCGTAACCCTCTGAGCCTCATTTTACACTTGAGGAAACTGAAGCTCAGCAAGGCCGGGATTCAAAGCTCAGATTCAGAAACTGATTCCAAAGCTGATTCCCCCTCCACGATACTATGACGTCTCCTCCTCTGGAGGGGAGTCAACTTTTCTATTTCTCCAGACCCCATGGGGTCCTCAGCCCTTGTTCTGGAACAATGACTTAGAGCTTGATTTGTTGTGGCCTGTGGCCTCACGGACTTTATGATTTAATGAGGGAATCAGAGAGACAAGTAAACACATTTTTTTTCCTAAAAAGCAGGTTAAAGGGCAGGCACAGCATGAACCCATGGAAGAGCACGGCTGTGCGACTGAGTGGGGTTGGGGGGTTGGTCGGGGGGGACCCTGGGGGTGCAGTGCGGGTGGGTGTGCAGGCTTCAGCCAGGGCAGCCTGAGAGTCACGGGTGATGTAAGACCGGCCTGGGTGCTGGAAGTCTCGGGCTCCAGGCCTGGCCCCTCCAGTCTCGGTGAGTCACCTTTCTGGGCCCATTGCCCAGAAGTGGAAGAAGCATCTTGGATTTGAACATGGCCTACACATGAGCATCACCTGGGGAGCTTTAAACAGACAAATATCCAGCCACCCTGAGATTATGATTCAGTGGCTCCGGCAGCACACGGGGACTACATAGTTTTCAAAGGCTTTTTTTTTTTTTTTAAAGGACTTGATACATGGGCAGATTTGGGTATCATTGGACTAGATCATTCCAGGACACCTTTCTGTTATTTCAGAAAGGCCACCGGACCAGCACTGCTGGGGTCTGTTTTTGGTCAAGTGTGTTCCAGCCATTTCCAGAGTCCACCTCAGACCTCTGCGAGAAACAGGTCCATCAGAACTCTGGGGGCTACTCAAAGTCAGAGGCTCCAGAGGGTCAGTGGGTTCCTAGGGGCTCCAAACCCACTTCTCAAGCGATACCATTGTGAATAAGGCCTCCTTTTCTGGGTACAAAGAGCTGGTGGGGCTAGGAAGGTTAGTACGCACAAGGCTTTCTGGGGACAGCACCTAAACATGCATGGTAGGTGATGCTTCTGGACCAGAGAGATTTCATCATGAAGATGGTCCTCGCACTCCTGCCTTGGACATCACTCTCACGCTCAAGTCCCATCTTCCAGGCCATGTTTTCCTGACCCACACAGAACTAGCAGCCGACCTCCAAGCTGCTTCAGATCTGGCTCTCGATAGAGCCCTGCTCCAGGGCCTCCTTGCATTTACAACTGTCCTGCCGACACCCGGGGCAGTAGCTGTGGGGTTCATTGGAGGAGAAGCCACAGCAGTGCCAGAGAGCCAGCAGAGACGACCTCCAGTTCCCCGCAGCCTCTTGGCAGAGAGCTCAGGGTGGCCTCTCGGCTGACATGCCGCAGCCCAGCCGCTGGGTACTTGCCCGGCCCTAGTACCAGACCCCACGGTGGAGGGCAGAGTGTGTGGCTGCTCTGATGTGCGAGTATATTCTGGTTCCTAGGAGTCTAGTAGGATCATGCGGCGAATGAGCCATCCCATTAAGGCAACCGAAGGCTGACACCTACTTCATCATCAGCACAGGTGGTGCTGCATAATATAACAGAGGAAAAGCCTCACCTGGCCCCACATCCCTCCCTGTGGCTCCCGAGCCACACCGGGAACATCCAGGGTGGTATCAGCAGTGTGGTCTTTCTCTCCGAGGCCAGTCTCTCTTGCCTGAAGGTGCTCAGGGCATCCATCGGCTGCCTTTGCTCCCCTTGTCGGCATAGCAACCTCACGCAACCTCCATCTCCTCCATGCGACGCAGTGCCAGGGAGGTTCATGTTTGGGCACAGTTCTTGTGCCACAAGCCACACCTATATCTTGGCCACTGCCTCTGTGGTGTGACTTGAGGAGTGTTGGCGAAGGCCGAGATCCCAAATAACTCGGTTATCTGCCCATCACGGTACCAAAACTTCACTTCATCACCCACTCAATTAGTTTCTACATCTTGCCAACCTCCAAAAAGGATTTGAAGAGATGTACCATAAATGACATTTTTACTCATCAAACTATTAAGAGAAAGGAAGGAGGCCAAGGGACAGGTATTGAAGAAGGCTGGGGTGAAGGGGGGGAGATAAGAAGAGTGATGGTACCAGAAGACCAAATGGAAGGTGTTCCCACAGGTGACCGTAAGCATCCTGATGGACAACATAAAAAATAGGAATGAGGATACATTACAGTGTCCTTAGTTTTCTATAAGAGAAAGTATAAGAGATGGTGTGGAAAGGCAAGCATTTCCTAGCTCTGAAATGATGAGAATATTTTATTTTCAAGATCTTTGTATAAATATCACTGAACGATGAAATAGTATCTCCCAAATTAGTTTCACCAGAAGGGACCTGTCTAGAAAGAACAATGATAAATTGTCATTTTGTGGTGATATTTCTATAAGAAGCTAGAGTACTATGTATATATTTTTTCAATTTTATCTTATTTTTTTACATCTTTATTGGAGTATAATTGCTTTACGACGTTGTGTTAGTTTCTGCTGTATAACAAAGTGAATCAGCTATATGTATACATATAACCCCATATCCCCTCCCTCTTGCATCTCCCTTCCACTCTCCCTATTCCACCCCTCTAGGTGGTCACAAAGCACCGAGCTCATCTCCCTGTACTATGCGGCTGCTTCCCACTAGCTATCTATTTTATCACATTTAGACTTCTTCAATACCTGTAGTGTATATAGGTCAATGCTACTCTCTCACTTCGTCCCAGCTTACGCTTCCCCCTCCCCGTGTCCTCAAGTCCATTCTCTACGTCTGTGTCTTTATTCCTGTCCTGCCCCTAGGTTCATCAGAACCTTTTTTTTTTTTTAGATTCCATATATAGAGTAATATATTTTAGGATTATAGTTTGTGGTGATTGGGCTGGGTACCTGTTATTATGGATATATATTTATGGCTTCTTTGGGGCCTGAAATGGCTTCTAGGGGGTCAAACCAAGGATGGCAATCTGGGTTTCAAATTGCACGAACCCTCAAAAGCAGGAAGGTGCAAATAGGTAAAGTATAGTAGAGAATAGATGAGGGTGGTTGAGGGATGAGAGTTCAAGAACCAGGTTGCAAGTTGGTGCAGCCACTGTGGAAAGCAGTGTGGAGGGTCCTCAGAAAACTAAAAATAGAATTACCATATGATCTATCAATCTCACTCCTGGGCATATATCTGGAGAAAACCATACTTTCAAAAGATACATGCACCCCAGTGTTCATTGCAGCACTATTTACAATAGCCAAGACATCGAAGCAACCTAAGTGTCCATCAACAGGTGAATGAATAAAGAAGATGTGGTACATATGTACAATGGAATACTACTCAGCCATGAAAAAGAATGAAATAATGCCATTTGCAGCAACATGGATGCAACTAGAGATTATTATAATAAGTGAAGTAAGTCACAGAGAGAAAGACAAATACCATATGATATCACTTATATATGGAATCTAAAGTATGACACAAATGAACCTATCTATGAAACAGAAACAGAATCACGGACATAGAGAACAGACTTGTGGTTACTAAGGGGGTGGGGGTGGGGGTAGAGAGAGAGTGGGAGTTTGGGGTCAGCAGACGCAAACTAGTATACATGGAATGGATAAACAACAAGGTCCTACTGTATAGCACAGGGAAGTATACTCAATCTCCTATGATAAACCATAATGGAAAAGAATACATGAAAAAAATAATGTATAACTGAATCACTTTGCTATACAGAAGTAATTAACACAGCATTGTAAATCAGCTACACTTCAATAAAAAAACAAAGAGCCAGGTCCCACTCTAATCAGGGACACACAATTTTGTTCTTCTTGAGAAAAATTGCTAGCACATGAGCACATACAGAGCCACACCCACAGCCATCCTGGTTCCCACTGTAGCATCTGACTCTCTCACTCAGCTTCCCCTTTGGACTTCCTTGGCTGTATATGCTCTTTCTTCACCTCTTTCACTGGTTATTTCTCCTCAAAGGTGCAAATTCCCCAAAGTTCTGTCCTGAGCCTCCGTTCTCATCCTGGGGGAGACCTTAAACTACCATGTCCTCTCTTCTTCCTGGGGTACAAGGGTGCCCCATCGGCATCTCAAACCCACCATCGTCTCACTGCAATCCTTGTCCTGCCCTGCATGCCCCGTGATGGTCAAAACCACCACCGCCAGTGGCTCAGGCTCGGAATCTCAACATCGCCTTATAGCCTCTATCCAGTTAACCGCCCTCACCTGCCAATTCTGCCTCTAATTGTTTTTCCTATTCTCTCCCTTTTCCTGCCAACATCCTACTGCAGGTCCTTAGGTCCTCTGATGGGATCCCAAGTGACCTTCCTGCCCCTGCTCTCTCCTCTTCCAACTAATCCTATGTGCTTCTGCCAAGATGATCTCCGCAAGTTACAACTCTCAGGCTGCCACCCCTAAATTAAAAACGAAAACAAAATTCCCAGTTGCTCCTGTTGTAGGTTAGGTCCTCTTGAAAAGCTTTAAATGGGAGAAATGCATGCAGAAGGTTTACTGGGGAGTCCTCTTAGGAGACAGACCTATAAGGAAGTGAGGGCGGGGTGGGCCAGAGGTTGGGGAGTGGGAAAGCTGGACCACATGCGATGGCAACAGAGGCCTCTGCTGATCTGATGGGGCGTTCTGGATCTGGGATGGCTCTGCAGAGTGGTCCCAAATTAAGACGAGGGTTCAGACGTCAGTCAGTTACTGGTCACAGTCTGCCATCTGGAAGGGGGCATAACTCTGGGCAAGGCGGCCCCCTCCAGTGCAGGGAGAGATGCAGCTCTGAGACATCCATGCCTGATATTCCCAGCATCGGGGAGATGGCTGTGTGGACCCTGAGGAAGCCTCTAGGCAGGGAACCCCTTTTCCACTCCATTCCCTCAGCCTGGTACACATGCCCCCATCCCACTCACCCATAAGACCCACTCCTTCCTTTCTTTTCTTTCTCTTAATTGTGGTAAAATTTGTATAACATAAAATGCGCCATTGTACCCTTTTAAGAACAGACTTTATTTTTCAGAGCAATTTTAGGTTCAAAACAAAATTGAGCAGAAGGTACCAAGATATCCCATATACCCCCTGCTCCCTCACATTCATAGCCTCCCTCATTATCAACGTCCTCGACTAAAGTGGTATATTTGCTACAGCTGATAAACCTACACCCACACAGCATTATACGTCCATTCTGTGTCCCAGAGTCCACAGTTTACATGAGGGCTCACTCTTGGTCTTGACAAATGTATGTACATTGTAACCATTTTTTAAGTGTACAACTCAGTGGCATTAATTATATTCACACTATTGTGCAACCATCACCACTATTTCCAAAATGTTATCACCCCAAATAGAAACTCTATGATAGTTAAGGAATAACTCCCCATCCCCCAATTCCCCCAGCCCTGTAATCTCTCATCTTTCTGTCCCGATGGATTTGCCTATTCTAGGGATTGCATATGTGTGGAAACATACAGTATTTTTCCTTTTGTGTCTGGTTTCTTTCACTTAGCACAATATTTTCAAGGTTCATCATGTTTTAGTTATGTATCAGAGCTTCATTCCTTCTTAGAGCTAAATAATACTCCTTTCTGTGGATATACCATGTTTCGTTTACCCATTTATTTGTTAACGGACACGAGTTGTTTCTACCTTTTGGCTACTGCGAATAACGTTGCAATGTACACTGGCATACACATATTTGCTTGAGTCGCTGTTTTCAAATTCCTGGGGGTGTACACAGTCATTCCTCAATATCCGAGGCGGGTTGGTTCCAGGACTGCTCGCAGATATCAAAATACAAGATGCTCAAGTCTCTTATATAAAATGGTATCGTATTTGCATAAAACCTATGCGCATCCTCCCATGTACTTTAAATCATCTCTAGATCACCTATAATAACTAATATAAATATTATGTAAATAGTTGCTGGCATAGGACAAATTCAAGTTTTCTTTTTTGGAACTTTCTGGAATATTTTTTCAGTGTTTTCAATGCACCGTTGGTAGAATCTGTGGATGTGGAACCCACAGCTATGGAGGGTGGACTGTGCTAAGACATGGAATTGCCCACTCTTCCCTTTCACACACCTAGGTTTACACTGAACAAACCACCTACCAGTCCTTGAACATGACTCGTGATTTCCTGTTCCCAGAGCCCCGTATATACTGATCTCTCCACCTAGAACACCTTTCTTCTCTCCTCCACATCACGAAGTCCTCTCCATCCATGTTTGGTAGAAAAATCCACCCCCCACCCCACCAAAGATATACAGTCATTTCCTAATCTCCAGAACGTTGAATATTACCTTATATGGCAAAAGAAGTGATGAATAATAATCTTGAGAGAAGCACTTTATCCTGGATTGTCTGGGTAGGCCCTGAATGCAATTACATGTATCCTTGCAAGAGGGAGGCAGAGAAATATTAGACAGACAAGCACGGAGGAGAAGGTGATGTAAAGACAGAGGCAGAAATCAGAGAGATGCAGCCACAAGCCAGGAAATGTCAAGGCATCCACAAGCAGCTAGAAGAGCGATGAGTGGGGTCTCCCGGAGCCTTTGGAGAAAGCACAGCCCTGTCAACACCTTGATGTGGGTCTTCTGGCCTCCAGAACTGCAAGAAAATTAATTTCTATTGTTTTAAGCTCCAAGTTTGTAGTAATTTGTATGGCAGACCCGGGAACTATGATATCATCTTTCAAGTCCTTCTCAGACCTCACCTTCTCCATGAAGCCTGCTCTGATTACCTCTGCTGGGAACTGCAGCTCCCTTTTCTGAGCCCATTTACTCTTTGCCTGTACCTCTTTATGAGACTCGTCATAATCTGTTTCGTAACGTGCTTATAAATGTGGATGTCTGGATTTTAAAATCTCTAAGAGCAGGCACCAAGCCTTCTATACCAAAGTGTTTAATTTAAATTCACACATTAATTACTTAGCATGAGCCAGGCTCTGTTCCAGAGACTTAAGCCCTCCATTTGGAGCACATATGTTTTTTGAATTTTTTTATTTTATAAATAATTCATTCATTTAATCAATAAATATATATTTAACACTTACTGTGCGCCAGAAACTGTTTGGGGTTCTGGGGGTTCAAAGGTAAACAAAATAGATGCTTCTGGTCCTTTACCTCCCCTAAATAGTTTTCACGTCTTCATGAGGGAGACAGAAAATAAACAAATATGTATACATTTGTAAGTATTTAATGACAAGAAATGAAAAATGTCTTGGAGAATTTCAGAAGTGATATATAAATACATGCTCATGGTGAAAAGAAGTAGAGAAGATGATTATAAAGTAAAAGTATACTTTAGTACCACCTCTAACTCCACTCTGCTCCCGGAAGTAACCATCATTAATAATGTACGTCCTTCCTTTCTCCATGCATTTACCTATACCATATAAGCCCATACACAGTTATTTTTTCATAAATAGAATAGTACTTTATGCATCACCCTGTTACTTGGCGTAGAATTTCACATAGAGTGAACGTCTGTTCTACATATAGTGGCTGTTTGATGAGTATTACATTTCTTAAACTTCTCCAAAGGCCCCCCTAAGGCTGAGCATCAGGGCTAGGTCTTTCTGGCCCCTCTGTTAATGGGTATGAGCTCTGGCGAGCCCCTTGGGTACAAAGAAGGGGTGTTGAACAAGGCAGCAGTCAGCTGCCTAGGAGAGGTCTGGGTGGCTCCTCCTGAAAGGGCACCCGGACTTCAATGTGTAGAGTCTTTTCTGCCCACCCCCCACAGCTCTGCCCTGTCTCCAGCACTCCATCACTCAGTACTCCCTGGAGATGCAGAAGACTCTGTGTTCAAGATTTGGGATGGCCCCAGACCAGCTCTTAGTCCTGTTCTGAGAAGTGTCATTTATTCCCTTAACAGACATTTGCACAGTAGGTTATATATTGGGTTGGCCAAAAAGTTTGTTTGGGTTTTTCCATAAGATGTTACAGAAAAACCCGAACGAACTTTCTGGCCACTTGGCACTAGCAGTGTGCCAAGCTCTGGTCGTGTCTGCTTACAGAATATTCCTAAGAACGGAGCAGAGTGGCATACGAGACAGATAAAGATCCAGGAGTCTGCATCCTACTTGTTACATGGTTTCATCTGCCCTGCACAGACTCAGACAGAAAACAGTGGCTGCGACGTCTGCAGTTGCTACAAATGATGCACTCCTACATGGGTGGAAAACCCGAGCCAGCCCTGCTCCACGCTGTGGGAAATGTTCCTATTTCCACCGAAGCCTCTCGTTCTCTCTTCTACTGCATCCTGCGGCACTGCCTAAATGATTACATTCTGCATGTGCCTGTGTGCCTGTGTACGTGTGAGTGAGTGCTTGTGCACAGACTCTCCACACGCTCCATGCTGTGGCACCCACGAGAAGGTGGAAAGGCCCTGAAGAATCATTGAGTTGGAAGGGACACCCCAAAACGCATTCCTCTGCTTCCAGGAAGACTGTGTCTAGGTCATGGACAATAGCTGGGTGTTTTCCAGTTTTTAAAGCTCTTTGAGGAAATGGAAACATGCCTGATCCCATCCTGGACCAGATTTTAACATACATTTTTGCAGACAAATCAACATCCTAGCGTGTCACCTGACTTTCTCCTAAACCCCGCCGCCTCCCTGCACTGACCATGTGCCCCCAATAGAAGATTTTGCCTTCTCGTCATTACTGAAAAATTTTCAACTTTGCTTCCAGCTCATTCCTCATATAGGACTAATTTACTCTAGACATTTGACAATTCAATTTTGAAAGGAGAGCTGCAAGTCACTTTAAAAATATATAGGAAATATTTGTTCATTTTTGTTCAACTTTCATCTCTGCACATTTCCACACTTTTCCTTTTTCTTTTTTTCGTATGTGAATTGGTGCTCTGCAACCCAACTGATGCGCTCCTGAGTCAGCGTCCCTGTTTCTAATTATTGAACATCTAGAAGCAGTTCCAGACAACTGCTCGGCATTACGTTCCCACCACCAAAACCTGAGGGACAGAATTCTTGGTTACAAAATGCCGGAGTTAAGGGTTGAAAGACAACATCCATTATAACCTTCTGTTTTCACTCACTCATAACTGTCCCCAAATTGTCCTTTTGCTCCAAATCATTCTATGCTCTGTTTCCACCCCAGGGATGAAATTGCTTGGAAAGGCTGAACAAAAGTGGTTTAGCCAGTTTGGAACCAGGCAGCTTGGGGGGAGAATATTTTTCTTCAGCTTTAAAACAAAGTGTGTCTCCGGCCACGGACAACCCCCAAACAGCTGTCCCCTTATAACATCGGCTCTCCCACGTGGGTGGTCAGTTTTTCCAAGGGAGGAAGTGTCTGTGAGTGGAGAGGAAATCCAGAATTTCAAGACAGAAATCATAGGCAATGAAAGTATGGATTTGTGCTTTCTGTTCTACAATTTGGCAATGGTGGGGCGGGGGGAGGCCTTAGGTTATATTATCCGCCGAATGCAGGCAGTCCTCTTTCCCTGGGATTAGCGGTCTTATTTCAACAGTGTCTACGTAGCGGTGAATGGTATGTAATTTAAGCGAAGGCGTTCCTGAGTTTGAGTTTGGGTTCTGTCCCTTACTAGCTATGTGACCTTGAGTTAGTAATATAGCTTCCCTGAGCTTTGCTATCCTCATCATTAAAATGAGGCTCATGGTGGTACCCACCTCACAGGAGTGCATGGAGGATAGAGTGAGGTCATGTATGTAAAACCCTGAGCCCAGTGTCTTGCATGCCGTGTGTGTGCAGCATAGATGCCTGGGAGTACAGCAGAGGCAGTCACAGAGAAATAACATAGGTGACTGCAGTTTGCATTTGCCAGTTTTGTTGACATCTTTCTCTTTTGGCCTCTCAGCATCCATTCCCACCTCTTCTGGTGACCATACCTCATTTTCCATTTCAGCTTAGAAAACCACCACTATACATTCTCAACCCCTGTGATTCAGGTGTCGCTGTTCCTACCGCCCTCCCCATGTGTTGTTCTGGAACTCGATCCCAACCAATTAGAGGTTGTGAACGCCTGCTCCAGGATTTCTGCTGGATAGGGGAAGAGAGAAATACTCTTCTCTTTCTGCCAGCGTCGCTGGTCTGCCAGGATGCCCACTTAGAGCTCCTGGTGAGTCCTCTTTGGTCAAACTTACCAAGAATGGCTCTAACAGAGTGAAAGGCAGACCCAAGAGATGGCACGTGAAATTCAAAAGGCACCATCCAGGTGCATGGATCCTGCTGTGCCTAGAGCTGGACCTGCCTTTAGACGTTTCTGTTTGGGGAGACAATACATTCCATTTCTTTGCTTAAGTCAGTTTGAGTTGGGTCTCTGTTGTTTACATTGGTCTCATTGGAATGGAAGCTCAAGGCTAAAAGCATCCAGCAATTAGGCAGAACGCTTCATGACATGTTTGGAAGACACACATCCTCTGCCTCTGATTTGCTGGCAGCTTCAGACAAGTCCCTTTACTCTCTAGGTTCTCAGCAGTAAGATCAGGCCACTGTGACAAGTGACCACCGAGGCTCCAGTATCCTGGGAGGCAATGTTTTGAGGAAGATGGAGCATGGAGGGGATCAGAGTCCATCCCTCTGTTTGGGGTCACAGAGGGGAAATTAAGAGCTAGTTTTGAACTCTGGCTGTACTATTACTGTGTGACCATGGACAAGTTATCAACCTCTCTGAGCCTCATTCTCTTCAACTGTAATATGAAGATATTCAGACTACCTAATGAGAGGAATTGTTACACTTCCCTTCTCTTCCTCACGTTGCCATCTCAGCCCAAAGCTGAAAGGCTTCTGCTTCTCGACTGGAGATAGAAGTACTGGAAAAGCCATTCAGCTTCCCTCTCTGTCCTGTCACTTGTTCCTCCTCATGGAAGGGAAAGCGACTAGTCTGACTGGTGGGAATGGAGCGAGCAGGCAATCGCTCAGCCATGTTACCCTTCCGGCAAAGTGGGTCAGCACAGCCCTGACTTGCTGCCCAGTCCTGTGTGTGTTCAAGTGCGTGAGCCACGTGCTCCAGGGACCCATGGGATGAACCCTCGAGCAGGGCCACTCACGCCACTTCAGGTGCCCATTCTCCAGCTTCTCCACCCGGGAAGGGGCTGGGGTGAATCAAGTCAGCCTGCACTGCAGATCTGGACATCTTTAATTCAGGAAGAAAGGCCTGTCATGTCTCCAGTCTAAATCTACCCCTTACAAAGCAGACACTTGGACCCTCGCTTGACTCCTGGAGTCTGTGGTGAGGTTAATTTACTACATACTTTAGAATGAGAACATGTTTCTAAAACTTTGGGACAAAAGAGATTTCTCCCACAAGACTCCAGATTTGCACACCATAAAATGGGAAATGGATGGATTTGACTGCATCAAAATTAAAGATTCTATTCAAGATAATAAATGATATTAGATTGGGAGAACACACTTGTAACATCTACAGTTTTCAAAGGTATAACACATAAATTATTTAAGGAACTCCTGCCACTCTGTAAGTAAAGGTCAAGAAACACAATAGAAAGCTGGACGAGGGACGTATATATTGGGCACTTGCCAAAACAGAGCAACACCTGCCCCCCACAGGCCAGGCCTAATTTTTTTTTCTCCTTTTTTTTTTTTTTTTTTTTTTTTTTTTTTGCGGTACGCGGGCCTTTCACTGCTGTGGCCTCTCCCGTTGCGGAGCACAGGCTCCGGACGCGCAGGCTCAGCGGCCCTGGCTCACGGGCCCAGCCGCTCCGCGACATGTGGGATCTTCCCGGACCGGGGCACGAACCCGTGTCCCCTGCATCGGCAGGCGGACTCTCAACCCCTGCGCCACCAGGGAAGCCCCAGGCCTAATTTTTAATTAAGATAGGCAACAAAGTGGAAACTTTGAGATCCTTTCAAATTTTAATTGAGTTTCCTCTTTCGTCACTACCCAACACATTATCCTTCAACCCAGAGGTTTACCATTTGTATTTCAGTCCTCGTCTTGAGATTTACTTTTTCTTGTGCCCAAGCAAACCTGGACCCTTCCCCCAAACAGTTTTAGGGGCCTTACCTGTACCTATGTGTCTGCTTCAGAATGTGAGAGATGGTTATTCCAGCACCCTCTTAGGCTGGCAATGACTGGCAGTGGTTACAATTAGTCAGAATGCAATTGGTCACCTGAGGCTCATTAAACAAGCAGCCTCCTCTCTGTTCTTTAGCAGCTGCAATGAACAGCAAGCTGGTCCACATTCTGAACAAAATTTCTCATAGGATCTTTGCATGCGTGATGTATTCCGTTTGTTGCCAAGACGTGAAATTTATCTCTTGGAGGAAGCATATAAATCTTGCTGTAGTCTATTTAAGTAAAGAGATAACAGGGACAGCTTACTGAGCCCATTGGTTTCCGGTGAGAAAGAAAAAAATCATTTGGGGAATGTTGGGGGGCTTTGGGTCACTAAAGAGCATTTGGTTGAGTCCCTTAGAACACTGTAAATAGGAAATTTGTGGAAGAGGAAATCTGAATGGCTAAGAAGAACACTGAATGAAGCCCAACTTTTTCAGTAGTAAGAGAAAGGAAATTCAGAGAATTAAGACAAAATTAAGAATTTGACCAAATGCAAGGAAGGATGTGTAGAAATGGGCCGCTCAAGCACCGGTGGTAGCATATATTGGTGAAATTCTTAGAGAGCAGTGTGGAAATATGAGTGAAATGAACATGTGACTACTCTACAATTAGGCAAGTACTGCCTCTGGAATACGCCCCAGAGAAACTCCCATACAGGTAAACAAGGAAACTCTAAGCAAGAGTGCCTGTCATAGGGCTTCCCTGGTGATGCAGTGGTTGGGAGTCCGCCTGCCAATGCAGGGGACACGGTTCCGTGCCCCGATCTGGGAAGATCCCATATGCCGTGGAGCGGCTGGGCCCGTGAGCCACGGCCGCTGAGCCTGCGCGTCCAGAGCCTGTGCTCCACAACGGGAGGGGCCACAACAGTGAGAGGCCCGCGTAACGCAAAAAAAAAAAAAAAGAGTGCCTGTCATGGGAAAGGATTCTAGACCACTGAGGACTCTGCTGGAATAGTGTGCAGCAATCAGAATGAATTGGCTAGAGTTACACAGAGCATCATTGATGGGTCTCAAAGCATAATGCTGAGTAAAACAAAGAAGAAGGAATCTAAAGGAGATTGATAGCAAAAACATCATTCATGTACATTTAAAAAAACTTTATTGAAGTATAGTTGATTTTCAATGTTGCAGTAATTTCTGCTGTACAGCAAAGTGACTCAGTTATACATATATATGTATTCTTTTCCATTATGGTTTATCACAGGATATTGAATATATTTCTCTGTGCTATACAGTAGGGACTTGTTGTTTATCCATGTACATTTTTAAAACATACAAAACAATACTATATATTTCCCATAGACGTCATATATAGACATAACAAATGGAAGGTGGATTTTCAAGGACCTACTATAAATACATAAGAAGAGGGTACCTTTGGGAGGATTTCGATTTGAGATAGCAGATGAAGGGGAAAAAGAAACAAAAGAAGGGCCTTGAGTGGTCTTCTTTGCCATCTATTGAGAAGGATAAACTCATTTATGTCCACTGGGGTTAGAAACCAGCTATATAGCTCTACCATTTGACAGAACACTAACCCATAGCATAGTAGGTGCAGGTGCTCAAAAAACAATTTTTAATCTATTTGTTTTATCCTTTAAATTCGGGACTTTCTAATATATAGGATCTTTCAGAATTTTCTCTGGAATCAGTGCTGAGAGCTCAGGGTGATCCCCTGGTCCTTATAAGGTCATGGAATAAAATATCAATCAATTTCTAAAAGACATTATTGATTCAGTGAGGTAGAGAGAACCTTAGAGCTCTTCTTGTCAGAATCTTTGACCCTGCCGAGGAGGGATATGAAGTCCTGAGGGGTCCAGTAACTGCCCAAGGTCAGACACGGAGCCTGCTGCCTGTGACCAGAGGGGGACCCCAGTCTTCTGACTCCTTTTCCTTTGCTTTTTCCACCAGGTAGCCTGACATTAGCATTGCTACCTCCAAGTGTGCCACGACTTCCGCTTGCTCTGAATGTCCATATCTGTCTCTGCACATTTGGGAAGGGTCGATCTAGCACTTTAACACTCTACACTGCAATCGGCACGTGGCCTCTACAGGAAAAGAGCAACAGACCCTATAACACAGTCCCATTGAAAACTCACATTCAGTCACTCTCAAAAGTCCCCAGTTCTACCTCTGAGAAAGAAGTCTAATTGTCAGTGTTGCCATGGAAACGTCCCTTGTTGCACTGAACCAGTCCTGATGTGGCCTTTTCCTTGGACTCCATATGTAATATTGGTGGTTTAACAGTTACAGGTCTGTGTTTCCTTTACCCAGAAGATTGTTCCTTCCCAGCTTAGATGGACTCCTGTTTCTAAGCATCCTCCATGAGATTCTCCATTCTTTCTTCTCTGAGATTCCTCTTCTGAGCCCATTTCTCCGGAAGCTAAACCTCCATTGAGTGAGTACCTATTTGATCTTCTGAGTCTATTTGAGGTTCATTTTTCAAACTATTATTTGTTTTCCATTTTAAAAATCCCGCCCCTCCTGGAAGCCGCTTTCTCCGGAAAGTGACTGTGATGCTCCGAGCCGGCAGCAGAGGGCGCCCATGCCTAACAATCTTGGCACTGAACGTCCAGCTGGGGCTGAGCGGGTTACAAGCATCCCGCAGCTGCGCTGACCGAGAAGATCCTCCCCTGGGGGCCTGGACCTGGGCCAGCTCAGTGTGGTCAGAGATGGCTGTGCGCTCCAAAACTGTCACGAGAGACATTTCCATGGAGTTTTCCATGGAGAGGGATGAGGGTCCTTTCCCAGATTCTCCTTCCCTGCCTGCCTTGGGGAAAGGGGGAGGGGAGTGCTTTCTATTCTCTTCCCTGCTCAGTCCCTCCCAGGAACGCCCTAAATTAATCCTGTATCAGGGGCCCCAATCTTTCTCCATGGGGGGAAGGCATTATTGGTTTTTTGCCTGAAGCCTTGAGATCATTTAGGGGAAGCATCCTCCAGGGCCTGAGTCCCAGTCTTTTGAATTACATCAGTGGTGACAAATTAGTACTCACATAGGGTATATTTGATTTTTTTGGAAGCAGCCAAATCTATTAAATAAGTGATGAAATAAAGCTGGAGGTACAAAAGTACAGAGCCCAGAACCTAGTGTAGAGTGGGTTCTGGGTAGATGGGGGTGACGTGAATCTGGGTCCGCTGGTAGTTATTGCAGTTGTCATTTAATGAGTTTTTGATTTAGAACCATGAGACCATTTTTCTTAGGTGACCTCTAAACCAGTTCTGAAGACAAATGTAAAAGAGAAATACCCAATGGATATATCATTGCAGCAAAAGTTTCGCAGATTTCAAACATAAATGTGATTTGTTAGCCCAAGTTCCACATTTATTTTAAAAAAAACCTTATTATTTTATATTTGCTTATTGTATGTATCAATCCCTTAATCTACGTGTATTTCTTGGGCAGCAGATACAAAGGTAGTGCTGAAGATATAGGACCAGAGAGCTTGGAGTTCAGTGGCACTTGCTCTGCATTGGCAGTGAGGGTGGCTGAGGTCCTTATACTGCCCACCTGGAGGTCCTGGGGCAAGTCATGTATCTCTAGGGTCTCAGTTTCTTCATCGTTAAGATGGAGATAACAAGAGCTCCCCTGCCTGTTTCTCCAAGGCCAGATTACAACTGTAGACCTTTACGTGCTTTGTGAACTCCAGAAAGCTATAGACATTTCATTCCTTAGTATCCCGTGATCCTTGTGCTTTCTATTTTCTCCATTATAAGTTCCTGGAAGGCAAAGAATGTGCCTCAACTTCCTGGTCACTGCCCACCATGCCATGAAGAGTAACTCGGAAGACAGTGGGGACCTTATACCTCCTGTTAACAGTCTACCCAAGGCTGGTTTTCTGACTCGTGGCTCCAGTGGGGAGGCTCCTGGGCTTGCTACGGGACTTCCACTTGCAACGGGCTGCCATCTATTGGGAATGAAGCCAAAGGTACCAATCTCACTAAACATGCTTTGAACACCACCTTGCACTCTGCTCAGAGTTGTTGTGGATACACAGTTGAATCAGACATGATCTCTGCTCTCAAAGAGTTTACAAGTAAAGTGGATAGTACCTACAAATGGCCAATAATGCAGAACGCCATGTTATTATAATCAAAATGGAAGCCCCAAATAACGGTAAAATTACAAAGACAGAGAGACCAGGACAAGCTTCCTAGGGATGTTGCGTTTGAGCTGGCCTCAGAGGATGAGTAGGCCTTGGATAAGTGCAACTGGTGCAGAAGTCGTGCCAGGCAGAGAAGACAGTCTGAGCAAAGACATAGTCAGCAGGTTGTTGGAGAAAGATTACACTGGGGGGAAGTGAGCGCTGGGCGACGTGTAAGAAAGAGAAAGCTGGCAAGTTTTGCCTTTGGACTTAGCCTTGGGGAGCCTTGATTGTCCTGCCAGAAAGCCTGGGCTCATCTCAGAAGCGAAATGACATCATTACAGCTGATGCACTCGGGTGAAGGGCTCAAATGGGCCATCTGGGCTGACTCCGAGGGGAAAGTGGGCATGGCATTGCCAAGGCAACCAAAGAAGGCAGAGTCAAGGTGGTGCAGGCCTGGCCCCAGTTTTGACCAGTGCAGTGGTACTGTGAAGCCTCTAACGTCAGTGGGATATAGACAGGAAAGGGCCTTCTTTCTTCCAGTCACAGCCTCCAAACTGCCCTGTGGTATCTCCTTTCTTTGCCCATTGATGGTGCCTCAGGCAATGCTTAGAATATTTCACTTTGGTCATTAAAACATCCAGTCGAATCTGAACTTCAGTCTTACACTGAATTCAAAGTCCCTTCCCATTGGCCCGGCCGCTGGCCCAGGGACCTGCTCTGGGAGCAAGGTGAGGACTATTCCTTCACTCTTCCTCCACCTTTCTCCCTCCTTCCTCTCCTGAGTCTTCCTTCCCTCTCTCCACCAGGGACTCGGGGCCCTGGAGGAAGGATGGGAAGACAGGGCAAGTTCTTAAGAAAGTTCTTAAGGATGGAGTGCTATCAGTGCCTTCGTGTAGCAAGTCCCCGCCAGATGTCTCTGGTTAGGGGCATATGTGAGTTCTTCAAGAGCCCCCACTGGGATGTTACGCTGCCCAGTAACCAGATATGGCCAATGCATGCTCAGCTTGACCTCCAGTTTGAGACGATGTCAATCTCTGACCCCTAGTCACTGCCCATAGGAGTTCAACCAGTGGCCTCTTATTAAGGGGGGTCCCTTGAAATTGACTGGCCGTTCCCTTGAACTTGGTACCTTTAGGGTATTCTAAGCATGACTTTCTTCCAGGATATTCACTTGACTGAAAGAAAATAACGCATCCTGACCATACCAAGTATGGGGGGTAAGGCATGCACTGCTGCCCTCTCTCTCTACCCCACCATCATCCTCCAGAGGGACTCCTGTCTTCAGAGTGCTCTAGTCAAGAAGAAGGCATCAGTCTGTATGTTCACAGGTATCTCCTCTCCAAGCACTCTCTCACCCCCATCAAGGTGTCTCTGTGTTTCTGCCACTCAGCAACCATCCAGCCAGGAGCGAGGGACCAGCCTCCCCTTCTCATAGGTACCTGCATCCAGTCTCAGTGAAGGGGTTCTTTTCTGTTCTCTTCACTTGGCTTGGATATGGGGGTCCCTTCCCTCTCCTGGGCACCCTGAAGTGGTGGGGTAAAGCCACAGCATTGCCCCCGAGTACCCCTTATTCTTAAATTTCAATCCTCTATGAATATTGGCTCAAGAAGTATAGGGTAAAAGTCACAGAATCAGCTCAACATTTTTTTTCTTTTATGAAAGTATAGTTGCTGTACAATATTATGTAAGTTACATGTATAAAATATAGTGTTTCACGAATTTTAAAGGTTATACTCCATTTATAGTTATTGTAAAATATTGGCTCCATTCCCTGTGCTGTACAATTAATATTTGTAGCTTATTTTATACCCGATAGTTTGCATCTCTTAATCCCTTACCCCTGTATTGCCCCGCTCCCTGCCACAGCCACTGGTAGCCACTAGTTTGTTCCCTATATCTGTGAGTCTGCTCCTTTTTTGTTATATCCACTAGTTTGTTTTATTTTAGATTCCACATGTAAGTGATATCATACAATATTTGTCTTTTTCTGTCTGACTTATTTCACTTAGCATAGTGCCCTCCAAGTCCATCCATGTTGCTTCATATGCAAAATTTCATTCCTTTGTATGGCCAGTAGTATTCCATTGTATATATACCACACCTTCTTTAACCATTCATCTGTTCATGGACACTTGGGTTGCTTCCATACCTTGGCTGTTGTAAATAATGCTGCCATGAACACTGGGGTGCATATATCTTTTCAAATTAGTGTTTTTGTTTTTTACGGATATATACCCAGGAGTGGAATTGCTGGGTCAGATGGTAGTTCTATCTTTAAATTTTTGAGGAACCTCCATACTGTTTTCCACAGTGGCTGCACCAATTTGCATTCCCACAAATAGCATACATCAGCTCAGCTATCTTAATAAGTCCTGTGTGGAAGCATCTAGTAGTTCCTCTTTAGACTCTGAGGGAACCTCCTGGCCTCACCTTGGGGCTTGAGCCAAAATTGTAAAACAATAGGAAAATTCCATTCAGTTTTCTGTTCCATTAGTGATGCTTGAGGGCAGAGTCCCACTGTCAGCACGACTGACATTTTGGGGCTGATAGTTCTTTGTTGTAGGGGGCTGCCCCGTGTGTCATAGATGTTTAGCAGCATCCCTGGCATCTACCCAATAGATCTCCCCCCCCCCGCCCCCCGCTGTGACAATCTCTTCAGACATTGCTAAACCTCCCATCCCCTGGGGGGCGGGGAGGTAGCAAAATTGCCTCCTGATGAGAACTACTGCCTAACAGAAAAAAGGAAGTCATTGAAAGTTTTTGAGCAAGGAAGTAACATAAGATTATCATCAAATATCATTTGATTAGTTTCACTGAATGATATGAACAGGAGTGGCCAAGGCCAAGAAATGCTTGCTGTGCAAGTAACACCTTTTTAATAATCCCTCGTAATGTACAACATTACATACATTACATTATCTCACTCGTTTCCACAGCCTCCATCTGAGGAAGGTAGCGGACTGTGTTTCACTGATGAAGTGTAAACACAGAGAAGGAGGCTAATATGGAGGGCCATCAGGCTGAAGAATAAGTGTGCGGAGGAGAGACGTGGAGAGGGGCTTTTCCATGGGGTCTAGGACTTTCTTTTCAGAGCAGGAATCCTGTAGAAAATATCTGGATCAGTCATAATAGGTACTGTAACTGAAATTAATTGAGAGCCGACCATGTGCTGTGTGTCTCATAGATCCCCTCACTTAAGTCTCTCAATAAGCCCCGTGAGGAGCTAATATTATTATTCCCAGTTTCCAAAGTCTAAGTTTGCAAAGACTAAGTTCCAGGAGGTTAAGTCACGTGCCGAAGGTCACTCAGTGATCAGAGAGGGGATTTTAATGGAAGCCGCTGGGCTGACTCCAGAGCCCTTGTTTATAACCACGGCAACATCCTAAACTAGTTTCCAGCATGTAACTCAGAACATAGGCTCTACAGTTTCCAAACCTCTTCTACTTGTGTCGCCTTCGCAGCTCACACAAGGCTCTCCCATGTGATGTGTAGTGTCAGCACTGATAGGTAAGTGGGACCTTAGTCCCATTTTGCTGATGAAGATACAAACTAGAATGCAGGTGTCAAACCAAAACTAGAAACCAGAATGGTTTGATTCTTTGCCCAGTACGTTGGATGACACTGACCAGAATGTGGAATAGAATGTTCTGTAATCTCAGAACCAGAGATTAAGTTTTAACTACACTTCAGAAGAAAATTCACTAATACTTTTGCCCATCTTCTATGGCAGATACTGTGATAAAAGCTTTGCACACATTATCTATATCATCTTGGCAAGAATCCTAGGGCAAAGAGTATAATTATCCCAATTTACAGATCAGGTCATTGAGGCCTGGCAAGACGGATGTCCACGACGAATGGCAAAGTCAGGACTCCAGCTCAAGTATGTCTCGTGCCAAGGCACATACATGCTCTTACACTGGTCTTCCTGCATCTTTTTACCTTTTATCCTTATGAGGTGGGTATTATTATCTGATGTTTGCAAATAAGGGAAAGAAAGAAGAGCCAGAAAGGTGAAACAACTTCCCCCCAAACACAAGACCTCCAGCAGGTGGATCCAGGAGCCAGGCTCTGGCTGGCTGTGTCCAGAATCCATACTCTTCACCCTGGAGCCTTGGGTCCCAGCTCCATGAGAACTCTTGGGAACACAAGACTGACTCCCCTGCTTTTGTTATCTGTGTAAGTCAGCCTGGGGAGTATGGGGCTGTGCGTCTCAGGGAACATTAATCAGCATTGTTGGGACAATCTGTTCTCTCCACGAGCCGACTCCTCTAGTTGGTGACGTGAGCTGAATGAGGAAGGTCTCTCTTCGGGGGTGTAGGCTCTAGAAGCTTCTCATGGCCGCTGTGGACCAGAGCCTTAAAGGATATTGAACATTCACTCAGTTGCTCATCCTGGGATGTGAGGGGGACCAGGTCAGGAAGGAGGCAGCCTTAGGGACCCCGAATGTCATGGGACCAGCCTGGGGAGAGATGCCTGCCGAGCTCCTGCCTAGCTCAGCGGGTTCTGTGGCAACAATTCCAGGAGACACCACACGATCTATGTTCAGACGCCCTGCTGGGCATTCATCAGCCTGAATTTTGCTCCAGGCAAGAGCTAGGGTTCAGTGAGGAAGGGATCAAATATTGGAATGGAACTCGGGTTACCACACCTGGGGCATGATGGGTTTCCATGGAAGCCCCATGTTACCTATAAGGCAGCTGAAGGTGTCCAGTGAGTTATGCTGACAGAGGGAAGAGGTCAGGGAGCCCAGCATTAAATTCTAGTCTCCTCCCACCCCAATCATTTTCATCATGGTTCACAAATAAATGCAGATGAAAAACAAAAGGAAAAACACAACATAATTGATTTTAATTCCATTGCTTAATGTCCAAGTCTAAAGGATCCCTAAACTTTTCTTTCCCAGGAATAACGCAATTTTTATTTCTCAAAAATTGCATGATCACTGTTGAATATATTTGGACTGGAGAGTTAGCCCTGGGGTTTTTCTGAGAGGAGAACTTGCTGCCGCGGAATGACGCATCTGCCATCACAAAAACCTTTGGGGAATTCTTTCCAGTTGTGTGGAACCCAATTCAACAACACGCTTTTACTATGTGCCTACTGCATGCCAGACCCCAGGTCAGGTTCTGGTGGTATGAAGAAGGTAAGCCATGTGCAGCTGTTCAGGTTGTATACTCTACCCTAAGGGGCATAGAATTGTGTATCCATTAAGTCCTGTTTCTGCAGACGGCAGGAAGGTGACTTGAACAAGATGGGCTGTATAGGCTGGTTGTGATGTCACTTAGACACCGTTTCTACCCTCAAGGAGCTCACTGTCCAGCAGACAGCAGGGCTCTAAGACACTAGGTGATCATAGGCTAGAAGCTGGAAGAGCTTTTCTCTCTTCTCCCCCCCTTTTTTTTTTTTTTTGCGGTACGCGGGTCTCTCACTGCTGTGGCCTCTCCCGTTGCGGAGCACAGGCTCCGGACGCGCAGGCTCAGCGGCCATGGCTCACGGGCCCAGCCGCTCCGCGGCACGTGGGATCTTCCCGGACCGGGGCACGAACCCATGTTCCCTGCATCGGCAGGCGGACTCCCAACCACTGTGCCACCAGGGAAGCCCTCTCTCTTCCCCTTTTAACACATTATTGACCGGGGGATTTTTGCAGAAACTAATGCCTGTGGCCAGCAATTTGTTATGTAAGTGAATATTGAAACACTCCAGTCAACAATGTTTGGGTAACAAAAGACATATAAATACGTCTCTGGTCAGTAAGTTGTTAAGAACAGGCTACATATAGTCAGATAATGATGGAAAACAAATTTGGTGCACTCTGGTCTTTTTGTTATTGTTGCTAGTTAAGGACAGAAAATCCATTTCTTTACCATTACCAAAATCCATTACCACCTCCCACCAACTCCCAGGACCCGTGTCTTCCCCCATCAAGAGCACATCTTCTCTAACCTAAATAGGAAAAGAATTTGAAGAAGAGATACATGTGTATGTATAACTGAATCACTTTGCTGTACACCTGAAACTAACACAACATTGTTAATCAACTATGCTCCAATATAAAATAAAAGTTAAAAAAAAAAGAGCATCTACTCTTGTCCTTATACTCCATTACCCCCAGTCAGGACAAGGCTGTTAGTACTCATTATTCTTAGGAGGAAAAGAGCAAAAAACAAACAAACAAACAAAAATCCAAGCTGGCTCTGAAAGACAATGTTTCTTCCCAATCTCTCCAGGGGCTACCCTGGGGCAAAGCTAGCTGTGCCCAGCTTAGACATGGGGTATCTAACTGTGGGATTTATTGGTGCAGGACCCCAGCCTCATCCCCCATTCCTAACCCCCCATACCTTTCCTCCCACATCTGAGATAACTGCCCTGCTGCACAATAATTCACCCCATGCTCCATGCAGTGCCAATATCACATATATTACTTTATTATTTGGTCATTGGCTTTCCAATGCAAGTGAAAAAATAATTTAAACTAATTATATGTACAGAGGCTTGGTTAGTTTTCCCAAGGACTTCCAGAAAGATCCCCAGCCCCTTAAATAGCAAAGAAGGGTTACCGTCAACATCTATACAAAACTCCACCTATAAAAGTCGCATGTGTAGAAAGGTTTCTTTATTATAAGCATCACGTTTGGGGAACAGGAAGGGTTGGGGGTGGGGGGCGGAGGAACGTGTGCAGGGGGTGGTCCACACACACCTGCCCTGACTAGTCCTGTGTAGGAGGCTGTGGCTGGTGAGGCTCAGGTGATCTGCAGTGGGGTCTCCAGCATCTCCATTAGGAAGGTGTCAATGGGTGTGTCCCCGATGAGCTTGAAGAAGAAGAGGTGCTCCAGGCACTTCAAGCCGATGGAGCGCAAGGCTGGGAGGCGCAGCAAGAGCTTGGCAAACCTGTGGAGAAGCAAGGAGACATTAAGGACTGGGGAGCCAGCATGCACGGGGCAGCTGCTGGCCTGAGGCAGCTCATTGGGTCTTCCTGACCAATCTGTGATTAGAAGAAAGAGCCTGGTTGGGGAGACTAAGGCAGTTGGAGAACCTCTAATTCTGGAGAGCTTCAGAAATAGGCTAGAGGTCTTGTTATGCTCCTTAAAGGTGGAAGTTGGATCCTGTGACCTCCTGAGAATCTCTTGAATTCTGTGACCACATCCCAGAATCGCCCTCAGCACCCCCATTCGTGGTGGGCGAGAGGAAGAGCTAGCCTGCTGATGCTGACTCACATCTCCAACCCTAACCAGCTGGCGCTCCTTACATCCTCTGTGCCTGGGGATTCCTGGGAAGATTTGCCAAAGCATTTAGAACAGCACAGCGCGGCGGATGTGCAGAATCCACAGGGGCTCTCGCCACTGGCTGAACGTGTTTGTGTACAAACCCCGCACCAGGCAGTGAGATAGGTTCTGGGATCCAAGAAGAGCCCCCCACTCTCAGGACCAGCAGTTCTCAGCTCCTCGCCAGACTATGCTTTCCCTCATACCACACTTACTTTAAGCAATGCGACCTCAGTGTGCCTCAGTTACCACATTTCTGTTACCCGTTTATAACCACTTTGTACATCAGCTTCGTAGTCTGTGCTTACTTTTATTTTGTTTTGTTTTTTAATTTTTTTGCCTAAGTGTGACTTTCTTTTTTAAATTTTTTGAAAATTTTTATTGAAATATAGTTGATTTACAATGTTGTGTTAGTTTCAGGTGTATAGCAAAGTGACTCCTATATATATATGTATATATATATATATATATACATATATATATATGCTTTTTTAGATCCTTTTCCATTATAGGTTACTACAAGATATTGAATATAGTTCCCTGTGCTATATAGTGGTCCTTGTTGGTTGTATATTTTATATATAGTAGTGTGTATATTTGAATCCCAAACTTCTAATTTATCCCTCCGCCCCCTTTCACCTTTGGTAACCATAATTTCTTTTCTATGTCTGTGAGTCTATTTCTGTTTTGTAAATAAGTTCATTTATATCAATTTTTTAGATTCCACATATAATCAGTGTCATATATTTGTCTTTCTCTGTCTGATTTACTTCACTTAGTATGATAATCTCTAGCCACTGTGGAGACTAGTACGCAGGTTCCTTAAAAAACTAAAAATAGAGCTACCATACGATCCAGCAATCCTACTCCTGGGCGTATATCTGGAGGAAATTCTAATTCAAAAAGATTCATGCACCCCAGTGTTCACTGCAGCACTGTTTACAATAGCCAGGTCATGGAAGCAACCTAAATGTCCATCAGCAGACGAATGGATAAAAAAGATGTGGGGAGGTTTCCCTGGTGGTGCAGTGGTTAAGAGCCTGCCTGCCGATGCAGGGGACACGGGTTCGTGCCCCGGTCCGGGAAGATCCCACATGCCGCGGAGCGGCTGGGCCCGTGAGCCATGGCCACTGAGCCTGCGCGTCCGGAGCCTGTGCTCCGCAACGGGAGAGGCCGCAACAGTGAGAGGCCCGCGTACCGCAAAAAAAAAAAAAAAAAAAAGATGTGGAGGGTGTGTGTATACACACACACACACACACACACACACACACACACACACTGGAATATTACTCAGCCATAAACAATAATGAAATAATGCCATTTGCAGCAACGTGGACGTGCTTACCTTTCAGTTAGGAAGAGAGAGAGACAGAAAATAGTAGCCTTCACCCCTGAGGGGCCCCCAGTCTGGAGAGAGAATACACACACCCATGCATACACACACACTCACATATGCCTCCCACACATGTGCACACAGACCCCCTCACCACTCTCACACATACACACACTTGTGCACACACATTCACTCACACTCATACACCCTCACACACATGAGCTTGCACGTATTCACACGTGTAAAAGTATACACACACATTCTCCTCCATTCTCACCTGCCCTCACACACTGGTACACCCACACACACAAATGCATGTGTACACACACACACACACACACACCCCTATAATTAAGGACCTTAGTTGTAAGGCTCACCAAAGGGAAAGAGACTAGTGTGTGAAGGAATTAGCCTCACACATACAGGGTCCTTTTCAGGCTCCTCAATCTGCCACATTTCCAACATGCTTCTGTGGTCTCTCTTCACCTCTCAAAATTCTTTTTGCCAGTGAAGCTTATTTTTAATGTTATTACTGATAATGACTGGAAATCAAATAACTCTACTCACAATTTCCAATAAAAAGTACAGGAATCGAAATCTTGTTAGTCATGGTGGCCTTAAATCAGTAACCTCCAGTTGGGCCGGATCTTCACTGGACGTCACAACATTATTTCACGAGAAGTTTTCAAATTGGAGTTTTAATACTCCTCGAAAATGCGTATAGGTCTATATGCATGCCGAAAGAAGTTTTAAGGAAATGTGGCAATATAAGAAGAACAGAGTGGCACCATCTAAAAAGGTAAGAATTACCTCCCTACATGGAAAAATTAAAGGTCTATACCAAGGCCAACACACACCTTCAAAACATTTGATTAGAAAGCCTCTGAGTGGGACTTCCCTGGCGGTCCAGTGGCTAGGGTTGTGCGTTTTCACTGCAGGGAACACAGGTTTGATCCCTGGTCAGGGAACTAAGATCCCACAGGCCTCTTGATGTGGCAAAAAAAAAAAAAGGAAGCCTCTGAGTGCATCTGAATGGTATCACCGTTAGATAAGACCAAGGAGGCTGAGCTCCTGGTCAAGGCTCTGCCACGAAAGAGGTTTCTGTAATTAGGCAAAGAAAACGGCTTCTTTATGAAGTGTGAAGTTAGGCTGACATTAGCTCTGAAAATGTATTTTTTTTACTCTAAAAATGCCAAAGTTTTACAATGTGTAAAATGCTAACCATTCTAGACACAGACTATTATATATAGTATGGATAAACAACAAGGGCCTACCGTATAGCACAGGAAACTATATTCAACACCCTGTGATAAACTATAATAAAAAGAATATGAAAAAGAATGTATATATATAGATATATAACAATCACTGTGCTTCACAGCAGAAATTGACACATTGTAAATCAACTATACTTCAATAAAATAATTTTTTAAAAAATGTTAACCATAAGACTGCTGTCTTTGCTGTCTGTCCCAGGTTTGGGAGCTAAGATCAGGATGTAGAAATAAACACACCCCCTAATAGCCACAGCCACAGGGTCGCATTCCTCGCTCACATGTTTGGCAACAAGGGGCACTCACAGCCTTTGAAGGCACCTGCTGTGTGAGAGAAAGAAGGTTCCTGCAAACTCTGCCTCCTCCTGAGTTTTGATGTCTGCTTCTGGCTAGAGGAAGCAGAACTCGCCCCTGTGAGGTGTACTTCTGAAAAGTCTCCACGGAGTGGCAGCCCTCCACCACCAAGAAAACGGCCTTGACAGGGCTTGTGTGCCACCAGGGACCCCTTCAACCACTTTCTGCAAACCAGAGGTGACCAGCCTTCGGCACAGTTGCCCACCTGGTTGAGCCAAGTGACATCCCTGATGGACCTGCTCAGCATCCAGGTGGTCACCCACTGTCCAGGCTGTACTGGATGCACCCAAGGGACATGCAGGGACCCAGTCCCTGCACTCCCTCCCTGAACTCCCAGGCCCTGCCCTGGGCCAGGCAACAAGTGTTGGCATCTCTGCCTGGTGCCTGGGGGCCGCCCAGGCCCCTGGCTGTCCCCTTCCTGGGAAAACAGGCAAGTTCCAAAGTTTTTAAAGTGTTATTCATTAGAAACAATCTAAATGTCAACCACAGAACGATGACTAGATACATTAGGATACATCCATCCTGTGAAATATTACAGACTCATTGAAAATAAGAATTTTGTACTTTTCAATATCTGACAAAATGTCTAAAATAGCTAATGGAGCAAAATAATACGCCAAACCATATGATTTCAGATCTGTAAATATACATTTCTATGTATACATACATTGATACACAAAGCTGCTAGAAAGATATATACCTCCCAAATTTACAATCAGTTTATATTACCCTATTTATTTAAAAACATTTTCCTTATTTCCTACCAAAGCATGCTTGGCTTTTATAATAAGATAGAAAAGAGTTCTGGTTTTTTTTTTTTTTTTTTTGCGGTACGCAGGCCTCTCACTGTTGCAGCCTCTCCCGTTGCGGAGCACAGGCTCCGGACACACAGGCTCAGCGACCATGGCTCACGGGCCCAGCCGCTCCGCGGCATGTGGGATCTTCCTGGGCCGGGGCACGAACCCGTGTCCCCTGCATCGGCAGGCGGACTCTCAACCACTGCACCACCAGGGAAGCCCTAGGAGTTTTGTGTTTTAAAGAGGTAAACAGCACTACCTAGAGCCAAGTCCAGGAAAAGGATGAATGTGAGCCTTCCTAGTCCTAATGCCCTGCACACGATATGTGCACACAGACACACACACACACACACACACACACACACACACACACACACACACACACACACACATGAGTAATGCTGCCTTACAGCTGGGAGATTCAGTGGATGTCATCCAGCACAGGGCTTTCAGTCAGCTCTCACTGGCCAGAAGCTGAGCTGATGCTGGCAGCCAGGCCCTGCTGGTTGGGTAGGGCTCTTTCAACCTCACCCACTTCAGATGTAGGAGAGACTGCCAGGTGCCTATCAAAATCCATTCTTCCCTTCTTCCTTGGCATCCAGCTGCACACATTCTCCAGTCTCCTTCTTGGCTAGCTGGTCCATGTGACCAAGTTTTAGCCAATGGAAGTGAGTAAAGGGAGGGGGTACCCTTTCCAGATCAATGTGTTGCCCATATAGCCTCACCTCTGTGCTCCCTCTCCTCTTTCCCTTCCACCATCAACATACAAAACAAAATGAGAGGGCTTCCCTGGTGGCGCAGTGGTTGAGAGTCCGCCTGCCGATGCAGGGGACACGGGTTCGTGCCCCGGTCCGGGAAGATCCCACATGCCGCAGAGCGGCTGCGCCCGTGAGCCATGGCCGCTGAGCCTGCACGTCCGGAGCCTGTGCTCCGCAGCGGGAGAAGCCACAGCAGTGAGAGGCCCGTGTACCAAAAAAAAAAAAACACAATGAGACTCGGCGACATGGTGGAACCCCAGGAAGGAAGGAGCCTGGGTCCCTGAGCAACGGTGTGGAAGAAAGTCACCACACTAGACTGATTACCCATCCAGGACTGATTTGTGAGGAAGAAATAAACTTGTGTTCAACTATTGACATTTGGGAAGTCTGTTGTCACAGATTAGTCTCCATAACACACAAGGCCTGCACATTTATTGTATCAACTGGCTGGACCACACTCACACAGATGCATTCATTGCCTGTGATAAGAAATGAGCTCAGCCTCTTCCGGACAACTGAGAGATAGTGGCTTATGACCCAGGAAAAATGGGCTAATGGAAATGAGACTCCACAGAGGAATAAAAGTCATCAGTGAGAATTGGGAGCATAGGTAATTAATCCTCAAAACAAATTCATGCCTTTAAAGAAGTTTTTTTCAAGTTTCATTTTCCATTTTCTGTGAGGTTTGAGGATCATATTCTCTCTTTTTAACTAGAGTTAGTGGAGGAGGAAAATTTTATTCAGCTGTACTTGGGGGAAACATTTGGGAAAAGAATTTTTTTAACCACTCAGGAATACGGGTAGATGGCCTCAGAGATCCTCTGACCGATATCTTCCTTTTCAGACAAGAAGCCCAGACCCAGGACCTTGCCAGAGGCTACAGACGGCACCCTCGGGGCCAGCGGTCACCTCTCCTGGCTACCAAAGCCCGTACCTTTTACTGCAGGGGGGCTTCCATGAGGGCAAAGCAGAAAGCAATGCAGTCACACTGAAAAGCACAAGCTCTTCGGAATCAGACTTGGGTTCCCAACCTGCCCCACCGTGCAGCAGCTCTGTGACTCTGGGCAAGTTTCCTTTCTGAGCCTTGGGGCCTCTTTAGAAATTGGAGCTAAGGATTCCCACCATCGTTCGTTCACTGGGGTGTTCATTCAACATTTAAAGATGAATACTAATTGTTAGGCTCTGATGCCAAAGTGGTGAACAGTGGGTGAACAAGACGGACGAGACCTCCGGTTTCATGGAGCCAGTGTCTGAGTAGCTTTGAGACGGTTGTGAAAAAATCTAGACAGTGCCTGCCGCATGTCGCCATTCATTAATGGCAGATCAGAAGAGTTGCTGCAGTTGTTACCATTCTTCCAGGACTCCCTCACCTGCCTGGTTGTTCCGGGTACTTCTGCTTGGTGTAGGCCTCGAGGGTGGCATAAACCTTCTCTCGCAGAGTCTCCACCTCAGAGGGGTTGGACAGACCCTTGGCATCTGAAAAAGACAGCTGATTCAACCTATCCTTACACACCTCTGCGGGACACCCTTCTACAGAGTCTGTCCCCACACAGGCCACGTCCTGCAGAGTTACGAGAGACACGCTGGATGGGGGACATTGTGAAATACACAAAGCCAGCCCTTTGTGCCCTCACACCTCCTTCCTGTGCCCAATCTACCCAATAAACTCTTGGAGCAAAGGTACGCACGGCTGACTGCAAGGAGGAGAGTTTTCTTTTATCCGGGCCATTCTAGAAATACTACCTTCACACATTTATTGAGTGCTTACTGTGTGCTAAGCATGGACTGAATAAAGAGATGGGGTACAAAAACCGGACAGACCCACATCCTGTATCAATTAACAGACGACCTAATTCAGGAGATGCGCGTCAATTACCATGCAATTCTGAATACTCATCTTTCTTGACCCACAGCAGCATCTGAAGAAGCTGATCACTTCCTCCTTCTTGAAATGCTTTTCCTCCCTGGGCCCCCCCGGGACACTACTCTTTGGTTCTTCCCTGTCTCACTCACTGCCCCCTCTCAGGCTTCTTTGCTGGCTCGTCCTTCTCTCTGCAACCTCTAAATATCACCATGCCCCAGGGCTTAGCCCTCAGCCCTCTGCTCTGCAATGCCTCTACTTTACTCTCGGTCTCAGAGCCTTGCATGCCAGGTCTAGGCTGATAGCTCTCAAATGTACATCTCCGGTCCTGCCTCTTCTCTGAACTCCAGACTCACATAAACAATTGCTTCCGGGAGAGCCACTCTTGGACGTTTACTATCCATCTCAGATTCTCATGTCCAAAGTCCTGATTCCTAGCCACCCACCCTTTGAACCGCCATTTCAGTAAATGAAATCTCTGTTTTTCCAAGTGTTCAAGAAAACAAAATGAAAAATTCTAAGAATTATATTTAATACCTCTCTTTCTTTCACGCCCTATCAGCAAATCCCATTGGCTCTGTCTAAAAATATATGTAGAACCCGACCACTTTTTACCGCCTTCTTTGCTACTACCCTAGCCCTCTGGCATCTCTCGTCCTCCCCACTTGCCCCCAAACATGCACACTCCACGTCCATTTGAGACCCTTTTCAAGATGGCTCGAGGAGCAGAGGCCATGAAGAGTTGACTCCTTGTCCTCCCCAGGATAGGTCTCCTGGCCCTCCCTTATCTGTCTCTGCTGAGCTAGAAGACTAGAGAACGTCAGAGCACTGGGGGCCGACCATGGAGGAGAGCTAAGCACGACGCACTCACCTGGGTTAAAGAGCACGATGGCTCGTAGGCACCCCAGCTCCGACTTATCCATCTGCATGTCTTTCATTTTGGAGACCAGCTCAGTCAGAACTCTGTTCACAGGAAACAATGGCAGGTGATGAGAAAATCATGAATACCAGGCCAAGGGCTGATAAAATGAATGCAACCAATATTTATTGTGTACCCACCCCATTTTCCAGTAGATGCGCCAGGTACTAGGGGCGCAGAGATGAATAAGATACAGTCCCTGATCTCAAAGAGCTCACAGTTTAATTAAAGAAACAGACACAGAAGCAATACGTAGCAGCAACACAAAGTCAATAACTGGCATGATCAAAGTCCCAGGGAACACGGAGGATGAGGCAGTGAACACAGAGAGGGAGCTGGAAAGGCAGCCTAGAGGATTTGAGAATTGGCAGAAATGCAACGGGCAAAGCAGAGTGAGGGCATCGCATGTCTGGAAGAAAACCTCAAAGGACGGCGTTCCATGACAGTGCAGAAATTTCTAGACACCATCAAGAGGGCTGAGTCAACTGAAGACCATGATAGTCTCCATGTGGAACATGTTGTGGGAAAAGGCAGGGAAGGAGTAGGGACATCTTAGATGGACATGCGCATGGCCCTGGAAGACCATTTATGGTGGGGTTCGGAAGGGACCACAGGGCCCTGGCATTGGACAGAGAGGCTATTTTCAATCTTACTCTTCCTTTCCCGGTTCTCCGTCCTTTCACCCGCCCATTCATCTCTCATCTCTTTAAATCACCTGGCTTAATTTTCCTTTAGAACCATTTAAGGCACAGAACCCCAGACTGAGGCTGTTGCTCTTATAGCAGGATTCCCCCAGAGAGCCTGACGCAGAGACCAGCAAAAACCTCAGCTCATCTTTCCCAGATTCCTAAAGTCAGATCCTAAACCCTCATTCCCATCCAGGCCCCCTTGGATAAGCAGTTCAAACTCCCCACTCCCACATTACTAGGTAATGTCAACAATACAGTCTCTTCCCTGGAAACCTTTAGGGATAATAGGGTCTTTCATCTGCCAGCAACTCTGTTGGCCTCTGACTGACCCCATCTCCTTGGATAACCGTTTCTTTTAATCCCTTTCTCATTCCCCAGGTTTATGTTTTCATGTGCTGAATGGTCTCTGCTTCCAGCCAGTACAGCTGATTGGGCTGTCCATCCTACATCCCAGCACTACCCACAGGTACACACACACACATGCACACATGTGTACACACACACATACAAGCGCCGGAAGTAGAATAGAGCCACCTGTCAAAGATGGAGCCAACCCCAGCACTGTGGGCACTGCTCCGGTGGACGTGTAAACCCGTGGCCAGAAGGATGCCATCCTGCACAGAAACCGAGCGGTGGGAAAAGGAGGCGATCAGCAATTCATTCCACCCTGCAAGAATAAGAAGGAGGCCTTGAGGGAAACCTGGCCACACTCTTGCTTCATTGATAATCACCCAAGGCATGTACTATTATCCTTTGGAATAAAAGCAGAACCAGAAATCCAGGGAGGTCAAAAACTAGTTCCAGACGACACCACTAATTAGTGAGGGAACAAAGGGTAAGACTGGGGTCCCCTGACTCGTGGGTCTGCTCCTCCCCCACAGTCTCTCCAATGCAGCGCAGAATGGCAGCTTGAGGGCAAGGACTCTTTTTTTCCCTCCAGTCCATCAACAAATATGGATTGAACACTTAACGGTAACGGTCACTGTGTTAGCTGTCATGGTAGATAAAGCGAGTATACCCTGCAGTGTCTGCCCCCAGGACATGACAAGCTGGTTTTACTTCTTAGGCGTTGTTTAGTAGCACCAAGCACGGCATGTAGCTTTCCATCGACACTCAGGGATCGCTCATTATCTAACAGGGATGAAATAAGTGGACTGGCTCCCCAGGCTCAGCGAATCTTCATGAAATGTCCCTGCTGGCTCCATGACAAAGAGGAGATTTGGCCTATGTCAACTGCACAGTGTCCCAGAAATGGGAGGCTAGAGAGATGATAGCATGTAGAATCTTAAAATAGGAAGGGACCCTGGAATCTTTCTAGTAAAAGCCTGAGCAAAAATCTTTGGCTTCCCCTATTTCACCTGTGAAATGGGACTATCTCTATTTTCCAATTTCATAATAGTTAATGAGGCACAGCTTCAGATTGTCTTGAATAACAATTGTTTAACTGTCTTTGAAAATTAAATGCAAATTATAAAGGCTGCATAAAATTTGCATGGAAAAAGAGCCTTTCTTGGTCACTAAAAGGATTCTAGGAAGCAGTTTAAGAGAACCAATGGACAGAAAAATCTCATTAAATAGAAAATTCTCACCTTCTTGTAAACCTGCCTTGTTTTTTTAATTATGTGTGTGTTTACAAGTTATTTTTCTCTGATAATAAAATGCATGTAGGAACTTATAAAAATTTCATTAAGTATAAAAGAGAAAATTTAAATATTAAAAAAAAGAAAAAGAGTCTTACTCCTCCATTAACAGTGTTTCATTTGGAAATGAAAGTTTTGGGGGCGGGCCATCCAAATTTCAGAGCTTACCAATAATATAAAAAAGAACAACCTCGGATAGGGTTATCCTGTCTCAGCAAGGTGCACAGCTTGGATGGGTTACAGCTCCATCAGGTCACTTGTTTTAGGATCCCAAGGGTAATTTCAAAATGGCAACCCAAGAAGAAAGGAGCCCTGGTATCCCTTACCTGCCCGGAGCAGAATGACCTGGTCCTCCAAGGTGAGGTCAGAGAAGTGGGGAATACGCTTGGCCCATTCAACGAGAGTAAAGAGCTGCTTGTCAGCAGCATGGCATATGTTGGTGACAGGGTCATTTGTCTAAAAAAGGAACAAAGGACTCTGAACGGACAGGTTCTAGGACTCAAACATACTCCTGCCCCATCTCCAGCCCCCTCCAAGAAATAGGATATGGATGGAGATCTAAGACCACCTACCGAATTCTCCATGTTCATGTCACCGTAGGATTCTGTCTTTGGTTCAACAGCAAGTTCAGCCTCCAGAATCCTCTCCACGGGCATATCTTCATGGCCACTACTGGCACATTCTGCCTCACTCTCAGCCCGCTCCCGGCTTCTCTGCCTTTCTTCTTGCACAGCTGGCAGGGACAAGGACGTGCAGACGTTACCATATGCCCAGGACAACTGTGGGAAGGTTAATTACATCCCTAAGCCTCATTTTCCTCCTCTGTAAAATGGGCATCATGGTGGCAATGAATCAGAGATGCTGTCATGTTAACAGATGAAACCAAGAAAGCAGAGCTGAGCTGTTTTCTTATGCCTGTGCCAAACTATGGGTTTTTTCAGTCCATAGTCTTTCCAGTTCATTATGGTGACCACTCTAAATGTGCCTTTTAAGCTTTAATAACCTCCAATTCTGCCCTTTCTTTTAATGAGTCACTGTCTCCTTGCATGCTGTCTCCCCTATCCTTCCTCCACCTGCTATCTCTAATAAACCGGGAGCATGCAGTAGTTAAGTAACGAGCACATTACTCTAAAAATTCCCTCTGTCAGATCCTGCGCATCATTCTTGGCATTCACGTCCCATTAGGTCTGCCCCTAGTGCACCGGCCTGAACACAGCATCACCTGATCTGACTTGTCAGGGAAGATCTTCAGGGAGCCATGTGGGTATTTAGTAAGTGAAAGGGTGGAATAATGTCACCTAGATGACATTTCAGAATCAGCAGCTGATTTGGGGGGTGGGGAAGGGTACACAGGCAAAGGTGGAGGCTAGAATTTTCTCAGATTCCCCAAGTTTCGGGTTTTCATCAAAGAACCCTCTGGGTCTATACATTAGAATGTCAGGCAGACCCCTTTCCCAATTCTGTGCTCTTCACTGGGAGAACAGTCTCTATGGGGTTAGTTTCCATCCTCTCGAAAGCTTCAGTTTCCATCTTCTTATTCCCAGTAGCGATAAGCAGAATTCAGTATTGGCACACATTTTCTAAATCCCAAGAATCGAGAAAATTATACTCTAAGCAGTGGCCAAGAGGGACCTCAGTGACAGCTATTCCATGAGCAACTTCTACGTCTCATCTCCTCTCCTTTCCTCCCCTTTGTCCACTTTCCAAGGCTCCTCCTACTCTCTGAGCCACAAGGCTGCGGAATGAACTGGGACTGGATGCTGGACATCTAGTTTGTCACGCAAGTGATATTATTGATCTCTCAAAGTAGGTCAGAGAAGGGTCTGACAGCACAAATCTGGCTGATACATCACTGTCTCTAATAGAGACACACCAAGAAACCTCAAGATGAGAATGATATTCAGGGGTTGAGAGGGAGGGAGGGTAGGAAGGAAGGAGTAAAGGAAGAAAGGAAAGAGAGATTAAAGCAGGAGAGTAAGAAAAAGAAGAAATGGACGAGAAAAAGAGCAGAGAGGACAAAATACGAGAAGAGCAAAAATCATGTACCTTGGAGTCAAAGAAATCTTTTTCAAAATGGGCCCGACCGCTTCCTAGATAGTAACGTCGGACATGGTACTCAGCTTACAAAGCCTCGGTTTCCTTATATGTACAGTGGGGATTATAGTACTTACCTGAGATTGTTTTATGAAGATTAAACGAAACAATTATTTTAAAGTTTTTTGAAAAGTAGCATTTCCCCTCCCCTTGGCCTCTCTTTACACTCTCGGGATCTGCTCTGGTCCTGTCTCTATCCCTGCTCTTGGCCTCTTCCTCCCTCTCCCTGTTTCTCTTTTCCCCTCATCCTTTCTTTCTGTCCATTTGGTTAGCCTTCATTCACTGACAACATACAGAAACTCTCATATGTGTTTTTATCATCAGTTGGATTTGCTGGTTAAAGTTGAATGCTTCTTGTATTAATTTTTTTTTAAAGGTAGGTTAATGGGCATCTATTTGTCTTGATTTGAAAAGATGGGGGAAAGCAAACCAAGTTCCTCTTGTGTCCCTCAATTGATTTCTTCTACAGATTTGTAGCACTCAAGGAAAATAACCTTCACGCTCCAAAGAAAATAACCTTGGCTTCAGGGAATTAGATTCTAATTCCAATTTTGCAATTCACTGAGTGATCCTTTGCTATTCAGTTCTCCTTTTTGTGACATAAATCTTACTGTCGTCAATGAGGAGTCATGTATCTGTTGTTGAAGCAAATCTTCTATGGCGCATTTTGAGCTACTGCTACTCAGTACATCAGGTACATTGAGGGGCCAGTGGGACCTAAAACAGGATTTTCCATTAGTCCAACATACATTTATTGTGATGTATTAAAATAGCCAAAATGTATGGAGCCCTTTCTCTGTGTCAGAATTATGCTCGACACTTTTCATAATTAACCCCCACAAGAACCCTCTGAAATGCTATGAACCACAGAGAAGTTAGGTAACCTGCCTGAGGTCACAGAGCTAGGAAGTGGTGAAGCCAGCATGTAGACCCAGGCTGGCTGCCTCCTGAGCTTACCCCTGACTCCAAGGCTCTGGGCTGGTTGGATTAATAGACCCACAAGAATGTCAAGTGCTGACCACAAATTGCCTCAAAAATAATCCATTCTCTTACTACCCAAACCACATTATATGACCCAAAATTATGGACATAGACTTCCCCAGAACCCCTGAGGATCGTTCGGTGGCCTGGAAGTCAGAGGGTCCCAGTGCTACACCCACTCTGCCATTAGCTTGCCACGTAAGCTTAGGCAAGACCCCTAGCCTCTCAGAACACACAGTCAGGAAATGACTGTGTTACATCAGACACTCCAGCTTTATGTCCACTCCAGCTTCACCATTATGTACCCTGGTTTTAGGCAGGTGAATTCTGAGCCCACCCCAATTTCATCTCTCTCTGTCTGTCCAGCTCTCTAGGAATGTAAATTCCATACTATCACTCAGTTATCTGTTCCAGGATTTTATTAGTTTTGTCCTCAAGAAAGTGCCTGAACTGAGCCCCAAATTCTGTAAATGAAGGCCAGAAGTGATAGTGGCGAAGGAAAGGCTGTCCAGTAACTTTTTAAAAGTGACCCTCGATATAGTGAGATGAAGAACTGATTTGCTTTTTGCCTTCTCTTTGTCAGGGCGAATAGTATCAATTCCTTTAGCAATTTCTCAGAGAGCCCCTTTCCCCTTCCTAATCTTTATTCCTCAGCTTTTCATCATCCTGTTGCTTCACATTATTTGTTTTTTTTTAATGCAGGAACCAAAACTGGACCCTACTTGCTATGAAAGAATCATAAATAATACTAGGTTTAAAAGAAGCACTGCCCATGCTCTTACAATCCACATGTCCCTGTTTGACTTAGAATAAAGAACCACGCTTCCCATCATTTGCTCTGTGAGCCACTCTGACCCTAATTGAGCCAGAAATATTCAGGTTGAGTGGTTTTTTTTGTTTTGTTTTGTTTTGTTTTGTTTGCGGTACGCGGCCTCTCACTCTTGTGGCCTCTCCCGTTGCGGAATGCACGCTTCGGACGCGCAGGCTCAGTGGCCGTGGCTCACGGGCGCAGCCGCTGCGCGGCATGTGGGATCCTCCCGGACCGGGGCACGGACCCGCATCCCCTGCATCGGCAGGCGGACTCTCAACCACTGCGCCACCGGGGAAGGGAAGCCCTCAGGTTGAGATTTGAGAATCAGAATTAGACTGTGAGGCAGGAGAATCGAGTATAGGTGATTTGCAATCTGCAGCAATCATGCTCTATGCTGATGAGAGACACACTTTGGGGGCATTAATTTTATGTTTTGACTATCACAGTGGTGGAAGCTGCAAAGAGTATCAATTCCATCCCAGTGAAGAGGAGACAGTCTCCACCAGCTGATTTTTCACATCACATGCTCCAGTCTAGAAAATTGTTGACCCCTCTACAGCAAGTATGACACAAGCATGAAGTAGTCACTCAAGTCATACTTGATGAATGAATGACTGAGTGAATGAATCCTTTTTAGAAGCTCCTGCATTACTAAAACTTATGATTCCGATATTTAGTTTAAATCACTCATCCATTCTCTCAACAGTTTTTTCTTAAATGTCTACTATGTGCTAGTCACTGGTGATATAGCCTTGGGGGGACAAAAGGCAGGAAAAATATCCCTGCGTTCTTGGAGACAGACAGCAGACAAAAGTTTAAAGTACGTTAGATAGTGGTAAGTGCTGTGGGAAAGAGACTGGGAAGTATGAGGGTGTTTGGGGCAATCTGAGACAGTGTAGTCAGGCAAAGCTTTATCAAGAAGTTGACAATCAGGTAAAGGTACGAAGGAGGAGAAATGAGTCATGCAGGTACCTGGGAAGAGGGCAGTCCAAGCAGACAGAACAGTAAGTGCAAAGGCCCTAAAGTGAGAGCACCCCTGATGGCCCAGCAAAGACACTAGGAAGGCTGGAGCAGAGAGAAATGGGGCAGCCAGACTATGTATGACCTTGAAGTCATGACCAGAATTTTGCCTTTCTTTTCTGAGTAAGAAGGGAAGGCATCAGAGGGTTTTGGTGAAGGAAAGGCTTCACCTGACCCACTTGTTCAAAGTCTTACTCAGGTTGCTTTGATAAGGAGAGACCGAAGGAAGATAAAGACGGAAGCAGAGAAACTTCTCAGGAGGCTATTTGTATTATTACTAAAAAGAGTGGTGGCTTGGTGATAACAGTAAAAATAGTGAGACATGGAAAGATTCTGAACATCTTTTGAGAAAGAGAGAAGATTTCCTCACCCATTGAATGTGGTGTATGAAAGAAAAAGAGGTGTCCAATGGCTTTTGGTCTGAGCAACTGAAAAATGGCTATTTCCTAAAATGGGGAGGACCGTGTGATGAACAGGTTAGGAGGACAGATTTGGGGGTCTGTCAATTTGAGATTCTGATCTGGGAGTAAGCGGTCCTAGTCTCTGTTCATCACCTACCTTGGGGACCTTGGAAAACTCACTCCATCAGTCCAAGCCTGTTTCCTTGGCTGTACAATGGTTAGGGTTATTAAGTTATTCTCAAGGGCCACCTCCATCTCAAACATGCTAGGAATATCATTTTTTTTTCCTTCTTGGTAGCATTCTCTCTTAGAAGGGGCTCAAACTTTTTCTTCATTGGTCCTTTCAGTCAGCCTCCCCCCTCCTCACAGAAAAGAAGTTCTTCAAGAATAAGAAGCCACCTGGGAGTGGCTAAACGCCTTGTTCCCATTTCCTAGAGAGAGAGGCATTTCCTTTCTCTGAAATCTATTAAGATTCACCATTTACACCCTGTACTTGCTTGAGTTCACCAGCTAATTAACTGCCCAATTCAGGTTATTTGTATTACTTAACAGAAAGACTTTTTGATCTGTACATAAACACAAAGCACTTTCAGATTTTTTTTTTCTACAGCAACCCAGCTCACCCACACCGTAAGTTTGAAAGATGTAACATTTAAAAACGCATGATGACGATCTCTCTGAATGAGAAGGCAAAGTCTGATTATTGGTAATGCCAATAATCCCCAACGACTTTGGAATACACCAATCTCAGAGGATTTATAGCAGACCAAGGTTATAAAAGCCCAGAGAGATTAATCAAACCAGCAAGCTTCCCCAGAGTGAGGATTAGAGGGGAGAAGTCAGCTCTGCCCAGAAGGTCAGACTGATGTCCCATTACAGGGCAGCATACAGCGACCCCGAGACCTCAGTTCTGATGCTGTCTGGCTATTGGAAGAGCAAGGGAGAGGGTCCAGTTTGGACCATCATCTGAGGTCCAGGAGAGGATAGGTGAACATGGAGGAGGAAGATGCGCTTGCTATCTTTGCTCGGGGGTACACACTTACCAGGGCAGGAAGCATTCAACTGAAATACCCGAGAAATCATGGTACCCAAAGTCATTCCCCCCTCCGCTTCAAACTTCTTCCACATAGTCCAGCCTAGCAGGACCCTTTCCTATGTCCTGCACTTGTTTCCATCATTTATATGCAAAATGCTCTCCCCCGAGTGGAGGGAGGGGTAGTAGGGAACCTCACCTTCCCTCTTCATGCCCATGACAAGGCACTTCTGATAGCGACAGTACTGGCAGCGGTTGCGCTGACGCTTGTCAATGAGGCAGTCTTTATTATCCCGACACGTGTAGATGAGGTCTTTCCTTATGGTTCTCTTGAAGAACCCTTTGCAGCCTTCACAACTGTACACACCGTAGTGCTTTCCTGGTCACAAGAAAAGGACATTCCATAAGTTATTCTTGTGTTTATTTGGGTCTTTCATGCAAAAGAACCCCTTGGCTCTCGCCTAGGAAACTGGCGCATCACCTAGGCAATGGGACAGAAAGCAAAGCAGGGAATGCAGGCTTGATGACAGGAACCAAACCAAGGCAGAGTAAATATGCCCTTCCTCGTGTCTACCCTCTGGAAGCGACTCTCTGGAGTCACCAATTCCAGAGAGCATTATTAGAAAAGTCCTGACCTAAGATCTTGCTTACATTTATTGAATAGGGCAACTCTTATGTTTAGTTAAGCAAAATGTTCTGCCTTCATTTAAGACATCAGTATACATAAGAAATAAAAATATTTATGCTTGTTACGTGTTATCTAGCAGGAAAAGAACCTCAGCTTCACACATATTTCCCCATAATTGAAGCCCAAGGACTTAGGAATCTCACTTAAAAGTGTTATCCTCTATCATAAACTATGAACAAGAACCTGAGTTATAAATTTTTTATATACTACTGCCTATTGGAGGAATAAACTGGCTATGATCTTTATGGCATAATATGACATATAATCTTGAGATGTGACATAAAGATCTGATGGAAGGTAGTTTTGCTTGATCCAGAATAATCTGTTACATGTTTCATTGCCCTTATTACCTGTTCCATGCATCCAGTTTTCCAGGACTCCAGCCAGAGATGGCTAATTTGGTCAGGAGAGCCACCATACCCATGCCCACATAGGCATAAAGAATAAATCACCATACTCTTTCTAAGTAGAAATCTTCCCAATACTACACACCATGCAGCTATGCTCAATGGACTGGATTGTGGGACTTGAAAAATATAATGAAACAGATCATTCACAACATATTTATGTCTGATTCTTGAGTATGACATGTGATGCTGTTTAGTTATAGACCTGACATGACGTTCTAATTTGGTTGTATTTAGGCTGATATCGAAGTGAACTTGAAGTCCCTGAGAGCTAGCCAGTGTAAATAACTGCATCCCAGGAGCTTACATTTCAGAGGAAGCCACTCTAAGATGCAATGGTGGCTAGAGATAGCCTGCTTGATGAAGTTTAGTCTGTGCCTAATCAGTTGACTATACTAATTTCCTGAACTCATCGCAATAATAAATACGGGCTTTTATCTTGGGCTCTAAGAACCTAATGCTCTCAGCTCTGAAGTATTTGTCTTTAAGAAACATGGGACCAATTTGTCATTCCCGTGGTTCTTCCATATACGAAAGAACTGCCCAACTTTCAATTAAACCATAGCAGAAAAAACTCTCTATCAGCGTGGCTGGAATTAAGTTGCTATGGCAATGGTCAAGTCTGCATGATTTGGAAACAACTTTTTGAGAACAAGCAAACATCAGCTGTGTAGCTAAGTTCCAGGCACCTGGAACTTTCAGTGGAGTCACATTTTGCAGGGACTTTGGTGACAATAAAAAGATGAGAAAATATTGTCAGCCATCATAGACGACTATAGAAAAGAATCTTCCTCATTCATCAAATCAGAGATTCAAATGTCATCAAAATTGTTGAGATGGGGAGTGGGGAGGCAGGAATGATGGAGAGGTAGGGAAACAAGTCAGGAAAGAAATAATTTGGGCAAAAATGGAAAAGGATCAAAGAAGATAAAATCAGTGAAAACACACTTATTTCCACCTATGGAAACATGTTAAAAACCTAGAATGTTGTAGAAGGAAATTCGCTAAAATATCAAAGGGTTTATTTTGTTAGGAACATTATAGATAGCTCTTTGTTTTCACTGGTACTTTTCTAGTTCTCCCACATTTCCTATGTTGGGATATTATTTTTAGAATTATAAAAAATATTTTTTTAAAAATTAAAGAGACTCTAGCTTGAGATACTTGCTTATTACAACAGCTTCTCTATCCCAGATACACACGCAACACAGTAACTCCAGGGAAGGGCTTCTGAAATGTTTCCTATAAATCTAATCTCACCACATGAAATTATGCTTTAAATTCATTAAGGCTGTGGTGACAGAAATTTACAGCCTGGGCCCCAAGCTGGACCATCCTCAAAGACCCTTTTTCTCTCGTTGGGTACAAAGGAGCCAAGTGGGCAATGGAAGAGGTGTCTTCTCTGGTATCCCCATTGCATGGGGCACTTGGGAGGAGTGTCTGCTTCTGCACATACCTGAGGATCTGTCCCCACAGATGGCACAGATGTGTTTAACCAGAGATCCAGGGCTAGTGGATGGGTAGTTCATGTTTCCAATGCCAGGAAGCCCTGGTAAGGGTTTGATGTCCTCTGAAATGCTGACACTGTTGACCACATTTAGCTGCGAGAGAAAAAAATACAATAAAACACAGAGCCAGGGTAAACCCAATCCCTGAGGCAGAAAGCAATAAGGCCATCCTTGAGGAAAAAAAAGTGGGTTCTATTTCGAGAAGTAGTTTCCAAGTACAGAGTATCTAAAATTGCCTATGAGGGATGTGAATTTAAGGGAGAAAAAGAGTAGCATAGAGGAACGAAGTCATTTCTAAATGCCAAAACCTAAACCGAAAATCACAACACATCTACATCAGAGCTCTCAGCTTTTACTCATTTTACTCATGTTTTATTTGAGCTAGAAATCCACGCTGAACAGCACACTTAGGACAAGTCCTCTGTGTATTTTTTAATTTTTTATTAACTACATCCTGCCTATTCAGCAGTACTCCAAGGGGAGCTATGGCCCTCAGGCAAAAGACTTAGACTAGGAGAGAACCAAGGAAAATATGCAAATCCATCCGTTTAGTGAATCAACAGTCATTCACAAGCACTCACCATGTCAGGCACTGTGCCCGGCTCTGGGATACAAAGGTAAATAAAATGCACACTCTTAAGACGTTCACAGTAAAGTGGAAGAGACGATACGTGTAGTGGTCATCTCAACAAGCCTACCGAGGATGGTAAGCCAAATGCCCAAATCATTGCAATAGCACCAAAAATTAGGTTAAAAGTCCCGGATCATGTTCTTGAACTTGTCTCTAAGGAACAAATATCTTTCCATGAAAATATAAAATCTTTAGAGCCAGAGACCATCTGCCTTGTCTTCCGGGTGCCTGACGTGAACCCAGCATGTGGTAGGAAGTTGGTAGAACTGAATGGCTGAATAAACGAACGTGTGTGTATCCCTTTCTCCACCCCTTATCACAAGTTAACATTAACTCCTCACCGCCACCCCTTCCTTGTCTCCTGGTGCTCTTAGGGACATGACTGAGAAGCTGCCTCTACGTGTCTTGAATTCCTCAAAGAGAAGTTAAATAAATACAAGCCAGTTATCCAATCAGCAGTGTTTCTGTACCCATGGGTACAGGTCAATGTTCTAGGCACTGTGAAGGGAGATATGAAACGGAGGTCTGTGTGTCATTCCTCAAAAATGATGAAAATCTCACTGAGGAGTCGGAACGTGCCCCCAGACAAAGAACACTTCCAAGTAAGTTCAAACAAAGGTGGTGCTGAGTAAGTGGGAGTTAAGTGCCCGGTAGAGGCACCTGGTGAATATCCGGGGGTTTAAGGGAAGGTCCACTGGCTTCTGCATGGTCTATGTGACTTTTGCCTAACTGAAGTGACTGTAATTCCCAAACTGAACCAACGGTAGGATTTTCTTCTCTATTCTAGGCCTTTGGGACAGAAGGAATGATCAATAAAACCTAAAATACAACAGAGGGCTTCCCTGGTGGCGCAGTGGTTGGGAGTCCGCCTGTCGATGCCGGGGACACGGGTCCGGGAGGATCCCACGTGCCGTGGAGCGGCTGGGCCCGTGAGCCATGGCAGCTGAGCCTGCGCGTCCGGAGCCTGTGCTCCACAACGGGAGAGGCCACAACAGTGAGAGGCCCACGTACCGCAAAAAAAAAAAAAGAAAATACAACAGAGCCTGAGTTAGGTTCCTTCTAAATTTACAACTTTTCAATTCACTAAGCAAATATTTATTGAGCATAGGAGGTGGGCAAAGGCTCTGGGTTAAATGCTGCAAGGGATGCAAAAAAGAAAAGACAGCTTTCGGGGCCTTGCTTTGAAATCAAAGTCACCAGGAATTTTTAAAAATTCATTCATATGAGGGATGAAAACACATCCATGGTGGGAGAATTCTCCCTTCTCTTCCTCTTTTTCCTCCCCCTCCCCCTGCTCCCTCCTTTTTATACAAGGCTAAGGCAAGACATCTAGGTCTTATATTCAGTATTTTGTTTTGTTTTGGTGTAATACAGTGGTACTCAACCCCAGATGTACACCTGGCAGCTTTGGAAAAAATTAATTCCAGAGCCCCACATGCAAAAGTGGCCTGAGGGCCAGTATGGGCTAGGAATTCTGAGTGCCTCAAGGAAATAGTTATTAGCACTTAGTTCCACCCCATGAAAGAGATGAACCCCCCAGAAAGAGCCCTCTAGCTAACCATGACTTTGTCTGCAAATCCTCAGATGGATAAGAAAGGTCATGGGAATAAGGAGGAGGACACTGTCACCTCGGGCTCAGGAGACCCTCACCCACCTTCCTCTCCCACTCCCATCTCCAACAGGACCATACCCACCACCTCCAGCCCACAACAATCACAGAACAGTAATTATTGTTCTTGCTACTGTAGGTGCTACCTTCCAAGGAAAGTTTGCTCAACGCTAATTAGCTATTTTAATCCTTACGACAACCCTATGAGGTTTTCCTATTTTTCAGATGAGGAAATTGAGCTGTAAAGTGGTTTATTCTTAAGTTCATTCAGAAATCCTGGGATACAAAAAGGAAGAAGACACAGGCACTAACCCAAGAAACTGACCATCCCTGAGATTAAAAGCTGGTTGGGATAATTTAAGAAAGCAAGTGAGATTAGGGAAGATGTCCTGAAGGAAGGAGCATTTGAGCTGGGACTTGACAGCTTTAAAAAACGGGGAGCACAGGGAGATCAGCTTGGTGCTTTGTGACCACCTAGCGGGGTGGGATGGGGAGGGAGGGAGGGAGAGGCAAGAGGGAGGGGATATGGGGATATATGTATACGTATAGCTGATTCACTTTGTTATAAAGCAGAAACTAACACACCATTGTAAAGCAATTATACTCCAATAAAGATGTTAAAAAAGTTAAAAAACGGGTAGGATTTGGATGGGCCAGTGATGCACAAAAAGTTTTGACAACAAAGGCCTGAAGGGAAGCCCAGGTATTTGTGTCCGGTGGATGGATGGGAGACAAGGCTGGAAGGTGGGCTGTACTTGATTGCCCGGCTAAGGAGAGTGGATCTAATCTGAGAGGCAATGAGGAGCCATGAGGTTTCCAGCAGAGAAAAAAAGTCCTCAAAGTATGAGGCAGCAGCATGGGGAAAGACTGAAGGAGAGAGACACCAAGCCTATTGCCCCTGCCCAGGTACCATGTTAGGTGCCTTCCCAGATCTAACAGGTGGGAGCTGGAACCCCGGGCTCCTGGATCTCAGGTCATCGTTCCTCCTTCCCCACATTGTCTGTCTTGTGTGGCAGGAGCTTCCCAGACCGCCCCTGCCCTGACTGCTTCCTGCCCCACCTCATTGGCAATGAGCACCCAGAGGAACCAACTTGCTTCTGGCCACTCTCTCCTGGAAGCCTCTCTCCGACACCCCCCCTCTTCCTGAGTTGGGCTGGCATTAGGAGGCAGTGGCTGGGACAGGTGGGTTGATGCCCTCGTCTCCATCAGCCTCTTTGCTGGCTTGAGGTTTGCGTGGGATCAGAGCAATGGTAGATGAGATCAAAGGTGGCCCCCGGAGCTCAAACCCATTAGCTGCATGGTCCCCAGTGCTGCGGCCCCAGCTGTCTTGTTCCATTAGAAGCAGCTCTGCTGAAGTGAGCACTTTAGAGCCGGGATGTACCAGGCGGCCGGCTGCTCCTGAGAGGAACACACTTGGCTGGCCTGTCTTCCACTTGCAGTCCTCTCAGCCAGGGACTGAATGCATCCTAGATGCCCTGGAGCCATCACAGAACATTGGGAGCCACATTTCTGAGCGGCTTTCAGCCCCAATTATTCCACTCAAGGCAGATACGTGGCCAGACAAACAGGCTGCAGGCAGGCGCACCTCTTCCAATGAGCGGTCTCCTTAGAGTGGCCTTTCTTTAACCGAGTGAGGGTCTTTGTCTAAAAAAGTACAGAGCCTGGACCTGCCACTTCCTTGCTGTGTGATCTTGACCGGGTGACTTCATTTAGAGAAGCTGTTTCCTCATCCACAGACTACAGCAGTGGTTTTTGAGCTCAGAGAGTGTGTATGGCAGGGGGTGGCGAGGTTGAGTAAGAAGCCTTCACATCTCCCACCTCTAGTTCACAAGACCTGTTTTTATTTGACATGTAATGGCTTCCAAACATACTTTCACTTGAAGGAAAGACTTTATGGCTTTTTAAAAAATCATTAAACAGATGATCTTTAAGGTCTGTTCTAGCTCTAACGTTTGCAATTTTTATTATCAAAGTATTCTCTGTAAAAATGCAAGCATCTGAAAGGATAATAATTTGGTTATCAAGCACTACCTGGGCAGGAATTATCAGGGACAGAACCCAGGTCAGGCAGCTGGGTCAGGAGAGGAGAAAGAGGCGGGAGCCTTCCAAAGGTAGGGCCTGCTTCGGGGTCGAGCCAACAGATATCACACTTACAAAAATGCAGCATTAAACACACACACAGACACACACACACACTCAGAAAAACGTGATCTAGATCATTCTGTCTGAAAGCTGCATAAATATCTTCTCAATTACATATTTGGTGTTTTGGGAAATTGTTCACTCCACTTAGATACTCCCCAGGGAAGGGACTGAGTCTTAAACATTTTTTAGATCTCCAGTGCTTAGTGCAATGAATGATTGTTGAAATGAACTTCTCTAGAACCTTTCAACAACAAAGTACACACACCTGAACCAATGATCACACACAGTTGCATAATATATATCACCTAGGCGTATGATATAGCACCTAGGTATAATAATAATATTAATAACACCACCTTATTGCCATAGAGTATCATAAGTGCTTAAGCAGTGATTTTTCAAATCCACATCTCCTTTGATATTCATAAAAAATCCCTGTAGGGTAATCAGGGCAAAATGTGTTACCCCACAACAGAGGAAAGGGAACTGAGATAAATATAAGTTAAAGTGGTTTGCAAAAGTTTACCCAGTCCCTGCCTCCAGAGTATCAGTTCATTTCTCTTTATTCCTCAAGACTGAAAATCCAACAAGAGTAAAACAAAAAAAGAAGCTCAAACACCGGGAAGACAGAGCACAGAACGAGACACCCCCCCTGCTGCCCCCACACTGAGCGCTTCCCTTCACCCTCAAATTGCACTTACCCTAGACCCAGGTCACACAAGGCGCATGTTTCCCGGACAAGTCCCACTCAGCCTCAATCCTGGGCAAGAAAGGCAGGATGCATAGGAATCGTCTATCCAGAGTGTGCAGAGTCCAGCTCACCGTGGCTAACACTGAGAGCACTAGATATCATGTGTTATCTAGTTAATTGGGCAAAGTGTCACTGCCGTGTGGCTCCAAAACCCAAGCCCCAATGCCGCTCAGCTTCACCAGTGCTGGCAAGCTTAATATAGCTCCCAAAGCCAAACTTGGCCTTGGCCTCTGCACACAGCCCAGTTGGCCAGGACCAAAGCTTTCAGCTGACCTTTCAACCCCAATCCCTCTGTACAGACATATGGTCCAGGAATAGCGGCCCTGCCACTCACATGGCTGTGAAGCTGAATTTATTGGCCAGGTTTGGCTCAATTAGACTGGAGCGTGGTGGCTAAAAGCAGGCTTGGAGGGCCGGTGCCCTGCCCCTTCCCCACCCACAAGCCCTGACACTGGTCATTACCTCACCCTGTCTTATTTCTTCCTGATACAATGATTGCCATTTGAAACTACCTGGTGTATTCATTTCGTGTTTGTCTGTCTTGCCTGCTCCAGTGTAATTGCCGTGAAAGTACAGGCTTATTTAGTGCTTTGCCCCAGAACCTAGGGCGGTATCAAATAGTGCCTGATACGGAGTAGATCCTGCTAAATAGTTATTTGAATGAATGTGAATGTCCTTTGCAAAATTTCACTTTTGTCCCAGAACTTCCACCTCTCTTTCTGTCTCTAACCTATTGACTTTGACCTGCCTTCCTGTCATCTGTTCACATGAATGAAAATGAATAAACCAATCTCTTCAAGTCCCACATTCTAAAGGGTATGGTATCACCAGCTCTGCCGATGACAGCATAGAGCCATGTCCCTCCCCACCACTGTCTGGTCCCCACTCATCCGAGTGGTTGACATCTGGAACACACAACCGGAAGTTCACAGGGCCCTTTCCTATGCTCCCTTCGGTTCTGCCCCTACACCTTCGACAGCACGTACAACGTTGCAATTTATCTGCGTGATGTGGCACATCCCCCACAAGACTCCTTGGGAGCACCGATTATTCATCTTTTAATCCTTGGCAGTCAACAGGAAGATCCTGGGGTCACTGGTTAAGTCAGAATACACCACAGCAGTGGGCAAACGCAGCATCATAAAGATTGAGTGGGGATGTGGTGATTTGGGGTGTAACCCTGGCTCTGCTGTGACTGGTGGTGTGAGGTTGGACACATCACCTGAGCCCACTGAGCCTATGTGGGCTGAAGGACTTAGAACTAGTGGTTCTCAGCTGGGCAGGGGTGGGGCAGTTAGAATCCTCTGTGGGAGTTTTACAACCCACACAAGGGCCAAAATATGGGATAAGGGAGAAATGTGTACTCTGAAAAAGATCCTACAGGTGAGAGCCATTAGATTACAAATTGGGGTTCAAAGTGCTGGCCAAATGGGACCCACAGAAGTACTCTGCTTGGCCCGTGGAGTACGTAAAGTCTTTGAATTTGAACGGCTTCAGGGTATGAGGGCAGCTTTGTACAGACCGCACCAGGCTCATTCACCTACCTGTGTTACCTGCCTGGCCCCTGGCTCCTGCAATCCCTACACTAGATGATCGCTAAGGTCTTCTCCAGATTCTCTAATCCATAGATGAAAAAATTACTGAAGTCCTTACCAGCTGTAAAATTCTATGACTCCACATGGCTTTGCTTTCAGACTCTGAGCACATGAAATGTCTTGGAAGGCACTCTAGGGATAGTCTCTGAAGTTCTCTTTGTAGCAGTAAGAAATGCTAACACAGTGGGAGTCCTGCCTCTTCTTAGAACTACAAATTCAAAGGAGGCTACAGGACCTACTAATTCTGCTGCTAGATGTCTTGAGGGACCCTGGCCCAATAGTGAGATACCAGAATAGGGAGAGAGGAGAGTCTGGTAGATAAGATCATTGCTCCTAATTCTTCATATCCTTTGCATTGTGTCTTTGTAGTTCCTCCCAATGAAACAGGCACAAACTATTCCCCTGTCCCACCAATGTTGGAGTTGGTCACACAATTTTCTTAGGCCAATGGGATATTAATGGACATGATGTGAGCAGAGACTTCACTGTATTTTCCTGATTTGGTTTAGACTTTCGCATTCCTGGGAGATACCTTGAGAAAAGCATGCCCCAAGAAGCTGCCGCTTCTTTAGTCTGGGGCATGAGGAGCTGACCTGCACCCAGGCTGCAGCCTAGCCCAGCTCACCCACCATCTGAAACAGAGCCTTCCTAGCCAACACATAAACTTGTGAGTAAGAAAAAAACGTGTGTTTTTGTATACCGTGGCAATATGGGGATTGTTTGTCATGCAGCATCATTACAGCAATAACTGACCACTACAAGAAGGGAAGGTTGATAATCTCAGTGTGACATTGCTAGAAGGAAGTACACAGCATCTGGCCATCCTGTAGCTTCCTCAGAGCAACAATGTAGTATCTACCATGGATATACATCCTTGCCTCTCTTGTAGCAAAAGGCACTAGGAATTAAAGTGAGGGTTGTTTTTTTTCCCCCGAGTCTCCATAATCTTTACCTCTATCTCAGAGATAGCGTGTAGGTAACACAGTCTGCCTGTTTGCCTATTTATCCGTGTGCCACATCTGCCTATTTGCCCTCTCAACCGTAAGCTCCTGGAGAGCAAAGACCACATCCTGATCATTTCGGTATCCCCTATAGCAGGGGTCCTCATCCGGTGGGGCCCCAGACTGGTACCGGTCCACTGCCTGTTAGGAACCTGGCCGCACAGCAGGAGGTGAGCGGTGGGCGAGTGAGTAAAGCTTCATCTGCCGCTCCCCACTGCTCGCATTACCGCTGAACCATCCCCCCGTTCCCCACCCCTCCCACCCCCCGATCCGTGTAAAAATTGTCTTCCACGAAACCTGTCCCTAGTGCCAAAAAGGTTGGGGACTGCTGCCCTATAGCATGTCATAGAGCACTGGGCACTTCACTGACTCGAAAAATACCCAGTATTGAGAAGAATCAAGGGGGTCCACCCCATGGAAGACAAACAGGCCTGAGAGACACTGAAATCACAGCCAGGGCTGAACCATTGAAACCACAGGGGTGGCTCCCTTTCAGCCACAGTTTTCTGGACCATGAGGCATCATCAGTTCTCTGGGGCTGCTCTGCCTGAGGGCACACTCAATGAAGGCCCTGCAGGAGAGAAGTCTGCAGAGACAACCCAATCCCTTTGCAAGCATGCACTAAGCACCTGCCGAGTGCTGCCTCTGTGCCAGGATGAAACTATTTAGGATGTCTGGAAAGACGCTGGAGAGGACAGACCTACCTGAGAGCTGGGCGGGGCAACCAAATTGATTCCTGGAGGGGCTGCAAGAGCTCCTGAGGGTGGGCCCATGGCAGAAGTGATGACTCGATATGGAGAGCCCAGGGCATTGAGGGGGGTCCCCACTGCACTCAGAGTCCGTGGGGCACTCACTGGGGTGTCCGTGTAGCTGGGGTGGCTGTCCATGGGCTTCCCTGTGGACAAGGCTGCCGACGGGCTCATGGACGTGGAGCCAGAGTGGCCGGGGGAGCCTGTAAGGAGAAGATCAAAGGTGATGAGAGGCTATGAGAACACAGGGATGGCACACTAGGACAGAGCCCCCTCCTTTTGTTTCCTATATCCTTCCCCTCCTTCCAGCCACACCTGCACACCTGTGAGCTCCCGCAGCTGGTAGAATAAAGGCAAGCAAAGAGCAGAGAGGGGAAAGGGCCTGCTGAAATACTCATTGATGTGTCAGTCCTCTGGTGCACCACATGACATTCACCTTGAATTGTGTCAGATCAACAGCCAGGGCCACAGGGGCATAGCCCACATGTCCCCGGGCCTGGGTGACTGTGACCTGAGCCAGCCAGACAGGGAAGGTGAGTCAATACCAAACCCCCAGTTGGGGGATGGAGTGAGCAGGTGTCCAGGCTGCTCCAGAATTCCCTGCCTCAAATTCCTATTGCTCTGAGAACTGGGGCAGGGCTGAACCTATAAAGTCGGGAGAAATTCATTCATTCATATGTAATGAGCATCTATTAAGGTGCAGGAACTACACCAGGTGCTAGGGATTCAGAACCGAAGGGAACACAGCTCCTGCCGTCGGGAACACATTCCGTAATGACCACGGGGAAGGCAGAGACTGTTATCATGCCCTTGACGGCCAGTAGCTTTTGCAGCTTTATGCCCATAAGGTTCCTGTCCTGCCAATCTCTTGGAAGGTTAATCAGTGCTCAGGGAAGAAGACTCAGGATGCTTGGGCATGGCTCAATGGCCACAGAGGCCCAGGAAGCGCAGCCAGGACTGCCCAGAGTGTTTCTGCCTCCGGGGATAGGGAGCTGCGGCCACAAGTGTCTATGACATGGGCTCTGGGCAGATGGTACCTGGTACCATTTTCCCCAGGTAAGTTGAGCCCAAGTTTAGCTGCAACTCAAGATGAAAGAAAAGAAGGGTGCCCCACTGCCATCTCAGGAGCTTGGCATGGAACATTCTCTCCAGAAGAGAGGAGCTGTGAGCCTGAGCGTCCGCAACAGCAGAGGAGAGACTGGGAAAATAACAGAGAAGCCCACCTTAAATCACAGTGCCACTGCCCTGTGTGGCTGGCATTGCAAGAACAGATTCAAAGGAACCATGTGTTAGGCCCCACCACGGCACCCATGCTGTCCTCGTGGATGGGACATGAGAGGATTAAGGGGAGAGGTGGTCCGTAAGCATGGTTTGCTGGAGAAACCATCCAATTCTCTCCCCTTCCTACTGGAGCCCAACACCACGCCAGGCAGATAGGATGCTGAAGGGAGTAAGTCACGTGCCTGACCTTAGGTGGTTCACTGTTGGTTCAAGGAATATCTCTTGAGTGCCTTCTACATGCAGAGAAGGCACTGCATGTCTTAAGCCTTTCGGAGACCTCAGTAGCACTGAGCGTAGTATTAGGAACAGAATTTAGGGAGGGAGGTGCTCTCTTCACATTCTGGAGGGAAGCGTGGAGCATCAGAGGTATAACTGTGCAGCTATTCTTAACCATAAATGTCCCACTAGAAAAATGTCAACCTGGAGTTGCCCTTGGAGCATCTGCTAACTTAGTTAAGGTCTACTTACGGAGAGGACGGTCACTCCCATGTCTGAGGAGCCTGTGCCCTTCTAGTGATTCTACCTAAGAGTTTCAGTCTATCAGGTGTCTTGTCTCATAAACAGATGAATCCCAATCATGATCTTTTAAGTACCACAACTGGGGTGAACCAAATGCTCTGGGTCCACAGAGTAGTGGTAAAGGGGTTTAAATGAACAAGTGAGACACTTCTTATGTGTCCTGAATAGGCAATTTCCATACATTAACTCATTTTATCCTGATAATAGGCCTATGAGTATCATCTCAGCCTTTTTTTGTTTTTTTTTTTTTTTGTGTGTGGGGTTTTTTTTGCGGTATGTGGGCCTCTCACTGCTGTGGCCTCTCCCGTTGCGGAGCACAGGCTCCGGACGCGCAGGGTCAGCGGCCATGGCTCACGGGCCCAGCCGCTCCGCGGCATGTGGGATCCTCCCAGACTGTGGCACGAACCCATGTCCCCTGCATCAGCAGGCGGACTCTCAACCACTGCGCCACCAGGGAAGCCCCTCATCTCAACCTTTTACAGATGAGACCGCTTAGGCTCAGTCTCACCCCCATGCTGCTCCCAGTTCCGGGATGACTTACCCCCACCTCCTTTGTCTAGCAAGTTCTGATTCATCTTTCAAGGTCTAACTCAAGTATCACCTCCTCCAGGAAGTCTTCCCTGGTATTCCTACTCTGGTTTAACGCCCTTTTCTGTTTTGTAAGTAACAGCTTGTGTATTTCCTTGTATTTTCCACTAAATTGAGAGGGGAGAAAAGTGTCTGTTTATGTATCCTCACCACTAGCACTGTACCGGCATTAGCCGGGAAATAAGCGGCAGAGCCTGGATTCAAACTGTCAATCTGAAGCCCGTGCTCTCTCCTGTGTGCTCTGTCAAGGATAGCAGAGATGATTCAGAGAGCCATCATATCACAAAGTACAAGGTAACTCAATTATGAAATGATCTCATGCTGAAAGTTCATCTGAAGAAGAGAGAAGGGGGCACCTTCCAAGAACTCAAGACAGAAAAAACAAAAATCTTCCCAGACGGTCGGTCACTGATTAGAAAGAACAATTTTAGACTCTTCTGAGGCGCTGGAAGTCTGTGACATTTAAAGAGGCCAATGTACACCTTGAGCCTCTTACTAAGATAACATGTGACAGGTGAGTTAGGAGCCAGCCCGACTTGATGGGCAAGGAGCCGTGAACTCGGCAGGGATGACAGCTGTCCTTCCCCACAGCCAAGCCATCTGAGGGAAACCGACTTTCCCTTCCAGCGTCGGCTTTCCAAAAATGGACCAAAGGGCCCTGCATATTCTGTTTTAATTGGATCTCAGAAACTATGCCTTTCATTTCTATATCCCCAAGGTAAAGCCCAGTACCTTACACCAGGCTCAGAGCTATGGGACAGACGGGAACAAGATTTTCCTTCACACATTCATCAACCTGAGAGTTCCCAAGGTGTGGAAACTGCAACACCAGTGGTAAGGGACATTTTAGGTCGTATTTTAAGCAGTATGTAGGCAAACCTTTTGAAAATATTAATAGTTTTATATTCATTTTCACTGTCTCCTATTTACAGCAAGTGACTCTGCTTCCATTTTTTATATAAAATGATGTTCCTCAAAATTGCTATTTAAGTTTTCAAAAGAAAAGTAAACTGACCTCAGAACACTTCTAAGTACAAGAACACACGTTCGATATCATGAAAAGAATATGCAAAGGTATGATGTTTAAGAAACATGAACTGTGCAAAATATAAAAATATGGACTTGGGGAAATTCACAAATTGCTTCCAGAATAAAATGGTATGTGAGAGAGATTTAAAAGTACATTGTTTTTATTATATTTAATAATAATATAAATTAAGACAATCAGAATATGGCTTGACTACTCAGTGATGACAATGGTATATTGCTGAGATAGAATTAAACACAGTTAAAGTTTGATTTACAATGGCCTTTAAAATGTGGTTTGTTTCTGTTGAGTCAATGACCCAGAAGAGATGGGCTACTTTATAACCGTATTTTTTAAAGTAAAATTCCAAAAGACAAATACATCTTACACAAATGCATTTTGGTTCTTTGCCTCTCACAATGACCCAGCGTTTCTTAGAAATAACAGCCTTGCTTTTAGAAAAGGTGGAAAACAATGCCTACAATGACAAAAGTGTTTCTCAATGGAAAATTAATCCATTCTCCCAAATAGACTCTAAAACATACCTGTCCGTGACATTTTTATCAGTCTCTTTCACTCTCACTCCTTTTTTTTTCATAGCCATGTGGGAATTACAGCTAGCACAAGTTTTCCAGAAACCTGGGTTCTAGTCCAAATCCGAAGTGAAGTTTTTCTCTAATGCTTCTCCCTGGCTCCTCTGCAGAGGCTGGGAGCCCAGTTCTCCAGCCTCTGCAGCCCATCAGCCTTGCTCACTCCCTGACCACACACCCTCCTGATCCCTGTCAGCCTCTCACACCATGCCCACTGTCAGATGTCCGGGAAATACACAAAATCCGTACTCTGCAGAGTTCACCCTCTTAGCATAGCCATGATTTTTATAGAAATTAACTTATCTGATGGGAGAGGACTTTCTCAGGGGCTTCTCTTCTCTCCTGGTGACATACTGAAGAAACGCCTTTCGTATTCCCGGGCCTTATTCTCCCCGGTAAGGAGCCAGCACACAATGGCTTCTAAGATCCCTTCCAATGCTGCTCCATGCACATTGAGGTAGGTAGCACATGGCTCACTGGCATCTAAAAGAAGTGCAGGTGGTGGTCTGGAATGGTCTGAGTCTGGACCACTTGCTGAGGGGCCCCTGTCATCATCAGCTGGACCATGTTAGCCCTTCAGGCTGTTTGGGATTCCAGATTGCACTTTGAGATGCTGCTGGTGTCACCAGGAAGCAAAGCTCTTTGGGAATCTGCAGGGTGCATACACTCTATTGATTTCCGAAGCCTGTGTGTGCATTGTATGGGCATTAGGGGTGCAGTCTATGTGGAATACAAGCCTCTGAAGCCCCAAAGCCCTAGGTTGGATTGAGGTTGTACCACTTTCCAGTCACATAAAGTTGAGCCAGGAACTGGACCTCTCTCATCCACAGTTTCCTCAGCCATAAATGGAGACGTGCATACCTATCTCAGGGGTGCTAAGAGCATCTGAGATGACTGGCCCAGTGGTAGCAGCTGCAATTACTTACCATACTGTAAAAGTGGTGAGGGAGACCTGAGTCTGGCTTGAATACCATTGTAGAAGATTATGTAAGTAAAGGGTTTAACCCAAGCCATGTCGATAGTAAGTGCTCTGTTAAGGATTGTCACTACCATACACTAGTACGTACATACCAGCTGTTTATAGTATTAGTCACTCCTCTGAGCACAGAGTGCCCCTCCATTATCCCAGCCACCCCAACCCTTCCCCTAGGACCCTCCAGATCTCCCCAGAATCCATCCCAGCACAAAGATATCCTCCATGCTATCTTCCATTCTGAGTACCTGGTGACCTACTGCCTGTCACATATTTTAAATTTCACCACGATTATCATTGTGGTATCTAGCACTGTGCCTGGAACATGCTAGATGCTCAAAAACTATTTGTTGCCTAATCAATGAATGGAATAGATTTTTTGGTTAATTAGTGTATACAACTATATATAGAGTTCATCAATAGAAATTATTTGCATAAGAAATCTATGTCCCTGATTGTTTACCAAATCCAAAATCCCTGCAATCTCTAGACAACAAATTGCATGTGTGTGTTGAGGGGGTACTTATTGAGAAAGAGAAGCCCAGGTACTTAGAACTACAGAATTCTTACCAAGGCAAGGAAGTTGCTTAGCAACCTTATCCTCAGCCAATAAACGTAAAATGTTAAGCATGAGTCTTTCTAATTGGCTAGACAAGAGAACAAATGGCTTGGCGCTCCACCCCTTTACTGCTGTACCTGGGTAGAGAATTCACTGTCCCAGCTTCAGGATGGAATGGAAACTTATGATGAATCATTGATAATGGTTAACACCCATCCACAGGGAAGGGGACAGAGGCAAAAACTTGCTATTTCTAAGAGTCAGAACTCTCCATTTGAAGTCCAGGGAACATCACAGGGCCCTACCCCACTCTACTCTCTGTCACAATCTCACACCCGATCTGCCTCCTTTTCTCCAATGGAGGAATGTAGTACATAAGCCTAAGAATCATAGAATATTCAGAAACCTGGCCTGTTCTTCCTAGTTGAAGGGAAACTTGCTCACACAGCCTTTCCCAGCTTGGCTTGTAATACACAGACAGGCTGCAAGAGAGGTAGGCCAGGGTCTGCCGTATGAAGACACTTAACTGACACTTAAATTTTATCTCCTCTACTAAGTAACAACAACAGATAATATTTATTAAGCAATTGCCATGAGCCAGACATGGTTCTAAACACTTTACAGATATTGACTCATTTCAGCCCTACAAATTCCTTTGAGGTTACCAACTCTCACTCCTATTGTACAAATGCAAAAACTGGGGGAGAGAGAAATTAAATAACTTGCCCAAGAGAACATGGCTAGTAAATTATACACGTGGCATTCGATTCTAGCGGAAAAGCAGCAGACCTGGATTTTAATCCCAGCCCCACCTTATACTATACTAGCTGTGCAGCTACTTATAGCAGTTACTCAGGACCACTCTTCCATCAAGCCTCCCTGGACCCAATTTCTGTCCCCAACTCTGCCCTTCCTAACCCGACTCATGGCCTCTCTCAGGACTTTGACCTGGTACTTTCTTTTTTTTTTTTTTTTTTTTAATTTTTATTGGAGTATAGTTGACTTACAATGTTGTGTTAGTTTCAGGTGTATAGCAAAGTGAATCCGTTGTACATATACATATATCCCCTCTTTTTTCGATCCTTTTCCCATACAGGTCAGTACAGAGTATTGAGTAGAGTTCCCTGCGCTATACAGTAGGTCCTTATTAGTGATCTATTTTATACATAGTGGTGTGTAGATGACCTGGCACTTTCTGACTAGAACACTTCCCATCTGCCTCCAGCCTCTCACATCAAACACAAGCTCTGGTTTCCTTCATCAGGGGTCCCAGCTCAGCCTAACCTTTTCCTCCCTCTTTCTTCCACAGAAGGGATACTCAGATGCCAGGGGCTGTCTACTATGCGTTTCTTATATTTAAACTGCTGTGGCATTTTCAAAACCCTTTCACACACACATCAGAGCCGCACGGCCACCCTGAGACCGGATGGGAAGGTATGTTACAGGCACTGAGCTCCACATTTTAACAGATGTGGACACCAAGATATTAGTTCTCAGGGAGTGAGAAGAAGCAGAGGCTGCATCTCTTAACAGGAAGCTTTCTCTGCTACCAGTGTCCTTTCTGGCTTTCTCGACGGGGAAAATGAAGAAACGTGATGGAAGTGGCTAGCGAGCTGTGGGAGAAGAGGCACTCCTTCTGCCCCCGAGGCTCAGCCCCCTTGGCCTCTCAGCAGGAATAAGAGAACACAGCAGCTGATAGGCTGACACGGCTGTGTGCAGCCCTGGCCAACTGGCCAGCCTTTCTGGGCTCACACAGGGTAGCTCTGCCTGATTCCTGCAGTCCCCAAAGGAGAGCTGGCTGGCTGTTCAGGGTAGGGGCTGCAGGTTCCTTCTTCTAGTGCCTGGAGAAGGGGGAGGGGGAGATTGGCATCCTCCACTCCCCCCTCCATCCCTCCCTTCTCCCTCCACCCCACCCCCTCCCCTAAAACCTGTAATGATGGAGGTAGTGAAAAGCAGGCAAAGATTAATAATCAGCCTCATTATTACCAGCATTATATATAATTATAGCAAAACCTCACTCATTTGGATCAATTGAGAGAAAAATCAGTCTAAATTCATGACAAGTTGGCAGATTACTTTTAAATTACGATTTTAATACTTCTAAGTAACACACGTGAAGAGTTTGTTCTTCAAGTACCACAAGCTAATGGTTATTAAGTGGGGATTTTATAAAATCTGCTTTAAAAGACTCTTTTGTAATTAACACTCCGTTAATATGCTAATGAGGTTCCTACTATGCTTGCTTTTTAAATTGCTCGAAAAACGATGTAACGTAAAGAGGCTCAACACTTCTACACTCTTAGTTGCTTAACAAACCTTTTTTGTTATTTTTTCATGAATGAGCAAATACAAACTAGCTCCTGCCATGATCAGTTTAATCACCATTCCAAATTAATTCTGTCCTAAATTAATAAGGCCATATTGTTTTGGGGTAGAAACCAGACTTTCAGGACTTGAAGAACCACCTTATTTTATAGAAGAGAAACTAATCCCAGAGAAGTTGCATGACTAGGTCGAGGCCACACAGGACAAAAACACTGGGTCTTCTGCTCCCAGGTCCAAGCTTATTCCATCCACTACATACCGCCTTACATTCATAAAACTCTTTATAATTATCTGCTGTGTATTTCCATATCAGTTATTGGTTCCGTCAGTCAAAAAATATTTGTTGAGCGCCTACTGTGTGCCAGGCTCTGTGCTAGGCACTACGGATATAGCAGTCCCTTGGAGGCCACTGTCTGTTCCATTCAAGCTTCAAACTGACTCAGAAGAGTTGGAAGGGCAGAAATTATCCCCATTAGGCAGATTAGAAAACTGAGGTTCAGAATGATAAAGTGACATTTTCAAGTGCTTATTGTGAATTACTAGAGACCTAGAATCTGAGTCTAGCATTATTTCTGTCAACCTTCCTACACGTAATTAACGGCATTTGGCCTGCAAACCAGCCTTCTCACCCAGGACCAAATTTGAACTTCTCTGGTACAGATGGATATTGTGCCATCCCTAACACATTCGAGGCACCAGGGGGTACTGGAGCAGGGTCTCCACCAACCAGGACAGGCTGTCTGACCCTTTAAACAAGTTCCATGCACTGATACACCATGTACCAGCCCATCCACCAAGACAAATGCCAGGAAGTGCTCCAGGCATTTGCTGAGGGTGCCCCCCTCTCACCCCTTGTTCCGGAAGTCCTTGAACACCAGTTCTGCCCACACCCAGCTCTTGAATCCATGACCTCAATCCCTTTCTCTGTCTATATAGGCTTCTTGTACATATATGCTCTCCCTAGCCTCTCAATATGGACTGTCTTCTAAAGACAGCAGTTGTCTTAAAATACAGCAAACCACATCCCTAGTGCAATGTTACCATTGGGTAATGGACATGGTATTATTTGTTCTCAGGTTCCAGGTACCTAAATTCCTTGAATCTATTCACTTAACTTCAGCCCCAAGAAACATTTCCAGGAATAATTTATCTCTAACTGTTCTGCAGACTTCAGAGCTTGTAACTGGTTTATATAGTCCTTCAGGGCAGAGGATGGGTCTTAGTTCTCGGTGTCCCACACAATTCTTGCACAAGCCAGATGCTGAGACAAGGTGTGCTAAATGAATGATTGACAGGCATTCCCGGAGCAGTCTGGATATACTTTCCCTCCTGAAGATCTCTAACCTTTGCTCTGCTCCCCATGTCACTGGGGCTGAGAAAACATAGGTACCGTGAGCCCCAAGCCTTCCAAGGGACTGCTTCCTCATGACACTAGTGACCAGCCGAAGGAGGGACAAAAGAGATACTGAGTCACAGAAATGAAACCCAGGCAACCAGCCTAGAAGAAACAGCCCAACATATTTATTAAACACTTTCTTTGCCACTCCTCTTTTTGTAAATGCTTTTTTAACCAAAGATCACAAGCTTTTCCATTTTTTAAGTTCAGATGCTGAATTCTGAAATCCCATCAGGAATTTGAGTTTGGTCTTCAACCTAGAAACGCTTGCTCTCTCCCTCACCCCTTTCTCAGTTACAGTATCTGATAAAGGGCCCCAGGGTATGCAAACTGAAATTGGGGAAACTCAGGGGGACATGACTCGTTAAGGACACTGGCCTGGGGCGAAGGTATCCTGAAGATTATAGGGATGGGAGGTCCCAGGTCACTGCTCTGTTTCTGTCGGATCTCATGAGTGTCTGCCCTGGAATAACTCGTTAAAATACAATTTTCTGTAACTGGCACGGAATCGATGTCTTCTTTACTTCATTTTGTCAGCCTCCCCTACTGCACAGTCTGACACTTTAAGAACAGGCATACCTCCTCTAAGAAAAACCTACATACAAAATTTTAGCTGAACTTACTACCATAGTCTCCAACTTTTCTGAAGTAGGAAAGAGAAATGAACTTTTACTGTGTGTTTACAATTATCCAGGCTTTATTTTATTGAACCCCTATACTGTGGAAAGTTAACCCTGACCCTGTGTGGTTGGTAGTACTGTTATTTTACCAAAGTGTTGGGGGAGGGCTCTCTGTGGCTTAGCCTCCCTCTACTCTTCTTTCTGCCACCCCAGGTGGCTCCCGAGGGGGCTCAGGGGAACCCAGTTTGAAGACCGTAAACAGCCACAGGTCCTGGGCAAGCCCCACCTGCTTTCCCAAGTGTCCTCATCTGTAACTGAGGGGTCAGAACGGATGAGCAGCAAGTCCTTTTTCTAGCTTTAAAGATTGACCCAGCAATCCCACTACTGGGCATATACCCTGGGAAAACCATGATTCAAAAAGAGTCATGTACCAAAATGTTCATTGCAGCTCTATTTACAATAGCCCGGAGATGGAAACAACCTAAGTGCCCATCATCGGATGAATGGATAAAGAAGATGTGGCACATATATACAATGGAATATTACTCAGCCATAAAAAGAAACGAAATTGAGCTATTTGTAATGAGGTGGATAGACCTAGAGTCTGTCATACAGAGTGAAGTAAGTCAGAAAGAGAAAGACAAATACCATATGCTAACACATATATATGGAATTTAAGAAAAAACAATGTCGAAGAGCCTAGGGGCAGGACAGGAATAAAGACGCAGACCCAGAGAATGGACTTGAGGATATGGGGAGGGGGAAGGGTGAGCTGTGACAAAGTGAGAGAGTGAAATGGACATATATACACTACCAAACGTAAAATAGATAGCTAGTGGGAACGTAAAATAGATAGCTAGTGGGAAGCAGCCGCATAGCACAGGGAGATCAGCTCCGTGCTTTGTGACCGCCTGGAGGGGTGGGATAGGGAGGGTGGGAGGGAGGCAGACGCAAGAGGGAAGAGATATGGGAACATATGCATATGTATAACTGATTCACTTTGTTATACAGCAGAAACTAACACACCATTGTAAAGCAATTATACCCCAATAAAGATGTTAAAAAAAAAAAAGATTCAGCTCTTGCAGGGAAGGGAAGGGGTGCAGGGAAGTTATTTAGAGGTAGTGCTGTTAATCACGTTAACTGGGGGACAATCAGAAACAGTAATGAAACTTCTCTGGAATGATCCCCTAGGGGTTGGCAAACATACTCAACAGGGCACATCCCTGTGCATTAGCTTATGCGTTTGACCACAGCTGCTTCCCCATCACAACAGATCTGAGCAGTTGTGGAAGACACTATAGCCAGCCAAGACTAAAATGTTTACCATCTGGCCCTGTAGAGGAGAAGTTTGCCAACCTCCACCCTAAAATGCAAAATCAAGTTCCATGTATTAAAATCAAGTGAGGTTCACCTGGAAATTGCACAGGCTCCGGACGCGCAGGCTCAGCGGCCATGGCTCACGGGCCAGCCGCTCCGTGGCATGTGGGATCTTCCCGGACCGGGGAATGAACCCGTGTTCCCTGCATCGGCAGGCAGACTCTCAACCACTGCACCACCAGGGTAGCCCTGGAAATTTTTTTGACCTTTGTCTTATTAGCACCTTTGATGGCTCAGTCCCCTGCCCCCACCCCTGTCATTTTATTCATTTGCTGCAAGTATGCATATTCAAGAAAAAGCATTATGATCCCTAAATAAGTTGTGAAGAGCACAGAGTAAGAACTGAATATGTTAATTGTTGTTCTTATACATAATTCACCCATTTGGGGTGGATCTAGGACTCCACACACCCGCCCCCCTCCACCTCCTCTCCACCCTTCCCACCCCCTCTGCCTTCCCCAGCAAGCAGCCAGCGATATGCACAGCGTAGGGTTAAGCGCAACACTCCTGACATCTGCCCGGATTTGGGTCCTGGGTCCACTCCTTACCAGCTGGGTGATCTTGGGCAGGTTACCCAACTTCCTTGTGGCTCGACGTTTCTGTCAGTAAAAATGGGGACAGGGATAACAATGGTACCTTACCTCCTAGGGTCCTTGAGAATATTAAATGAGACGGTGCATGTAATGCCCTTGGAAGAGGGCTTGGCACATGGAAGGTGTCTAATAAACGTCAGCTATTATTTTCACTCTTTTGAGAAAATCACTGAACCAAGACCTGGGTCAATCTCATGAAAGCCACCCAAACCCAGGCATTCTAGAACATTCACTTCTTAGATTCCCTGGGCCTCTGTGTTTTCTACTTTCAAATAAGAGGAGAAAATAGCAGCTTCCTCTGGGAGCCCTGGCATCCCAGCCACCCAACTCTGGTGGCTAAATTCTCTGCAGATACAGAAGCTACATAATGAAGGGAAGGAAGAGGTGGAGACGTTTGATTACCCTTTGCATAATTTCTTCCCCCAGTTGCTATTCAGCTCTCTATCTCTTGGTAAGATTGTAAATGTTTCAGAAGATAGTTTATACTGAATATGTTCCTTCCTAAATGTCGTAAACAGTTATTCCTTCCTACATAAACCCTAACCACTTACATCCATGGTAGGTCCCTATTAGCCACCCACACATTTGTTGGAGGGGAAAAATATGTTCTGGCGCGCGCACACACATACACACCCTCCTCCCACATCCTCATATTGCCCTCCACACACACACACACACACACACACACACACACACACACACACACACACGCACACGCACCTCCAACTCAACCCTTCCTCTATGGCTATTCTTAGGTGAGAAGGGGAGTATTCTACACAGATGGTCAGAGTCTGTAGGGCAGGACTCTTGCAAATCAGTAGGGCCCCAGAAGAAGCCAGCAGTTAATTGTCCAGAGGCCACCATTGCTCTTGAGTGACTGCTAACCTATCCTGCGCTTTATTCCTCAAGGCCAGGCTACTGTGCCTGCAACCACTGGGCAGTACCGTGGCTGGCTTAGGGCTCTTCACCCCCTCAAGGCGGGCACTGCGGCCTCAGCTTCCTGCAGCGAGTCTGTGGCCCACAGAAGCCGTGAGAGGCAACTCAGCACGTCCTGGACTCTGGAGCCAGACTCCCTGCATTCAAAGCCTTGGCTGTGCCATTTTCCAGCTATGGGACCTTAAAAGAAGTTACTGCACCTTGAAATGCCTCAGTTTCCTCGCTGATAAAAGGAATGTGATACTATTAGTAATAGTACCTACTCACTGTGTTGTCATGAGGATTAAATAAGATAATACTAGTGAAGTGTTTACAATGGTAGCTGTAAGCGCTACCGCGTGCTTGTTAAATGAAACAAGAGAAGTCCCCTCTCCCCTGATCTCCTTCTCACCCTGAGGATTACCGCACAATTGGACGGGGGGGGATTACAGGCTTTGTTTTGCCATCTTCTTAGAGGCAGCAACTGTCTCATCCAGGCAAACAAATCTCTTACTGGGCAGCTGGCAAAGCCAGGACTTGGCAGAAAAGGAGAAGAAAAGGGCTCTCACCTCATCACATGGCAGGGCCCAGAGTTGGGAGAGTGGGCACGCTGGTGGGGCTGCTGCAACCCAGCTAGTCCCCACTCGGTGGCCACTTTGACCAGTGTCTTGTTCACAGATGGGGGGAAGGCCTGATATCTGGTAAGCACAGCCCAGATGCAAACCTCAGGTGTTGTTTCCCAAGGGTGACATTGCTTCCTTAGAGCTCCTCACAAATCCCAGGAGCCCTCTGTGGTTCCATTTGCTAATATGTAAAAGGGCAGGGGTTATACACTAGATCACTTAATATGTGTGGCACAACTCGCTGCGTTTGGGCAAAGGTGGTGAGAGGCTGCAGGTAAGTTCTGCTCTCATCCTCAGGTTTCCCCAGTGCCTATGCGTGGGTCCTCCTCCTTCCTTCCCTCCCTCCCTCACCACTGCAAGTTCTCATGAAGACCTCCATTTTCGAGGGGTCCCTGTCCTTTGCTCAGTGTTTCTGCCTCTTAGCTGGCAAAAGCAAACAAAATGGAAAACCTCAGCAGAACTATACAAAATAATTGTTCTCCTCCCTCAGGAATGGGGAGGAAAAGAAGCATCAGGGGGAGATGTTTCAACAGCCTAGATTATCCTTTCTCCTCCCACCCCTCATGTTATATCAGCCTACTTCTTCCATGGTCCAGCCAATTGTGTTTCCTTTTATCTGAAACCTAATTACACTAAATACCAGAGCTCTCACAATTATGCAAATTTAAACCAGCAACGTATGTGGGTCTTCATGGATTCAATTTTCTTTCCCCAGATTCCTAATTCATTATTCTACAGTAATGTTTGATTTTTAGATTAATTTGCATTTTAGTACTTGAACAAAATGGAGGGGATGAAAATATTAACTTTTACTAAATACCACATATACAGACAACACTCTATAGCTGCTTTTTCAAGCATTTGCACGTTTAATGCTCACATCCATGATCTGAGGATGGGATGTTAAACTTCGTTTTAGAGACAAGGCTTAGAGAGGTTCAATAACTTGCCTAAGGTCACACAGCTAGTAAGTGAAAACCTAGAAACCAAACTCAGTTCTGTCTCTCTCTCTCTCTCTCTCTCTCTCTCTCTCTCTCTCTCTCTTTCTGTGTGTGTGTGTGTGAGGGGCTTTTCCGGAAGGGCTCTCCCCCTCAACTCCACATAACCTTAAACTATTCCTGCCTTTATTGAGGCCTCAGTTTACACATCTATAATATAAGAGGGCTAAGATGCTCTTTGAGGTCCCTTAGGAGGTTACCGTCCCAAGATTCCAGCCAGCAGCCCCCAGCGAATTCTGGACTAGATCTTCTTTCTCCAGACTTTCTCTCCCTACATTTGTCCACCTTCAATCCTTTTATTCACCCCAACTGTCGCAGAGGGTCTCCTTGGCAGTCATGAAGCCATAACCTCACAGACCTCAGGGGTCCCAAGAATTTCATGGATAAGCACGTTCTTCAGACAACTGAACTCAGAGGGAAAAGGAAAAAGTACTTCTCGGTTGTGAATGGGACCAAGATGGGAGCTGAAAAGGCTTTTCACACCCAGGACCCAACTGTAAACCGGAGATCAGATGTCCAGGTCACAGCCTTGGCCACCACTCTCAACGGGTCATGTCACAAGACTGGCCCCAAGAGCTTCAGCATTACCACCTCCAGGATGTGTGTCCATGGCCCCCCACCCGCTGTGTCCAAGTGGCAACCTCCTCCTGCAACAGATAGGGCACATGCCATGCAGTATTACAATCTGTCTGGGTAATAACAAGCTTGCCCGGTCCAAATAGTAGAGACTACATCTCACGCACATCTGTATTACCAGCGCCTAACTCCATGCTTGGCCCACAAAACCACCCAATGTACCCCAAATGAATCAGCAAACCCCCTGGCTTAATGACTCCAGGACAGGGACCCCATCCACTGGCCATGTCCCACCACACCGTATAGAGGGGACTGCCCAGAGGGGTAGGCGAGCTTTCCCCCAAGCCTTCAGATGAATGGCCTATGACCCACAGGAGGTGGGGAGAGCAGGGACTTTTCAGTTCTCAAGACCTGACAAGAGTTTCTGCTTTGTCTTGCCTGCCAGCATCCGCGGGGCCAAAGCTCTCCCCTTTGGCTCCCAAGAACCCGACCTATACGCCACCAGCTGCCAAGTGAGAGGCCAGTTGGTCAGCTGTTGGTTCCACGTATCCAAAGCTGTGCGACTGTGCTGCTTCTGTCACCGAATGGAAGGAGCCTTGGGACCAAAGTGCCTGGGTGTGAAGGCAGCCCCTGGGACGTGCCGCCCAGCTGCGCTGCCTGGCTTGGCGACTTGGAGCTCCAGCTCGCCTGTTTTCTGCTATGAGGACCTGGACCACCCAGACCCTCCACCCACTCCCAGATTCCGACTGATGGCAGCGACCCTGGAAATGGAATTGGGGGCAGCGGCAGGGGAGGGGTCAAGAGGCTATTAGCAAATCAAAAGGGGAGAAAACAGAGGAAGGAGAACGGGGTGGCAAATTAAAGTGCTATGTTTTCTTTTTTTAAAAATGCAATTCTAAGGAAATCTGCTTTTAAATAAAACAATCAGTCCCTTGTTATGAAGTATCCCAGGGACCCTTAATATAGGCAAAACCTTTTTAGTCACATTTTCTTTTTCCGCATGGCAAGTTGGATAATAGGTACCTCCTAGTAATTTCCCCTACCTTTTCCACTCTTCACACCCACGCAAACACACCGGGTTATAACAATGCACTTAGTCTACCTTTGTCTCAGACATATTCCCAAGCATGTGGGTTGAGGCTCTCCTTAGAATATCCCCATATCCTCCCATCCGTTCACTCATTCTGATGTACAAACAGATCCTCACCTACGGACCATTCTCTCCCCCTCTCTCGCTCCCTCCCTCTCCCGGCCCCTGTCCCTCTCTCATGCACACACACACACTCACACACTCACACGGAAACACACTATATATGCCTATAAACATATATGCTCTCCTACTTCAACCCTAATCCAGTTATCCGGATCTCCCCATCTCCGCTCCGTCTCTCCAGACGGTCCCCACGGTGAAGCCATGTGAAATACCCACCTCCGAAGCCTGTGGGAAACTTCATGAAGTGAGAATAATTTCCGTACATGTTGACTCTTCAGTTCATAATCCTCCCGGGCGCGTCTGCTCAATCGCTCGGCCTCTCCCGGCTCCCGAGAGCAGCCGGGCTCCCTTCAACTTGGGCTAGCAAGAGTGGTCATCGCTTCCTACCAGCCCGGGCAGCTCGGGCTGGGCCAGCCCTCTGGGATTAGTCAGGAATCTGCCTCTCGATCTGAGAGTCCACATCGTGCGTTGAGCCGGCGGTGGCGGCAGCAGCTGGTGCCTGTCAGTAATCACGCATAATGCCGCCGCCGCTGCCGCCACTGCCACACTGCCACCGCCGCGCTGCCGCTGGAGATCCTGTTGCTAGTTTGATTAAGTCGGGGCTGGGCTGCTGCGTGCGACTCTTCCACCTTCCGGCTGGTCCCCAGAGGTCCCCACCGGTGGTGGCACAATCTATTATCTGGGAAGCCAATCGATGTGTGACCGCCCCAGAGTAGGTCAGGACAGAGGAGGGGGAAGTGGCCGGGCGGGGGAGTGTGGGGGGGTGGGACTCTTTAGGTGCCTTTTCTTTACTTGCAGCCCCCCAAATCAATGGGGTTTTATTAAAATGCATTTTCTCACTGCGGCTTCTATCTATCCAATGCACTTGGTATTTGATCTGGGAAAGGCGGTGGGGATAGGGGCCAAGAGAGAACAGAGCCCTTTCATAAACACAAGATTGGCCAAGTGTGAGAGGCCATCCTCAGCTTTGGAAAACTAAACGAGAGTGGCCCTTAGATCTGGGGTGGGCCCCTCCTGTTCTGGTGGCCGGAAGCATTTGTCTGTGCTCTAAAGGTAGAAGCTTGACAAAGGCAGTTAGAAGCCAGAGCTCGCTGACACAGAAAATATACAGGTAGGAAAGACAAATGGGGTGGTCCTTCTCTGATATTTCACTGGACAGATGCATTTACCTTACATACCACTGTCATCAGGCCACCTGTTCAAAAAGCACCATTGAGTCCTCAGTGGCACAGAGACTCTTGGGTGCAACCAACCCACAGATGAAAAAGCCTAAGCATCCCTTTGATGTTTGGATCTACTATACAGCTTTCCTGACAAGCCACTGCTCCACCTATACTTGAATACCTCCAATAATGGGGAGTTCACTACCATTTCATTCTATTCCATTTCTGGACAGCTCTTACCATGAGAAAGTTTTTTTATTAAGCTGAAATCTGTCTCCTCCCCGCCACTTCTGCCCACAGGTTCTAGGCTACTCCCTGGAGCCACACAGAGAAACCTGTGCAGTCTTTCACAGTAGGATCTTCTGCAAAGTCAGAGATAACTCTCCCAAGCCCATAGTCTACCTTCTCCGGGCATTCTGGCCTCTTTTATTCATTCCACATATCACCAACTGTTCAAGACTATTCACAGCCTATCCTTTTTCTATGAATATACTTCAATTTACAGAGATTCCCTTATGGTAGGGAAGGGGGTAGACCAGACTTGGATACAATACTCCAGATATGGTCCAAATCTTCTTGTGCTGTATGTACTGGCAGGGCAATGGGAGTGCTATCAGCACGCCCTCCAGGGGTCAGAGTCATGGACTAAGCTCTGAGAGGCTGAAACAAAGATGAGAGGTTTTCTCCTGATGCAGCATGGCTGATAGTCAGAGAGGCAGTCAAATCAGGTCCCCATGGGGAAAAATACCCCAAGATTCACATGCTAGGAGAACCCAGAACAAAAACTGAGAATAAAGGGCAAGAGGCAGGAACAAAGTCAGGATGACAATGGGGGAAGAGGCCAAGATGGACGCCAGAGCAAAAGCAGGTCAGGAAGGAGGAAGAAAGATCAGGCCGTCACTGTGAAAAGTCTCGGTGACTGGAGCTCGCCTGGCTAGTCACTGGTCTCATAGCATCAGCTGAGAACCAGCATGGACGTGACCAGTGCAAAATACACACAGAATGTCATTTGCTTCCTTGCATTAGCTTCTGGTCAGCCCCCCATGCTTATTCATGTTGGAATTGATAAATCCCACACCCCAAGTTGTATTCTCTTTTATGCATATTCTCCAACCCATTCTTGGGCAATTGGTTTGGGAGTCAACACGCAATATCTTCCTATATTCCTCTGAAATGAAAACATTTAGATTCATTCATCAGCCCGTATTTTTTGAGATCCTGCTTCTTTTGTCCAGTGTATTTTTTATTCCTCTCCCCATATCACGACTTCTGAAGATCTGATGAACTGCTTTCCATATTTTATCCAACTTGTGGGTAAAAATGTTGAAAACGACATAGCAAGGATGTCTTATAGCATACCACCAGAAAGTCCATTCATTAGTACCAGTGACACTTTGTTCTCCCACTTTCTAGTTTTATGTCCTGGAGAGGGTGTACCTAAAGAGAAAGCCCCAACTCAGAAGCCAGCCTTGCTGGCAAATCCCAGGTCCATTGCTTATAACCTCATGATATTGGCAAGTTACTGAATCTCCCTGAGCCTCTGTTACCACATAGGTTTGTTGTGAGGATTAAAGAAGCCAATACATATTAATCACTTAGAATGTGCCAGATACATAGTAAGTGTTCAGTATGTGTAAGCTTTTGATGATGTTGATGATGATATAACTTAAAGCAAGTCGATTTACCCCGTGTTTCCTTTTTCTCATTTTTAAAAGGATGGAGTAGTTTAGATGAGTTCTAAAATCCCCTTCACCTTTAAATTCACTGCAAATTACAACATATACACACTACTATACATAGAATAGATAACCAAAAAGGACCTACTGTATAGCACATGGAACTATACTCAATATCTTATAATAACCTATAATAGAAAAGAATCTAAAAAAGAATAAATGTATATATGTATATTTATATGTATACATATATACACATATATATATAACTGACTTACTTTACTGTACACTTGAACCTAACACAAAACTGTAGATCAACTATACTTCAATAAAAGAATAATAAATCAAAAAAATTAAAAGAAATAAAGTGGAAAAAAATTCAATGCAAATTAATCCACCACCCATCCTGTAATTGCCCATTTTCTCCAGAGTGGTATCTGAAACAAGTGTCTTATTGAAGTACAAACTAAATTTTCTATGGTACTCCTGTCAGAAGAGAAAATGAGATGCTCAAACATAATTGGCTTTCCGGTGAACCAGTGCTGGCAAGGGTTCTTCCAAGCACTCAAAAACCATCCTTTAGAAAGCTCTCTATAGAGCCTTGTCCAAGGTCCATGTCAAGATGACCTGTTGGTGGTTTGTGGTGAACTCTGCTTTCTTCTCCTTGTGCTAAATTAGGTGTACTGTCTACTCATTTTCCTCACAGAATAAAGACTAAATTCCTTAGCCTGGCGTGGAAAGGCTTCACCATCGCATCTCATCCTATCTTTTGAGCCCTCCAGAGGAAAGTGCTCTGGGAGAGTAATGTGAGGCGTCCCCCCCCCACCCCGCTATTCAGCTGTGTGCCCTTGGGCAAGCTCATTTACTCTCTGGGGCAAACACCCATACCCCCGACCTCACTGAGGTTTCTGCATTTGGTTTTTGTTTGGTGGATCAAATGTGATGAGAATTGTGCATACATTTTGGGTTGGTTTGGGGTTAGGTCAGTTTGTTTGTTTCATATTATAAAGTTCTGTACAAGCAAGGAAGTAATATTTTCTTGCTTTTCTTTCTTCCCTTTCTCCAATGGTCCCTTCTGCTCTTGCTAATTTGTTCATTCACTGTGGGAGCACAATATGTTCATTCCAACTTCTGGTTCGTTGTTCATGCCCGTTTACCTTCTCCTAACTGTTTCCCCACATAAAATTTTCTCACATAAACGTTAGAACACACAATAGATGCTCAATAAATAGTTTTGCATTAAAAAATGCTTGATATGATTAGACCCAAAATATCCCAGCCTGCTGTCCTTGTGGGATACCTTCCATATGGTTTAACATTCCCTAACAAGCCATAAAATACTAAGCCTAAAGTACAAAAAATACAAATGTGGTTTTTCTTTCCAATCCACATTTTTTGCTTGGCACCACTGTGCCTTGTTTAAGACCATTGTTGATATAACAACTTTATCCTAACTTAAGCCCTTCCCAGACAACCCTGTGTCTCAGTCCCTGCAGTGTCTCCAGCTGGTCCTCAATTTTCATTAGGATGTAAAATTAAAAACCAAATACTCAGTATCCATAGTGGGAATTGGCTAATTCATTCATGAGAATCCTGAGCTTACTTCTTGTCAAGGTAATTATTTATTCCCCTTAAATGATACATTCTGCTTTTATGAAAGCCATTAGTGCCTTTGAGTAAACGTAAAGGGCATGTGTTTTCACTAGTATGTTCAACACAGACTCAACATAATATCTCATAGTCACTCTGGTAATGAAAGGATACAGCTTTACCACTGGTCTTAACTTGTTTTTTATTTTTTTACTTTTGACCAATGGTGATAGAAAATAATTTTTGCAGCGAACATGAATGAAAAACTGAAGTCACTTATTTGCGAATTGCCAGTAGACATTAGATATACAATTTAGACGCAAATATCTCCACACTGATGCTGTGGATTAATATTTTTATATTTGTGTAGTACTTTACCTACATGACGGTATATTAAGTTCAAGTGCTTTTACCAATATTGAAGATAAATAGGGCAGGCTGTATTACCACAATTTTATAAATGAGGAATTTGAGACCAAGGCTGTGACCGCAGAGAAGGAAAAATAGCTACTCTAACAAATTGCATGTTGGATGTGGTCTCACAGTTAGGTAGTGGCAGAAATGAGCGTAAAAACCAGGCCCCCAACTCTAAGTCCTAGCCAATGTATCTTGCACCAGACCATGATCCTTCTCTTATTAATGACATGTTTTTGTTTTGTGTGTGTGTGTATGTAAGGGGGGTTTCTATTTATATTGTTTTCTCTCTTTGCTGTCACTCATTCATTCACTTATCATTTAGCCAACACTTCTCGAGATCTTTTTGCCTGTCAGTTACTGGGGATACTCTAAGGGACAAGATAGATAAAGTCCCTGACCTCATGGAGCTTATGCAGTCGGATGGAAGAGATGGATATCAAACAAATGGTCACAGACATAAATATATCATTATAACCCAAGTTAAGTACAAGGAAGGAAAATAATTAGATGAGATGAGAGACTATAGCAGGGGAATCTGATTTCAATTGGAAGGCCAGGGCAGACTTCTCTGAGAAAATGACAGTTATACTCAGATCTGAAGTATCTGATGAGTAGGATTCAGCCGAGGGGAGAAAAGAGAAGTTGGGGGGAAGGTGTACCAGACAGAGGGAACAGAGGCTCTAAGAACCCTGAGGAGGAAGTGAGCTTAGTGCATTCAAGAAGTTGAGGAATAAAAATGTTCAGGTCTCCCCTTTAGAAGAGTTCCATCGTTCCACTGTCTCACCCACAATTCAATGTCAACTGTGTACTGCTGACAACCTTCCTGGCTTTGTCTCTCCTTCACATGCTGGTCAAATTCAGATGACTTGCCATTTTCGCATGGTGCCACCCCAGCAATCCATCTTCGCTCTGCTCCTCTGCTCAGAATAGCCTTCCCCTCTTTCTGCTCTCTGTCCAAATAACACCCATTCCCCAAGGCCATTCTCATGAGGCCTTTTATGTGGCTCTCTGTCTGAACCACTCTCTCTCCTAGACTCCCGTGGTCTATGGTTGGGACCACTCTTGTGTCACTCGACATTATTATTAACTCCTTGTGTTATTATAATCATGAGTGCAACTGAAAACCTGTCTTACTAGACAGCAGAGCTTAAATAACTGTCAACTTGGTCTGAGTCATTTTTGTAGCCCCAGCTGTCTTTACAACAGAGTCTAACACATAATAGAAACCTGGTAAATGCATCATTAGCAAATGACTAAGTTCATTGACTAGGCTGAGATCTCCTGATGTCAACTCCAGGGCACTGGACGAGAGGAGATGAGTGTTCCTAAGTCCCAACAGTCTTTACAGCCCAAATGTCATTTTAATGAGCTCTTTTTTTCTGGAATCACAGACTCACATGTGGACAGGCTCCATACTGGCATTAGAACAGTACATCAGTCTTGGTGACTGAGATCCTCTGAAGACAGAAATGAAGTACCTAATTCAGAAAGAGTGCCGATTAGCTTTAAATTAGAACTGTCTCAGTTATCATAAAAAATTGGGACATTTCCATGATGTGTCCAAAAGCATGCGCTATATCTACAAGGTGTCATCGTGGCTTTGCAACCAGTCACATTTGTATTGTAGCTAACTGCTCCAGTCACTGGCAAAACCAGCTGACTGAGTTAAGTGTGCCTTAAGGAAGGGATTTCCAAACTTGTCTGTGCATTAGAATCAGCCAGGAAGCTTAAAAAATTACAGATACTTTTGTCTACCTCCAGGATTATTCACTTGGTCTGGGGCTGTGGTCTGTGTTTTGGAACCTTTCAAAGAATCCCAGGAGATTCTAACACGCAGATGAGTTTGGGAACTATTGACTTAAGGAAAGAGAAGCTTTCTACAACAAGAGGCTAAGAAGGACCCATCAGCAGAAAATGAGAAAGCACTTCCCAAGATAGTTCCAAGGAACCAATAAGATCCACTTTGCCCATCTGCTAGTATATCCAACTGGGGCTTATGAACCCAAGAAGCTCTTGCTTAGCAGGAGATGTGGTGGCTGAGGCCATCTGCTGCATAGACTTGCATATACTGACTTGAGGTTTGCTGGCACTGTGTTCTCAGCATGACATGCTCACACCCCACCCCGTCTGCTGTCAAAATCTTACTCGTTAAAGACACTATCTAAAGGCCGGTTCCTCTGTCAATCTTCCTTTACAAATAGTACTTCCATTGCTTTCCCAAAAAAACTTGCTTAAATATTTATTACTGCACTAGTTGAATTTCCCTTTGTCATAACTAGTTGTTAAACTGGAATCTTCTTCCTCAGTATAGGGAGACCCTCTTATTCATCTTTATATTATCAAAGAATCTAGCATTTTGCTTTGTACACATTAAGGGCTCAATAAATGCTTATTGAATGGATGCTGAGATTGCAACTATGAACAGAACAGGCTTTGTCTCTGCTCTCATGGAGCTATGAGCCGAGAGTTTAAGGGTAACTTATAACGACCCTTAACTCCAAACTAAATAACATTGTCATAAAAATTTCAAGGTAGAAGGAACATTTATAGAGATGCCTCCATCTCTTGGTTCCCAGTCAAATGACGATCATAAAACCCTCCCTGTCATAAACAACTCAACCACAGCTGCAAAGCACATGGGAGCTCTCAGGATACAGAACAACTGTGATCATGCTGAGAGAAGCATAGGGCTGAGACCAGAGGGAAACATCTGGTCCCTTCCAGAGAGAGGCCGGCCATGCGAATATGGGACACTCTAATCCAGACTGGGTCCAGATCCAAGGAGTCCCAGCCAAAGAGGTGGATGTCAGCCCCAGACCTCAGAAAGGCCTGTTCAAGTCCCTGCGAGGGAGGAAAAGCACTGAGGCAGAGCCCAGCCCCCGAGACCAGGTCACTGTCGCTTGAATTCTATTGAACCCATGTGTATGGAGCTGGCTACGGCCTACATGTATTCAGGTGTAGAGCTGGAGGCTGCAACCCAATCGCACACAGGCCAAGCAGTCTATTTTCAGATCCCACTTACTCTTGGGGAAGAGGCTCTAAATATACCATCCAGTGACTGCTTGAGGCAGACGCTCATTGCTGGCAGCTGAGCAGGGCGGGGCAGACAGGGATGTTAGGAAGCTCACCATTAACCTCAGCACAGCTCAAAGGCCCCACCACTTGTAGAGCTATATTTACAGAAGGGCAAGTGTCTGTTATATTTGACTGGGTTTTCAGTTAGGAGTGCTTGGGCATATGCTTTATATGGCAGTAAAAACCACTATTTTGCCCTCTCCAGAGATCCACTGAGCAAAGCATGTAGACGCAGCAAAGGAGGATTTAGGCGAAACTGACCTTGTTCTGATCTCAGGCATTTGTATCATAGCAAGATCTTGCAATTATATAAGCAATAGTACTGAAATTTCCCATGTGTATAACACCTGAGAGTCTACAACATGCTTTTATAGCTTATTTACAAACAGGCACGAAATACTGTTAAAAGCAAAACCCAAGGGGGTTGCAGTCAGAAAGAATGTTGGATATTAAGACATGAGAATGTATCTTGCCGTAATGATTTTCTCCATAATGGGGAAGGCCTTTTGACTTTGTGTCCAGCAGAGACATAGGCCTCTAACTGCCAAAAGCCAAACACTGTATAACCACCTCCATTTCCAGGCAGCTGTTCCCAAAAATCCAAAAGGAATTTAGTTTCAGAAGGAATTGTGTGAGAGCTGCATTAACCACCAGCATTCAGGTAACTCTGTCCAGTAGCAAAAGCGAATAGAAATAGCTGAAGACAGAGAGGTAGTTGATTGGGGGTGGGAGGCAGGGGGGATTCTGGGGTGTGGCACAGGGAAGGTCTTGAAAGTCAGAACGTTTAGCAATATCAGACAGAGTTTGAGTAATTGGTGTATTCAGTGTATCATATTAGCCTTAGAGGAGATAGTAGTGCCAGGTTTTGCTAGTATAAACCGTGGGACACCCATGAAGCTGGGGTCTGAGACGTTCGCCTGCAGCAGCGTTGTTCAGAGAGTCCAGGCACATCTGCATCAGACTCATGTGCGGCGCCTTTTAAACACTGAGGCTTCTGGGTCCTGCCTGGATCCTCTGAATCAGAATCTCTGTGGCCTGGACCTGCGTCTCTTTAACAAGATCCACAGGTGAGTCGTATGAGCAGTGAAATTGGAGAATCACAGCCTTACAGAGTGGTGTCTAGAGAAGGCCAAATCTTAACTGGGTGTGTATGCCACTTTTCAGTATTTGAGATTATTCACTGGCCCCTCCTGGTTACTCTGCAGGCCAGCATGGAGGCCTTGTCGCGACCTAACTGATTGCCTAAAGGCGCAGTTATTAAGTAGTGGAATCAAGCTCGGAAACCAATTCTTCTGACTCTAAGTTTTGTGCTTTTTCCACTACGTTTCACTTCACCTTGGAGATGCAATCCTTGAACTGTCCAAACTTCTATCCCTGGCAAACAGCAAGCCCAGCGTCTGGTCAGGTGAAGGTTCTGAAAAATGGGTTGAGTATGGCGTTCAGGTGGGAATGAGATGGTGCTGGCCTGCAGCCACAGGTTTTGAAAAGACTTAGTTGGGAGAAAGGAGCCCGAGAGACAAGAAATAGTTCGAAGCGTTTAGTATACCGAGGGCCGAGTAAAGAGGTACCACCTGGCAAGGACAATTCCAGAAGATCTCCAGTTAGACAGACTGACCTAGAGGAACAGACGGGTTGGCAGGGATTGGGGGCAGATCTAGAAGCAGTTTGCCGATGCAGTGGCATGCCGAGAGGAAGGCTTTGCTGGCCCCCTATGACTTCACCCATTAGCAGCTGTTAAGGGTGCAACGCTATTTCTGAAATCGCCCAAACATCAGTGACTCTCAAGGTGGAATTTCAGACACATCAGCAGACTGGGGCGCAGATATTTAGGGACTGGAGCCTTTCTGACGCCGAGTCAAGAACTATGTGTGAGCTGCTATCACCCCCTCCCCCCTTGGCCTGTGGTGATGCACTGGGCCTAGCCCTTCGCCGGCCTCAGTCAGCCAAGATTGGGAAGATTGTGAAATCAGAGATGGAGAAGGCAGCGGCGGCAGAGAGGACTTCCCCTTAACATCCTGGCAGGTAAAAAATACCTCCCGAGGACTTCAGGCCACCACAAGTGAAATCAAAAAGGGAGGAAATTCAATAAATCCAACAAGTAGTTCTTGAACATCCATTATTTCCGCAGCTGTTTGAGGGGCAGGGATATACCCTTTCAATGCTTCAGGGAGGGATCCATCATGACTGGTAATTAAGAAAAGCAATCATGATGAGTGCTAAAAATGAATCACCCTTTTTCCATTGGAGGGCTGGCAGAGGGCTGGTTTAAAACTTCCATTTATTGATCAGTTTGCCAGCGGTAGACCAGGAAGACGCCGTGAGTGAGGTGGAGGGGCAGCTGCCACCTTCCTCCCTCCCTGTCCATCCATCCTGTGCGCTCCTGGCAGATTAATCCTCCTAATGCGCAATGCTGATGTGACTCCTCAAACCAAATACTCTTAATGGCTCCCCTTTGCCCACAGAGGTATCTGCACTGGGTCCCCTCCCACTTCCCCAAGCCCTCAGATTCCCCTTGACTGAGCACATTCCAGACTCTGGAAAAGTGCGCGGCTTACTCTTTCCCCAAACACGCCTTGCACGTTCCTTTGTTCCCCCTTCTGCTCTGGCTGCTTCGCCCTCTGCAACGCCATCGTCCCTACTGCTTATCCCCTTTATCTGAATCCTACTTTATCCTAAATGCCACCTCTTTCTGATCCTCCCCAGCTCGTAGTCTCCCCCTCTCTTCTCTCTGTGTGTCTCTCTGCATCTCTTTCTCTCTCTCCCTGCCCTTGAAACTCCCACCCTTACCTCCCATCACTGAGAACCTCCCGGTTCTGATCCACAACCAGCTCGGTCCCTTTGGATTTTCTCAACGTGAAGCATTCCCACCGACTGATACCACTGAACGTGCTGCTACTGAAAACCCATCGCTCATGCCCTTTATTTCCACCTTTTTAATCCACACTGTCTCCTCGGCCTCCACCACAGACTTGGCCTAGCTGTGATGAGGCCAGGACCTCAGTTTCCTTCTGGGGCGGAGCGGGGCCAGGGGGCAAGGCATGTCACCCCACCTCTTTGGATCAAATTCTTTTCTTTAGGAAGCTTTCTGTGTTTCAGCCCCCAATCCTTCCACCCAGCCAAGGTCAGAGCCTCGTTTCTCTGCTCTTGTTGTGCACCCATTCTTCCTCCCCAGCACATATCACAGTTATTATTAAATAATTGTGTACTGGGGGCTTCCCTGGTGGCGCAGTGGTTGAGAGTCCGCCTGCCGATGCAGGGGACACGGGTTTGTGCCCCGGTCCGGGAAGATCCCACATGCCGCGGAGCGGCTGGGCCCGTGAGCCATGGCTGCTGAGCCTGCGCGTCTGGAGCCTGTGCTCTGCAACGGGAGAGGCCACAACAGTGAGAGGCCCGCGTACCGCAAAAAAAAATAAATAAATAAAAATTGTGTACTGTTTGTTTAACACCTGCCTCCCTCCATGGACAGAAGCTCCATGAGGGCAAGGCCCACGTCTCTTTTATTCATCAGTGAATCCTGGCCATAGGTGGTAGGCAATAAATAGATGAACGGCGATTATAACACGCCACGCTGGATGACAGCTTGTGTGTATAACACGTCTCATCCCCCCTTCACTGGCTAAGAATACAGTCGATGAAGGAGGCTCTTTGTCCTCCACCAACACTTTCAACCGTGTCTTTTTCATAGTATGTGCCAGGAAAGAAAGAGGGAAAGAAAGAGGAAGGAAAGGGGATAAAGAAGGGAAGGGAAAGGAAGGGAAGGAAGGGAAACGAAAGGAAGCAAGTGATGGTGGGTCAGTAACATCACATTTGATTCAAAAGCAGACACAGTAGTCCAAAAAATCAACAAATAATTATTGAGCATCCCTTCTGCAGAGGCATAGAATTATTTGCCTGTTTATCTGTGTATCTGTCTGTTTATCCACTGTAAGTGAAACAGTTGTAGGGACAGCAGAGGGTCAGGTTTTGAGTTCTTGCTTTGCCCCTGAGTGTCTGTACGACCTTGAACAGTCAGACCACTCTGAATGTCAGTTTCCAGTACCCTCAGCCTTTAAAAATGAACACAGAATTCTTAGTTCACAGGGATATTGTGAGGATTGAAAGAAGGGATGTGTCTGAAAGCCTTTTGTAAAATGTGACATGTGATAACATGTATAATTATTATGAGTGCATGATGAAAAGGAAAAGGCAACAAAATGAGACATGGCTGGGAGCGTCTCTAGGCAGCGAGGTACAACCCAGGAGTGGGGTGTGAGGTCCGAGCTCTCTGGGCCTCTCTGTCCTGCCCCCTGACAAATCCCTAAGCCTCCCAAGACACAGGTTCATCATCTTGTCAAATGGGCTCCGAGGCGCCTGGCTTCCTGGGAGGAGCGGGCTTTCTAATAAAGAGATCGTTTTAATAATGTGAAGTACTGGGTGCTATGGTAACGGGCATTACATGATCTGGAGAAGAAGAGCACCTTTTGGTAAGAATAGGGAGCCTGCAGTTGCAAAAGGGGGGTGGGGATGCACACAGGATGGGGGTGGAGGAAAATGCAAACATGGATAGACACAGGGTAGGCACCAAAGGGAACGAACAAACAGTACTGGTGGTTCCTGCCTCTCAGGCAGCCTCTCTTGTTTGGGCCCTGCTAGCTGAAGGGCATCTTGAGCATCTCTCGATTTCCTGCTGCTATTGCAGTTTAGGATCCCCCTGTGTGCTTAAGCTGGTAGCCCTGACATTTTTTTAAAAAGATACAGGCATATGCAAAAATCTAGATAAAACCAGATTTGGGGTGATTTTACCAAAAAATTAGAAATGCAATGGTTTTTTTTTTTTGTATTCTCCAATGGATGGTTTTAAGAAGTTCTCTTATAACTCCATTTGGCATGACCTCTTGGTTGTTGATGTTCTCCATGAGTCCTACCAATGTGGAGAACCAGAAAGTTTGTACACTGTGAATAGAAGTTCAGTGCCAATGCTGAAGTCCATACCATCAAACTTGATTACCCTGTCCACCTGAGGACACACTGCACAGCATGGAAGGCTGCCAATGCAATGGAAAGCATATTAGATGGGCAAAGAAGGGGATTCATGCCTAATGAGTTGTCTAATTCATGCCTAATGAGACGTTGGATTGGGTACTTTACCCACACTATCTTCTGCCAGGGAGTCCAATATCTTGGGTTCTGGGCCAAGCTTGCCACTAGCCAGGATTTAGATTAGGAAACTGAAAGAGCTCCCTGGCTAGTAGGATGTGGGGTCCACTGGAATGTAGTACCATGGCTGGCTAAGAACATTCCTTTTCTATGGATTTTTAAGGAAAACTAGACTTTTCCCTTCTTCCATTAGTGTAAGATCAAATGTGCCTGTGGGAAAAAGAAGGAACTGCCTATGATTCCTTTAAAGATTTTATGTGAATTTAAAGGAGCTTTGGATTTTTTCAAAAATATTCTTTAGCCTGGAAGAGAGCAGAATTTGAACAATGATTAACTCCAGGGCACAGTATTTTAAGACAATTTCTATTTTCTTCTGCATACCTCTCAATATTTTACAAGTTCTCTATTACCTTTACCTATTACATTTACAATGAGAAAAATAATTTAAATATTTTAAAATTTTGAACATTAGTCTTCGGAATTATTTGTTTTTGCCGTTGGTATGTCACAAATCACAGCCCCTTTCCTCCATACATTTTATTTCATAAGGCAAATAGCTAAGGAATGACAGAACAAATAAAAGAAGCCTGGAATCCTTACCTCCATAAAAAATCCACAAGGGTTGAGCCCAAACCCAACATTTTATGAGCATCCCTTTGGCATAGCCTCTCAGGGGTCCCCTCACCTGAATTACATTAGACTGTCTCATCCCATTAATGAATCAATCTCTTCAGCTGCCCCTCCCCCTCCTCTCCCTTCGACACCCCCCCCAACCTGTGATCATTTAATTATCATCTGCTTTTCATGTCCCTTGAGTCACTGAAAAGACACATCATCAAGATTCTTGGACCATTAAAACCCATCTTGTTCCTCTTGTATCCTGTTGATTTTCCACATGCCTTTATAAAGTGTGTGTCTTGTGAAATCAGAAGACCTGGGTTCAAATCCTAACTCTGCTATTTACAACACATATATGAACTTAGGAGATATACTTACTCTCTCTGAGCCTTCACGCTCTCATCTATGAAATGTAAATGATAGCTGTGAAAATGAGAGAGTTGTGAAAAGGTGAGAGAACACGTAAAAACACATGGCACAGTGATCATTGCATAGTAGGTACTCAGTAAAAGTAAGGAGGATCTATGGCTGTTCTTCTCTTGAGAGGACAGTTCAACTCTAAAACCAGTACCGGGGGTTACTCAGAAGTCCCACTGGATCCTTTTAATCTTTCCCAAGTAGAACCTTCAGCAGCTTAACCCCCAAGAGGCCAGGGTGATAAAGACAATTTACACAAGTCATAGCTGTCAACAGTCTGTCGTTACGTGGACCTCTGATCAGTCTCAGCAACAGCACTGGGGGCTGAGTGTTGAGCCAGCTCTGCCTGCCATGGAACATTAGAATGGTTCTCCTTTTTTAAAATTGTTTTTTATACAATTTTTAAAGGTTACTTTCCATTTACACATATTACAAAATATTAGCTCTATTCCCCGTGTTGTACAATACATCCTTGAGCCTATCTTACACCCAATAGTTTGTACCTCCCATTCCTCTACCCCTAAGTTGCCTCTCCTCCACACTGGTGACCACTAGTTTGTTCTCTATATCTGCGTCTACTTCTTTTATGTTATATACACTAGTCTGTTGTATTTTTTAGATTCCACATATAAGTGTTATTATACAGTATTTATCTTTCTCTGTCTGACTTATCTCACTTAACATAATGCCTCCAAGTCCATCTATGTTGCTGCAAATGGCAAAATTTCATTCTTTTTTATGGCTGAGTAGTATTCCATTACATATATATATATATATATATATATATATATATATACCACATCTTCTTTATTCATTCATCTGTTGATGGACACTTAGGTTGTTTTAGAATGGTTCTCTTTAGAAAGTCTCTCTAAGACTTTGTATATTCTCATAGATTGGTTGGATCAGCTACCATGTTCCACTACTGGGCCAGAGAACAGAAAGAAATATAAAAAGAAATGGTCCCTGCCCTTCTAGAGCTCACAGTCTAATGGATAACACTGATGTGGAAACACTATTATGCTGCACTTCTCTTTAGCTTCTGTCCTCTCTTCCCCTTCACAGCCAGTCTCTCCAAGGTGTTATCTAAGCATCCCTCTTCCACTCCCACACCGTCCGTTTGCTCTCCTTCACTTGCTTCTCAACCCACATAGTCTGGCCACCCCTCTAATAAGACCACTCTTTCCAAAGTCATCAAAAATCTCTTTGTTTCAAATTTGAATTAATAGGTCTCAGCTACTGTTTCTTGGACAGCATGACAGCATTCACCACGCTGACCTTTCTCTTTCCTTCTTGAAGCATGCTCCTTTGGCCTCCATGGCACCATTCTCTCTAGATTCAAGTGTTCAGAAGCCTACTGGACATCTCACACCTGACATAACCCAATTAAATTCATGATCTTACCTCCAAATCTGCTTGTCTTCCAGGGTCTTTCATCCCCAAATGGCATCTCTATCTACCACTTTGCTCATGCCAGAAGTCTGAGTCATCCATGAATCTGCTTCCCCCCTTGCTCTGTATATCTCCTCTACCATCTAATCCTGTCAGTTTTTCTCCTCATCTCTAATGTACCCATGATGATCTACCGTCTTCTTCTGCCTGGACCACTACAAAAATGTCCTAACTTCTTCTTCTTCCCCTGCTTCCACTGTTAACCTCTCCATTTCATTAGCCACACTACAGCCAGAATGTTTTTATTAACATAAGTCTGATCATATTACTCCCATGCTTAAACTCTTTCAATGATTTATCATTGCACTGAAAAATAACCTATAACTTGACCTTCAAGGTGCCATGACCCAGCCCCTGGCTACTTCTTTACTCTAAACTCATGGATTCTTGCCCTTGATCACTGTGTCGTAGATACACAGGTTTCCCTTCAGTGCTTGAAAGATGCCATACCCTTTCCTGCCTCCAGGGCCATTAAACATGCCATTCCCTCTGCTTGGAAGGCTCTAATATCCACTCTGCCTGGCAACTCCAATCCACATTTCAGAGCCCAGTATGGAAGTTACCTCCTCAGAAAAGCCTTCCCTAAAACTTCAATCTAAATTAGATCTCCCAGGTGTGCTCCCTCATAAAGCCCTGTTATTCTCATCAAATATTATCAAAACTTTATATTTATTTATCGCATTATGTATGTGACGTTTGCATCCCTAAGAGGATAACTAACATGGGGGCAGGCACTTTGTCTCTGACCTTAATTGCCTTCTGTTTCGGAAAGAGACCTGATAAGAAAGCAGGACTCTACACCCACAAAGGAAATTCGTGCTGGCTTCAGAAATTAATACATTTACTCTTTCATTCAAAAAATATGAGTAGACTTCCAAGAATCACTAAGTATTTGAAAAAAATCAGCATCACAAAAGAAGCTTGATAAATTAAAAACCCCAGAGGAAACAAGATAGAAAACAACTTTTAAAACAATTCTAACTAGTGTGTTCAGAGAGATTCAGGGAGATGTTACATTCATAAAACAAAAATAGTTCTTATAAAAATAAAACCTTCACAGAGCAAGAAACAGTTATTGGAAATTAAAGGCACAATTGTTAAAGAGAACAGGTCAATAGAGTAGCTGGAAGACAAATTCAAAGAAATTTTCTAGCGCATAGATTAAAAAAAAGACAGGGACTGGTGGCACAGTCGGAGATGCAAGAGGGAAGTGATATGAGGATATATGTATATGTATAGCTGCTTCACTTTGTTATAAAGCAGAAACTAACACACCATTGTAAAGCAATTATACTCCAATAAAGATGTTTAAAAAAAAAGAATCCGCCTGCCAATGCAGGGGACATGGGTTCGAGCCCTGGTCCAGGAAGATCCCACATGCCACAGAGCAACTAAGCCCGTGCACCACAACTGCTGAGCCTGTGCTCTATCAGCCCGTGAGCCACAACTACTGAAGCCCGTGCACCTAGAGCCTGTGCTCCGCAACAAGAGAAGCCACCACAATGAGAAGCCTGCGCACTGTAACGAAGAGTAGCCCCCGCTCGCCGCAACTAGAGAAAGCCTGCATGCAGCAATGAAGACCCAGTGCAGCCAAAACTAAATAAATAAATAAATAAATTAATTTTTAAAAAAGATAAAGAGATGGAAAATATCAGAGAAAAGTTAAAAGACTTACACGCTCAATCCAGTAAGTGAACCATCCATTTGATGAGAGCCCCAGAAAATGAATACAGAGAAAATGGAAGGGAGAAAATAATATAAGAAAGAAAGAAAAGAGGACAGATGCCTGGAGCTTACAAAAACTACAAACTAGGTCCACCACTCAAATATATCCCAGTTAAAGTTTAGAAACACCAAGGACAAAAATGATCCTAATAGTTTAGGCAAAAATAAAACTGGTTACTTGTAAAACAACACATATCAGATTGTCATCAGTAAAACTGTATACTAGAGGTCAAAGCAGAGAGAAAAATCATCTTAAACCTAGAATTCTAGCCAAACAAATTAGGAACTAGGGGTAGGGGTGGTGAGACAAACAAAGGCCCAGAAAGCTGGCTTCCAATGCACCCTTCTGTAACAATCATTTCAAAGCGCACTCTAGGCAAGCAAAACAGAAATCTAAGAGTGGAGAGCATGGGACCCAGAAAGAGTGGAAGTAAAATGTGAAATGAATTGAAATCCTAGAGCGACAGTTCTTTAGAGGGCCTAGAAGGTAATGAAGCACATTAGGAAAGGAGGACAGAACTGTGAGAATATCTTTAAGAATCAAGGAAATGTCCTCTAACAAGTCATTGGAATTAGAAGCTGAATGGTCTTATGGAGAAGGTAAAAGAATATCACCATTTTGTGAACAAGAAGAAAGAAAGGTAGTTAGAAATGCCAGGAAAAATAAAATTAGGAAAGAGGTGTAGAAGAAAGTCACAATCCAAATATACAAAAATGAAAATGTTATGATTCTGAGCATGGATAGAATGTATGAAAACAGAATTCATCTGACAGTGATTCTGGGATCGGTCTCCTTTGAATGGAGGAGTTTTAGCAACACAGTGTTAAAAAGGTAAACTGAGGCACGTTAAATTTTTGAAGAGTTTATCTGAGGAAATATCACTTTGGATGAGGCAGTGCTAAACTGAGAATGGTTAGGGATGCGGGGCCGACAGGAACTATGGGAAAGGCTTTTACAGAGCTGACACAGAAGCAAAGCAAGAAAATGATTCGACTGGCTAACAGTTGCTTTATTTGGAAAAGCCCAGTTAATGGTGATTGTTGTCCTTGAATTTCATTTTCTCAGATACAAGCACACTTACAGGAATTGACTCTGGCTCGGACTTTGGTTTGCTTAGTAGACTACCAAAGCATTAGAGTCACCTCGGTCTAATGCCTCCTTGTTCAATTACTTCAACAATAGAATTGCATCTTTTCCATGGGCCTAATCACATTGCTTGGTTCTGAAGAAAATAATAATTACATAATAATAATGTAAATATTCATTGATTTTCAATCTATGAAATCAACATATAAGCAAAACACAGAGGACCTAATGGTGGTTACAGACCAGAATGTAAATATTTCATGCCAGCAACGTAAAAGTGATAAAACACTGACAGAAGTTAGAACGTGGAGGGTGGTGAAGTCCTTATTTTACAGTGCAGAATCAGAAAATATTGTCTGAAATTAAGCTATCATGAAATATAATCTTTTAAAAACAAAAATTTCAATTTGTAATTTAAAATTACATAAGTAAAGAACAACAAAAAAGCAAAATTTGGAGGAGAAATACAATTACTGCAAATGAGTTATATTCTTCCTCTTTTAAGTGAAAAATCAGTAAACACTATTTCAAGCTGAAAAACAAGAAAAAGACGTAAAAGCATTTAAAGTTTGGAAATAACCACCAGAAGAACTAGAAACAGAAGTAACTAAACATAGGCATAGGTGAGGGAGAGGGACAGGACACTTACTTTTCATTTTCTGTTGTTCTATGTTGCTCGAGTGGTTATTACTCTGTGCATATATTATATTAATTAATTAGTGGGTGAAGAACTTGCAAAACTAAATGAATAGAACTTCTGGGGTGAGGGAGTCAAGCTCAGAGCTCTCGGGGAAGGCACATTGAACAGAGCAGTCTTATGAGTAACGGGCCACCTAGGGAGAACCTCCAGACTCCTCCCAAAGTGGGCACCCTTCCTAGCTGTGCCCTTCTTACGTCTGAAATACAAATGTCTTGCAAATCTGAGATGATGGCTGCATTTCAGAGAATAAGACCTAAGGATTTTAGTTGGCCACAGCTAAAGAGGAACCAATCATGTAAAGTGGCTCTAAGCTAGAGACTCTATAAAGCAATGGTGGGCTGGGTGTAGGCCGTACAACATAGTGGTCAAAATTGCAGACGCTCTCATCTGGACTGTCACTTACTAGTTGTGTCACTTCAGGCAAGTGATGAAAATAACTACACCCATTCCCTAGAGTTTTCTGTGGCTTAGATGAGCTCATTTAGGTTAAAATGAGTGTCAGCTGTTACTATTTTTGTTTGTTTTTCAACATTATTTTATTTTATTTATTTATTTTTATTTTTTAAATGTATTTTTTTTTTTACACAGCAGGTTCTTATTAGTTATCTGTTTTATACATATTAGTGTATACATGTCAATCCCAATCTCCCAATTCATCCCACCACCACCACCACCACCCACCCCAGTTTCCCCCCTTGGTGTCCATACGTTTGTTCTCTACATCTGTGTCTCTATTTCTGCCCTGCAAACCAGTTCATCTGTACCATCTTTCTAGATTCCACACATATGCGTTAATATACGATATTTGTTTTTCTCTTTCTGACTTACTTCACTCTGTATGACAGTCTCTAGGTCCATCCACATCTCTACAAATGACCCAATTTTGTTCCTTTTTATGGCTGAGTAATATTCCATTGTATATATGTACCACAATTTCTTTATCCATTCCTCAGTCAATGGGCATTTAGGTTGCTTCCGTGACCTGGCTATTGTAAGTAGTGCTGCAATAAACATTGCGGTGCATGTGTCTTTTTGAATTATGGTTTTCTCTGGGTATGCCCAGTAGTGGGATTGCTGGGTCATATGGTAATTCTATTTTTAGTTTTTTAAGGAACCTCCATACTGTTCTCTTCAGTGGCTGTATCAATTTACATTCCCACCAACAGTGCAAGAGGGTTCCCTCTTCTCCACATCCTCTCCAGCATTTGTTGTTTGTAGATTTTCTGATGACGCCCATTCTAACTGGTGTGAGGTGATACCTCATTGTAGTTTTGATTTGCATTTCTCTAATAATTAGTGATGTTAAGCAGCTTTTCATGTGCCTCTTGGCCATCTGTATCTCTTCTTTGGAGAAACGTCTATTTAGGTCTTCGGCCCATTTTTTGATTAGGTTGTTTGTTTTTTTATTATTGAGCTGCATAAGCTGTTTATATTTTTTAGAGATTAATCCTTTGTCTGTTGCTTCATTTGCAAATAGTTTCTCCCATTCTGAGGGCTGTCTTTTCATCTTATTTATAGTTTCCTTTGCTGTGCAAAAGCTTTTAAGTTTCATTAGGTCCCATTTGTTTATTTTTGTTTTTATTTCCATTACTCTAGGAGGTGGGTCAAAAAAGATCTTGCTGTGATTTATGTCAAAGAGTGTTCTTCCTAAGCTGTTACTATTATAAAGAGATTCAGATTCCAGCTTAAGGGAAACCCTAATGCCAATAATGAATATTTTGGAGATTCCATTAGGTAATCATCCCCTATAGCTTTCTCCTTCCCAAAGTACTAGAGGGACAATTTGATTTTAGCTTGGGGAAAGAGAATACCAATGTTGGTAACAACAAACTTTTTTTTTTTTTTTTTTTACTTTTTGGCTGCTTTGGGTCTTCGTTGTTGTGCTTGGCCTTTCTCTAGTTGCTGCAAGCAGGAGCTACTCTTGGTTGTGGTGTGTGGGCTTCTCACTGCAGTGGCTTCTCTTGTTGTGGAGCATGGGCTCTAGGCATGCGGGCTTCAGTAGTTGTGGCGCATGGGCTCAGTAGCTGTGGCTCGCAGGCTCTAGAGCGCAGGCTCAGCAGTTGTGACTCACGAGCTTAGTGGCTCCGCAGCGTGTGGGATCTTCCCAGACCAGGGCTCGAACACACGTCCGTTGCATTGGCAGGTAGATTCTTAACGACTGCACCACCAGGGAAGCCCCACTATAAACTATTAATACTAATACTACTAATAAAAGTTAACATTTATTGAGCTGAGTGTCTACCATGTGCCAGGAATTGTGCAAAGCACTGTACACACATCCTCTTAGTCCCATCTTCACCACTCTCAGGTGAGACAGACTTTACTATCTCTTGTTTTTATTGTGGTGAAATACACATAACAAAATATACCACTTTAACAATTCTTAAGGGTACAGCCCAGCCGTGTTAAGTACTATTAAAAACAAAACAGGCCCAAAATGGAGTTGCTTATGCTAAGCCCCATGTCACCAAACCCGGACTTAACTCGATTACAGTCTCCACTCTCCCAGAAATGGAATCTTAAACCAGCCAACCTGATTAGCATTAGGTAGGTAATATGCCTTATGAACCCCTGCCATGCCCTGTAGGGAAAGTAACCAGTCTGCTTTCTGCCTAGTATAACTTCCCTGTCCCTGCTCCCTTCCTCCTATAAAAATCTTTCATTTCTGAGTTCCCCAGAGCTCCTTTCTATTCGCTAAATTGGATATGCTGCCTGATTCATGAATCACTGAATAAAGCCAATAAGGTCTTTAAAACTTACTCTGTGGAACTTTGTTTTTTAATGGTACATTCATATTTTGGGGCAACCAATCTCCAGAACTCTTTCCATCTTGTAAAACTGAAACTCTATACTCATTAAACAACAACTCCTTTATCACCTCCATTTTGGAAAATATGAAACTCAAAGGAATGATTATGTCAAACCATGTGAAAATGCCGTTATCCAATCATTTTTTACCTATGAGTAAATGGCAGTTTGGAATAATTCCATTTAAGAGGCCAGTAGCCCGAGCCATCTAAGAGAAAAGCCAGCTTTCTAGCCTGACTTCGAAGGCCTGGTGTTTTCCATGCTGATGAGAACACTCCTGCAGGGACAACACAGGAGGGCATCCAGGACGCTGAACCAAGTCATATGGGAGAAGATACAGGAAACACATGGACTCGGACTGTTCACGTCATAAGAGAGAGGAGTTCACATCATTCTCAATTATTCTAAGGCAGAGCTACATGGGGTGAATCCAGCTGAATCCGCTGATGCTGATTCAATTGGAGAGATCATCTTTTAAAAAAAAATAATTTAAATGTACAAATACAGTATTTTCCATTTCTTTTCTTTGAACTCGTCTCTGCATATGACTTTATAGATGCTTAATCACCATGGGTGCCCTTCTCAGAATTTTTATGAGACTGACATGCATCGGGAGGCAGAAGAGTGAAGGGGTTAGAAGCCGCACACCTTTTAGAGCTGTGGGGACATTCATGCATTGCCCTGAAGCAGAGGCAGGCTCAAAATCCCTGCAACCCTTGGCCCCTGTCCTCCTTCAGCCGAGGCAGTGGCCTCGATAAAAACTCAATTAATACCCCTCTTGGACACCGATGCCTGCTGAAAGGTCCCTTCAGCCATCAGTGTGTTCACTCAGTGATGTCTTTACCTTCACCTACTCCTTACCTGCCTGGCCTCACATTCTTTCCACCCTCCCTCTTCTCTCATCACCTCTCAATACATCTCTGCTCCCTGAACCCTTCCGCACAGACTCAGGCTTCCTTTTCTTATTACTTTCAGAAAATTCTGTAGGTGGAAAGAAATTTAATCAGTAATAATAAGGCTTTCTATTTTTAGAGCTTCTGCTTTCTGAGCAACCCAAAGAATGCCACTGCTATAACGGAACCGGTTAAAGGGTTGAAAGGGTCTTCTAAAGGTCTTCTAGGAAAGTCCCCTGCTGTGAGGCAAAACTTTCCCCAATCCTGCCTTGGGCAGGTGCTGACCTCCCCTAATCTGACTCTGGAGTCAAACTCAGCTCCACGTCTGGTGGTCTCAACGTCCAGACTCCTTCCCCACACCCAGCAGAACCCGTCTTTCCTTCACTGCCATAGTTCCTCTCTCTCTGGTACGGTTGCAGTGGATTTCTCACATTCTCCCAGCCTTTAGCCTCTCATCCAACACGTCTCCATGCCACCAGTTCAGGATCTTTCTAAAATGTAGCTCTGGTCAGACTTGGAATGCAAAGTTAGAGGCGCAGAGTGTTATGGGAAGACAGTGGGGATGGAGGTTAGGGAAAATGTCACAGGTTGGGACTCAGAAGGTCACAGGAGGTCACCACTGTGGCTCAGCCTCTTCAGCACTAAAATGCAACAGAAGCACCTCCTTCCTGGCGTGGCTGAAAATATCATAGGAGATGATGTATGTGAAATACTTAGGACACACAGACAGAGCCCAGCAAATGCAATTTTAATATCAATTTTGTTGCTTTCTTTGGGGTCCTCTCTATATTCCCCAAGAGCACCTGTGAGTCCTGTGTCCCCAAACTTTCAGGGAGATGTATGCAGACTCCAGTTAACCGCACTTCTGGGACATCTCCAGTGGGGCTTTCCTTGGATTCTCTGGCCTGAGTTGGCTGAAGCTGACACTTACAGAGTGAGTTTATGGGGACGATCAGGGTGGTGTGTGTGGGTACAGGTGTATCTGTGTATGTCAGTTCTGCTGATGATACGAAGGAAAGGAGGGGGAATCCAAAAGGCAAAGGAACACAAAGGAGCGGTGCCAAATCCAGCTGTGCAAGAAGAGGGTTAGAGTAGATTAGGGGCTGGAGGTCCAAGGGGCGGGGATCGAGGTCCTTGCTCAGTCCTCCATTGCCTGCCTGGGTGCCTCACGTGGAGAGCGGAGAAGATGGCAGAGCGCCCAGCCCTCTCAGTGGGCTCTCCCACTCCGGCCACTCAGGCCTGGACGGAGTGCTTCCCCCAGTGCACTGCTTCCAAGCTGCAGAAATTCTCCAGGGCCAGCATCTGGGGTTTGGGTGGACGGGGGATGGGCCCACAGTTTCCAGCCCTCCTTCCAAAGACAGACTCTCTTGACCACAAGCTTTTCCGTGACATCACTGTCAGTGACCTTTGGGGGCCAGCAGGGTGGAGTCTGAGGGGACGGGTACAGGCCGCGATTCTCTGGTGGTGACAAAGGTTGGGATTGTGAGCCGCCCAGAGCTGGAGAGGCGCCTCAATGGGGACAATGTCTCTCGCTGGGCTGGGAATGGTTCCCCTGCCCTAGGATATTGCAGGACTATAGTGGACGTGTTGTCTCTGCTCCTTTTCTAGATTAAAAAGCACATTGTTAAGCACAGAGGCTGTGTGTGTGCGTGTGTGCGTGTGTGTGCGTGTGCACAGAAGTGTAAAGAGTCTCAGAAAATTGCATTTTGCTTTTAGAACAAATGATGGTGACGTGGAGTGGAAAACTTGCCGCCCAGCCAGCAGAGAGAAGTGTGTTTTTGCTTTTCAGAAGCCTTGGGAAGGAGAGGAGGGGAGGAGAAGGGGAAGACTTCCGCTGGTGTTTTACGAACACCAAATAGCGCTGGAGGAGATCAATATGCCCAATGAGTCCAAAGCTGATTACAGGAAACACAGCCAACGACCCTGTGTCCACTTAAAGTAATAGCTTTAAACACTTGACGGAAATAACTCAATTACCTTATCGATTTGGGATTTCAGTCACCTCCCCCAACGTACAACACCCATGAACACTACCGCAGACCCATGCATCTTATTTTTTCTCACTTTGATTCTTTTTGAAAAAAAACTCATGTAATTGTCATGACCTGCACCACCAGCTTGGAAAATAAAGTTACATCTGTTTCTTATCTGTGCATTAATCACTCGGGTCCCCACCTGCCCAAATTGAAGGATGGCCAATAGTATCTCTCTTGGGACCTCCTCTCCACCCCCAAACTAAAGAGCCCCAGGTGCTCGCTCAGCCCAAGCTGGTTAGTGTAGAGAAATAATTGAGAAATCTGATCAGTTCAGCAGCCCCCTTCTCCCCCTCATTTCCTGCTGTTGTCACTTGGAGGCCCTGCCACATGGTTCTGCTGATGAAATCACTGAGCCCCACACAGATGGATGGCTGCTGCGCCAGTGCCTGGCTAACCCAGACCACGCTTGGGAGGCAGGGACCCTTGAGGGAGGACAAGCCTCTACGCACCCACTCACTGCTCCATTTACCCTCACGTGAGGACCCACTGTCCCAAAGCCACGCCCTCCACGACAGAATTGGAGAGAGGCTTCCATTGACAGCCAGAAGCAGCCCAGCCTGGAGATTTTCCCCTGGAGGCCCCAGTGTTCAGGGGCCTGAAGCCACTTACATACCTTGCCTCACAATGCTCAACAGGGGCTGGAAGGATCCTCAGACATCATCCTACCCACCGTCCTTGTTTTACATATGAGGCAAACGAGCAAGGTTAGGTCACTTCCAGCTTCACATCACCAGCCTGGAGAACGTGCTTCCAGCTTCACATCACCAGCCTGGAGAACGCGTTACGGTCTGGTTTCAGCATCTGAAAGGCTTTGGAACGCATGTAGCGGTGAGCTCTTAGTAACTTGGCCTTCCTCTCCAGCAAAGCCACTCTTTGCCACTGCCTGGCCAGGCCCACTGGACGTCCCAGGAGAAGTCCTTCTTCTGTGTGCCTCTTCCCACAGCCCAGGAGACCCCTTCGTCCTGGACAAACTGGGAAGGGTGCTCAGACTGCACTCTGCTCCAGTGAACAGCCTTTCTTCAGTCTGTGTTTCTGTCTTTTCAAACTCTACCTCTCAACCGGCTCCTTTCTATCAGTTCAAACCTTTCTCAGATTAAAAACATACCAAACAAACAAAAACAAACAAAAAACTCCTCTGTTCCAACATTTCCCTCCTCCTTCCTCGCCTTTCCCCCTTTGTCCTCCCTTCTGCCTTTGCCTTTACCTCTCTTTTCTGTTCTGTCTTCCCCCATTTTCCTTCTCTCCAAAAATATTTTTTTTAACGCACATTCTCTCCCACCCCCACACTCACACCATGTCCATCTTCCTTGCGCCAGCACTGGGGGAGAAAGGCCACAGCTTTCACAGCTGCCTCAGGGGCCACTGTGCTGACCATGACCAAAACAGACCCAGGTGGGGAAAGTCTGGTGCTCACTAAGCACTGGGAAGACAGGGGTGGGCACAGGGGGAGGGCAAGACCAGGCTGCTGTCCCCAGAAATGCCCACAGCTCTGCAGCTCTTCTGTTGTCAGGTGGGTACAGCCCAGATTTGTCCCATGGCCTGAGGATCCCAGGTGTCCAGCTGCTGGGGCAGAGGACACCTCCAAACCAGTTCATTAGGTGGAAGCAGGGCATTTGTTCTGCTGCTTCAGATTAAAAGGTCACCAGCCCCTGCCCCTCCCCGCCACCCACTGATCTTTCTTTTTCTGAAGGAAAGGTGTTTATAGTGTAGGAGCTTCTTCGTGATATGTGCATGTTCTGACCTTCATGTCATCGTAGGAGATTTCTTAGAGGTTAAACCAGAGCCTTTATCTTCCTGACACTGAGACTGACAACATGCTATTTACTGAGAAAAGGAAAGAAAAGAAACCAAAGTTGACTAAACACCTACTAAGTGCCAGGCATTCCTGAGTTAGGGACACAAGGGTGAATGAGACTGACATGTTCCCTGCTCTCGTGGGGCTTACATTCTACCAGGGAAACAGACACTGTGCATGTACACAAATAAAATCATTGTAGATGGTAAGAAGACCTAGGAAGGTAATTAACAGGGCGCAATGGCTTATGACAACACCAGGGACTTCCTTAGGGTACGGGGAAGGTCTCTCTAAGAAGGGGACAGCTAAGCTGAGTCCTGAATGATGGGGTTGAGGACAGAACTCAGGACGGACTTTAAAGCCATGCTCACTACCACCTAATAATGTCTGCGTTATTGTCATCCGCAATTTACACATTAAGAAATAGAGGCTCCGAGAGATGAGGTAACACACCCAGTGGCATGTTTCACACCAAAGCATGCTTTCTCTGTTACCGCCCCTCCTTGGGGTACTTGTGCCTTCATTCTGATTAATGAAAAGCACCTGGGAAACTTTGGAATCCAGGTGCGCAGATTCCAGCTGACTCTTCTTTGAGATCAATGTGCCGTCCTGATAAAGTGTAAGTATCGGGCACCTACCACGTGCCAAGGAAGGTCAAGGCTGCTCTCTCTTCTCAAGGTTCTTGGAAGATACGCCAGCGCATAACCCAGCGCCCAGATATGGCCAAGAAAGGAGCGCAGGGTAGGGCAGATGACTGAGGCCAGAGTCCTTGGGCAAGGAGCTCTGCTGAGAGCTGCCTCTGCAAGGACAAAGTGGTCTGGCCAGACACGAAGGAGGGGGTGATGGTTCCAGGCAGGCAAGGGGTGAGCTCTTCCAGGAGAGAAGCGGGGGCTGCAGGATGCTGCCTGGAAGAGCTGCCAGACCTTCCCATGACCTGCCACAACAAGAGAGAATAGAAGCATGGGTCCAGTGCCCTGCGTGAGTCCATCAGTCAACATCTTCTGAGTGTAGAACTTGTGGGTCCTAAGTATCGCATGAGGTACTGTGAGGACAAAGAATATAGAACCATGATCTCAGCCGTGCAGGACTCGGAAACCTCCTTGAAGGGAAGTACTCAAGCTTATGAAATGACTGAAGAGCACTTGCACCCAGCAGCCAGGCAGCATGTCGGAAGCCACATGGCTTGGCCAGGTGAGGCTGCGAGGGAGGGCTTCCTGGAGCAGGCGGACCATGTTCTAAAGGTGGGGAAAGAGCCAGATTGGCAGGTAATGGATGTACCATTTACAAGATCACAAAGCAAGGCTAGCTGGAGGACAGAGGGAACACAAGAGACGGAGCTTGGGAAGCCAGAGTCTTCTGCGTCAGGGAAGAGTAACTCACTGAAAGTTCTTGAGCACGGGAGTCACAGGGTGAAAGCAACACTTTCTAAATTAGAACACTAAGTCCTCGCTTGCACGGAACAGTTTGCAATACTCAGATCACTCCACATACATGACTTCACTTGAATCTCGTAACCACCAGTGAGGGACAGAGTTATCATTGCCTTTTGTAGCTGAGGAAACAGATGTGAGAAGTTTAAATGACTTGCCTAAGAGCACACATCTAAGGCAAGGAGCTAAAACTACAGCTCCATCCGCTGCTCTGTGGTGTCATGGAAAGTGGCTTTTGAAACCAGGCAGATTTGAGTTCCAGTGCCAGTTCTGCTGGTTACTAGTAAGCTGTGTGGCCTGCGACAGGTTATTAACCTCTCTGAGCATCAGTTTTCTCCTTTTTAAAATAAAAATAATAATACCTTAGAGAGACACAGGTGTGATGCGAGGCTTGAAGTAACCATGGCTCAGCAGAGAAGTCTTACAAATACGAGTTACCTTCCTCTTTTTTCTACTGCTGCCCATTCAGATCCTGAACAAACTGTTAACCCAACTTCCCTCTAACCCCTAATGGTGCCAGTGAAGCTCTGGAGGCAAGTGGTTTCACCCTCATGACCAAGAGGCATGGATGCCAGTTTCAGCGAGGTGACAGCCCCATCCCAAACCATGCAAGGGGTCGCGCCAGCTGGAGGGGGCTCAGCCGAGCAGCACGTCCCACCTGAGGGCAAAAAGCTGCTTCGGGAGAGAAGGGCTGAGCCACAGAGAGATGGGTGATGCCGTGCTCTGAACAGCACGCTTCCACTCTTCGTTGATAGGACAGGCCAGGATTTGCTTTTTATTTAAAAATAAAACAAAACAAAAAACCAGGATTTAAAAGAACAGCCCACACAAATGACTTCTTAGAAATCTCACCCTGACTTATCATTTGGAATAAAAACAATTTTTTACCATGACAAAGCTCTTTATTATTTTCGGAACACTTTCATATACATTGTTTGACTTGATCCTCAGATGCTGGAAGGGAGACGGGCAGGGTTTACTGTTCCCTTTGAACAGATGGAAAATCCATGGCTAAGAAGTAGGGGGGAGGGGGCCCCAGAGCTCTCACCTCCCTGCCCATGGTGCTCTCCCTTTCCTCCGTGCTCAACTCAGAGTCCAGACCCATCCACAGACGAGCTCAACTCTGACGTCTGAAATCCTCCCCCGCCCCACTCAGCTAATGAGTCATCAGAGATGCCCACGTGAAGCGCATCCAACTGGTGGGCATGTTTGGAGGGCGGGGTTTTGAAAAGAGACAGCTAACCCTGGGCACATCCTCCAGAGATGATGAACTCATGACTCGGGGCAAACAGGGATACCTAAGCCACCGCCCCACTCAGGAGCCCTTTCTTGCTTCTCCAACCTCCTCAAATCTCTCTCAACCTGGGAGCCTCAGAAAAGTGAAAGATTCATTTGGAGTCAGCTCACCTGAGGTCTGTGGTAGGCTGAGCCTCCAACTTCTGCTTGAGAATTTCAGAAAGTCAGTTCACTCCTGAAACCTAACTCAGCCATCCTAAAGGGAAGCCGGGGCTGCAACCCAGGCCACTGATGAGCTCCTAGGTCAGTAGACTTGCCCCATCCAGCAGCAGAGAGGGGCCGAGGATGAGAACAGCAAATGAACACTCATCAGCAACCACAGAGTGTTCTAGGTGCCTAGGTACCTCAGTGAACCCAACTGCCTTCTTTTGGCTTGTATTCGGTAAAGGGAGACAGAAAAAGCAGAAATGGACATAATCAAGAAGCACATGAAGAGGTAGGATGGGTGATGAGTGCTACGTGAGAAAAGAGTGTTGCAGGGTAACGGGGATGGAGCACACTGGGGGAAGACGGGGAGGTGTGCCGTTCCTATTTTAAATAGGATTGTCACAAACTTCGTTGAGAAGTTGACATTTGAGCAAAGATTTTAGGGAATGAGGGGGTTAGCATAGAGCTATCTGGAGGAAAGTCTTTCCAAGCAGAGGAGACAACCAGAGCAAAGGCCCTACGGAACAGGAGGAGGCCTCTGTGGCTGCAGGAGAGGGCAAGGGGGGTGGGGGGTAGTAGGAGGTGAAGTCGGAGAGGGAACAGGATCCTGGGCTCACAAAGAGTCTTGTAGGACACTGTAGGGACCCTAACCTTTACTCTGAGTGAAATGGGGGCATTTGAAGAATTTTAAGCAGAGGACTGAAAGGATCTAATTTTTAGCAGTATCACTCCGGCTGCCCTACTGGGGATAGACTGTATGGGTTGGGAGTGGGGTTGGCAAGAGCAAAAGCTGTGAGACTGGTTAGGCTGCTGCAGTAATACAGGTGAAACGTGGTGGAGTCTCCAACCAGGGGGTGGCAGTGGAGGTGGTAATAAGTGGTTGATACTGGCTGTATTCTAAAGGTAGAGTCAATAGGATTTCCTGAGAGGTTGGATGGGGGGATGGGAGCTGTGAGAAGAACAGAAGAGTCAAGGCAACTTGCAAGATTTGGGCCTGAGCAACGGGAAGAATGAAGATGCCATAACCTGAGGGTAGAGCAGGTGGGTTTTGGAGATCAAGAGCTCGGGTCTGGATGTATTGAGTTTAGATGTCTGTTAGATGTCCAAGTGGAGATGTTGAGGTAGGAAGCCACCCAAGTCAGCTTGGGTATCCTTGACAATAACTTCCAGGCCACAGAATCAATGCCCACTTCAGTTACCCAGCCCCCAGTATGGATGGCCCAAGAGAAGGGTTTACCCACCAGCTTCATGCTAGAATCACTGGGTCCCCAACTGGAAGGAAGCAGCCTTGTGGAAGCATTTTCAGACTAAGGCTGTTGGTGTCTTGGAAATCACCAGGGGCTGGTCAAGTTCCTATCCACTCCTTGGATCCAACCCCTGCCCAGCGAAACCTGGTCCCAGCCTTAGGACAATAAATGCTTCAGACTCAGCCAACACTAACTGAGCACCTACTATGTGGCAGGCACTCTGTGGAGCACTTTCCCTTATATTCTCCATTTAATTCTTATCACAACTACAGATATCATTATCCCCTTTTTGAAGACAAGGCAACGAAGGCTCAGAAAGCTTTGAACTTGCCTACAGTCACAGAACTAGTAAGTATAGACACTAGTATTTGAACCAGTTTTTGATTCCAAACACACTGCCATCACTCCATGTAATATTTTATGATGACTCATGCTTCAAGGCCAAGTGCAAATCTCATGCCTCCTCCATGGAATCTCTGCCAACTCCCTGGTCAAATCTTCCCTGTTACAGCATTTTGTTTACACCTCCCCCATGTAACCTATGAGTGTGGGAACTGTTGTTATCTCTGGGTGTGTTGGAACTTTCTACTGGGTTAAAACTTTCATGAGAGCAGAAGCCATACCTTTTCATCCTTACACCTATACTCTCTAATAATCCCCCTACTTCCTAAAGTAATGTGCTCAGTATGTTTATAAAATGTAAAATGATTTTACACTTTTTGCACACTCACATAGAACATTACATTAGAGTCTCATCCAGTTTGATGAGTATAGGGCACACAGGTCCCATTAGTCTCATTTGTGGTTAAAAATATCTAGACCCAGGACTTCCCTTGTGGTCCAGTGGTAGAGAATCTGCCTTACAATGCGGGGGACACCTCTTTGATCCCTGGTCAGGGAACTAAGATCCCACATGTCGCGGGGCAACTAACCCTGTGTGCCACAACCGTTGGGCTCACATGCCTCAACCAGAGCCTGTGCACCACAAACTAGAGAGTCCACATGCCCTGGAACCCATGCACCACAACTACAGAGCCCAAGGGTCCTGGAGCCTGTGAGCCACAACTAGAGAAAACCCGCATGCCACAACTAGAGAGAAGCCCGAGAGCTGCAACGAAGAGCCCGCGTGCCGCAACGAACAATCCCACACGCCTCAACAAAGATCCCGTGTGCCGCAACTAAGACCCGATGCAGCCAAAAATAAGTAAATAAATAATAAATAACTCTTAAAAAAAAAAAGAGAGAGAGAGAATATCTAGACTCAGAGTACTTGGAGGACCTGTCCAAGACCATATAGTTACGTGGTGGGATGGTAGCCAGGTCACAAGCTTGTGACATCCAACACAATGCCCATTGCGTGGCCAGGCAGTCAATTCTGACCTAACGCCTCCAAATCTCCGTGGGCATATCCTGAGCCCTGGGTGGAGCCTTAGACGTATGTTATCTCTTCCTTTTCCTCTTTCCCTGGTTTTTCTTCCTTTGTCTCCTCATCATCATATTCCTCCTCCTCATCTCTGCTTTTCACCATGTTATCCTTTCCCTGCCCAGATCTCCTAACCCTGAGCAAGAGGAGATAAACTCCAACCCAGAGAGTAGCTCTGGGGAGACAGAACCCTGTAGCACATCTGGCATACACGGTGAGGAGTTAGACATCTTATTATAATCTCCTCTTATTTGCCCTGTTGGTAAGGCAGGGAGTCCACCCTAGGTTACAGGGATGACCGAACATATGACAACTGATACTGGGCAAATGAGATAGTTTATTGATCACATATACTCACAGTCTGGGAAGGGAGGACACCACATGTCACAAAGGACCACACAGGAGTTGCACTCAGGAACAGAGTGAGCAGGCTATAGGATGCAAGCTTTGTAGTATCAAGAGGATGAGGTGCCCCCTGCTTCCCACAGGAGGATGCAATTGCCTGTTTTAATAATTCCAAAAGCTGGCAGGAAACTAAGACCAGCTACTCAAGGGTAAGCAGGAATTGTACCCAATCCATTGGATAAGGAGGGTTATTTGGCTAGGAGACCTTATCTGTGGGAGCAGAGTGGGGAGGGAAACTTGCAGTTAGGCCATTTGAGACCCTACCAGTTTCACCTGATGTCAAGGCAGCACATAATATTGGACCTTAATTTGGGGGCCTTACACCATATGTCTTCACCAAGTTATCTTTATTTTTTCAAACATTTTTATTCTGGAATAATTTTAGACTTACAAAAATATTCCAAAGATAATACAGGGAGTTCCTGTGTACCCTTCACTTGGCCCCTCTCAATATTAACATCTTACATAACCTGGTGCATTTATCAAAACCAAGAAATTAGTATTGGTATAACACTCTTATCACAGTACAACTTTACTTGGATTTTACCAGCTTTTTCACTTACAATCTTTTTCCATTCCAGGATCCAACCCAAGGTATCACATTGTATTTGGTCATCACATCCCCTTAGTTTCTACTGGTCTGTGATAGTTTCTCAGTCGTTCTTTGTTCTTCATGACCTTAACGCTTTTGAGGAGTATTGGTCAGATATTTTGTAGAATATCCCCCAATGTGATTCTGTCTGATGGGTTTTCATGCCTAGATTGGGGTTGTGTGTTTTGGAAACAATACCACAGAGGTGTGGGGCCTTCTCATTATCATATCAGAGACACGTGATACCCACATGACATCACTAGTTAAGATGGTGTCTGCCAGATTTCTCCGCAGAGTTACTATTAGTCCCTTTCCATGCTTTATTCTTTGGAAATGAATCACTAAGTCTAGTCCACACTCAAGGGAAGGGGATTCAAGCTCCACTTCCTGTGGGGGAAGTGGCTATATAAATTATTTAGAAGTCTTCTGTAAGGAATACTTGTCTCTTCTCCCCCATTTATTTATTTATTCAATTATCTATTTAGATCAGTATGGATTCATGGATATTTATTTTATTCTTTGGGTTATAATCCAATACTATTGATATTTATTTTGTTGCTTAAATTGTTCCAGATATGGCCACTGGAGCTCTTTCAGGTTGGCTTCTGTGTCTTTTTGACATATGCTTTTTTTTTTCTTAGCACTTCTTTAATTTCTAAAACGACAAGATGCTCTGGGCTTATCTAGATTTTTTTTTCCTACTCTACCCAGAATCTGTCATTTCTCCAAATGGCCCTAAATTTCTTTCATTGGATAATGGTAAGTAGAAGACAAAACCCGGCCTTTGGTGTGCTTGCTGCTATAGGGGTGTCACTGCATCTAGGCCCTCTCAGTAGGGAGAGCTAGAATATATATTTATGTATACTAACCCATGTATACACTCAAACCTATAATTAGTTCTATCTATCTGCTTACATACATATTTAAATTACTATGAGTTTATACTGACATGCTGACTCTAATCTAGCACCACAGGGTTTATTCTGGCTTTCCTCCCTTGCTTTTTGTAACTTCTTACCTATCTACTTCTTTTTTTTTTCTTTTTGACCTTTTTTTTTTTTGACTTTTCTCATTAATCTTCTACTAATGTTCATTTTAACCTGATTTCAACTGTAAAAATACTTCAGTACAGTAGTGGTTCTCAAACTTCAGAGTGCATCAGGATTCCCCAGAAGGCTTGTTAAACACAGACGGATGGGCTTAACCCCAGAGCTTCTGATTCAGTAGGTGTAATCTGAGGCCAAGTAGTTTGCATTATAGCAAACTCCTAGGTGCTGCTGTTAGTCTTGGACTTCACTTTGAGAACTTCTGATCTACAGAAGCCCTGGACTCTCTAGTAAAGGTGCCTTTACGTTTAGAAGAGAAGTGGCTTGAATCTTCACTGAGAATGCTGGGAAAGGAAGGTCGGCTATGTGCTGACAGGTCATCATGACGACAGCTGTATTGTGATTGTACCCTCTGGAGCTGTAGATATGGCTGTTCTATTGCCCTAAAACAATTTGAGGGAAAGCGCACAAGTTCCGGAGCAGGGAGTTTCCCAGTTTCTAGTCATCACTTCACTGCTTCCGAGCTGTGGGGCCTTGGCAGGTTATCTAATGTCTCTGAGTTGTTTTCTCATCTATTAAGTAGGGGAAATAATAGTATATGCTTCACAGGTTTTGCTTTGAGTTTTAAATATATGCTTACATTATTGTTCTTCCTTCCCTTTAAAATATTGTTCCAAAAAGCTGTTCTGGGGGACAGTATCTCTTTAATTCAGGCAGCCTACAAAGCTGCAGGTTCCTCAAAGTTCACCTTCAGCTACTAAGAGAAATGCTATTGTTAGGTCACTGTACTGAAATTTCCCAGAATGTCCAACAAACTTGCTAGCATCTGTTACATTGTTGGGAAGAAGAAGAATATTCTATTTTTTTTTTTTTTTTTTTTTTTTGGTGCGCGGGCCTCTCACTGTTGTGGCCTCTCCAGTTGCAGAGCACAGGCTCCAGACACGCAGGCTCAGCGGTCATGGCTCACAGGTCCAGCCACTCCGCGGCATGTGGGATCCTCCCGGACTGGGGCACGAACCCATGTCCCCTGCATCGGCAGGCGGACTCTCAACCGCTGCGCCACCAGGGAAGCCCGGGGAAAAGTTTTTTAACGCATAAACATGGCAAAATTATATTTTGTTAATAAGGTGCTGCATTTTACCTAGGCATTCATGTCTATGAAAACTACTTTTTATGATTTTCTGCTTTATATTTTTGTATCAAAAGAAGTCATACTTGCTGTTTGTTTCTTTGTCTTTTTTTAAATAAACAACACCTATGGCTAAGCTTAGGGATTCAAATTACATCACTGAAATAACTAACACCTCCCCACCCCGTACTGGAAGCACACTCCAACTCATGGTTTAGTAAGCCCACTGAGGGGCTTACCAAGTTTCTTTTTCTTTTAATTAATTTTTATTGGAGTATAGTTGATTTACAATGTTGTGTTAGTTTCTGCTGTACAGCAAGGTGAATCAGTTATACATACACACGTATCCACTCTTTTTTAGATTCGAATCCCATATAGGTCATTACAGAGTATCGAGTAGAGTTCCCTGTGCTATACAGTAGTTTCTTTAAAGCTGCTGTAGGCCTAAACCTCTCAGAGGGTAATATTATGCCTAAAAGTTTCATTGCTTTCTTACAAAAGTGTTTTGGCTATTCTTATGTGTAAGGCATTGTACTAAGGGTCATGGAGGGTACAATATGGTCCCATTCATGAGAAGCTAATACTCTAGGCAAGAATTACAAAAAGACGAACATGATTGGGCCTAAGGGCTTTGATAGAACTGTTAGTTTGGTAATGCTCATTTTTTGATAGGTCAAACATTGACTGATAAAGACCCAGATTGTCTCCAGACCAGATTCCCAAATTAAGCCTTGAAAGGGGTAAGATTGAGAATGGGGGGCAGCGGGGGAAGTTACTTGGGAAATGAGCAATAAAATGGAGATAGAGAGAGAGTAAGAGAGAGAGAGAGGAGGGTTTGGGCCCAAGATCCTCTGGCTGTGGTTATTTCTTGTGTTCCAAACAGCTGGCTGGGTGTATGGAGTTTGGGATGACTTACAATGTAGGAGGTGTGCTGAGGGAAGAAATGAGAAAGCACACAGGTGGGAAGCCCAGGCCCTCTGATTCCAGGTCCGGGGTTCCATCTACCACACCCACAAGGGGTTCCCCTGGAGCTTTTAAAGACCAGGCATGAACCGCATTCTCTCTTTCAAAAGTCATCTTGGTCCTTCCAGGAACACAGTCACCCCTAATGCTTCACTGGGGTTTCTGAGTAAGTCCTGTGACATAGAGAAGAAAAATATTTATTAAGTCCTAATTCTATTTTTACTGGACTTTCCAAGCCGAATCCCTCTCTGACCACCCTACACTATGTAGTAGCTAATTAAGAGCCATATGCAACCCCAAAGATATTACTAAGGAATCATTTAAGAAAGTATGATTGCTTTCTGGATAATAGGCTACTTTTTCTCCCTCAGCTCAGTTTATTGAGCCCAACTGTGTCTGGAGCTCCTTGTTGATATCTATTTTTAATGGGATATATTTATAATTGGATGTATTTATAACCTCTTCCTCATGGACACTTCCTTTTTTTCTGGAATCACAGAGGCATTTTAATAGATTGGCTATGACAGCAAAGAAGTGACTAGAAACAGGTTGGGCCTGGTTGTCTGTGGAGCCTGAGAATATTGACTATTCCTACGCCAGGTCCCTGCAACACTATGAAGAAAGCTGCTCTGGTTCTTACGTTTACAAAAGACATCCCTCCTGGGAGAGACAGGGCATCCAGGTGATTAAAAAGTTTAGTGACTGCTAAGAGAAACCTTCACTGGAAACCCCTATGATTTAATTCTGTTTGACAAATATTTATTGTGTACCTATTACATGCTAAGCACAGATTCATTGCTTGAGACATGATTTTTTTTTTTTAGCAAAATTATTGAACACAACCGTCAGAGCTGGAAGAAATCCTAGAAATCGTGTGGTCTGATCCCCTCACTTTAGAGATGAGGAACACGAGGCCCAGTCAGGGAAAATGACTTGTCCAAGGTCAAACCGTGGGTTCTTGGCAGGCAGGGGACTAGGGTCTTCCTGATTCCTAGTCCAGTGGTTCCAACATCCTGAGGAGAGTCAGACCCTTAGGAGAGTATTGTGTCCAAGTGGGTTTACCACATTGTGAAAACCATGTGCACATCTGGAAGGGATCCATAAAAAATAACCCAAATTGACAAGGGATGAAAAATAGGTTTTTAAATTAAGTAGCAAAGATTCCAGCTGGACATGAGGAAGCACTTTTTGGCTGCCAGGGTGATAAAATATCAAAATGAGCAAATCAAAGGAAAGCGCACTCAGAAATTCTCAAGAGGACAGGAGATAAGCATCTGTCTTTGATCGCTGGAGGGTCACCTGCCCCGAAACAGGGAGCTGCAGCAAATAATCTCTGTTCCACCCTCATCTATTAGAATTCAGTTGTGATTCCAAGTGTCTTCTATAAGACTCTAGCCAAACAAACTTCTCTTACTGAGTCCTACGTCATTGATCCTATAATTTGTTTGAAATTTCCTCTTAAAAGCAGTTCTTTGCCCTCTGTTTTTTTGTTTGTTTGTTTTTTTCAATTTTAAAAGGCCTTCATATTAAATACCTTTGTAAGAGGACAGAACAGAATCTGGAATATCTGAATCTCAGGATTGGGGGATTTGTTTTTTTTTTTTTTTTTTTTTTTTTGCCAGAGATGACATACTGAGAGATCAGAATCTTGGCAGTAACCACAGGTCCAGGCAAGCAAAAGGTCAAGTGCAGGGCGAAGTTAGTTGACAGACACCATAGATCTCGACAGGCAGCGTCCTGGAGATCAAAGCACCATTATCAAGCAGGCCTGAACTCTGACCTTAGCGCAAAAAGGCCATTTGCTTTTTAACCTTTTTTTACATAATCTAAATATAGGTCACCTGAAGTTCAGGACACAGGTCAGAAACAGAACAAGTTTAGAGGCTTGACAACGGGAGGGTTAGAGGTGCCAGGATGACCTTGAAAGGGGTGGTCACTGTTCATCTCCCCTTGCCTCTGGGGCCACTTTAACACCCCAAAGTTGCCATGGGTACACTCAGAAAGAAAGCTTGCTGTATTTAGGGGGTATCCACCCACAGTCATGAGATACCCTTGTGTATGTAGGAAATGATATAATACCAAACCCCCAGGTTATAAAGGGGTCTATCCCTACTCCTTTCCAATGTCTTTCAAATATCTCCTCAAAAGGCAACTCTGCAATGTCCCTAAACAAATGAGGGACTTCAGTCCCTCTGCCCTGCTCCTCCCTCTGGGACCTCAGTCTCTGGTTCCCAGTGAGGTTGAACAATAAGACACCTGCTACTGGGGCATCTACACCATGATACTGTTCCCCCCTCCTAAAAACTAGCTTCAGCCAACTAACCTACCCCTTGAAACTGTAACTGTTGCTCTGTTCAGATGAATCTCCATGGCTGCCAAACATAAGAACAACAGACCCTGACATCTCAGCTAAAGGTCACTCAGCAAAAGTCAGGACTGAAAGCATGTTCATTATGACAGAGGCAGAGAGGAGTACATTAACCTCTTAGGCTTCCGAATGTTCTCTGACACTTGCTTCCTCCTGGGATTTTGGTTAACTTTCGGTCTTCAAAGATTTCGGCAGAAGTCCTGGATGTTAGCAAAGCAAGGCCAACCTAACAAGAAACCCCAGATGCTAAACCCGTATGTTTCCAGGCTCCCCCAAAGGACATTGGGAAACTTACATAAAAAGAGGTCCCTGTTCCAAGGAGTCGTGAAGTTTAATTCATCTCACTGGACTCTAGGACTCATCCTGAAACCCCACATCCTGCTGATGTCAGCTTGAAGCCGGAAAAGAGCAGATAGTTTAGACCTGATGAATTTTCCTTCCTTCACAGGCTGTGCTGTCTTGGATTTCTGCTTATGTTTCACCAGGAAAACGTTAGGAAAAAAGCTAGCGGTTTTCCCTCCTTCCTCCCCACCTAATCTCAGGAGAGAATTCTTTCTATATGAAGAATGAGTGTGCAAGCATGCATGGATGTGAACATATGCACAAAAAGCACACCATCACAAATGCTCAGGATAGAACTTGGCAGGTAGTCAATTCCTTTTCTTTAAAACAACTGAGCCACTTTCAAGAGATTCCAAAAGGATGACTCCACAACCTCCATGTAAATGGTGTCACTATTTATTTACCTCTCTATGCTCACTTGAATCTCCATGAAACCCCAGTCTCCGTAAGGACAAGGATTCTGGCATTATTTTGGGATCCCTGCCACCTATCCCTGCATCTGCACACGATAGGCATCCAATAAATGCATATTTGAATGAACTAAGATCTTTTCCTTATTCTGGAGACCATCCCTGGCTGTAAGGAGAGGACTTTTTCCTCTCCTAAATTTCTTCAGTGGTGTCTTTCCTGTGACAGTGCCCAAGTCACATCTCTACATCTAGGAAAATATAAAAGGAAATTTCCAAAATAACGTCAGGTGCCCTGTGGCTAGTTAACGTCAAAACTAAATTCTTACTTAGCACTGTTACCCCACACATGAAGTTCCTTCTCTTTATTGTGGTTTTACCATAAATGAAAAGCATAATTCAAAGTGTTAGTTTAGGGACTTCCCTGGTGGTCCAGTGGGTAAGACTCCACACTCCCAATGCAGGGGGCTCGGGTTCAATCCCTCCCCGGCTGTGGAACTAGATCCCGCATGCATGCCACAGCTAAGAGTCTGCACGCCAGAACAAAGAAGTCAGCATGCGGCAACTAAGACCCGGCACAGCCAAAATAAACAAATGAATAAATAACTATTTTATAAATGCTAAAAAAAAAAAGCAAGTTTACAAAGTACCTTTAAGAAATGGATTCAGGGCTTCCCTGGTGGTGCAGTGGTTGAGAGTCCGCCTGCCGATGCAGGGGACACGGGTTCGTGCCCCGGTCCGGGAAGATCCCACAGGCTGCGGAGCGGCTGGGCCCGTGAGCCATGGCCGCTGAGCCTGCGCGTCCGGAGCCTGTGCTCCGCAACGGGAGAGGCCACAGCAGTGAGAGGCCCGCGTACCGCAAAAAAAGAAAAAAAGCAATGGATTCAAGGTGGTGATCTAATCACAAATACACTTATGCTCCTCTCTGTGGTCTCCCGACAGGCATGAATGGTTATTGTGCTTGGGACCAGCTGACTCAAACACAGGATCCTTTGCTGCTTCTCCATTGCTGCTCTAGACCCTGTTGTAAGAAGCCAGCCTCTAACAGTGCCTGGAACAGTGCCTGGCACTTGATAGCCACTTAGTATTTCTTGATTTAATAGAATGAATAAATGTATGAATGAATGAATGAGTGAATGATGTCAACATTTCCTATGTTGCTGCTAGAAGCTCGAGCCCTGGTGAGCCTAGTAGGCTGAGTCCTGAGATTGAGGCAGTCATGGTTAAATTACTGGATTACCAGCTTTCCAAGCCAGGAGTAGGTGTACCACATCACTTCCTACTCCATGGATCCAGTCTCAAAATGTAGGCTCTGTCATTTGTGTCTCCTCACTCCCAGTACCAGTTTCTGTATTACTTAGAACTATTGGCTACATGAGACAGGAATTAACTAGAATTATCTCCTATGGAAAGGGTTCCTATGAGACCTGCTGCTCTTGAAAAGTTCACTGCCTTTGTCAGGCAGCCCTCCCAGTACAGCTACTCTGACCAGCCCCTGCAGGCCTGGGAAGGATGACAGCTTCCACTGTTACCAGCCAGCCCAAGGAGACTGCACCTTTTCTGGTTGTTTTCCCTAAACCCTGCCCATATCATGATAAAGAGTCCCTTTATGAAATCCTACTCAGTTATCCAGTTTGAGTGTGCCGTTTCTCTCATGCTGGGACCCAGACACATACATCCACCCTCAACTCCTTTCTGACCCAAAGTAAACAAACAAAAAGTTCCCAGGGGAGGGGAGGGGGTGTTTGTAATCGCAGTTTCCTTGCATAAAGTAGTTGTTCAATAAATATTTACTGGTTAAATCATAAAATCATATCATCAATAATAAAACTAATCTCCATCTCTTCCAATTACAAGTAAGTAGACACTTTCCCCTGGATTTCAAAAGTTTAGGTTAGAATATGCAAGATTCTAAGAAATAAGAATCTCATTTTCAGTTGGCACGTCATGCATTTCTTACTGGAGTCATCATTCTCAACCTTAGCTGCATAACAAAAAACTATTATGCCTCACATACTTTTATAGTATTCCCTGGGCCCATCCCCCAAAATTCTGATTTAACTAGTTTGGAGTGGATCCCAGGCACCAGCAATTTTTTAAAGTTTCCCAGGTAGTTCTAAAGGGCATCTAGGGTTGCAAATCACCGTTCTTGGCAGTACTCACCCTCTCCTTCCCAGGGGTGATAAATCTCTGCGTTAGCCATAATGAGGTTGTAAAGGTGAAGAAAAAAGTATATGAACTATTAGAGGAAAAGAAACCTAGGGAAAGTAGTTCAAAATCATCTTCCCTCTTATGCATAAATTTGTTGTATAAATAAAATGAGATGAGACTGCTATAGCTCTAAGGCCACAGAGAAAAATTCAGAGCTCAGAGCCCTCTTTTATAATCAGGGGCAGTGGTTCTCAACCCAAGCAATACATGAGCCTCAGCGGAGCTTCATTTGAAAATGTTCATGCTTTGGCCCCAGTGCAGACTAATTATATCAGGGTCTCTGGGGTGGGGCCCAAATGACACTTTTTTTAAATCTCCCAGGTGTGTCTGATGTGGCCACGGTTGAGAGGACTAGTCTAGATAAGGCAATTTCTCCAAATGCCTTGAAATTTACATCATAGATTGTTCCATTTTTTAACACAAGAAGAAATTCAAACTTTTCGTATAGAAACTAGAACACCATGAAATCTTATCTATGAAATGTGATTAAATGGTATCGTTGGTAAGCCTGGTTATGAATTTTCATTGCAATGTGGCAAATATGGTGGGCTGGACAAAAAAACAGTACGTTCCCAGGGCTGGCTGCTAACGTCCAGCGCAGTCATTTAGTTGGTAAGCAGATGTCTTGTAACGATGGCACATGTGTCTGGATGTGCCTTTGGCCAGAAATGACAGCTCTCCTGGATGCATGGTCCCCAAATGAAGTGAGTTCTATGGGAAATGTTTCTCTGGTAGATATGTATCGCCAGCTAGAGGTCTGTGGACAGTGTTTTCTATTAACAAAGGGAATCAAAGGAGTTGCAAGATTTCCGGGGAAGAAACAGAAGGCCGGCGTTCTGGGCCCACAATGGAGAAGCAGCCAAGGAGCCAGCGTTTGACTCACTGGCTCCAAATACAATGAAGAGTCACACCTGTCAAGCGATCTCATAGAAAAGCATCAGTGCATTGGCGATTCAATTATTCTTTGCTTTAAAATGAAATCCATTCCTTAAAAGTACTTGACATTTTGAAAACTTACATTTTGAAGTGTGCTTTTAATTTATGGTGAAACCACAATAAAGAGGAACAACTTACTGTGACATAAGAGGGCTAAATAAGAATCTGGTTTTGACACTAGCTACAGGATTCGGGCAAGATATTCCGTGTCTCTGGGCCTCGAGTTCTTCATATGTAAAATTCATCTAGCTCAGTGTTTCTCACCCTCGGCTGCACAGCAGAACGCTTAGGAAGGTGTTAGAACATATCCATGTCAGGGTGGCTCCCCCAGACGTTCTGATTTCATTGGTCTGGAATGGGGCCCAGGCACCAGCATTTCTATAATATCCCCATGTGATTCCAGTATGGGACCAAGTTGAGAACCACTGCAATAGGTGATCCCGGCACCCCCTTTCTAGCTCCAGCCTTTTCTTGGGCTTAAGAGGCCTCACTTCCAGGAGTGTCTGAGCTATTAGAAGAGGTAAGTAATCAATGACTGATACATCCTACAAGCACACTCAAAGCTAGCTACTTTGCCTCATCAAAAGGCCACCATTCCGATAAAGAAGGTGTGGCACATATATACAATGGAATATTACTCAGCCATAAAAAGAAATGAAATTATCTGTAGTGAGGTGGATGGCCCTAGAGTCTGTCATACAGATTGAAGTAAGTCAGAAAGAGGAAAATAAATACCGTATGCTAACACATATATATGGAATCTAAAATTTTAAAAAAATGGTTCTGAAGAACCTAGGGGCAGGACAGGAATAAAGACACAGACGTAGAGAATGGACTTGAGGGCACAGGGAGGGGGAAGGGTAAGCTGGGACGAAGCGAGAGAGTGGCATGGACTTATATATACACTACCAAATGTAAAATACATAGCTAGTGGGAAGCAGCCGCATAGCACAGGGAGATCAGCTCGGTGCTTTGTGACCACCTAGAAGGGTGGGATAGGGAGGATGGGAGGGAGACGCAAGAGGGAGGGGATATGGGGATATATGTATATGTATAGCTGATTCACTTTGTTATAAAGCAGAAACTAACACACCATTGTAAAGCAATTATACTCCAGTAAAGATGTTAGGGCTTCCCTCGTGGCGCAGTGGTTAAGAATCCGCCTGCCAATGCAGGGACACGGGTTCGAGCCCTGGCCCGGGAAGATCCCACATGCCACGGAGCAACTAAGCTCATGCGCCACAACTACCGAGCCCGCGCGCCTAGAGCCCGCGCTCCTCAGCAAGAGAAGCCACCGCAATGAGAAACCTGCACACCGCAATGAAGAGTAGCCCCAGCTCACCCCAACCAGAGAAAGCCTGCATGCAGCAATGAAGACACAACACAGCCAAAATAAATAAATAAAAAATAAATACAAAAAGATGTTAAAAAAAAAGACTTAAGAAAAGAAAATGAATATATCTATCAATCAAGCAAAAAAATCTAAAACAGCTTTCAAAATAACCTCCTGGACGTGCTGTGCCTGTGACATTATTTATGGGCCTGAGAAGGCGTTCAATGGTCCTTCCCATAGTCCAGTCTCAGTGCGCATAACGCACTGCCAGTTGAATAAGGGTTGTTTTCAGTGTGTGGCTAAAAGTCTTCTTGATTCCACTTCCACCCTTTCCAATGTCCTTTAGGCATCTGGGCTGTGGGCCCACGTACATTTTCACAGTCGAACTTAAAGAGCCAATTCCTATTTCAGTTTGGATTTGTTGCCAGGTGGCCCCGCCCAAGTCTAATTTCCCATGGGTTGGCTGAACCCCCAGCGTGAAGGAACATGATAAAATTCCAGAGCTGGGGCTCCTCCAGCCACGTTATGTCAGGAGAACTGAGTCCATCTCAGCCTCCCAGGGTCACTGTGCTCCCACGGCCAGAGCCATCCTGGAAACCCACGATGGATGGCTCCAGCATTTCAACACTCTCCAGGCCCTGATTCCAGCTGTGGAGAACACACCAATGGGAGAGAAAAAAAAAAATGAAGGAAGCGCTAATTCAAGGCCAGCTTCAAAAAGCAAGTAAATAAAATTCTGAACTAAACCAAATTTCTGGACACTGATAAACTACAAAAGTAAAACCAGGATAAATGTAGTTATGTCTAGACACTCTGGGCAGGAAAGATCCAGTTTTGGAGACTGAATTGTCCAGTTAATTGCTCTGACCTGCACTTCCTTTGGGCTTATAGAGACATAGCTTCTCGATATTAAAATTTATAAACAATTGTTTACCCACCTGAAGGTTGAAATGACAATGGAAAACCACATCTGGCAAAAGGTTTGCTCTTTGGTTCAAGGGATTAGACTGATTCTAGCAGAGTGAATTTTACAGCTTAGAGAATTATGTATCTTCAAGTTCACTCCAGCTTTGTAAAATCTTTCCACCAAGATTTTCTGTGTGTGAACGAGTGAGGAGGGCCACCTGGGTCTTTATATGGGATTTGCCTAGAGCTTCTTCCTGCCCACATACTCCCCATTTTCAAGATAAAAATAAGACTTAATAAGAATATTTCTTGGGTTTTGTCATTATTCATCATTAAATTGGTCTAGATCCTTCGCACCAGAAGTAGAAACAAGATAAGATGGAGGCAGAGTGCCTGGGGAAAGGTCAGGGACAGGTTTAAATATGTCCCACTAAGCAGATCAGTCGGTGTCCCTGCTATCAAGCTACTATGCCAGCTGTCACCCACTATGTCCTTACCCTGGCCGCACACTGCCTCTGCCCAGGGAAAACGTCCAAAAGAATCTCCAACCCTACAGAAGAGTGAGCACGTCTTACTTCCAAGACAGGCCCACCCCGGTAACCCTCCCTAGAAGGATATGAAACCCTCCCTAGAAATACAGAGGCCAGGAATGCACACTAGGTCACATTAGGGGAACACGGGCTGGTGATTTTACAAGCTGGATTAGAGTGTTGGACGCCTGCAGACACTGTGCTATTGGCACTGTCCAGCTGTGCAGCTACACTGTGTAGCTCACTGGTGTCTGGCTATGTAGCTCATGGTGAAGAGCGTGGGACTTGATATAAGACTAACCTCGGTTCAATTCCCAAGTCCTCTCACTTGAGCAAGTGATGCAACTTTCTGATCCTCAGTTTCTTCCCCTCTAGGATGGGGAAAATCCACTGACTTTATAGGACTATTGTGAGGATTATGGCAGTGTGAATGCTGGAACACAGGAGGTTCTCGAGAAATTACAGTTCTTTTTATTATCTTTATAGTTATCTAGAACGATGCAACCATCACCAAATCTGTCCCTCTAATAGAAATTTTCGGAGCCTGATTTTGTTGGCTGGCTTCATTTTTCACTAAGTGATTTTCTCACTTCAAATTGTGCACCAAAACAGGCGTACGGCACAAAGCAGAGGCATCTGCTAAACCTAACGTGAAAATTGCCTGGGAAACAAGTAAGAGACGCAGCCTCGAATGGCACTTAAGCCTGATTCATACGTACTAGGGCAAGGCCAATGTGGCTTTGTTAAACACCGTAACCGAGAATCTTGTAAAAGAAAAACAGTTTTATAACTTTCAGATACAAACAAAAAGGGACATCAGGTTAAGAAAATGTTATATAATAGGGTTTTTTGGAGGTTGCCTTAGGGGTTCCACTGAACTTGTGGCCAGCACATCCATTCTTAATACATGGGAGTCTCCAACATGTTAGAATAGATTGATAAATACTTAAGTATTTTAAAGCTTAAAAAAAAAATCCAGTTAACGATATGTCTGAGCCTTATAAGCTCTTGCTGCCTGGACAGAGTAAAGATGAACTCCAGTTCCTGACCAAATTAACACTTAACTTCCTTGTAAAATGGGGATAGTAAATTCACTTTCCTTAAAGGACTGAGATGAGGATGAAGATTGATGAGGCCCGTAGAGCATTTAGCAGAGCACTCAGCACAGAATAAATGCTCCCAATCAAGGTTAAACGTTGTTGCTGTGGTTGTGGCTTTGTTGCTGCTGCTATTCAGTCATTCAACAGACCGTACACCACACCTGTACTAGACACAGTGACTTCAAAGAAGACGCTGGAAGTCCAGTCCCTCAAGACACTCAAAGACGTCAGGGAGAGATGGACATGTAAACATGTTCTCATACAAAGTAGCAATGGACAAAGTACTGCAGGCCCCCAGAGGGGAGCCAAAGAAGGCTTTACTGAGGGGGCAATCTCTTATAGGTTTAGATGAGATCATGAAGGTGGGGCTCTCCCCATGGGATTAGTGTCATTCTCAGAAGAGAAAGAGATACCAGAGCACTCTCTCTCCACCATGTGAAGACACAATGACAAGGCACCCATCTACAAGCCAGGAAGAGAGGTCTCACCAGGAAACGAGTCTCCTTGTAACTAGATCTTGGACTTCCCAGCCTCCTGAAATGTGAGAAATAAATGTCTGTTGTTTAAGCCACCCAGTCTTTGGTATTTTGTTCTAGTAGCTCAAGCAGACTAATCCAAAAGGCGAGGTGGTCTTGGAGGAATGGTGGTGAATGCTGGATACTGAATGGTCACCCAGGACGTGTGAGGAGAAGGGGCTGGAGAGTAGCTGGGAGCCAGGCTACGAAAGGCCTGAAAGACCAAGCTAAGGATTTGGAACTGCTCTTACAGACCTCCAGAACTAACAGACTTGGGTGAGGAAATAATGTGAATTGATTTTATTTTCTATGAATATAAATCTGGTACCAATGAGGGAAGACAGAGACTGGAATTTAAAGACACAGGAGGAGGGCCCTGCGGAGTGGAGCAGGCAAAAGCCATTCACGACTTGGTGGAGGGTAACAGCCCCGTTCAATTCTCTGCAACCTGGGCTGTCAATGCAATGTCCGTGCTCAGAACTGGTCAGCTGCCACCAGGGCCTCCTAGCCCCTGCAGTCCTCCTGGAGAGAACAAGGCTTGGGGCATGAGGAATAGGCTTTCAGTTTGATCCTCAGTACAGAGACTAAGCTGAAGAGAGCTGCAGTGTTTAAGAACAAAGCTAGAAACCAGAAGCCATCCTTTTCGCCAATATGAAAGGGCCATCATGTGCCCCAGAAATGCCCAGGACATGGACATTTTGACAGGTAAGAATAGAAGATGCTATGTGAGGGCTCTCCAGTCATATTCCCAACCATACATTCAAGTCCATCATCTTGATTTATGCATTTCGTTTTCACTTCTGAAATGTACTTGAGGAATCATATTTGGAAGCTGATCTTCAGAAAAGGAACTCTATTCAAAATAAAGAACAGCATGGCCAACTGACCTGGTTTGCCCCAGACTGATCTAGTTTTAGCACTATAAGTCTCCTATCCTGGAAAGCCCCTCAATCCCAGGCAAACCAGGACAGTGGGTCACCCTAAAGAGCTATAATAAAATGCTACAAAAAGACTGTGATTCAGGGCTTCCCTGGTGGTGCAGTGGTTGAGAGTCCGCCTGCCGATGCAGGGGACACGGGTTCGTGCCACAGTCCAGGAAGATCCCACATGCCGCGGAGCGGCTGGGCCCGTGAGCCATGGCAGCTGAGCCTGCACGTCCAGAGCCTGTGCTCCGCAGCGGGAGAGGTCACAGCAGTGAGAGGCCCATGTACGGCAAAAAGAAAAACATAAAAGACTGTGATTCAGTATTTATGAATTTCATAGCAGACAGATATGATTTTTACTGGGTGAAAATGAGGTGATGATTTTTCCTCTATGTAATTTTAGAATGCCATACATGAGACCACATACAATGCACATTTCCTTTAATAAAGCCCAACATTTGACTTATGAAAGACAAGAGGTAGGAAACCAATAAAAATATACTAGTAACAACTAACATATTGGGCATTTACCATAGGCTAGACACTGTTCGAAAAGCTTTACATAAATTAAATCATTTAATCCTCACAATAGCCTTATTGTATCATCCACATTTTACAAATGAAAAAATGGAGACACAGAGATCACATACATAAGAAATGTATAATGTGGAACTGGGATTGGAACCCAGGCAGCCCGGGTTCAAAGTCCATGCTTTCAAATATTTCTTACATATAATTACTCATATTTCCTGAGTTCCTACTATGTGCCGATCATTGTGCCAAGTATGCCTTCCATAAAGTGTGTCATTTAACGTTAACAGTTGTCTGTCTGGGTCTAGATAGATTATTCATTCATTCATTTTTTTCGACTAATATTTGTTGGGCTTATGCTTGTTTGAGAATTATAATATTTTTACAGGTGAAGGAGGATGAGAATTTAGACCAAAGTAGCAGCAGTGGACATGGAAAATGGAAATGAGAAGCAGGATTCAAGAAAAATTTCTGCAGTAAAAACATCAGAACATATGATTGATTGGACATGGTGAATGTGGGAAAAGAAGTAGCCAAGGATGACTCTGAGATGTTTTACTTGAGGAACTAGATGGATAGTAATCCACCAATCAAAAGCAAGACTATAAGATCTACTTTGAGGGGGAAGAGAATGAGTTCTTTAGGAATGTGTTAAGTTTCAGCTACCAGGGAACATACAAGGAGATATGGCCAGAAAGTCCTGGAAATACATCTGGAGCTTAGTAGCAATGTTTGGGAGTCCATGGCCTAGACTTGGTGATTAAGGTCACAGGTGTAAATAAGATTATCCAGAGAAGAGAAAAAGACAAATGAGAGAATCCTAGGAAAAGTCAACATTTCAGGGGAGAGCAGAGGAGAGCCTGCCAAGGAGGCTGCGAAGACTTGAGGAGAAGTGGGAAGAGAGCCAGGAAACAAGTGGTTGCCTGGAAACCAAAGGAGGGACAGGCGATGGACAGTAGGGCCTGTGCTACAGAGAGACCAAACGGGAAGAGGACTAAAGCAGGTCATTAGGACCAGTTTGGGACGGAGAGCGTAGGTCAGAACATGATCAGACAGCAGCGAGGGACACTGGATTCCGAGTCAGGACTGGAATAAAATCAACCTCAAAGCTTAAGGTGAGGCTAGGCCTGCCCCTGAGGAGTTAGGGACTCCAGCTGCTGAGTCTGAAAATGAAAGAAGCAGGATGGTGGGCCAGGCACATAGGTCATCGGTATTTACACATTCATTTCCAGGTACTCCTCCAGGCCAGAAGCCTAGCTCCAAAGAGCCACAAAAACAAAACGCAAAGCAAAAGCAAACAACTTTTTTTTAATCCTTTCCTTCTGTAGCATAAAAAAAGAGAGAGTGAAAGATAAAAAGTAACTGCCCTAATAAAATTCCCTGTGCAGGTTTATGGCTGCCTGACCTCTGACCCCAGGCTGGAGCATGACTGAGTCTTATTAAACGTCAGCAAAATATGAGTGAAGAGGGGGATAAGCTTTCCAAGGGCTTCATTTCATTTCCAAACCCAAATAGCTCGCAGTTGACCTTGAAACTATGGACGATATTTTTCCCTTCAAGATGATAGAGAAAAGACAAAGTCGTGACAGAGTTCTGAATGGGAACCATCACATTCATGGGAAGCAGCTCTGGTTTTAATACACCCTGGGGAGAAAACAGGGAAAGTTATGAGCTGAGCTAAGGAGACATAAGTGAATGCGAATCTGACCCTCGTTCAACTCTAGGCAATTCAGCTCAGAAAGGAAACATGTTATCTGAAGTCAGATGTTTGCCCTTTTTATAGGCGTTGCCTATTGTTTATCTCTACACTCTTTAACTGGTATTGCCCGGGTATTTCTTAGGCTCTGAAACGAGGCTCCATATCTAAATCTATGTGATCATCCAAGCGTAGCAAGGTCTTCCCACTACTCCACCACACTTCATTTTTCATGTAGCAAAAGGATCAAGCAGAAATTCCAGAGGGGAGAGACACCGCCCAGGCCTCCCTCATTCTGCCTCTTTCAGGCTGATAAGCCCCTGTCGTAAATTTTGCCACGACTGGAGGCTTCAACCTGTTGCCATCAATATGCTTTTCTCTTGGCGAGACACCAGCTCAATCCCCCGAGATAAATCCATTATTTGCAGAGTCCTAGAGGCTTGTAAGAGGCAGGTGAAGGAGTAAGAAAAGCCCCTCCGTATCAGGGCAAATCATCCTCCTTTGCTGTTTGCAGCCCTCAAGCTAACGTCTCATCCTGGCTACGCTCTTGTCTGGGTCTCAGCTTCAGTCCTGCCCCAGAACGATGCGGTATTTTCCAGTCCACCACTTCACCCTCCCCCACCCTCTCTTCCCAACTGTTGTCAAAGCAACAAGCTAATTCACTGGGAAGTTCAATGAGGAGAGATGGTGAGGTGGGAGGGATGGGCTGGGAGGCAAATGCACTGAGATTAGAAAAGCACTTGGTCCTGGGGAAGGAACACATGGAGGATGCTGGGCTGTATCCCCACAGCACATGCTCCCACTTGGGCTGTTAGACCAAGGACAGAGCTCTAGAATTCATTCTCGTTGGCCTCTGAAGTTCCTCAGGCTTGCAGCGTGAGGAGAGAAGGATGCTAGACTCTCAGGTTGGTTTCCACAACACCAGTTTGCATGCTGCACGCTACTCTCCACATTCAGCCAAAAATATGTATTGGCTCCAAAGACCTTGACCCAGCCTGTTCTGGTTGTGTCCTCTCCTTCCATTCTTCCTACTAGGAATAGGAAAGGAAGCTGCCTGATCCCTGAGGCCGCTAAGGCGTAGCATGGAACCTCGGGGCTCCTGAGCTTAATCCCGGCTCGTTCCAATTCCAACCATTTTCCCCAAACAAATCACTCTTTTCTGGTCATGTCAGCAACTACTTTTGCATGATTGAGTGGATCAGCCATACAGATGAGACAGCTTGGCTGTTGGTGCTGCCAAAAGAAAAACCCCAATCGATCTGGTGTTTTTCATCTTATCGACAACAGTTTAATTCAGTTAAGCTGCATCTCATCTTGGGCAAGTTTCCGACCTTGGAAGAAGGGGAATCTCAGGGTTGCCTACCTCAGCTGGAAACTGGGTCTCAAGGCTGTGTTGATGAGCGTCTGTAGCAACATTGGGGGAAACAATCCATTTCAATGTTGCACCAGTCATCCCCAAACTTTAGAGGGGGGTTAACATCAAACAGCCATTTGGTTCTGTCTGGACTCTTCCCCCATATGCATAATTTTTGAGAATCCAATGAAGATAGAATTTCTTTTTAAATATTTAAAGTTAATTTTAGATTATTTTATTTTGAGATTGTTGTGTGAGTTTCACAGTATCTTTGTGTTCCCCTAGACACTTAGGGTTGCTCCCCAAAACCAACTGAGGAATCAAGTCTCTGCCCCACAGGTCAAGGACTGACCTTACCAACGCTAAGAAGGACAGCTAAGTTGTCCATAATTCAGGGCTGTCTCTAGGGCAACATTTATGATACGTGTAAATAGGGCTTTGAACATACCTCCATTCGACCCTATCCCAGCAACTCCAGCCTATAGCTGCTCCTCAGGGAAGCCTGCACTAGAAAGATTCATGGGGTTCTCACGGAAAGAAGGGCTGGAGAGAGAAATCCCCCCAATTTTTCCATGACAACATGTCTCCTGAGAATAACAGCTAACATTTATTGAGCTTTTATTATGTGTCAGGTACTATTCTAAGTATAGACACTAATTTAAACTTTATAACAACTTTCTGAAGGTGGTACTATAATTATGTCCATTTTACAGATGGGGAAACTAAAGCACAGAGAGATCGAGCAATTTGCCCAGAGCCACACAGCTAATAAGTGGTAGTGCCAGGATTCTAGCAAAGGAAGTCTGACTCCAGAGTTCATGCTCTTTGCCTCTACAAACCAGAAATTCTCAAACCTGAGCATGAAGAATCATCTAGAGGTCCTATGAAAACACAGACTGCTGGGCCACACTCCCAGAGTTTCTGATTAAGTAGTTCTGTGTGGAGCCAAAGGACTTACATTTCTTGCACATTCTCAGATGATAGTGATGGTGTCGGACCACACATTGAGAATCATGGGTCTAGAGAAAACTCTTGGTAGAACCTTCTCTTCTTCCCCACATACTCCTCCAATCCAGAAAAAAATGCTAAATGAAAGCATTAATTATACTGAGTAACCTCATGAGATCAATCAATCAGCCAGCCTTTTGGGAAGCCTCGACAATTCCTTAGCACTGAGGGGCTTCTAAGAGCAGAATCATAGCTCTTTCGCTGGATCTCCACTTGGCCACCGACTGGAAATGTAGCCTGTGGGAAATTACCAGCCAGATCTGGATCCTCTTCTTTTTTTCTATTTATACTCACTCTTTCATTGATAACACATTGTTTCTAAGCAAATGAGTATCATTAAACAAAACATAAATAGCATCCATTTGTTAAAACTCCCTTTGTAGATATTGGTAAAGTTATTGTATCTCCCCGAGTTAATTTTTAAGTGCATCCTGTTCACTTCAGGGTCACTTCAGGAATATGTACAACCACACAATACACATACATAGGTGATGAAAATCAGAGCAAAGATGAAATAAAAACCAAGCAATTCTGTAAGACACAGAATCTTACTTCTACCTTACTTTTATCTTATTCTGTAAGATAAAAGAATCCTTTCCTTTTTGGGGTAAAGACCAGACACAGAAATGCAAACCATAAGACAAAGTCAAAGAAGGAAACACAATAGGCTCTGAGATACACAGTTTCCAAGAAGTTCTTCAACATACTGAGATCTAAAAGATATTTCTGTCATTAAAAAGGGATCCAGCATGACATGGCCCACAATGTTCTCCATAACATCTCCATGTTAAATACAAAAATGTTTCCTAGAGCATTTCTTGGGGGAGTCCTCAAAGGATCCTTCAGGCTTCACTGTTCTACAAAATATGGATGCTACAGGGTTTCACATGTCAAGCAAATGCCTTGTCCACAGTACGTTTGCAATAAATACTTGAAGAATAAAAACACTCTTAGCAGTTTAGCTCTTCACTATTTATACTTTGAAATATATACATAAAAAGAGAGTACTACAACTGCACTTCTTTCTAAATACCCTGTAATTCTGATACTTTTGCCACTGCCCTTCCATCCAACTTGCTAAGTTGCATTTAATTTTCTAACGCTTGAAGACTGCTATTAGATCATTATGGTGAAAGCCACTGCACATTTTCTTTTAAAAAAAAAAGTCCAGTTTTTCTTAAAAGATTTATCATTATGCACTCCCATCAAATAATCCACTAATTATTCTTGGTCTGTAGATCTCCATTCTGACATTTTTCACTACCATTTGTAGCAGAATGAAAACGCCTCAGACCAAGAGTCAGGAGGCTGACATTCCAATCCTGTCCCCATAGCTCAGTAACTGTGTGGCCTTCCTTCTCTCAGACTTGGTTTTCTCATTTGTTAAATGGGAGAAGGAAAACTCACCACATGTTAAATACTCTCATTTAAGATAGCTAGTGGGAAGCAGCCGCATAGCACAGGGAGATCAGCTCAGTGCTTTGTGACCACCTAGAGGGGTGGGATAGGGAGGGTGGGAGGGAGAGGCAAGAGGGAGGAGATATAGAGATATATGTATACGTATAGCTGATTCACTTTGTTATACAGCAAAAACTAACACACCATTGTAAAGCAATTATACTCCAGTAAAGATGTTAAAAAAATAATAAATAAATAAATAAATACTCATTTATTAAGAAAGAAATAAAAAAACCTCTAAGGGACAAATGTTACCTCTTATAATTACGAATTAAAATTACAATAATGGTCCCACCTAATGGTCATTGACTTGTTTTCCTCCAGTGTGGAATAACGGGTGTGTAATCCCTACCATGGCCACTGGGGCTGAAGGGATAGACTCATACCAAGGGGCAGTGGGAAGACAGCAGTGCTTCAGCACAGCTCAGCCAAGGTTGCCCAGATCCAGAGGGTGAATTCAACAGACACGTCTACACCAATCATTGGAGCATAGAGGCCTGGTGCATAGCAGAGCCAAGGTACCAAATAAAGAAAAACAAAAAAAACAGTGTTGGATGGAGAACGAGGGATATGAGAAGAAAAACTGTGAGTTAAAATGGGAAAACAGGAGAAAGTCTGAAAAGAATTCTGGAGGTGGAAAGCCAATCTCCACAGCTGGACTTTAAAGACTTCACACATTCTATTTGCTGGGGGCAGCCGATCTGTCTAAAAGGACGGAGCCAATCACACGGATACTCTTACCGGTTTTATCTTACAATTAGTGGCATATGTTTGCAAGCCTGCCATGAAACAGGGAAGACCTAATTGGCCAGCCCAGGTTTCAAACTTGGACTCACCAAGCTAGTCTCCTCACTGAGGCCCTCAATCTCAGGGTAAAGACGCTAGCATCCTGCAAGGTATTTGTTACTAGTAATAGTTAATGTGCTAAAGTTTGCAAATGTCTTGTCTATTCATATGCATGCTTTATCTATGTATATAAATTAGAACAAAGCTGAGTCTCTCCCTACAATAACCCTTCTCTCACTCACTGGTATTCCAATGTGTTTCTTGAGTTAAAAGGAAGAATGGGTTAACAGCCAGTGATCTGACGATTGCCCATAAGAGTGTGTAGCATCTGACATTAGGGAACATCATCAGTCAACCGGGGGAAATGGCTGGAAACCACTGTTCAAGCCAGGTGAGATGAGTAGCCTCATGGAGATAACATAAGAGCTGACATGGAGTAGCTGTTGAAGGCCTGTATTTCAAAGAATCTGGGGAGAGTACCAAGACCCCAGGGCTCTATGTTCACAATGGCTAAGAGTAGAATCAAACTGATTATTAGATGGTCTTCCACAACCCTGGGCTAATGAGCCATCTTGATGCTGGTCATAAGGCTTCCTCCCTAAAAGAGCTCAAATTCATAATTTGGCTTCACTCATTTAGATTCTTTTTAATAACAGTTGTAGTCAGATGTTGATTCTAGAATAGAAAGGTATTCAATCCAATTCTTCCTTTTAAAATGATTCATTTGCAATTTATGTATTACTAACTTGTGGTAGTCAGCCTCCAAGATGACTCTCAGTGATCCCACATCCTGGTATTCACCCCCTTGTGTAGCCCTTTCCTACGTGGCATCAGGGTTGGTCAGTGTGGCCAATAAAATAAGGCATAATTGATAATGTGTGACTTCCTACACTAGGTCATAAAAAACATTGCTGCTTCTGCCTTACTCTCTTGGATCCTTGTTCTGAGAGGGGCTAGCCGCCATGCTGTGAGGACACTCAAGCAGATCTATGGAGAATTCCACTGGGAGGGATTGAGGCACCAACTTTCCAGCCACGTGAGTGTGCCATCTTGGAAGCAGACTTGCCAGCCCTAGTCAAGCCTTCAGATGACTGCAGACTCAGCTGACATCTTGACTGCAGTCTCATGAGAGTCCCTGAGCCAGAACCACTCACCTAATCCATTTACAGAAACCGTGTAGGGTAATAAATATTTATTGTTATTTTAAGCCATTAAGTTTGGGAATAATTTGCCATATAGCAATAGACAACAAATATATAACTGATGTGCTCATTACAAATTACTTTTTATCATTCATTCAAACCAGATACTCAAATATCTTTATTTTCCAAAACTTTAAAAAAATTTGATAAAGACTTGTTGCTAATTCCCCATAATTGGCCCGAATGAGTTTCAAGTTTTACTGTACTTATGTGAGTCTGTTTCTTACTTTGACCAATTGATACTATTACTTATTTGGGATTAGAGTCTTTTCTCCATTTTGGCCCCTCATCTAAGGAGGAGGGATAAATTATGAGTTTGGGATTAATATATACACACTACTATATATAAAATAGATAACTAATAAGGACCTGCTGTATACCACAGGGAACTGTACTTAATATTTTGTAATAACCTATAAAGGAAACTAATCTGAAAAATATATATATATATAAAAAAAGAAATGTCATCTAAAATCTGGTCTATTATATGTTTATATGTATTTTATGATGATATATAGGCTATTTGGGTCATGAATTAACATTATTTGTGCTGATTTCAAAAACTACAGAGTCTCACCAAAAGAATTGATCTTATCAGAAAAGCTTATTTGCCTCCCAAGAATTTGGCAAAATTTTTTATGGTACCAAGAGTGAATGGGCAGCATAGGTGAACTCTGAGGATCTTTGCCACCTCTAAAGTACATCAAAAGGTTTCAGAATTATTCTTCTTGTTTAGCAAAAATCAAGAGACAGAAAACCTAAAACCCAGACAATTCTGTCCCACCACAAGAAAGGTGTGAACCAGAAGCGATTTCAAAAGAGAAGTGTCCTGCTTAGGACAATGCATCATCCTGAAAGTCTACAGACTCCATTTCCTAGGGCTTCATGATTTAGTTGGATGTGTACATTCTGAGAACATCAGGCACAGAAACATCTGGGAATCGACAGAAGAAACATATTCCAAAGTCAATATAAACTCTGTTTAGATTGTTGCCATCCTGAATTATATGTTCCCCTTTAATTAGTGCAAATAATCAAAAGCTAGCAGTATTTACAAAAGTCTTAGCTATGATTTATTTTCCTCAAGAAAGAATTACACCCACCAACTGCAAATTGGGAAATAAAAGAAATCAGACTCTAATCAAGACTGTAACCTAAAGGCCTCAGAAAAATAGGCCATCCAGAGCATATTTCCCAAATATTCCAGCATAGTTTTTTTCCCCAAATACTTCTAGTGTCCCGTATTACCTGATGAGAATTTCTTTGCTTTTCATCCCTGTACCTCCAGGAAGACTTCCTGATACCCTGACTGTGTGAAGGACCCCTCCTCTCTGTACCCCTTCCATTCAGTAAGAAGGCTCTATTCCTGTTTAACTAGTTTTTAGCCCGCACTGCCTAGCACAGAGCCTGGCACACAATAGTAACAAGTAATATGTATTGACTAAAGTGTCCACTGGACCCATGATTTTCATAACATTTTGCTCTTCCTCGTATTGTGTTTATTAGACAATTCTTTTTGATTTATTAGACAAGTCTTTTTGATTTATTTTCTCTGCCAACCCCCCTTTATAGCTCTTATTCTAAAAGTCTATGTTTCACTTCAGTTGTTTGGATCAACTAAAGGCAAAAAACAGGACCAAAATCTCCACATTTCCACTTAGGCTATGAGAACACTACAGCCAAAAAAAAAAAAAAAAAAAAAAAACACTACCATGTAACTTTATTCCCACTAGGACAGTGATAAGCAAAAAATAGAAAGTAACGAGAGTTGGTGAGGATATGGACAAATTAGTACTCTATGACTGGTGAGAATGTAAAATGGCTCAGCCACTATGGAAAACAATTTGGTGATTCCTCAAAAAATTAAACATAAAAGTACTGTATGACACACCAATTCCTGCCCTGCCTACTTACCCAAAAGCATTGAAGACAGGTGTTCAAATAAAAACTCATACCAAGTGCAGCACTATTCACAATAACCAAAAAGTGGAAAAAATCCAAATGTCCATTAACTAGTGAATGAATAGATATACAAAATGTGGTATTTCCATACAGTGGAATACTATTTGGCCATAAAAAGGAGTGAAGTAGTGATATGTGCCACAGCATGGACAAGCCTTAAAAACACTATGCTAAAAAGCAGAAGCCAGTCACAATAGACAACATGTCATATGATTCCATTTATATGAAATGTCCAGAACAGGCAAACCTATAGAAACAGAAAGTAGATTAGTGGTTGCTTAGGGCTGGGAAAGATGGAAGGATAGGTGGATGATATAAAGGGTAAGGGGGGATCTCTTTGTGGTTATGAAAATGTTCTAAAATTGACTAGTGATGGTTGCACATATCTGTGAAAAGCCATTACATTGCACACTTTAAATGTATGGTATGTGATATACCTTAATAAAGCTGTTTTTTTTTAAAAAAAAAAACAACTATATGTAGCCTGAGGGAATTCACTGAGAGGTTGCAGTTGCTCTGTATCCTATCTAGGGTGGTTATTACAAGACTTTATCATGTGTTATGATCCATAGAACTTTATACTCCAAAAGGTGAATTTCAGTGCATGTAAATTCAAGAGAAAACAACCACATGCTTAGTTGGAATTATAAGCTAGGATCCATGGTTAACTTCAGTTGAGCCTGGTGCAGCTAATTAAAACTTCCTGTATATGTGCAAAGAGAACACTCAGACCCTAAGAGCCAAGTCTGAACCAAGTTCCTTGGGCTACATTCAGCAGTTGAAATCCAAACAAGTACAAAGTCACTTCTGAGAGATTATCACCCATGTAGTCCTGTCTCCACTTCATGCTTAAAGCAGAGCTGTTGATTCCGTGGTCCAAGGTTTCCTGCCAGGTCCCAGAACAAACTCTGGGATTGCTCTGAGTTCTCCTTTTCACATGTACCAGATTCTGAATTTGGGCCCAAAATGTAGAGGGGCAGGTGGGATGGGAGGAACTAAACCAGGTCACTATTAACATCTCATGTGTGCTAAGGATGCTTCAAATCCTAATCATCAAAATACCTGCTGAGCCTTTTTATAATCCCAGCCATCAGCTCCAGTCCCCTGTGACTCTGCCCGGAGACTGATAAACTCTATGGTAGGGACCACATGAACCTACCTGAATGTGCCAGACTACACTGCACCCAGAGGCATGAAGTTTCCTGAGAACATGGACCACCTTTATCAACTGGGATTAGATGTAGCAGCATATAATGGAAAAACCCAAATAACTGAGACTTAAACACAAAAAAAGTTATCCTCCCATTTAAAAGAGGTCTGTGGGGATGCAGACTAGGATTGATATGAAATCAACAGGAGCTAGGATTCCTTCCCACTTCCTGCTCCATCATTCTCAGTGTGTGGCTTCCACACTTATGGTCCAGGATGACCACTGAAGCTCCAGATACCACATTCAAATTCCAGGCAGCAGGAAAGAGAAAAGCAAGAAGGATAAAATGGGCACCACTCCCAGCTGAATCAGCTATCTTTAAATAGCCCTCCTGGAGATCCATGCAAAGGTTACAGTTGGATATCAATGACTAGAGTGTGGTCACAGGCTACACATAGGTGCAAGGAAAGCTAGGAAGTGTTTTTAAGTGGGCACATTGCTGCTCTCAGTGATACATTTCTGTTGGTTGGGAAGAAGAAGGAATGAATGCTGGGCAGACCACCTGCAGTGTCAGCTACACCACCTCTGTAATTGTCTGGAGCACCTTGCACCATCCCTGGGAGGAGCTCATTAAAGGCTGTTGGTTTCATCTGATTGTCGGCAGCCAGGAGGTCTGATCTAGAAGTGGCTTTACTTTCTGCTTGCACCAACAGGCTTTCTCTAGTCTGCTCCATGGTACAGGGGCAAAGCAAATAGGCATGATCCTTCTAGTTTTTGTGAATTAAGAATTGGTCAGAAACATTGATATTTTCTCTTGGAAACCACAGCTACATGTGAAAATGAAAGAAAGTCATTTCAATTTTCTAAACCACCAAGACTTCTCAGTTGGATTAGAAATGAAAACTCAATGTGTCATTCTCTGACCTCAGACTCACCCGATGATTCTTCCACCCACAGAGTCACACAGACTGATGGAAAGCAGTTTCATCTGATGGGGTATGGAGTCGAGGGTATAGGTACCTGATGCACGGATTCTCTCCTAAAGGAAAGTCCTGCATACATATTCCCTCAGGAGCAGAAAGATAGATTCATGGACGAGCTCCTCTTGTCCAGTCTTTGTAAAAACTCCTTCCCTATAAAGCAAGGAAAATGAGATGCAAAATTAGTTAATTGACCAGTCTACTTCGAGAGGCAAGGCTAGGACTAAAATTTGGATCTCAGCTCCCAGTGCAGTGCTCAAATCAACACAACCCAAGATATTATTTTTTAAAAATCTACCATTGAGAACCGAATGCTTGATATTCTAAATATCTTGAATTGCTGTCTACACTGACCTAGTTATCCAGATAAGAGTCTGATTCTTGATTTCACCTTTCCCAAACTGTGTCTTGCCTTGGTCTCTTATGAAGTCATCAGTTTAATTCAATCATTGGTTACTGAAAGCTTACTCAGTGATCAGCAATCTGTTATGAGGGGGATACTAAAGGATCATAAGATACGGCCTTATAAAATTATTGTATTGGTAAGACACATGAATTAATGAGGCTAATTTTTAAATAAACACACCAAAGACTATATCTATGTGAGTGGTACCTCACCTTAGCAAGCATTTAGCGCAACAATGGTGTCATTGCTCAAAATGACAATAGGTGAACCAAATTCTTTTCAGTAGGTGGACCAAATAGTACTAAACATCCATAATGGCCATTGGGTATTTTTGCTTGGAGAGTGCAAGTTATTTTCTAAGAAAAGCCAAAGTGATTCAGAGCCAAGTCTGGGAAAGTAGGTGGATGATCAATTTCTGTTTCTGGTGACATTCTATCGGCCCAAGGTGGCCTTCCTCCAGACCTCTTTTTCCATGATAGAATCATCCTTGTGTGTTTAGGCCAGGGGTTATGAAAATTCAGCATGCAGGGGCTTCCCTGGTGGTGCGGTGGTTGAGAATCTGCCTGCCAATGCAGGGGACACGGGTTCGAGCCTCGGTCTGGGAAGATCCCACATGCCGCAGAGCAACTAGGCCCGTGAGCCACAACTACTGAGCCTGCGCGTCCAGAGCCTGTGCTCCGCAACAGGAGAGGCCACGACAGTGAGAGGCACGTGCACTGCGATGAAGAGTGGCCCCCGCTCACCGCAACTAGAGAAAGCCCTCGCACAGAAACGAAGACCCAACACAGCCAAAAAATTAATTAATTAATCAATTAGTTAATTTTAAAAAATCCAGCATGCATCAGAATCACCTGAAGAGCTGGTTAGACCATAGATTGCTGGGCCCCAGTTTCTGATTCTTCACGTGTGCGTGAGGCCTAAGAATTTACATTTCTTTTTTTTTTTTTTTTTGCAGTATGCGGGCCTCTCACTGTTGTGGCCTCTCCCGTTGCGGAGCACAGGCTCCGGACGCGCAGGCTCAGCGGCCATGGCTCACGGGCCCAGCCACTCTGCAGCATGTACGATCTTCCCGGACCGGGGCACGAGCCCGTGTCCCCTGCATCGGCGGGCGGACTCTCAACCACTGCGCCACCAGGGAAGCCCAGAATTTACATTTCTAATAGGCTCCCAAGTGATGCTGATGTTGCTGGCCCAGAAACATTGGAGAACCACTGCTTTAAGACAGTTATTTTAAATTTCCCATTATATAGCTACACTTTATCTGATATAAATCATCCTTGCTCTCAGGGAACTCCTTTGCTGCCCCTCATGCTACGTCATGGGTACTTTGAGGCCTTGCACATCCCAGGGATGCAACTAGACATGTGCCCATGGTCCCTCCCAAGAATTTATATCACCTTTCACCCAGAGCAACAGAGGATGGAGCTAATATCTGTGACTGAAAGGGCTCACAAGCATTTCTATGATTAGAACTTGATCCTTGCCTAGCAACCAAGAAAGTCATCGAGGGTTAGAACTAGAAGGGATGTTAATAACATTTAGTCTAATTCCCTCCATCCCGAATCCTCTCATTTTATAGCTGAGGAAACCAGGGCCTAGAGATGCTAAGTGAAGTGTTCAAAGTCACCCAATAAGTAACAGAACAGTTACATGGGATCCATGAGAAAGTATCACAGTCCCCTTCCACCTAGAGAAGACAGGATTATATCTCACACAATCAGGACCAAATGCAACTGAGGGAGGTCTAATGTGATGTGTGCATCCCCCAGAGAACAAGTAGTGCAAACCAGACTGCGTATTTCTACCCTTTCCATCTTAGTAACGGGGACTGGAAACATCACTATTTACACCCTCTGTGGTAAAACATTCCTTATACTTAAGCCATAACAGTTTGCTCCATGGTCACCGCTAAACCCGAATGTGTAGGAGATGGCAGGGGGAGGTGAAGTGAAGGTCAGCTAGAATACTCCCACATTTTTAGTGTAAACTTTCACTGTGTTTACATGTCAGCAGAGAAATGGTCAAGAAACCACAAATACTTGGTCTGGCTGATCCCCAATAGTGCTTTAAGCATCAATGCAAAGTCAGCATCAGGTCTCGACCTCTTTTCAATCTGGAAGCAATTGATGGAAAGGCACCGCTGTTTTAGAAGTTACATGCAAGGAAAAGGCTGCCATGGAGGGTAATGGGGGTGCAGGGTGGGAAGAAAGGCTGGAAAGTGCAGGGAGGACAGAATCTGGGGAAGCCTGGTTTCTGTTTTGTTGTCTGCCTACTCTGGAATTGGCCGAGTTTCTAATGATGGATTAGGGCTGCAAACCTCAGCCATCTGGCCCCAATGCCCCGTTCCATTCACTCTTCCTCACAGTACCCTCCCCCCCCATTCCATGCGCCTGGAAAAATACATAACCCCCCGGAAGGAACTATTAACATTCCCTTTTTCGTCGCCATCAAGCTTTGCCCCTTTCCACCCTTAGAAACTTGCCTTCTCTAGAAAAATATCTCTGGCTAAACTGCCTACCTGCCATCCCTGAGCAAACTTTTAGGCATAATTTCTTACAGTGGGTTGAGTGATTCTCGAACATGAGCATTTTATCTTCTCCTGATTTTAGTGATTAAAGCAGTTCTTTTATTTCTTTAGTAGGCTTTGGCTTATGTTTCCCTCATCACTTTCCCAGTTCTTCCAGATCCTCTGCTAAACGCACGAGGTGATGATTGTTTAGGTACCAGGAAAAAGCAGGCATGTCAGTACTCCTGAACTGCCCCTACATGTTAGGGCTGTGATGGTCTCAGAATGCTGCTTTGTTACAGGCTGGGAGAGCTTGAAAAGATCAGTCTGGGAAAGGTCTGGAGAGGTGCCTTAAAGAACCCACCAGGGCAGGTGTGCGTGGTTGCTATGGTTACCAGGCAGCTTTGGAGGACTATCCACCTCCTCCTGACAAGGCAATCTTTCTCTGCGAAGCACAAAGAGAAGACGCTCAGGGGCTCAAACCCAATTCACCCCAAGAGCTGGGAGAGCAATGACAGTCACATCAGTCCACCTGTCACATGCCAACAGCCAAGTTAGGGGTCACCAGTGCTGTGAGGGGAACACACGTGGAAAGCTGCTTTATGAATATTTGTTCAGATAGAATGAGATTAGACAGTGAAGTCAGAGCCAATGTTCCCTGCACTCTCTGAGTTTTGCTCTGTTTTGCTGGGTTTCTGTTTTCTCTCGAACCGGAAGTAACATCACATCTGTCTGTATGGTTCTCGTGTACCTGGCAGCCAAGCAATTGGACAAACACAGGGCTGGGGCAGTGGGGAAATAATTGGGCTGGGACCCAGTCAGGACGGTCTCCTCTTTCTACGTGAGCCTCAGACTGTGGTTTTCCAGGCTCCAGATGGTGTTCATGATTGTTAAAAAGCAAAGAATTATCCCTGTTAATGAGGATAATAAAACTGAACAATTCACGAGCACCGACAACATATGGAGCCCCCTACAAAACACAGATTTACCCAGCGTTATCAGGAAATGAGGTTTTCCACATCAGTGAATGTTCTGGAAAATTAGGCCTTACCTCTTTAGGATCAATATTTTTTCTGAAGATATTAACCATTTGGGATGGAAATATGTGTCAGATATGTAATATACTTTCCTATCTTGCTAAACAGTTGATCAGATACTGCATACACCATTTTACCTGGATATCTCCTCATGAACATGCCCTGAAGCACAGGTGGGAGGGCTCTCCATCCATAGCATATCTTGGTCTTTATTGGGACAGCCCGCTTCGCCTTGACTTAGAGGCAGCTGTATGCAGGTGTCTCTGAGGGCCACAGTAAGCTCCTTACGCGGAAACCAGGGCTTTTTATCCTTGACCTTATAGTCCCTACAGCCTTGCCACGCAAAGGTGGTCCCCAGAAGAGCACGTCAGCACCACCTGGGACGTGATTAGAACTGCAGACTCTCTGGCCCCATCCCAGACCTGCTGGATGAATTAGATTCTGAATGTTAACCAGATCCTCAGGTGATTCATATGCACATTAAAAGTTGAGAAGTATCCTCCTCCAGCTGTGCTTGCCAGCCTGTCCCCGACCAGTTACATCATGCTCACCTGAGGATGCCTATTAGCAATATAGGACATGGGGCCCTGTTCAGACCCCAGAATCAGGATCTCTGGGAGTGAAAGCCAGAAATTTATTTTTATCTCACTCAAGGGGCAATTCTGACATGCACCAAGACTAAGAGTATCCAGCCCTGTGCTTTGCTCATGGGAAGTACTCGATAAGTTTTTTGTGTTTTCTTAAACTCACTTTACTTCCCCTTTCAGGAAACAAAGCAAATCCACGAACTTTTGCAATGCCTTGTAAAGGGTTGCTCACCACCGAACCGTCATTTCTGGAGGGGAAGTAACCATGCCTTCAGCCACATACCTGACGTTTGGCCTTGCCCCACGATCAATGCTCTAACAACACCAGGGACTAAAGGCTCAGCGTGAGAACGCCTGCCCAAGCCTCCTTACAAGAAGTATTACTTCTTCAGCTCCTCTATCCCCTCTTGAGGTTCCGGGAATTTGAGATCGCGCGGGAACCCTTCTTAATTTCCGCCGCGAGCTCCGCGCTGCGGCGTCCGGGCTCAGCAGCGCCCCCTCTGCCAGCTGGCCCTCCACGCTTTGGCCGGGTTCGCCTGCGCCGGGAGCTCTGGCGCCTCTGCGCGGCGTGGAGCTCACACACGCTGGTACGATGCTCCGTGAGGACCATCGTGTCCTCCCATCCCTTCCCGCCGCTCGCCAGCTTCCCCCGCTCCTCGGCCTCCCGCGGGAAGCATGGAGCCCGGCCGGAACGCGGCGGACCTGGGGCGGGAATAGGATGGAGAAACGCACCCTGAGCAGAACCAGGCAGTGGACCCCCCCGCTCCCCACTCCACGCCGCAGCCCAGAAACTCCACTCCCCGTGCAAAACCTCCCCTCGAGGGGCACACCGTGTAGCCCGGCACACCCGCGGTCTTCAATAAGCTTTCATTACATTGAATGGAATGCTTGTCTTTGTTTTCATGGTTATCCTGTCTCCTCCTGCACTAGCAAGCTGACAGGTGTTAGTCCTTTTTGTCTAAGCGACAAAAAGCCCGTTTCTAAGTTTCTGACATAGTGGTTAAGATCTGGCTTTACTAAGTGAAAGAAGGCAGACACAAAAGGCCAGATACTGTATGATTGCATTTACATGAAATGTCCCAAATAGACAAATCCACAAAGACAGGAAGTAAATTAGTAGTTGCCAGGGACGGAGGGAGGGGGAAATGGGGCATGACTGCTGGTAGGTATGGGGTTTCTTTGCGGGGGAGGGGGAATGATAATAAAATGTGGAATTAGAATTAGACAGCAGTGATGGCTACATAATCTTGTGAATATACTAAAACCCACTGGTTGTACATTTTATAAGATGGAGATGCAAATTATATCTCAATTTTTAAAAGATCTTAGTGTTTAGAATCAGACCATCTGAGTTTGAATCTGGCCCCTTCCACATCCTAGCTGTGCTACCCTGGACAAGTTAATTTACCTCTTTGAGACCCAGTAGCAATGGTCTGGAAAGAGGATAATCAAAGTGCCCATGTCATAGGTTTGCTGTGAGATATAAATAGGACAGTCTTTGAAAAAGTGCCTGGTACATCATAAGTGCTAATGAATGTTTGCTGCTGACTTTGAATCCAACAATCTCAAACTTTAAGATGCATACGCATCACCTGGGGAACTTGATAAGATAAATACCCTTTAAATTTTCAGATTTATAAGCCTAGAGTTTGGCTTCAGAATCAGCATTTTTAATAAACTTACCATTCTGATACAGATGGTCTGGGAATGACACTAAGGGAAATACTGTTCAACACCTTTGTAAAATGGAAAAAATTGATAATATTTTTAAGAAGCTTCCCACTTAGGATGTAGAAAACTGGGGGAAAAAAATCACTCCTTACACCAAAAAAAAAAAATGTTGGACAATCTACAAATCCACAACTTTTCTTGAACCCATCAGAGAGCTGGGACTGATGGGCGATGAACTAACCCAAAATTTAAGTAAACTACAGGCATCTCCCAAAAGAGATAAACATGAGCACTTGATAATTTGGAGCAAACACCACTAGACCCAGATAAGAATAATTCAACTAAAACTTTCAACACTTTGCTAAAGGCTGGGTTTAGGCTGACAAGAAATATAGAACCCCTGGAAACACAGACAAAGGAGGATTATACACACTCTCACAGGCTCTTCTCCATAGTGGAAAAGGTGGGAAATATGCATGATGAGATGAGTAATTTCTATAAAGAGAGAGAAACCATAAGGAAGAATCAAATGGAAATGCTAGAATGAAAAACATGGTAGCAGAGATAACAAGTGCCTTCAATGGGCTCATCAACAGATTTCAAACAGCCAAGGAAAGAATAAGTCAATTTGAAGATAGGTCAATGGAAACAACACAAACTGAAACCCAAGAGAAAAATAAAGAGTGGGTTAAAAAAAAAAAAAACAGAATAGAGCACCCAAGAACTGTGGGACAATATCAGTCTAATATGCATGTAATTGGAATCCCAGAAGGAGAAGAGAAAGCAAGGTAGAAAAATATTCAAAGTAATAGTGCCTTTAAATTTATCTTCATTCATTCCATTTTCAGTGCTTCATTTCTTTGTATAGATCCAAGATTCTGTCTGGTATCATTTTTATTGATACCAGAAGAACTTCTTTTAACATTTCCTGTAGTTCTAGGTCTGCTCGAAGTAAATTCTTTGTTTTTATTTGTGTTATAAGATTCTTATTTCTCCCTCAGTTTGGAAAAATGTTTTTGCTGGATATGGAATTCTGGGCTGACAACTTTTTTCTTTCAGTGCTTTAAAAATGCTACTCCATTGGGCTTCCCTGGTGGCACAGTGGTTGAGAGTCTGCCTGCTGATGCAGGGGACATGGCTTCACGCCCTGGTCCGGGAAGAGCCCACATGCCGCGGAGCGACTGGGCCCGTGAGCCATGGCCGCTGAGCCTGCACATCCGGAGCCTGTGCTCCGCAACAGGAGAGGCCACAACAGTGAGAGGCCCACATACCGCAAAAAAATAAATAAATAAAAATGCTACTCCATTGTCTTCAGGCTTGAATAGTTTCTGACAAGAAGTCTGCTTTAACTAATACGTTTGTTCCTCTAAATGCAATGTATCTTTTCTCCTTAGCTGCCTTCAAGAATATCTCCCATCTTTGGCTTTCAGCAGTTTGAATGATATGCCTAGGTATGTGTTTCTGTGTATTTTGGTATTTATCCTGCTTGGTGTTCTCTGAGCTTCTTGGATCTGTGGTTTGGTGTCTTAATTTTAGACTGATCTTTAGCTACCATGAAGGTGTAATTTTCAGGCTAGGAACTGAAGAAAGAGTAGGTCTTAGTCAGAAAAAGAAAGAGTGAGAAGTGTTTCACAAAAGAGGGTTCTGAGGAGATGGAAGAAATAGCATGATTAATGGCAAGAGGTGAGGAGAGATCCTCACATTTTGGGCAAATAAAAAAGACTATTACAGCTAAGTAAAAAGAGTGAATGGGAAAGTACAGTAGATAAGATTGGACAGACAGGCAGAGGATACATTTTGGAAGACTGTGTAACCCATATTAAACATTTATTCTTAGGGTAGACACTGAAGGTTTTTAAGCAGAGGAGTGACGTAATCAGGTTTAAGTTCCTAAATTCATAATTCATAATGATCATCCTGCCTCTTGAGTAGAGAGTATATTATGCCTAATGTCTTAGACTCAAGGGTCTACAATTTCCTTGGATAGAGTTTCAAGCTCTTCTCTTCCATCTTCCTTTGCCCTATACCCTCTATCACCTAATACATACCTCTTAGTCTCCCTGCAAAATTTACCTATACTATGGTCCATTCCTTTGGGTCTTACTAAGAGTTTTTCAATATCCTCTTTTCTCCACAGAGCTAAACTATATTTTCCAGCCTCCCTTGCTGTTAGGTGTGGCCATGTCCCTGAGGTCTGGACAATATGAGCAAGAAATAAACTTTTATTGTTCTCCATTACTAAGATTTAGGAGTATGTGTCACAGCATTTAGTCTACCCTGACAAATATACATTAAGTAACTACCTAGCTACAAGTAAACTAATTTTTAGATAACTAGCAAATTCCTTGGATTGATATATTATGTGAAAATATTATATTTTATACAACTGCTGGGAATTTCAGAAATAGGACTATAAGAATAAGTAAGTAAAATTTTGTGTATTCTCCAACTCATACAACATTGAGGGTCACATGCATTACTTTACCAATCTACCTCTTGGGAGTTCCTGACAAAACTCCTAGGATTCGTGCTCTTAAGTCAACATGGTACAGTACAATGGAAAGTGCCTTGTATTTGTAATCCAAAGACCAATATTTCAGCTTCTGAGATGCTACCAATCAGTCATGTGGCCTCAGAAAATCTTTTACCTCTTTGGTGTCCGTTTTTTTAATCTATAAAGGAAGGGACAGTAGTACCAATCTTCGGATTACACTATGAGAATTAAGTAAGGCAATTATCTGTGTGTTAGATTGCTGTAATCTCACCAATGCTTTTCCCTTCCATGTATCTACACCCTTTGCCAGATGACTCTACAATTCCTCCAACAAAAGGAGTGGAGTACATTTCCCCACACCTTGGCACTGACATCCACGTGACTTCTTTTGGCCAGTATAGGAGGCTTTGCAAGTTTCTGCCTACTCTCTTATGCCTCCTCTGTCACCTCTTTCTTTTTTTTTTAATTTATTTATTTATTTATTTATTTTTGGCTGCATTGGGTCTTCGTTGCTGCACGTGGGCTTTCTCTAGTTGCGGCGAGTGGGGGCTACTCTTCGTTGCGGTGCGTGGGCTTCTCATTGCGGTGGCTTCTCTTGTTGCAGAGCACAGGCTTCAGTAGTTTTGGCTCACAGGCTCTAGAGCGCAGGCTCAGTAGTTGTGGCGCACGGGCTTAGTTGCTCTGTGGCATGTGGGATCTTCCCAGACAGGGGCTTGAACCTGTGTCCCCTGCATTGGCATGTGGATTCTTAACCACTGCACCACCAGAGAAGTCCTACCACCTCTTTCATCACCATGAGAACGTATCTGGGTTAGCTTGAAGGAAGATAGGAGACATGGATCAGGCCTGAGGCATCCAAGTCATTTCAGCTGAAGCCATCCTAGATCAACTAAGAGACAGCTGACCTCCAGCTATATGAGCAAGCTTAGCCAAGATCAGCAGTGCCACCTAGCAAACCTCCAGACATGTGAGCAGTAAACACTTATTTTTGTATGCCACTGAGATTTCATGGTTGTTTGTTACACAGCATCATGTGGCAATAGATAACCAATAGAGTCTGTGAAATGAGGCTCCCACAAACTGTAAAGTGCTGCACAAGTGAGAATAATTAAAGCTCAGGGGGAAAAGAAAAATATATATATATAAGAAAAATATATATATATATTTTAAAAATATATATATATACACCCCCAAGGACTCCCTTGGTCTACGAGATAGTAGAGCCTATGAAAAACATCTCATTGAGTCCTGATTCAGAGAGTCATGAGATCAAAGTCTGAGTTGGACAGAACCTTGAAAATGGTCTAATCTATCCTCTACCTGTGTATGGAACCTCTTCTTTTCTCAGCCACATTGATTCTCTTTTGTGTATACCAACAGATTTGTTCCTTCTAGCAACTTTATAAGAGTTATAAGAACTTCATCCTTAAATTCTGCCCTCTCTCTATCAATCCCTGTGTGGACAAACCAGGAGGCTGGGTGCAGTTCCATCCTTCTCAATTCACCATTTCTCTGCCTTGGCATCTGTCGGTTATGCTCTGACCATGATGTGAGTTACAATTTTTTCAGATGCCTTCAATATGCAGCCATTTTACAAACTAAAATCTGCTAATGCTGTATCATTTATCACATTTTCCTGCATATTGCATTAATCTTAAAGATCCAGCTTAATGCACACAAGGACACCCTCTCTGAATATAGAAGGGTTGGTCTACAAAAGCTCATAAAATAAGCATCCTCCTAGATTTCCAAAGGAATGGAAGACCGCAAGAATAAATTGGAAGAGAAACCAAGCAAGCTGTTTTTTATTTTCTAAAGGAAGGAAGAAATTATTCAGCCTGATTCAGGCCTCTTTCAGGCACCTCACACATTATTATCGCTGAACAAACACATTATTTTTCTTAACAATCAGGTAACCTGAGATGGACCTTTTCTTCCCTAAAAGGAGTAAGGAATATTTCCAGGTCCCATTTCTGCATCCTAAATGATATCTCTACCTTACTAGCTGAAGGATCTTTTTTTCTCTAACTGAGAAGAAGGCAGGAGGCAGAGTGCCTGTCTAGAAAAATGACAAATCAGACATGACATACATACAGACCCATTAGTTCTCTCATATTTCTCCTCTTAACTTTTCTCAGCAATTAAGGTTTCCATGAGCCTCCCACTCCTTTTCAAATCATGCTCGTGAGGCAGTTGTAATTAAATCCCTTGATTTCCCAGTGCTTCTTTGTAAAATAACTTTATCTTAGAAAAGTTCTCTTTTACATTTCTCCAAACACCCTTTCCTGACTTGGGCTGTGATGGTCAACAAAATCTCTTCCTCCCTCTCTTCGGTGTCTAAATTCAGGTCAACCACTGTCTCCTCCAGGAAGTCTTCCCTGACCACCTAACCCAGGCTCATTTTAATGCCCTTTCTCTGGGCTCTCACGTCCCCTATTCATGTCCCTATCATAATATTTACCACACTGTCTCATAGTCATCAATGTCCTTATTGTCTCCCACACTTAGCCTGTGCAAAGAGGACAGGGTCAAGCTTCGGTTGATTTTGCATTCATAGAGCTAGTTTTGGCAGTAGAATTCTAGAGGAGGAACACTGACCAGCTGCTTTTCTACCCTCACAGCAACTATTTTGTTCCCCTTGAAAGTACTCTCAGTGTGCTAAGGCTAAATCCAGCATTGCCTTTGTTTCTGCCTTATTAGCATCACAAAGAGAGTAAGATGCCATGATTTACCTGGAAATGAGCTTCATGGAATCCTCTGAAATCATCGCATTATCAAGTAACCTTTGGGTACCTGGTATGGGTCCAGATTTGTACTGGGCACTATTGTGGGGGGTTGGGGTAAGTTAATAAGGAAATATAAAACTAGGTCTCAGACAACAAGAAATATATTATCTACTTGGAGATGTAAATATATGTATATAAAACACTAATTAACATTAGGGTATATGAATACCAAATGAGTTACATAGACACAATAGCTAAGGGAAAAATTCAGATAGAGAGAGATTACTCTAAAAAGGAGGAAAGTTGGAAGGGTTTTCAAGGCAGCTTTACAAAAGAAGCTAGAATTTGGTCTTGAAGCAACAGCGTAAATGCAGGCGAAGAGGCGGGATCTGCACCACCTATTTAGATTTAGAGAATAATGAATAGACTTGCCTGGCTAGGATGAAGGCCCTGTGATGAGGAACAAGGAAAAAGTAGGTTCCAAAGCCAGACCAAATTATCTTCATTTTTCCCCACTAAAAAGAGCTGTCCAAGTCACCTACATTTAAGAGGCCCCGTCAAATCCATGTCCTGAACAGGAAATGTGCACTTAGCAGGGAATGCATAGTATTACATAACGCAACCACCACCAACGACTCTTCAAGAGCACCATGTTAACTCTTGGTTAACCAAAGGCTATTTCCCTAGTCTGTGCTTTACCTAATTCAACCAACCAGTATAAATTGTACCCCCACTATGTCCTACTCTTTATACTAAACTCCCTAAATCACTAAAGAATGAAGGAGATATAATACCTAATTTCAAAGAACATATTTTTATCTCATTTTTTTTCTTCCATACGTCTCTATCTTCCACCATTTCTTTTTTTTTAATATAATTTTATTTATTTATTTATCTTTGGCTGTGTTGGGTCTTCGTTGCTGCGCGGGCTTTCTCTAGTTGTGGCAAGCAGGAGTTACTCTTTGTTGCAGTGCACGGGCTTCTCATAGCAGTGGCTTCTCTTGTTGTGGAGCACAGGCTCTAGGCATGTGGGCTTCAGTAGTTGTGGCGCGCGGGCTCAGTAGTCATGGCTCACGGGCTCTAAAGCGCAGGCTCAGTAGTTGTGGCGCACGGGTTTAGTTGCTCCGCAGCATGTGGGATCTTCCCAAACCAGGGATCGAACCCGTGTCCCCTGCATTGGCAGGCAGATTCTTAACCACTGTGCCACCAGGGAAATCCCCACCATTTCTTAAGGACAGTATGCTTTTAGGGATTTCATCAAATTCCAGACTTTCTGTAGCCCTTCCCTATTAAACACATTTTAATCACAATAATAAATTTTAAAAGAGAGGAAAGAAGAAAAAAAGTCAGGAAATATTAATAATTTGGCTTCAGAGGTGAAATGGTTACATTTTGAGAGACTTTTTTATAATATTAGGTCTACAGCTATTCTTTCCTCAGTGGTTAAGAATTGGTTCTATCTGCCAGAAAACTTCTTTTGCATCTCTTTCTCTGATGAGAAATAAGACATCTCTCTTCCTGTCTCAATGAAGAGTTGAAATCGTGGCCAGGCCAAGATAGCACCGTCCAACTCACCCTTCTGAGCCTAACTTCTACCAGCCAACTCCAAGACAGCATGGCACGCCTGGAAAACCCTCCCTCTCACCATGCCAAGCCATGTGTCTCCTATCATTTAAGGAATTCCTGAAATGCCACCCTCTCTGTGGCCCTTACGACTTCAGAGAAGAATAATCAAGTGCTTTCCCTCATCAGATACTGTCAACTCATGCAAGGCATTGGCCACTTTCCCTGATTGATCACCACCCCAATCTCAACCCTTCCCACCTGACCCCTAAACATATGTGCTCTTGAGCTGGCCTTACTATAAACAGCTTACATTGAACTCATCTGTGGCATAATGAAACCTTTCTGTGGGTCCAAGTAGTCTTGGGTTTGTTGGGATCTAGGGAGCTAGCCCTGTGGGGATATTGTTTTCATAAGGGCACTGGGACAAGACTACACCAAACAAGCAAGCATTCATTCTCACATTATTTTCTTAAAACAACTGGAAAAAACAACATTTCTATAGCATTTATAGAATGCTTTTGTATCCATGACCTCATTTTTTTCTTCAGCCTAACCCTTCAAGGTAGGATTTATCTTATCCTCTCTAAATAAAGAAATGGAAGTTAAAAGAGGTTAAGTTATTTGCCTTTGGTCAAGCAATAAATGGTGGTAGGAAAACTATTTGGGAATAACGTCATCTAGACCCTTCACCTGATGCCATAAAACAAAATAAATCTCAGATGGATTAAAGAATTTAGCATAAAAAATAAAACTATTAAGGAAAGGAGAAAATGTAGTTGAAGGTTTGCCTGATCTCTGGATGAAGAAAGATTTTTCAGGCATGAAAAAACACTGGACAAGATGGCAAAAGAAAAAACATTAATAGATCAGTCTACGTAAAAATGTAAACCTTTACCTCGTCACAAAGCCAAATAAAAAGCAAGCAACAGTCTGAGGGGAAATGGCCAGGCTGTTGTGGCACAGCCTTGCTCAGTCCCAGCTGGAGACACCTCTAGAACGCAGCGACGTTGGTGCGAATGCCAAGGCCAGTCCCAAAGGAGGTCACAGCTGGACGCCATGTCTCTCATGAAGGGAGATCTGAGTAGCACATCTACATAGAAAAAAGACTGGAAATGCACAAAAATGTTAACAGTGGTTATGGCATTGTGTATTATTTTTATTTTCTTCTTTATCCTTTCCATATTTTCCATGTTTTGGCAAAAATCATAATAATCAGGGAAAAAGGTGTTATACTCAGGAAAATAGGGTCTTTTATTTTAAAATGAGGATTATCAAGGGATTTCTGTTTTCCTTAATCTCTGTTACTCTTATCCCCACACATCTTTTGTTTTTGTTTTTTGTTTTTTGCGGTACGCGGGCCTCTCACTGTTGTGGCCTCTCCCATTGCGGAGCACAGGCTCCGGACGCGCAGGCTCAGCGGCCATGGCTCACGGGCCCAGCCGCTCCGCGGCATGTGGGATCTTCCCGGACCGGGACACAAACCCGTGTCCCCTGCATCGGCAGGCGGACTCTCAACCACTGCGCCACCAGGGAAGCGCCCCCCTACCACATCTTTTGAAAGTGATAGTTCTAATATATTCATAGTTTGCTTGGAGACATTTGTGTTAGGATATTATTGTTAGAACAAGACAAAGCTTTAAGTCACACACATACACACAGAGCACTGTCTTTGGTTCACTTTCTGAGGTCTTTGCTTCCTTCAATGTTTATGAGGAAGTTTCCAATTTCTCTCTCGAAACAACTGCATTGGGAGGAAGGAAAAGAACTGGGGTCGGGCGGATGAGGGAGTTCACATTTACAGTCTGCTACATTCAGGGCTGGGGCAGGGGTTTCCAGCATCACATAGTGATAGGTAACATCATTACCAGTCTACAAAAAACAAGGTTCAGAGTCAAGTACATTGCCGCACATCTAGTAAGAGCTGGAGATGGGATTCACTCCAGGTCTGTTCGGCCCAAAATCTGTGTTCATTCCTCTACACCTCACTCCCTTCCATCAGAATATATCCATATCCTGCAGCTCAGCAAATCTGGGAGAGCTGATCATTGGAAATGTCTTGGCATGCAAGGTGGAATTCTGCCAAGAGTGGACTGAGAGTCAAGCGATTGTCTTCTAACACTGGCTGTGGCCAAGGTGCCAGATGACTTTGGACAAGTCTTCTTGCCCATAGAAGGAGTGGCTGGGAATAGTGGTTTCAAAAGGGCTTTCCTGCTTTTAACCTCTGGCTCCCTCAATATTCATTTACATATGTGTGAGCAGTGGTGCTGTCAGGAAGCCAGGGCTACTCATTGTGCTGCAAGAGAAAACAGAGGTCTTGAAACAGTTTCCTGTGAGTGCCTCATCCAGAACTACTGATAAAGTCAACCACACACCAGCAAAAGACTGGTAACAATCCAAACACCAGTGGATAGAGGACTAGTTAAATAGTTCTCTATGTTATAGCCATACAACGGAATGCAGTGCAGACGTGAAAAAGAATTGGGGGAGTTATCCAGCACTTTCTATGCAGGGCTTCCAGGATGCCACATCTCCTTCCTCCCTGGTTATCCCATCTCGGTGTCTGTTGCTGGCCTTCCCTCTTCCCAACCTCTGAATGTTAGAGGTACCAGGAGTCAGTCCCGGCCTTCTCTACAGTCTCTCTCTGCATTCAATCTCTGATGGCCATCTGGGCCCAGGGTTTAAAATATCTGATGACACCCAGATTTCTGTCTGCAGCCCTAACCTAAGCAGTGCCCTCTAGACCCATGTATCCTACTGGGCCAGGAGACAGCCATCCTGAGCATAACACTAAACCAAAAAATGGCAGTCCCCACCCTACCGGCCCCTCCATCCCCATTTTCCCCATTTCAGTAAATGGAGAACATTCACCCTGTCACTCAGGTCACATTGCTTTCTCTCACACCCCATATTGTGCAGGCTCTACTCTCAAAATATAAATCTACTGTTACCACCCTCGCCCCCGCCACTGTCACCTGCTTCCTGATTATAGCAACAGCCACCTGCCCATCAATGCCACTCCTGCCCTTGACAGTCTGTTCACCACACAGCAGGTGGAAGGATCTTTAAAAAACATATCAGCTATTATCCCCTGCCCAAACCACCCAATGGATGTATATATCACTTAGGGCCTCGTGGGCTGCATCCCCTGTCTGCCTCTGTGACCCCCTCTCCCATCACACACCTGTCTCATTCTGCCACATCCACAGCAGACGCCTGTTCCTCTCACATGCTTGACACATCCCCATCCTCAGGTCTTTGTGTCGTTCTGTCCATCCGGCGAGCTCCTGCCCCCCACCTTGGCATGGGTCATGCCTCTCTTTTATGTCATCTTCCCAGGCTGGCCGTCCCTGGCCTTCTTAGCTAAAAGAGCCCCCATCATTTCTATCCTTACCCTGTTTTTATTTTCCTTCATAGCACCCAGAATACTTCTAGAAGGACATACAAATTGTAAAAAGATGGTTGCCTCTGTGAATGGAGACCAAAGGGCGAGAGTAGGAGGGAAATGTATTTTTCAGTGATAATTATTGGAGCTGTCCAAATTATTTCCCACGGGCATGAACTAGCTTTTCAATCAAAAAAAGAAAATCCCCTTTTGTCTGGTCACGTGTTGTTCTAATTGGACACATTTTGCCTTATTGATAACACTCCTCAGCCTCCCCTATTGCCCTACCAGGGTCTTCAAACATCTCCAGTCCACCCTGATTTCTCCAAATGGGACCACCACATCCTCCAAGTTTTGTTTTGGTTTAGTTTTGTTTTTCAGTGTGGGGAGGTTCCTTACCACCAAGATCAAAGACCAGAGTTTGATTTCACATATACTATTCTGACAGCTCCAGGGACAGTGGCTCCCCTGCAGAAGGACATTTCTCCACTCCTCTCCCGGGGAAGCTCAGAGCTTTGCTCTGTCCCAGTTACATCTCCCCTGCTCTCCCAGTAATTCTTGATTGTTCTAAACCCCCAGTCTGCCAGTTCCAGTTTGCACCAGTCTCAGAATAACGCATCATTAGTTTGGGCAACACCATTTGTAAAGGACAGCAGGGATGTGTCTTTCAGTAGGAAGTAAAGGGGCTGTTTCCTGCCCCGCTGCTTGTCCCTGGCCTGGTCCACAGAACCTGAGACCCACAGACATAGCTCCTGTGTTTCTCAGATGACCAAACAGAAGCCTAGAGTGAGGCACTTGCCCAAGGTTGCTCGGTGAGTTAATGAAGAACCAGGACTAAATTCAGGTCCCCAAGTTCCCAGTTCTAGGCTCTTTCCAGCCAGATCACCATCAGGGGGCAATCCAATTAGGCTGCCCCTCAGCCCCAGGCTTGGTTTTCAGGGGAATTGAAGGAAGGGGAGGGAGGAGATCAGGTTCACAGCCAGAGCAGGTTCTGGAGTCTCTGAAGGGCACTGGCCTGTCATGGATTTAACCAGGGCTTGGGGCCAGCTCCTGAGCACACTTGGGACCTATAGGGACATAGGTCCCAAGTGCGCTCTGAGGGACATTTCCTCAGACCTCAGCCTCCTTCACATACCTCAACACACATATAATTTCCCTTTCATGATCCAGAATTGGGTATACTTTAAGTTGACTGCAGAAAACTCTTACCTCTAAAAAGAAAACAAAGTATTGCAAAAGCAGAGGTCATTAAACAAAACTACTCTTCTCTGTGGTGATGCCTGATGAGAGAAGAATGTTTAAGAAAACACCAAAAGCATGGGATTCCATCTGTAATGGATTTATCCATCAGAGATTACACACTCTCATGGTCAAAATGAGTGATAAGCTTTGGTGGTTACAGGTCTGCTAGGGAAAGAGTCCAGAGGCAGCTTCAGGTGTAGCCTTCACGTAATGCTCCCAAGAAAGTTCATTGTCAAGAGTTTCTCATCCAGTGCAGGGGGTGGTGATCTCATACGATCCAGTGTCGTGAGAAGAGAGATTGCCTGCATTGTGTGTGCTTTTTGAGGCTGTGTTGAAGGTCTGCAGCCACGAGCTGTGCTCCAGCCTCATCTAACACACACTTGGACTGCTTGGTCCTGGAACCTTGTCTGCTGGTCTTGCTGTGCTCAGAACCACAGGTTATCTGAGCAACTTCTCTCTGTGGGATGGCCTTAGCTGTGCAGTTCTTTTGGAATTCTTCTGGGACTGGCTGTAACCTCTGATGGTGTCAAACAGCTACTAATAACAAATTGAATTCTATCTCACCAGCAAATTAGTCATTATTACTGCAATATTATTTATTTGGGGGAACTTAAATTATTGTATTATTCTGTATTGGCTATGATACATTTTATTAATAACTCATAACAATTCTAAAATCAAACAAAAATAATAGCTACTGCCTTTTCTAAACACTTTCCTATATGCCAGATTCCCTATTAATTATGTCGCTGAATATCAAAAACACATTGTAGGAATAAAGTATGATTATGCCCATTGTACAGATAACAAAACTGAAGAGGGATTCAGTGAGCTGTCAGTCACACAACTGATAAGTCAGGTCCACCTGACTCCAAATTTCATGTTTTAACCACCATGTTATACAACCTCCCATTACTGAGTATTTAGAGCATTTATAAGATGCTATTGGCATCATGGAGGAAGTGATTCTTTGGTGGCCTCTAAGTTTGACCTTTCTACCCGTTAACCAAAGGGGTATCAGTGAACCCTAGTTTTAGCTTCATGCTACTGCTGCCAGGTATGCAAAGACGATCTTCCTTCCACAGGACATTGTGGAACTTTTTTTTTTTAATTTTTTAATTTTATTTTATTTATTTTTTTACACAACAGGTTCTTATTAGTCATCAATTTTACACACATCAGTGTATACATGTCAATCCCAATCACCCAATTCATCACACCATGATCCCCACACCCCCGCGGCTTTCCCCCCTTGGCATCCATATGTTTGTTCTCTACATCTGTGTCTCAACTTCTGCCCTGCAAACCGGTTCATCCGTACCATTTTTCTAGGTTCCACATACATGCATTAATATACGATATTTGTTTTTCTCTTTCTGACTTACTTCACTCTGTATGACAGTCTCTAGATCCATCCACATTTCAACAAATGACCCAATTTCATTCCTTTTTATGGCTGAGTAATATTCCATTGTATATATGTACCACAACTTCTTTATCCATTCATCTGTCGATGGGCATTTAGGTTGCTTCCATGACCTGGCTATTGTAAATAGTGCTGCCATGAACACTGGGGTGCATGTGTCTTTTTGAATTATGGTTTTCTCTGGGTATATGCCCAGTAGTGGGATTGCTGGATCATATGGTAATTCTATTTTTAGTTTTTTAAGGAACCTCCATACTGTTCTCCATAGTGACCATATCAATTCACATTCCCACCAACAGTGCAAGAGGGTTCCCTTTTCTCCACACTCTCTCCAGCGTTTGTTCTTTGTAGATTTTCTGATGATGCCCATTCTAACTGGTGTGAGGTGATACTTCGTTGTAGTTTTGATTTGCATTTCTCTAATAATTAGTGATGTTGAGCAGCTTTTCATGTGCTTCTTGGCCTCTGTATGTCTTCTTTGGAGAAATGTCTATTTAGGTCTTCTGCCCATTTTTGGGCAGCACCACAGAAAAGACCAGGGTCACAGTCAATTCAAAAATTCACTTCAGAAATCTTTATGACATCATAATGCATACTATTAACTGGCAGTATATTGTCATGAACTTAATTTCCTTCAACAAGAGTGATTCAGGACCTACTATGAGTTAGGCATTATACGAATATACAAATATTTACATAATGAATAGGTCCCTGGGTCCCAAGGAGCTCACAGTCTAGTGGGAAATGTATAATTATGGTACATTATGATGAGAATTGTCATAAAGTACAAAGTTCAAGAAAGCCTAGAGTAGGTCTGTCTGGAGGAATCCCAAGAGGCCTAGCGTGTAAACTGAAGGAGGAATTTGAACTGGGGCTTATAGAGTAAGCGGGAATTGCAAAACCAACAGAGAACAAGAAAAAGAATCCAAAGGGTAAATAATGTAAAAAGGCTGGGGAACACTGTGAGTGCCAGTGGATGCCAGCAAGCACCGAAGGGTCTAGTGGTAGCAAACAAGTGTGGGAAGGAGGTTGGGTCAGATCCTAAAAGGCCTGGACTCACACGTGTTAGGAAGATTGACCATCCTCTGTCCACAGGACAATGGTGAGCCATTCAAAGTTTCTGAGCAGAGGAGTGGAGCATTTAGAATGGTTTCCTGACAAAGAAAGATCACTCTGGAGGCTGTGTGGCCAACAGATTAATAGGTATCTGGGTCTGGGTAGATTTGATGGTCCTGAATATTTAATTAAACGACTTTCCTAAACACGAAAAGTATGATACATTTTAATGTGTTTCTGTCTCTCTCTCTATGGCAACTAATCTTAATTATCTCAGAACTCTGAGCTCAGGAAGATATCTCACCTGTTTATCTTCAGAAGGAACAAGTCAAGGGTTTACTCTGAGTATTAAATGTGCATTTTTATATGTTAAGGGCTTAATTAAATAGCATTGAAATCCATATGCAGCTTATTGAAAGTGAAAGCACCTGGAATGATAGAGGGAAAAATATATAAAAGTTACCATGTTGAAGCATTGTTATTAAAAGAACAGAAAACTCCTGTTAAAAACCAACTCATGGTACCCTGGTGTCTTAATCTGTTCAGGCTGCTATAAAAAATGCCACAGACCGGGTGTCTTATAACAACAGAAATTTATTGCTCACAGTTCCGAAGGCTGGAAGTCTGAGATCAAGATGCTAGCATATTTGGATAAAGGCCCTCTTCCAGGTTTCAAACTTCTTGTATCCTCACATGGTGGAAGGGGCCTCTTTTATAAGGCATTAATTCCATTCATGAAGCCTCCACCCACATGACCTAATCACCTTTTAAAGACCCCACCTCCTAATATCATCACTTTGGTCTTTAGGCTTTAACCATAGCACCTGGATTTCATTTGCTACAGGTAAATTCATGTCCTTTGGGTTCCTAGAGCATCTTTCCCCATTACAAAGAAAGCCTGTGGAGGAAATATGATCCAGCCTACACCTGCTGGTCCCCCACACCTGCTCCCTCCTCCCCCAGAACATAGATGGGCACACACCCAACACCCAACACCAGTGTTATAACCCAGTCTACCACTGTGGTTTAACTGACTCCAAAAGTTTAAAGAAGTCATCCCCAAAGCAAAATAAATTGGGGTAAGCACCCAGGATAGCAGGACAAGTGGAAAAGAAAGAAATCTCAGTAGAGTCGAACAAAAGGAGTGGACCCTGCATCATATACTCCAGTATATGCAATCGGCTGGTCATCTATTCATTCAGAAATCAGAGAGCACCTGGTATCTGTTCAGCTCTGGCCCAGGCACTGGGAATGCAAAGAGAAATCAGAAACAGCCACTCTCCTCAAGGAATGTCTATCTATATCTTTTGATGCTTACTGCAATTCTGTAACTGTTTAAGTATTCAAAGGAGGAAGCTGAGGCTCAGAGATGCTAATTCACTTTAAGACCAAGGATCCCTGCCTGGGGGTGGGAGGCAGGGAGAGGGTGGTAATGAGGCAATAAGACCAAGTGTGAGAGCTCAGGAAAGCAAGCATCATAAAAGTCCCCAAGCCAGGGGCCAAATTTACACACAGGGACCCCAGATGAGGGGAAGAGCACTGTCTAGACTGGAAGCCATTCAGACCATTATGTTCCCCACAGACCATCTTAACACTAAAAGCATTAAATAAGTAAATAAATAAATTAATTAAAAAGGACTGACTTCTTAACTACAGTAAAGTTACTTAGGAATCAGCAGGTATAGAGGTAAACTGTGTAGCCTCTGGGGACACAAAGATCTGAGTTCAAATCCCAGCTCTGCTACCTAATAACTTCGAGCAGGTTACTTGATTTTGCCATGTGTTAACAATACTTATCTCAAGGGCTTGTTGTGAGAATTACATGAGATAATGCACCTAATGTGCTTAACACAGTGGCTGGCACTCAGTGAGAATCAGTAAAAGTGAGTTAGGACACTTCAAACTCACCAAGCTCAAAAATGAAAGAATGGTTTGTTCTCACAAACCTGTTCCTTCTGCACCTGGATTCCCTACCTGCGTGATTTCCACCCATTCACCCAAGTCAGGAGCCATTCTCAATTCCATTTCTCATACCACCACCCTTCCCCCTTTCTCTGTCATCTTCATCATCACAGCTAACATGTTTGATGTATTTCTATGTTCAATGAATATGTTCATATTTTTTCTGTGATGCTAAGCTATGCACTTTAGAAGATCTTTAATTGGGCAGAGAAACCCTTATGGGGAAGGTACTATCATTATCTCCATTTTGCATTTGGGGAAATTGAGACTTAGAGAGGTTAAGAAACTTGTCCATGGTCATACAGCTAGCTCCATTAGACTATTTCCAAAACCCATATGCTTAAACATTACACTGTATGGCCTCCCAACCAACCAGTCACTAGATAAACCCTATGGATTCTCCTTGTTTAGTTCTTGTTGGATATATTTCTTGTCACTGCCCAATGACCACGACCTGCTTTGCTAAAGCCCAGGGAGGGCTGTGGGTTTTAGGAATGGAGGTGTGGGCCACCATGGGGAGCTTTGAATGCCAGGCTGATGGGGAAACTGACCAACACTGAATCTCTGAGCCTGAGAAAGCGTGCTGTTGGGCTGGAAGCAGCCTCAGGAGAGGGTGGGCAGGAGGTACTGAGGCCAGGGATGAGACGAATACATTAGATGTGAGGTAGATGGGGCCTGAAGTGAGGGGGTGGGAGTGGGAATGAAAAGAAAGTCTGGATGCGACAGACATTACCTCACCAGGCACAAATACTCCCGAGGCTGGAACGTGGTTTAATAATTCTGTTACTAGGGCAACAGCAAAAGAATCTATCTCAGAAGGAACCCAACGTGGACTGTTTCTGCACAGAAGTGTGGCAGCTGTAAGCTGGGAAAACAGAGGTGACGGCAAGTGGCCAAATGATGCAGCAGGATATATGGACCAGGATTTTCTCATAGGCATTTTTCTGACCTTTAACGCTCTACAGTTTGGGGAGTGGAGAGACATCTGAAGCAAGCTCTCCAGGAAGAAAGATAGCAAGATCTATGAAGCAGAGGCTCTTTAAGCCTCATGACAGACTAGGGACCCTGCCACTGATACTTAGATTAATCTAAGGACACCCACAAGGGAGGAGGATGCCTTGCCCACATCCACCCTCATAGTGAAGCTGAGCAGGACCCTGTGGGGCTCCTGGGCATGGAAACCTTTCCATGTTCCCTGTTCCTTGTTTGTAGAGAACACATTCCAGCCTCCTTGAACTTCCTTGAGTCCCAAAGGGCAGATTCAGACAGTTGCTAATCAGGGAAGGGAGGGGATGCAGAGACAAGGGAGGAGCAGACAAGAAACAATAGTGCAGCCTTGGGCAGAGTCTTGGTTCCACCTCAAGGGACACACATAACAATATCTTTTGAGCTCCTAATAGAACTAAAACCCCAAATAAATGGAAGATGTCAGTATTCTTCATTCAAGAGAAGACCACCTGAGGCCAGATTAAAAGGAACCAGAGAAGCTCATCAAGAGATTATCTGACACCATATTGAAGGGGTGCAGGCCCTATACACACCCTAATCTTATCAGCAGCCCCACCCTTGACGTATTACTCTAAAACTCCTCACCAAATCCTCCCAGATTGGGACACACAGTTTTCAAGGACAGGAGCCCACTGTGTCCCCCCTTGCCTGGCAAAGCAATAAAGCTATTCTCTCTACTTCACCCAAAACTCTATCTCTGAGATTCAATGCAGCACCGGTGCACAGAGACCAAGCTTTCGGAATCAACAGGAGCTCTCATGGAGAAGAGCTCGGGTGGAGAGCATGCCTGGCGGAGGAGGCAAAAGCATTTATCACAAAGTTAACCTGTCACTCAACTATCTACTTTCCTCTGACTTGGTATCACTGGGACTATGGCCAGGTCTTAAAGGTCATTTTTTCAGTCTGTCCAGGAAGTGAAGTTCTAGGAAGACCTGCCCATAGGAGTGGGTCCATGAGCTCTGATGGGAAGTACTGATGCTTCTTGCAAGGCCCATAGTACAGTAGGTTTTCTTCCTATGAGCTCCCTGCTTCTCCCCGCCTTTTACCATTTGTCCTGGCAGAAGCAGCATGATGAGATACCCATATCATTCCACGTAGCTCTGATAGCCAGACCTTCCAAAAAATGAACAGCCTTTGAAAAACACTAGAGAAACTTTGAGACTTAGAGACATTCTCACCAGCCTCACTCAGGATTAGTGTTATCCTTTTCAATTTCCAAATCAAATACCAAGGTGACTGCTCTACGTACCATCAAGCAAACAATCCTCTAACATCTTCCTGTAGCATTTGTGTTCAAAGTTTTTACCTCCCACATTATATATTTTCTTGAAAATCTGTCCACGAGGCATGCTGAAGGAGAGACAGGACTCAATTTCCTTCAATCCTCCTCCTGACTTCCTGTAAGCCTATGTGAGGTGTAGATTAAGAGACCACCAAAGGCTTTCACTGTATTCAAATTTCAGTATCAAACATTAAAAGAATAGGCCAGGGGGTAGGGTGGTCACACTTGATTATGGAGAGATTTCCACCTGAGTGGTTTTGCACTATCAGGGGCTTCAATAAGTATGCACCACCAAATGGTTTGGTTTGCTCAAGGGATACAGCATGTACCAGATTGCCTTCAAAGGTCTAACGAATTCCTTCTTACAGGAGTGGCTACATAGGGAATTTGAGTCACCTCAGTGACTCAAATATATATACAAGGGGCTTCCCTGGTGGCGCAGTGGTTGAGAGTCCGCCTGCCGATGCAGGGGACACGGGTTCGTGCCCCGGTCCGGGAAGATCCCACATGCCGCGGAGCGGCTGGGCCCGTGAGCCATGGCCGCTGAGCCTGCGCGTCCGGAGCCTGTGCTCCGCAACGGGAGAGGCCACAACAGTGAGAGGCCCGCGTACCAGAAAAAAAAAAAAATATATATATATATATATATACACAAACAGTCTCAATCTTTAGTATAAGAATTTCAAGCTGATAAGTGTCATAAGCCTTTTGAAAGACAAGGAACCCCAAAACATTCATAGATCATATGACAACAGTGGTTTTGATCTTGTCTGAAGTCAAGGTACCATTTGGTACTAGGAGGCAACAATTTATTCCATGGAGCCTGTAAAAACAATCATGAACATTTTGAAGCATTTGCCCATGATGCGGTGGTATGGTTTAGTAATTAAGGGCTTGCACTTAGAAGTAAAACTTTCTGAAGCAAATCCTGTCTGCATTATTCACCACCTCTGTGACCTTGGGCAGATGGCGCCTCCTAGAGCTTCTCTGTCTTCATCTGTAAGATGGGGGTCATGCTACGTGACTCACTGTGTTCCTGGGAGGATCACATGTGTGACACAAGGGGATAGTAAACAGTAGATGTGTTATATTAAACCATATGCAATCTTTTTTTTTAACATCTTTTATTGGAGTATAATTGCTTTACAATGGTGTGTTAGTTTCTGCTTTACAACCAAGTGAATCAGCTATACATATACATATATCCCCATATCTCCTCCCTCTTGCGTCTCCCTCCCACCCTCCCTATCCCACCCCTCTAGGTGGTCACAAAGCACCGAGCTGATCTCCCTGTGCCATGTGGCTGCTTCCCACTAGCTACCTATTTTACATTTTGTAGTGTATAAAATCATATGCAATCTTTATAACAACCCTGGAAAACCAAGCTTTGTCATCCTTATTTTATCAAAAAGGAAACTAATACCCCTAGAACTAAGGTGTCTGCCCAAAGTCATTCAATGAGGAGTCTTCTCATCTCAGACCTCACACTACACCACAGTTCTCTCAGATCCCACGTTGAAATCTACAAAGAGCCCATATTCTCCTCCCACATCAGTGGGCTCAGGCAAAGTCACAACGTGAGTTTCAGGCATAATGACTACTCACCTAAGACTAGCTGTGGGCAATAGGATATAGATTTGTTATAAGCTGAAAATGTGATCCTATCCCCCCAAAACAGCATGCAGTTTTGAGGTTTCCCCTTGGATTCCTCTGGATAATGAATGTTGCAGAAATGTGTAACGCAGATGAAGCCTGAAGACAAAGACATCCCTGGGGAACACAGCAATTGGCCTCATTTCCCCTGGCCTGCACTCTGTAAGGTTCCAATCTCCTGCTGGAACTCAGGCAGCCAGAAGGAAAAAGACAAAAATAGTTCATACCAGGTGGTACTAAAAACAGACCCAAGGCTCATTATAGATAGATAGATAGGTAGGTAGATAGATAGGTAGATTTGGCCCTTAGGCCCCAGGCTTCCCAGCACGTTTTCGGAGTTTTTTGTGTTTTTCTTTCTTTCAGGCTGACCCTCCTATTAATTTTCATCTGCTTTCCACAGGACTTACCCCACGCCTCATACCTGCTGAGATGACCTTGCTGAAAAGGGCTCAGACAATGTCAAAAGTCTGGAGTGAATTGGATACCATCAGCAGCTCCTACAGAAATGTCCTTGAAATGTTGACATTCTTTAGATCTAAATTCACTAAATACCCTGCCCAGGAAGCAGGACAAAGTACTAACTTGTGTGCCCCTAGGTTCCTAACCCCATGTAAGTACTGACTTGAACACATCAGCAGTTTTTACTTAATGGCACATGTATTATTTTCTGCTATTTTTCTCCTGGGCAAATAAACGTATGTCAAAATTACATTTCCCTTAGCACCTATACCCATGCATCTGGGTGGAATATTTACTGGTTAACTTTTACGGACTTGCTTACACTGTGTCAAGCACTGGGTGGTTGCTTGACTCTCTGTCCCTAGTGCTTGGGTCTTAAAAGCTCCAAGCATCGGTCCTCTCCCTGCACAGACTGGGTCTTCATAGAACTTTAAATTTGGAAGGGCCCTTAGAGAGCATCCTGTCTCATTTCACAGAAAGGAAATCAAGGTCCTGGGAGTCACAAAGTCACACTGCTTTACAGTGAGAGAAATCGAGTGTCTCGGTTGAATCCACTTTGCTCCATGTCACCCTGCCCTTTCCTTTTATAATATCAGGGGCCTTTTGGATCACGAGAGAGCTGTTTGGAGGCACGCTGGTACCTGAGAGTGATCATTAAGCTGGGAAGTCAGTGTCTCTATCAGATACAGCTAAAAATAGAAGCCTGCCCAAGACCAGACTCAGCAAGAGAGATTGTACTGATACCAGGGGCTTCTCAGCGTGCTCACCTGATACCCCACCTGTGCTACGGGAAGGATCGTCATGCCGGCCACCTAGGGGGCAGAGGTAGGCTCATAAAACAGCTGTCCATACTAAGGGCAACTTAGCTGCAGCTGAAGCTGCATGAGTAGCTCACTGGGTGGTGCGTGACAGGTGGGGCTGACAGGTGACAGGTGGGGCTACGTGATGTGCTTAGAAGGAATAGAAAGGCTCTTCTCTTGGCTCCAAAATTCTTCCCCTACTGGCTCACTGGGTGGTGCCTGAAACCTCTCCATTAAGAAGGAGTTTGGAAGTCCTAAGGAGATTTGGAAGTCCTAAGGAGATTTGGAAATTATCTTGTCCACCTCTCCCAATATGTAGATGAGAAAAATAAAGCCCCAGAGACCTTAAACAACTCCACCAAGGGCAAACAGCCTCATCTAGAATTTCCCAAAAAAGGATCCTTGAGATAGTAGTTTCACTAGATGTTCCTTGAAAAAAGAATTTTTAAGGTTCTGAGATCCGGTAGCCTGGCTACATTCTTTACCCTCCTTTTTCTCGTCCACTCATTCACTAACACATATTTACTCAGTGTCAAAATGAAGAACACACTTTAGGGATCTGGTCTAACCTGGAAAAGCTGAAATTAGCCTGTGGATATTCAGACCTCAGGACCAAAAATTACACAGCTAGCTCAAGCCAAAGGACTATTCCTTGAGGTTAACCACTCATGATGCTTTGTTAAAATAATACTACTTCAGAGAGAGAGACACAGCCACTGTGTGTTGGTCAATAAGCTTTAGTATGCTTTATTCATCTAAGGCTTTTCTAAGTGACAACACTTGTAATCTTATGGCCAGACAGGTAAGCCTGAGCCTGAGGCTAATGTCTTGAGAAAGTTAGTCTACACGAGGGGCTGGAAATTCAATAGGGCAACATGGAGACACTGGTTCCCTGAGGAAAGGAAGAGTCAGAAAGAGAGAGAAAGTCATGGAAGAAAAGGTGGACTTACTTCACTCAGCATGACCATCTCTAGGTCCATCCCTGTTGCTGCAAATGGCATTACTCCATTCTTTTTTATAGCTGAGTAATATTCCATTGTGTGTGTGTATATATATACCACATCTTCATTATCCATTCCTCTGTCGATGGACATTTAGGTTGCTTCCATAGCCTGGCTATTGTAAATAGTGCTGCTATGAACATTGGGGTGTATATATCTTTTCGAATTATGGTTTTCTCTGGATACATGCCCAGTAGTGAGATTGCAGGATCATATGGTAGCTCGGGAGATTGGGACTGAGATATACACACCACTATATATAAAACAGAAAACTAATAAGGACCTACTGTATACCCCAGGGAACTCTACTCAATACTCTGTAAGGCCTATATGGGAAAAGAATCTAAAAAAGAGTGGATATATGTATATGTATAACTGATTCGCTTTGCTGTACAGCAGAAACTAACACAACATTGTAAATCAACTATACTCCAATAAAAACTTTAAAAATAAAGTATTGAGAAGATATTTTTTAAAAAGAAAGAAAGGGTGGAACATCAATAAAATCACTCCACGAGCCCTGGTAGGCCAGGCAGCATCATCTCTCATCAAAAAGAAACACAACACACACAGCGCCATCTAAATAAAGCATCCCCACCCCACCCCACCATCAAACCACACCTTTGCCCCAGCCCCGAAAAGAAACGATCACTTTGGAAATTAATTCTTCTCCATAGACTTCATGTTCCAAATTCCTCTCCTGGGCAATCATGTAAGATCTGGCCAGGAATTTATCATTTTTTTTAATTATAAGGAGAGGGTGACACTTCTATCAATAAAATTCTGCTTCAATTAGTACAATTATCATTTGGGTCATTATTTTAAGTGTTTAAATTTCTACTTAAATAAGGTCACTTTCAATTTGGTAAACACACCAAAGTCATCATCCTAATTCATGGCCTGGGAATGCTGAGTAAATAAACACAATCAAGCATTAGCTAACCAGCCACAAATCCACTTGAGTTTATTAATTTCTCTCTTGGCAGAGAAAGAAGAAAAGGGAGCAAACCATCAGAGACATTCACGCATCATTCATTCAATAAATATTTATTACATACCAGGTGCCAGGCACTGTGCTAAACTAAATATACATTTCATTACTTTATTAATATTCAAGTTATGTTATCTATGAATGTTTCAAAGAATGAAATCCTATTTTCCCTAAAATAAAAATTTTAATTCCTGAGATGCTTTTTCTTTGTTTCTGCCCAATGTGCCTTCTTCCATAGAATGGGTGATACCTCCTAACATTTAAGCTTCCAGACTCTCCATCCTTCCCTCCAAAAGACGCTCTCCCATTATCCTTCAAGCAGCTAATGAGTATAAACTCATACTAGAAGCACTAGTGAGGCCCTCATTATTTTAAAAATCCTAGAATATAAACGGTAAGAAATAGTTCCTATCATTGCACTCAGATTTTTTTTTTAATACATTTGGGTTTTGTTTTAGGGGGAATATTTATACTTGCTCAAAAGGCTTTTAAATACTAGTACACATATATATTCCAAATGCAGACAGGGTTGTATGCAAACTGGGAATACAGTCGTAAGAACACCACCTTATTAGGGAATTTCCCTTGCCTCATTTCAAAGGCGCTCCCCCCTCCTCCACCCTTTCCCATCTTCTCCCGACAACACCCCAAAAATGGCGCCTATCCAAACTCAATACCTAAGGAAGAGACCCACGCTGAGAACTGACCTCAGGTCACTTTTCACATCAGTAAAAAAAGGGAGTTGGACTGGAGATTTCCGTGATCCCTCTGTGGCCTGCGGATTAGGGGGTCCAATCTAGTCTAATCCACTGCACCTCCTTGGGGAGCTGATTCACACGCGCGCACACGGTGAATCCGTGCGCTTCCCCCCACTCCCCCAGGGACAGCCGGCTTCCTGAGTTAACACAAAACACCCTCACACCACCCAGAAGAAGAGTCAGGACTCTCCCTCCCTCAGCTGGGCAGTCTCCGGAGGCTGCTGACATCACAAAGGTGTCAACTGGCAACCTCATTGTCATGTGGCTCTCCCCTGGCTCCCCTTCACTTGCGAACGCAGGGAAAGAGTGAGACCTTTTAAAGCCGCCAAGCCGGCAGGCTTCCAGCAGCAGTCTGGGAGTGAGCAATCAGCAGAGCCACCAAGCCGGGCGGCAGGGCATTGGGCCTCGCGTTTCAACTTCTGTTCAGTTCTCCTGTAATGGAAAATCGCTTCGCCCAAAGCCAGTGTTACAGTTCTTTCCAGCGCCCCTCCCCCCGCCCCACCACGCCCCTCGGCAGCCTCCCGATCAGAGGGATAGCGGCCCGCTGGCAAGTGGAAGGAGGGTAGTCGCCGCTTCTTACTATGTCCCGTGCTTCAGGCCCTGGGCCCGGGTGGTTACTCTTTTCCTTTGGAATGGGACTGGTATCGGGGTCAAGGTGTCCAAATAATTGTCAGTGTCAAGCCCAAGAAGTGATCTGCACAGGGGTCCAGTTAACTGAATACCCCTCTGACATACCCCTGAACACCCGGAGGCTGTACCTGAATGATAACAGCATCCGCTTTTTGCCAGCGATGAATCTAGGACTCCTCAGTGACCTTGTTTACTTGGACTGTCAGAAGAACCTGATTCAGGAGGTGATGGATTATACCTTCGTCGGGGTCTTCAAACTCATCTACCTCGATCTCAGCTTCAACAATTTAACCTTGATCTCCCCATACAGTTTCTCCATGCTCAGCAATCTGGTGCAGCTGAACATCTCCAGCAACCCTCATCTGTTATCACTCAACAAGTACACCTTTGCCAACACCAGCTCTTTGAGGTACCTGGACCTCAGAAATACCGGCTTGCAGACCTTGGACCCTGCTGCCTTCCATAACCTCATAACACTCCAGACCCTGTATCTGAGTGGAAACCCCTGGAAATGCAACTGCTCTTTCCTGGACTTCACCATCTACTTAATAATGTCCCCTGTGAACCATCCAGGTGAGGACTTGATTGGGTGCGGGGATGAGGATGTGATGGCATAGGAGGAATTGGTTCCAGAAAAAGTGAAGTCAAAAGATGGTCAGTGTGGGAGAGATATCTGGGTAAAGTTGATTGAAAGCGTTCTTATTGCTCTGCAGGATCCATCCCTGGGTTGACTGGAGAGGCAGTAAGGACCAGTAGAAAAAGTTCTAGAATAGCCATCCAAATAGCTGAGTTCTGCTCCCGCACTCAGCCCTTACTACTTGGCCGTCCTTGGGGAAGTCACAATTTCTCTGTGCCTCAGTTTCTTGATCCATAAAGTAGGGACAGTATTACCAAACATACAGAGTTGTCATGTCAACAGGAAATGATATGTGTGGAAATGGTAAAGTACTGTAACTGCAAAGTGACAAAGAAATACAGGGACACTGTATTCCATTGGTAAACTATTTTAATCTGTTTAAGTCAGTGACTGACTTTTTTCAGGATCTAAAAGTAAATTCAGTCATTCATAGCCAGCAGAAAATCCAGTGATATGATATACAGAAGGGAAAGTTCAACAGAGACAGAGGAGGGGCACGTGAGCGACCTGGACATGAATGAGAGAGAGAGGAGAAGAGAAGGCATTTGATATCTTCTTTGTCTTCAGATGCTAACCTCACAAGGAAGGAGAGCACGGCATGAATGGGTGGAGAATGGACCACCAGTGTCCACTGTGTCAAGCAGGGAGATTCCAATCTCACAGGCAGACTCTCAAATCTTACCTGGTAGAGTTCCAAGCCAGTTGCTGCCACTCTATCCACTGTCCCCACCCCTCTGCCATGGTCCCTGGGGCACTCTGGTGCCTCATCCCTTCTTCTTTTCAGTGACTTTACTGTCCCATTCTTATCCTTCAATTCCCCCACTCCACCAATACCACTTTCACCCAGGGAAGTCAGAGCTTAGTAGAAGTGTGAAATAACCCCTCACAGAAAGCCTGGAGGCACTGATGTAATTAAACCCTATCAGAACCAAATCTTCTCTGCCTTCCCTGGGTGTGTGTTTTTGAAAATATTTTCATGCACCAGCTTCACAAAAGTCCTGCTGAAGTTTCCACCCTGAAGTCCTGCCCATGTGGCAATATTCTAGAAAGATTCCTGACCAAAGTGACAGACTTTAAGGCACACTGGGGGAGAAGGAGATGGGTGGTGAGAACAAGTAAAAATGTGCCCTCCTGGCTTTCCAACGCACGTGTCTTGAACTGTATTCCAGGCAGGGGCTGGAATCTGATGAGGCAAGCAAGGCTTCCAGGATGCAGAATCGAAGGTGGCACCGAGACTGAGTGTCTCCTTAAATTTTGTGCCCGAGGCACCTGGCCCTGCTGCCAGGTACTTCAACTTGAGTTACAATAAATCAAAAGGAACAAATTTTGTCAGACCATCTTAACAGTAGTAATCATAAAAGAACACAGGAGCAGTTTCTTGGGGGGCTTGCCTTGCCTTTCTAGTGATCATGCTTTCCACTTTTCTCAATGACTGGTGCTGTGCTGCTTTCTAGAAAGCTCTCTAAAAGAGGGTCAGTATTAATCATTCTCATGCATCAAATGTGATTCCCCAATGGGATTCTCCCTGTCAGTATTCATGTAACTAGCCTGTGGACCGGCATCATCTTTTCTTGCCACCTCCCCACCGTTCATACACATTTTCCTTGAGCAGAAACCACCAATTTGCCAGGAGGACCCCCTACTTAGCTGAAAAGGGTAAGTAGCTTGGCTTCTTCCCCAGTGCCTAAGCGTATCACTTCAGTTCCCACCAAATCTCCTGTAATCAGAATTTTGCTTAAAAAGTTGTATCTTCTCAGAACTTTCAGGCTAACTACTTTGGACTCCTTGACTCAATTCAATCCAGGATTGAAAACCAGGTCTGTTTCACTGCATATTTTCAAAAACGTCAGAGGCGGGTGTCTATCTTGTCAAGCTCATAAGCTCCTTGTGAATGAAGAGTCTGGCTTTTGAGGTAGACAAATCTTTCATCCACTGGCCAGTGGGAGCCCCCCACCCTGACGCACACACACACACACACACACACACACACACACACAACTGCTAATCTGCTCATCTCCCTCTGCTGTTTGGTGGCGTAGAGGAACCCTCCCAGTTCACTTCATACAGAAATATGGTCTCATTGCTCCAGTTCACTACTATTATCTCTTAAAAACAACAGTGAGCCCCAGCTCAGACATAGAATAATTTAGCTTTGTACGGAGCTTTGCAGCTGCTGAAGTTTTTTCACACATGCTGTTTCAGTTTCTCTACTTGAGTGTCACACCAACCCTTAAATTTTGTGCTCTAGGACTGGAAGAGGCTAGGATGGGTATTTTTAACCCCTATCCTATGGTTGAGAAGATAGACTGATTCACCCAAAACCACACAGCTACTAAAAGGCAAGAAAATGGTTGGAACCTCCTGATTTCAAATTCAAGTCTTTTCCCATGTGGCAACTCTCTCTTAAATCCTCATATTACATAACTATGATTGAATAAGTCACTTTAGTTATAAATATAAGTCATGTTTTAAGCATATGCCCACAGCACCTAAATTTCAGCTTTACCTGTCTACACTTGGAACTCACACTAGATCATTTTCATTGGATAATAAGTCCTAGTCATCATAAACTCATTATAATATGCCTGCACTTCCCTTGCAAACTGAGGTTTCACCCCAATCTACCCGAACTCTAAAAGAATGAACCTAACCTCAGTGTTTGCTCTCCTTTGCATGTTATTCAGTCTGGTTCTCCCTTCCCACACACACACACACACACACACACACACAACCACACACACACACAACCACAAACATACACATGAACACACATGCAAACACATACATACATGCACATATACAAACACAAAGTTGTATCTACACAAACATACCATACATACATAATTACATACACACTCACCCACGTATTACATATGCATGACACACATACACATATAAATGCACAGATACACGTCAACACATGAACACACACACAGACACATACACAAAAAGCTGAAAACACTCACACAATAAAATTCATTAGATGCTTCTCTTGCCCTTTAGCCAGACCTCAACATAATGGAAGATGTTTATTTCATGTGACTCTCATATGATGATTCCTGCCTCTGTTAGGTGGAAATATCTTTGCGATTTACAAACACTCTAGTTGAACTCTCAACCTTTAGCCCACCTATTATACCACATTTTCTATCAAAACGGTACTCTCTGGCATGTTCTAGAATGAGGTCTACACATCTCTTCCCCATGTGCCCAAATTTCAGGATACAGGAAGAATTTCTATGAAATAAGCTAAATAACCTGGTTGTTTATAAAGGAGAATCCAACTTAAAGATGGGTTTCATTTTAGACCCAGGGAGATACTAAACCTCAGTATTGGGAGATTTTGCCTGCAGTGCAGTATTGAGGTCTGCATGACAGCAGAATTCCAGTATATAGACCCCTTGTAAAGCAAGGCAGTGAAGTAAGGGACTTCCATGCTACCACTCAGCTCAGGCATTCATCCATTTAAATATTTCTTGAGTGCCTATTATGTGCCAAACAAGTGTTCATAGAGGTAGCTAGCCAAGAACCCTGGGGTTGTGCATTGAGACTCATCTGACTATGGGCCACCTGCACCTTATGTGTCCCACGGTCCAATTAGGCACAGCAGAACTAACCTCACTGGACACAGCAAGACAAAAAAGGCAAGCATGTGCCTTTTGGGGTAGAACAAGTACTTCGGACAGCCTCAGCTTCAGGTGGTGAAGGACGGCCACCATACAGGCAGGAGAGCCCAGTATGAAGAGCTCAGGTTCTGGAGTGTAACAGTTGTGGATCATAACCCTAGCCCTGCCACTTTGTATCTGTAGGAGATAAATAATTTACTTAAGCTCTCCACACTTCAGTTTCCTCATCTTTCAGACAGGTCTAATAATAGAACCAACCTCTCTAGGGCTGGTGTAAGGATGAAATGGGAACATTTAAAAACTGTCATCAACATTAAGCCTGGCACACCATAAACATTCAATAAACAAATGGTTGGCAGATGTAGGAAAGACACAGGATACTAAGAGAGTAGCAAATATCATTCAGGTCATCCCTGGGACAAGCAGTGGACTTCAGGAAGGCTCAGTCTTATTGGAGGACAGTGTACCCTGTGCAGGAGATATGACTGTACAGATGCATATGGGGATATAAATAGGAGATGGGAAGGTAGGCAGCAGGTCCAAGGATTCTAATCCCTGAGAAAATGGGACAGAGGGAATCCTGGATTTGAATATTGGATGAGTTATGAATACAGGAGTTCAGACCCTGGGAAATAAAACCAGAAGCTGAAATCAAGGCTTGGTCTCAGCCCAGGCCATGAGACTCAGGGCTGGGCCAGCAGCAGCAAGGTGGCTCTTCCTGAGTCACCTGAGTCTGGAACTGAAGTTCTATCTTAAACACAAACCCCACTTCCAGAAACAGGTGTGAACGTGCAGACATCTTTCAAGGGATGAGGGCAAGGAGGTCAGTTCAACTATGGGGCAGACATGGCCTTAGGAGAAGGAAGTCACCTACATGGTGTAATTTTGTGATCTGAAGAGTAATGAGCAGCATTTTTGCCCCAGTCTCTCCCCATCCACTGCCTACCATTGGGCTAAAATTAGCCATTAGAGATTCATCCTTCTCGGTCCCTAAAAGTGCCCCAACCTTGAAAAGGATTGTGGACAAATATGTAAGTTCCAGGGCAGAATAATACCGGTGCCCCTAAGCTTTTATCAACTTTCATATCAGAGGGAAGAGTGAGTTCTTGGGAAATGCAATTAGCTAAGATTAATTCTGCAGCAGTGAGGGAACCTTGAAGGAAGCCAAGATCCAGGAAAGAAATGGAGAGGTGTTAAAACAAAAGACATGAGGGCAATAATATGTCCTTCCCCTATGTCACACCTTGGCTAAGTTCACCCCCCACAGAGGGGCTATAGAGGAGGCTGAATGTTTTATTCACCTTATTTCATCACAAGGCTACAGCAGATAGGAACATCAAAACTTTCCCATATTGACAAGAGATTTGGCGCTATCATCAAAAGTCTTCCTCAAAGGAAACCCTCCAATGATATACTCACCAGATGCACTGAAAACTGCCCAGTCCTCAAAGAGTTCACGTATTCACTTTCCAAACACAAAAATCATAGCAGAAATGGAGGTGAGTTGAAATGTTCTGGTTGCCTGGATGCTCTGATCAATACAGAGTTAAAACAGGTCCACAGATTCCATTTCCTTTTTGGCTCAGGTCAGAAAATAGGAGAACTAATTCCTGGCTGGAACTGTAATTTTCCAGTCATTAATGCTGTTTGAAGGTGAGAGTAGAAATTGAGCTCTTCCCAGGAGAGAGCTCCCCAGCAGGACAGGGTTGAATGCCTCTGAAGATGCTCTCAAAAACTCGTGTAGCTCTAAGCTCCTGGACAGAAAAAGCCTGGCTTCCTACATGCCCTCCACCCTCAAAGTCTGGTCCAGCACTGCCCAACAAAAGCTTCTGCAGCAGTAGAAATGGTCTAAACCTGTGCTGTCCGATACACTACCCACTAGCCACATGTGGCTGTTGAGCTCTTGAAATTAGGCTAGTAGAACTGAGGAACTGAATTTTTCATTTTACATCATTTCAATTCATTTAAATAGCCACATGTATGGCTAGTGGCCACCATATTGGTGGGCGAAGCCTTTAATATAGGAAGATATAGGAAGCTTAAGCTGGAACTTTAGAATCTAGCCACGTCCCAGGTAAGTGGCTATAGAGCCCAGCCCAGCGTGGAGATCTTCTGACAGCCAAGTTCAATGCTTTCTCCCATGCCATGGTATTTCCTTACTATCAGGCACATCACAGTCTATTCAACTCTGAAACATTTATTGTATGTTTATTACATGCCCAACATTGTATTTATGTTGCTGGGGTGCTTTATCACAGGGAAAGAAGTCATAATTCCTGTCCTTAATAAGGCAAATCTAGGGGGATACAAGAGAGAGAAAATGCAGTTGAAAGCCAGGAAGCCTGATCCCAGTCATGCCTGTGTGTGATTTGGGGTGAGTCATTTTTCCCTCTGAGTCTCATTTGTCTCTGAAATAAGGGAATAGGATTAGATACTCTATAAATCCCTTCTCGTTGGCAGCCTATGAACCTAAATAGAAAGATAAGATGCACTTAGATGAAGGAAAAGGAGAGCAGTGGTCAGCAGACAGGGTCCCAGATGAGCAAGTGCACCATGAGTCCGTGTCGAGGTGCAGGTGTTCCTAGAGATGAGGGCAGTGGTCACACAATTAGGAAGTGCAACCTCTAACTCCTTCACTCTCCCGCTTCCTGTCTTAAGCAATGGCCTTGAGCAATGTCTGGCCTTGAAAAATGCCTCCACCCCCCAGGCACCCAGTGCCCTGGACTTTCCTCCCAGACCTGGTCTGCTCCACCAGTGGTTCTCAAACTGTAATGAGCACAAGAGCCCGGGCTCCATGTCTAGAGGTGATGACTCAGTGAGATGTTGGGGCAGGTGCTCCTTAGGCCACATTTTGAGAAACCCTAGGACAATGGTCTGGGTTCTAGCTCTATGGTGGCTGCTCCATCTGGTGAATAAATTGATTTACACTAAGATGTTAGTAGCTAATAATGTTTTGATATGTCTCCCTCAAGGAGCATTTGCAATATGACAGGGAACAACCAGAAACAGTGAGAATTCAGAAAATCACAGGCTACTAACGTAGATGTGGAGGTAGTCTCAGGACAGAGGTTCCGTCTGTGTCAACCCTTAAATTATAGTCCTTAGGCAGTCCTGCTTAGTCCGATGGTGGGGCCCACAAGTCAAAAAGAGGAGTCTGCACAGGAGTGCTGCCAATGCAGGGGGACAAAGCCACTCAGGGACATCTGCAGGGAGCAGGTGGGTTGGGTCATGTGCTGTTTCCAGCCCAAGTCATTTTGAGGGCATTTTGAACAGGAACATCTCAGTCTCATTCTGAGGCTATTTCATCCTGTATTCAAAGCTGCTCTCATAGGATAATGGCCCCATTTGAATCCACCAAGTACAAAATCATCTACAGCTGCACCAAAACTTAGATTTCCAGAATGAATTCAGGTCCTCACACCCTTCCACTATTAATGCTAGCCCATCTCCTCCACCAGGGAAATTGCAATAAAGACCAGACACCAGAAAAGGGAACAGCTGGGCAGCAGTCATTGCCGAGGCTGTCAACTGCTCCGCTAGCACATCTCTCCCACCTTATCACGAACACCCTGGCCTTGTGGCTCCCTCCTGTTGAGAGCCAGAGGAGCAGCCTCATGAGGACAACAAGGGGGCTGAGAGGGGGTGCGACTGGGTCAGTGATCCCTAAATCATCCAGAAAATTCGAGAAGGGATGGGGATGGCAAGCATGTGCGGTTTGGGAAGGACCTCTAACTCAGCCCTGTTGGAATCCCTGAGGGTGGGTGATCTAAAGTTCCCTCGAGCTCAGAAATGCCAGACCTCTATGCATGGCCCCTCTGATCGCCCAGCACCACTCAGGCCCCTGGAAGGAGGCAGTGCAAGGCCAGCCAAAGCAGCCAACCTCAGTTTCTTCATCTCTAGAGATGAAGAATTCCCCAAACTGTAAGGAATCCAGCAAAGCATGGATGCAGCTAGAAAGAGAAACAGGGGTCTGGCCATCTAGGGCCTTTGTTTATGGTCTTTCTAGGGAACATGCAATGTATCCTGAGAAGTTTTGGCAGGCAGGCAAGATGGATACAGGGCTAGGAGGCTAGTATGGGCATTCAGACAAGAGAGGATGGCAACAGTGTGGATGAAGAGGTACAGACAGGTCAGAAGGAACTGTTTAGAAGGTAGAAGCAACAGGACTTGGGACTGAACTAGACCCTCCCAGAGTTCCCTGTACTCCCTTTGTGACTCTTAGCACAATTAACAGATTTGTATTAATTTAACATTTGTCTTCCCTGATAGACAGGAAGGTCTGTAAGAGCAAAGAGCAGGTCTGAATCTTCAGAAAGATTCAGACACAGAGAAAATGCTCAAGAAATATTTGAGTGAATAAAAAATCCATGAGACATGGAAAATAAAGGAAAAGAAAAACATCAAGTATTGGCTTGGACAGCTATGGGGGCTCCACTGAGAGGAGGGGTAGTGAGGGGATTAGGAGAGAAGCCAAGTCCCATCATGAACGTGTTGAGTGGGAGGTCTTTGTGAGCCAGGAGGCATTTGGATATTCTGACCTGAAATTCATAATAGAGAATAAAATATATGTTTGGAAATCATCAGCTCACTGGTGATCATCAAAACCAAACAAAGGATGAGATCAGCCAGGGAAAGAGTTTAGAATGAGAGGGTAACAGGGCAAGGATAGAAGCTTTGGGGGAATGCCAACATATTGAAGCATCAAGTAAGAAGAGCAGAGAACTTAATAAAGTGAAGGGACCAGCAATGGAAATATGGTGCAGGGTGGTGTGGTCTTTCTAGACAGAGGGAAGAACAAGTGCAAAGGCCCTGGGGTACAATGAGCTCGATGTAGCAGAAGGTGGGTATGGCTGAAGTGGAGTGAAGCCAAGGTAAGAAATGAGGTAAAAAATCAGAGGCGAGATCTTATAGGACCAACAGGCCATGGAGAGGCTTTTGACTTTATTCTAAATGTGACAGGAAGTCACGAAAGGGTTTTGAGCAAGAAGTGACACGATCTATGGATTACAGCTGGTTCCCACTGCTAGATGGAGAGAGACTGTGGAAAGTGGGGACACAAGTTAAGAGGCTGTCACAGTTCAGGCAAAGGGAAGACTGTGGCTTGGCCCAGGGTAATGGTCCAGAAGATAAGAAGAGGTAAGAATTGGGATATATTTTGAAGGTAGGACTAACAGGATTGTCTCATGGCTTAAATTATGGGATGTGAGAGAGGAAACAGGAAGGGCTCCCAAGTTTCTGCCTGGGTGACTGGTGAACGGTGCTGTCTTCCACCACTGAACTTTTCTAAATTGCCTATTATCCGTGAGGATAATAACTGTCCACTATCTGGATTTTTCTGAGAAGATGAGTTATTATTCAGCAGGTCCAGCTCTAGGCCAAACTGAGAGCAAACTAGGGTTTTCCATTAGCTTCCAGGAACTGCTTGGTACCATCCCCCAGGCCTGTCATGTAGCTAGCTCCCCTCCTCCATCAAGAAAGGCAGTAGCAGGGGTTCCCCAGGGAAGGGATTAAGTCATTGGCTTCTTTTTCAGAGGACTTTACACTTTAAGCCTTCTTTTATCAGTGGAATGAATGGTTCTATCTCCTGCTGACAGAATTTTGGGCACTGACAAGCACATGAGAAGTATTATGAGGAAAAGGGGTCTTTCTACCTCTAAATCTTGCCCATATACAACCACTTATACAAAAAAACCAGTCCTGTAGCCTAAAGCACCCTTAAAGCACAGGAATAATCAGGTTGAACTTGCTGGATTTCAAGGTTGTTCCTGTAATGTTCCAAGAGTCTATGAATCAGGTTTAACCTTTACCAAAATATGAACTCTTTATCCAAGGGAAAAAATTGTATCAGATAAGAACTGTACTGCCCAAGCCCAAATCGTCCAAAGCCAAGGATGCTTCAGACCGAGAGTCGGCACACACTTTCCATGAAAGGGCAAATAATAAATATTTTAAGCTTTGTGGGTCTTTGTTGCCACTATTCACTCTGTCATTTGTAACATGAAAGCAGCCATAGAATATACATGAATGAATGGGCATGGCTGTGTTCCAATAAAACTTTATTTACAAAAACAGGCTGCAGGATGGATTTGGCCCACAGGTTGTAATTTGCTGAAGCCTGGCTCATGCCATCAAGGGAAGACAGCTGAGTGATGAGGAAAAGAAGCTCTAGGGTGGCAAAGGTAGGAGCCAATGGAGGACTAGAAATGCTCAGAGGACCACGCATGAGGGTCTAAGAAGGGAGCCTTGCTTGCCAGTTGGCTTTGGTGGTGCTGGGCTGCTATACGGTCCAGTCTAGGTTTCCCTCTAGGGAGTCTTCTCCTCTGGGCCACCCATAGTACAGCAGAATATGATAGTGATCCCCTCAAGTTCTATCAGAAACCAGTCCTAAACAGCAAGGCCAAAAATATGAGTTTAAGAACTGCTGTATGAGATTAAACGAATAATCCACCCATTCTCTATGCATTCAATAGACATTTATCAAACCTCTGTTGTGTACCAGGCACTAGGGATACAAAGGTGAACAGATAGGGTCTCTGCTCTCAAACAGTAATTGGGGAATAATAATAACTACCTTTTGCCATCATGCTGGCAGCCCTTGCATCCTCAGCCCCTTCCCCATCTGCACTTACCCTCATTTCCTTCTCTGCAGTCTCAGAGAACACTTCAAGTCTTACCCCTCCATTTGAACAGAACAGTCATCTGTTCCTGCCTCCTCCAGGACTTCACACCCCTTAGCTCACTGAATCCTTCCCCAGACTCTCATGAGGTAAGCAGGGATTGGTATTAGCCTAGTGTAGAGTAGTCTAAGATGGCAAGAGGTTAGTTAGCTGACCCACCTATAGTCTTCTATCTCCCCAGGTTCCCTTTCCTCCAGCCGAGCATTATGTCAATGACATTGACCCCAAGGGGCATTAATAACAAACAATATTTAATTCACTCAACAAACATGCTTTGAGCTCTAGTATGTGTTAAGCACTATTCTAGATGTTGAGGACACAACAGTGAAAACAAATCCATGTCTTCATGGAGTTCATAATCTAGTGGGCGGAGGCAGACAAATGAATAGGTAGTTGACAAATACATAATTTAGCTGGAGAAAAGAATACTGAACATCTAATGATGTTCAGGCAAGCTAGGGCCTAAGGAGGAGAAATGAGGGAATTAGGCCTTTCTCTAGGTTCCAGGTGGAAGTTTCATGACAAAGTGCTTAAGCTGATGGAAACTGGTATTTGCTCTCCAAGTTGCAGTGTAATTGAGAGAGAAGTCTCCAGATTCTATCCTCTCACTTTACGTGGCCACCACATGGAGGCTGGCCTCCTCCACTCAGCCCAGACAGGTCTTAAGCAAGACTGCCCAGGGAGCTCAGAGCAGCCTGCTCCTCTGGAGAGCTAAGCAGACCCCAGAACTGTGGTCGCTTCTGCAGACCAAGAAAAGGAGCAATTCCTCTTAAAACCACCAGGTTCAAGCTGGCTTTCTGAAGGAAGGCTTTCTGGGTTCCTGCATTAACAGGTGTGGTTCTGGGCCCCAGAAACTCTGGCTGCTCCATGCATTCGATTTTGGCAGACAGGTTTTCCACCTGTGAGCAATGTGCCACACGTGGAACTAAATAAGGACGTAGTTTATGTTTCCTTAGGAACTATTTGCAGGAAGAATTTAAACATTAATGATACCTGTAATTGTACCTGGGCGCTTTAACTGGGGCAAATGTCCTGCACCCATGAAGTAGAGCTGAGGAAGTGATAAGATGGGGCTTAGTCACATGTTTGTAATGTGAGTGAAAGCCCTGGGATTGTGCAGCGCACAGAACACACAGCCTTCTCTCAGAGGCAAGGAGATCAAGAAAGGCAGAGACAGAATAATTGATGAACAATTTATTCATTCTGTAGCCTGGGAATAGTTAAAACTACTTAGTGGGGTGCTCAGGAGTAGAATTTAATTATGTGAAGCACCTTATATGGTGTCTAGCACATATCAGACACTCCAGGATGAGTAGATAGGTCTATAAACTCTAAAGTCATCATACTAGACTAGGAAAAGAATGCATGACTAACAAGCTAAAGAAGAGGAAATGAAATAATAAAATAGAAGGAACATAGTCAAGGGGTAGGGTCATTTAAAAAGTAGGACAAATGGAAAACAAACAGTTAATCCAAATATATCAGTCTAACATTAAACATTAATGGGCTGATTAAAATACAAAGTTTGCTAGATTGATGAAAAACAAAACCAAACTACATCCTGCTTGCCTTAAGTATAGAAACATAGAAAGATCAAAAGTAAAAGGATGGGAAAAGCTACACAATGCAAACACTAACCAAAAGAAATTTGGTACAGCCATACTTATGTCATCAAACAGAGTACACTTTAAGGTACGAAGCATTACTACAGATAATAAGTGATATTGATCAATGAGAAAAGGATAAATCTACCAAGAAGAGGTAACTTTATATGCATCTAATAGCATAGCTTCAAAATAGGTAAAGCAAAACTTGACAGAATTATACAGAGAAGTAGACAACTGCATAATCATAACTGGTGGCTTTAACATACTTCCCCTATAACTAATAGACAACTAACAATCTAATAGTAACGGAGACAATAGTTTTGAAAAGTCAATAAAGTCAATAAAAAGTCAAAGAATATAAAAAGTCGATAAAGATATAAATAAAATAAAGATACAGAAGATCTGTATAAAACCACACCCTAATCAACATACAATGTACTCAACAAAGACAGAATACATTTTTTTCAGTGCACATGCAAAAACTACTAAAATCGACTTTATGTCCAGCCATAAAGCAAATTCTCGATAAATCTCAAAGGGTTGAAATCATAAAGAGTATGTCTCTGACCACAGTAGAACTGAACTAGAACTCAATAATAAAAACATTACTAGAAAATCCCCAAATACTTAAAAATTAAGTAATTCATTCAGTGAATGATAGCTCTTATTATCAAGAGCAGTAATGATCAAACAAGGATTATGTCATCAAGAGCTAAAAATGTCTCTAGTAGGAGAGAAAAGATGTACCCCTTTTCTAGCAAATAACCACCAAGCAACACAGAATGTGATAGGTGCAGTGAGAATGATACTAGGAAATGCTATAGATGAGTTTGAAGTGGGAACAGTCACATGACTGCCCTCTGACGTGGTTTGGGAAGGGTTACTGAGGGTAGATGCATGTACACTAGACCTTGAGGGATAGGAAGGACTTGATCACGCAAAAGTTAGAGGAAGAGATATTTGATGCAAAAAGAGGAGTGCAACAAAGCTAGCTGCAGATAAGGGGGATATGTAATCAAGGAATAAAGACAGTTTAATTTGAAAAGGATGGGGTACTGGGAGAACTCAGAATTAAGGTGGGGAAGGTAGGAGGGGGCAGATCCTGAGGGCTCTGAACACCAGGCCAGTTGATCTTGATGTTATTCTGAGCCCCACAGGGGAGTCAGAGGAGGGTTTTGATCCAGAGTGTGGCTGGCAAGAGCCTTGCTTGCAGAAGGGGAAATCTGGCAGGAGTGTGTGAAATGGTCCAGAGCTGGGAAACTGGGAATGGGTGGAGACAGACCTGCTAAGAGTTGAGAGCTCACACCTTGGCGGTGACAGGCAATGAGGGGGGGAGAGTGAATGCAGCAGTAGAAAAACCCTCCCCACAGATCCACCCACATCCCTCACTTAAAAGCAGCCTAACGATGCATTAAAATCACTGCCTAATTGCTCCTTTCAAGGTAATGCTCCAAAATGGAGAAATATGCGTTTAATGTTTAGTCTCATCTCTGCCACCCAAGCGCCAATTTAAAAGCCTAATCTTTTTAAAAATAGAATGAGGTAAACTGCCGTAGGCACACTCCAGACCCTCAGAATCCCACGTTCTCCTTTCTCAAATACATCTTTCTTTGTATATTCCCACGTGGTGTCTCTGGCAGCTTGGGCAGGTGACTTAAGCCCTCTCTTGCTAGAATTCCTGAAGATGGCAGGGGCCTGCCTTACTCCTCACTAGCCCCACTCTTGGGCCTCCTGGGCAAAGCCCCAGAGGTCCTGGAAGCAGGCTGACTAGAGACAGGTCTTGAGGTGTAATTGTGTTCCTGTCCCTTTACAGCACGCTGAGATGGAGGCCCAAGGCCCCTTTCCCTCTCCCACGGGCCAGGGTTGCCCTGAGGGCCACTGTCTCACACTCATTCTAGAGAGGGGCTTCTTCCTCTCCTTTCCTCTGTAATCTTTGTAACCAGTGGATGTAGCAGCCCCCATGCTGGCTTCCTCCTCGTATGTCTACAGCCTCCTCCATCAGGGAGTCCTCACAGCACCACAAACTTCAGGCCATCTTCCTGAAAGTAACAAATGACTTCACTATAGGTGCACTGACCCAGAACCAGGGTGCAGGGAATAGTGTCCAGCTTGGAGAGGACTTAGCACTCAGCCTGGACAGCTGTCTCCAGCCACCCAAAGCCAGCTGCCTCCTACCCAGTCAGCTCACTTCTGTATTCCTTTCCCTAATTCTCCTGCTTCTAACTCCAGTCCAAACCTGATTTCCCTCACGTCCTTGGTCACCAAGGATATCAGTGTCTTCACATAGTCTGGAGTTTCTACCCTGATCTAGGTGAAGCTTCCCCCCACACTTGCCTCTCTCTGTATCTCCCACTTCTGCCAAAAAAGCTCAGATAGCTCAGTCTGGGTTTTCTCTGTCTCCTGTCCCCTGACTGGAACCTGCAGGTTATCCAAAACCTTCAAGTTAGGAAACCTTCCTGAGTCTGTTTCCTTATGTGTAAAACAAGGATGATCGTGTGTGTCAACGTTGCTGTAAGAATTAAACAAGATAGCATTTGTATATCACTTAGCATGTAGACAGAACTTGGTAAATATTAGCTGCTATTATGATTTGGATCATAGTTTTCTCAAACCCTGGTCTCAACCCTGAATGGGAGCTCATTTATCTAATGCTCATTTATATTCACCTGGACACCGTTCACAGGCACCTCAGCATCAACACGGCGGAGTATATGGAGCTAGAAAAACGCAGGGCTGATTACAGGGCTCTGAGTCATCTGTGCATCTATTGTGCACAGTGTATTGTGGGCGCTATTGTGTACAATAGCTTGCCTTCTCACCTGTGGCAGTTAAATCCTCCTAACTACCCTGAGAATAGGTATCATTCTTTGTAAGATGAGGCAATGGTATTCAGAGACAGAGTCAGACATCCTGCTGAAGTGTACCAAATTAGTAAGTAACAGTGTGTTTGAACCCTAGTCTGTCTGTCTCCAGAGCCCACTTTGCCTTCTGTTATATACTGAAGTCCGCAGTGCTTGGTGTGGAAAGGTGCTGAGAGAAGGAGCCAGGCAGCTGAGTCAGTGGCTAAAAAGGACTGAAGGCTCATGTAGATCATATGATCATCTAGTGATACCAACATCACCACTGAGAAACAGAACTGCTTCCGGTATTGGCTGTCTCTTCTCCCTGAGCTCCCCCTTTGTTTCTCCAGGTTGGGGGCAGGTGGAGCTGAGGGTGAGGCATAGAGAGCTCACAGTAGGCATTTCCAGAGAATTTTGTCCCTCCTAAGTGGCGTGCGATGACATTGGGTGGCTTTAGTGATCCCTGGCTGGGCTCAGGAACAGGACAAGGGGAAAGGGCAAAGCAGAGGGGGAAGGAGGGGGTCAATAAGAGGAAGGGGAGACAGAGATGACGAGCACTGGTGGAGTTCTGTGGAGTGTCAACACTCCATGCTTAAGTTTCCAACCTCCCAGCTCCTGCTGTGGTCTCTCGTTCCTTGAGGAGCCTTAGAAAGCAAAGCCCATTTTCAGGAGGTGAATCTGAACACAGCTAAGACTCGGGCAAAAAGCAGTCCAGGAGCAGTCTCAAACCTTAATGTGCCCCAGAGATCACCTGGGGATCGTGTTAAGATTCAGATTCTGATTCAGGAGGCCTTGGGGTGGTGCCTGAGATTCTGCATTTCTAACGGGGTCCCTGTGATGCCGATATCGCTGGCCCGCAGACCACACTTTGAGTAGCGAGAGTCCAGACAGCCTCTCCAAGTCCCTGCTGGCCTCAGCACCCTGGGAGTTCTGCTGTTTCAGCACTCTGCCTGCTGTGTGTTTCCTCTTAGATGAACAAAATGCCACGTGCCTGGAGCCCACAGAGCTGGCAGGGTGGCCCATCACGAAGGTGGGGAACCCGCTCCGGTACATGTGCGTCACGCACCTGGACCACCAAGACTACATCTTCCTGCTGCTCATCGGCTTCTGCATCTTCTCCGCGGGCACCGTGGCCGCCTGGCTGACGGGCGTGTGTGCCGTGCTCTACCAGAATGCCCGCCGCAGATCGAGCGAGGATGAGGCAGAGGACGAGCTCGGGCAGAGGGTAGAAGCCAGCAGGAGGATTTTTCAAAGCAGGGTGGAGTCTGGCCAGGACGGGTTTCCTCAGCTGATTTAGTTGCCAGGCGCTGCTGTCTGATGGACCTTTCCCCGGCTCCCTGCTTTCTGTCTTGCCCTCCCCTTCCCAATCCTCAAAGCTGTCTTAGAGGTTGAAGCCTACTAGTAAAATAAATAAAACATCTGGTGGCCATTTCACAGGTTGGTCCTTTCCTGTTCAACCAACCCAGGGATAATTCCTTGATCTCAGAAGGATGGCATAGAACAAAGTCTAGAGAAGCTGTTGGAGGCACCTAAATGCTGAGGAAGGCCACCCCGAAAGCGGGCCAACTTGTGTTTGATGAGCACCTACTATGCTATGCCCCTAAACTAAGTGCTGGAGGGAGGGATGTGACAAATACAAGATTTGAGATCCGTCCTCAAAGAGCAACAATTTAGGGCAGGGTTGTTGGGGGAGGGCAGTCAAGATTAAAATGATTCAAATGGAGAAAAATACAAGGCAAAATGACAAGGACTAACATGAATGGAATATGTCTATGGGCTATCTTCACACTTCACCTCCTAATTATCACAACAATCCTACTTTACAGTGACACTGTTTTACTCAAATGGTAAGCAGTACAGCCTCCCAAAGTCCACTTTCTTTCCTTTGAACAAAGCTGCCTTTCAAAGGAATGTTTAGCAACATAACCAAAGGTTCGTCGTGTCAGCCTTGGACAAAACGAAGGAGAGAGGCACACAGAGCCAGCCACCACTTACTGAGGCCTTACCAAATGCCCAGCATCCTACCACGCTTCAGAAACATTTTCTCATGGGGTTAATCCTCACAACAACCAGGTCAGGAGGTCATTGTTTCCTCATTTTTCTGATGTTCAGAGAGACCACAGCTCAAGATCAAACAGATGATAAGATGCAGAACAATTGCTGAACCTCAGGCTGCCTGACCCCAAAGCCCATGCTCTATGCACTGTGACCTCCTGTCTCTGATAAAGCAACAGAATAGCTAAGTGTGTACCCATATGGTCCTGCTCTCAGGACTGCTTAGGAGAAGGGAAAGAGAGCAGAAGGCAGGGGTGGCTCAACCCAAAGACCCATTCCAGGTTTTCCCTTTCTCTCTACCCAGATCAAATCATGCTCACGTTCAAAACTAGATCAAAGGCCCGCCCATGGAGCTAGCTGTCCCTAAACCCCCAACCAGACCTACCTTTACCTCTGCACTTCCGCTGTGAATTGCACGTTATTCCCCCAAATTTGTCTGGTGTGATGGTTAAGAGCATGGGCTCACAAATAGATTCCTACCCCTAGTTTTGTCCTTACACCTGGTTTTGTCCTTACACCTGTGTGAACTTGGGCTTCCTACTTGTCATGACCTTGAGGACAGAGACTGCCTGTTATTCTCCATGGACACAGCACATGCCTTACACAAAGTAGGGGCTCAATAAATGTTTATTATCGCATTCTATTTAAATCCCAGCTCACCAATCATTCTTATTCTGTTATCCCGATTGTGAGGGGTGACCATGGACAAGTTATTTAACTTCTCTGTGCCTCAGTTTCTTCATCTGTAAATGGCACTCATTATAGTGCTTACATCACAGAGGGATATTGTGAAACTAAAATGAATACCAATTGTAATAATATATCCTGGAATAATTTTAGACTTACAGAAAAGTTACAAAGAGAGAACAGAGAATTCCCATATAGCCTTCACCCAGTTTCCCCCGAAGTTAGCTCATATTACAGTTATCTCACAGTACATCTGTCACAACTAAAAAAGTAACATTGGAATATTACTATTAACTAAACTTCAGACTTTATTTGGATTTCATCAGTTATTCCCCAATGTCCTTTTTCTGTTCCAGGATCCAATCGAGGTTACCACATTTGCATTTAGGATATTCTTAAAAATAACAATATATCTAACATTTATTGGGTATTTCTGTATGTCAAGCATTGTTCTGAGTGTTTCTATATATATTGACTCATTTAACTGTCAAAATAACCCTGTGAGGTGGATACTAGCATTATTATTATCCCCATTAGATAAGGAAATTAGGGCTTAAGTAACTAGCTCAACATTACACAATAAGACCAGAAGTCAAACCAGCTCTGTCTGACTGTTTCCCCCAAAGCACTAGTCAATAGTAGCTCTCAAGAATTTAAACTACCAAGATAGTCTTGGCAAAAGAAATCTGAATTGCAGCTTTGCACAATAGTTTCTCTCCTAAGAGGCCCTGGCTCTTTCCACACACAAACAAAAACAAAACAAAACAAAAGGACTCAGCATCTTCTCTGACTGGCCCTGAAGAGACTGCAGTGAATGGGCAGAATCAAGACACTCGGGGATCTTAGAATCCAGTTTGGTGCAGACATAAGTAAACAGGTGATTTCAGGCCAGAGTGGTAAGTGAAGGGTAGGCCTCGGGGTTCAAAGGGACACAAGGGAGGGATACTAACCCAGAAAGTAGTAGGGAGTCTTGAAAGGCTTCCCTGAGGAAGAGACATCTAAGCTGAGACTTGAAGGTTGAGTTGGAATGAGCCAGGCAAAGTGGCAAAGAATATATGTGGGCTAGGGGGACATTCTAAGTAACAAGAACTACACATGCAAATGCCCAGAAGTGGGAAAGAGCCTGACACACCATTATAGCTAGAATATGGAGTGGAAGGAGAGGAAGACAGGAGAGAGATCATGTAAGAGAGAGACCCAAGGCCAGACTCCGAAGTCCTTACGCATACCTTGTGTTACTCAGGGTTATGATAGGTTCTGCTGCAGTAACAGAAAAACCCCAAAGTTTCCTTGACTTAACACAACAAAGACACTTTTCACTCATGTACAGTCCAATGTGGGAAGGGCAGCCGTCCTCCATCCTGCAGCTACAGCCTCTAGAACACGAGCCTCAGGTCCACTGCAGAAGAGAGAAGAGATATAATGGGCATGTAGCTCTTACCTCCCCGGGCCTGGAAATGACACATGTCACTTTCCCTCACACTTTGCATGGCCCCAACCTCATGGCAGTCTGTGTGCCAGGAAAGCAAAAGGCGATGGTGGACAAAATACTGCGTCTAGCCTACCGTGATAAGGAATTTGAAGTGTCCCCTGGGGACCCCAAGGTCCACTCGAGAGTTTTTAGCATGAGAATCACATGGTCTAATTTGTGCTTTAGAAAGCTCACTCTGGCTGTAAGATCTTCACCTTAGGTGAAGGGAGGGAGGTATGATGGCAAACAAGGAAACTAGCATATTGCGCTTTTCCAGGGGAGACAGAGGGTGACGGAGCAAGGGCTGTGGCACTGGGAACAGAGAAAAGCAGATGAATGTCAGTTATGTCGGAGGTAGAGTTGACAGAATTCTGTGAGTGACTGGACAGGGGAGGTAGGGAAAGAATGGATGGGCGGAGGATACACAGAAAGTAGAAGGAGTTAAGGAGGGTGCCCAAACTTCTGATTTGGACAGCCAGGGGCCTGGTAGCACCAGTCACCCAGGCAGAGAGAACCATCGTGGTTTACTGGATGTAAAAACTGGCCAAACAATAAAACATGAGGAGCGGGACAGGGCGTTAGTGGCAGGCGTCGGGGGACGTGGGGAGACAGAAGGTTAAATCATTATTCTCTTCAGTGGAAAGTCAATAGACAGTGCCTAAAATTGAAAAATCAGATAGAAGCAATATAAGCATATTCTTTAGAGATACCAAAAAAAATCAGTCAAAAGAGTTTCAAGTGTCTGCCTCTGGGGAGGGAAAAGCATGGGGGAAAAGAATGGAAGATTGCTGTTTTTCATAACAAATTTTGTAGAACTACAACTCTTTAAATAAACTATGTGCTTCTGTATTTGATTAAAATGTTTTTTTTTTTTAAAGAAAAGACTGGCTTGTCTAGGGTGTTGCTACCTTCGAGAGGTGTCTTTAACCACCTTTTTTATACAGAGGGGTAGCCACATGATTTCAAAGGGCAATGTACCTGCAAAGGGAATGTTCCTACTCCCTGCCAGATTTCTTCATTCACACTGTGCCCCTGAGCTTGAGTCCCAGAAAAACCAGAGGAGGCTTTCTAGAGGAGACCATGTTTAGCCTAGATCTTGAAAAGTCATAGGATTTCTTGGAGGAAGGGACACTTCAGATGGATGGTAAGAGTGAAAGCATGGGGGTATGACAAAGAGAGATGTGTTTGGGGAATGATTGTGGTTCTGTTTGGCAGCCTGAATGACAAATTGAAGTGACTCTAGGATGGAAACAGAAGATCAGTCAGGTAGCTAATGAAACTGATTTTCACAAAATCTGGCCCATGGGCCACCTGTATCAGGGTTCTAAGGATCCCTCAGTGCTTCTAAATCCTCAGGAGAGGGTGAGACAGTAATCTGCATTATAATATTTTCTCCCGGTGAACCTTATACATACTAAAATTTGAGAAACGCTGCTCAAACACGAGTAGATAAAGTCCTGAAGTAGTGACCATGTGAATAGGAAAGAGGAAGTGGTCACTAGACCTAGGACCCCATAGAATGCCAGGGCCTCTTGGGTCCAGAGTTGATCTCGGCCATCAGGTCAGGGTAAGTGGCCCTCCTGCCTGCAAAGAAATGCAGATGCTGGGGAACCAGCAGCAACCAACAGCTCCTGCCCACCACCTACTGCCATTCCTGCCTCACTAAAAGGACGCCCACTTCACACGATATGGTAGGAGAAGTAGTAACTTCCAGTTTCAGCTTTTCCATTACACGTGTGATCTAAGATGTCGCTTCATTGCTTGGGTCTTAGTTTCCCCAAATGTAAAATGAGGTGGTTAGACTAGATTACCTCAAAGCCCACCTCATATCTAACCTTCTGAAAACAACTATGGATAATATCCAGAATATACAAGGAACTGAAAATCAAAATGATAAATAACAAGAACCCCAATAAAAATATTGGCCGAGAATATGAATGGGCAACTTATAAAAGAAGAAACCCCAAAAAACTAACTAGCATATAAAGAGGTGCTCACACTCATTAGTATTCAGAGAAATGCAAATTAAAACAATAGGTGTTACTTTACACTTATTAGATTGGCAAAAAAATTGAAAACTGGATCATGTCACATGTTGGCAGGGATGTGCACTGCTGAAGGAAGTAGAGATGGGTACAGCCAGCCGGGAGAGCAATCTGGTACCACTTAAGTCAGATTGAGTGTGTGCCTACCCTACCACCCAGCAAGTCCACTCACTCCTAGGTAGATCTCCTGCAGAAATGATCACACAGCCTATAAGGGAGCACACAGGAAGACATCCATTGCAATGTTATGTGTAGTGGCAGAGAGTTGGAAGAGTGACTAGGTAAAATGTATATAGAGTGCTATCGAACAGTTATAAGCAACTAACTAGATGTACATATAGCAAGATGGGCGGATCTCAAAAACACAATGCTGAGTGAACAAAGGGAGAAATATAATGAGAAACCCCTGTGATTCTCAAAATCCTGAAACCCTGTGGTAAAATATAAAGTCCTTACACTGTCTTACAAAGCCCCACATGATCTGCCTCCCCTGTCTCCATCACTCCATTTACCTCATTGACATCATCTTCTACCAGTGTCCCCACTACTCACTCTGACCCAGCCTCACTGGCTGCCCTGCTGTTAACACACGCCAGGCACTGAGACTGCAACAGAGTCTTTACACTGGCTGTTCCTCTGCCTGGAATTACAAGCCCTCAAAATCCCCTCCACGCACACACACACACACACACACACACACACACAGTCCCCCTTGCCCTGCTCTATTTTTACATGAGACAATAATGAAATGTAATAATAAGTAAATTTTATAATCGTCTGAAAGATAATGAGTATTGTCCCACATTTACCACTAGAAGGTGAGGGCAGGAACTTTTGCCTGTTTTGTTCCCTGATGTCTCTCAAGGCCTAGAACAAAGCCTATCATAAAAGGGGCCTTTATAAACTTTGGTTGACTAAATAAATGGATGGTGAGTGGGAATGAGAGTAAAGAATATTAAATAAAAAAGAGAGGCACCTAGCACAGGAAAATGATGATGAGGCTCAATTTATTGAGGGATATGAGTAATTTAACTTTGTGTGCCCAAGATTTACAAAGGGAGGTGACAGGCGAGCAATGTCTCATCACCCTCACCACCCCCAACCCCAGCCCATCTGTTGGAGTTCCTCTTCCTGCCAGGTCTTTGTGGAATGAGCAGGAAAAGTCCTGGCTGTGGAAAGACCCCTCTGCTTTGTCTACACAGCTGCTGTCTCTGAGATTTCAAGGCTGCAGCAGGGCTGAGGGCACCTCCTGGCATTCACGACTCCACCCAGTATCTCACACTCCTCAAACACAGGACCTACCCAAGGAGGAGAGGACTGGGCTCCACACAGAACAGCACCTAATATTGTTAGAGTGACTTCCAACTCACAAAGGCTTTCCACAACTTTGAAGGAAATTACTGTCCCATTGGATGGATAAGAAAACTAACATTTAAAAAGGATAGCATTTGGTCAGAATGGCCATCGTCAAAAAGTCTACAAGTAATAAATGCTGGAGAGGGTGTAGAGAAAAGGGAACCCTCCTACAATGTTGGTGAGAATGTAGATTGATGCAGCCACTATGGAGAACAGTATGGAAGTTCCTTAAGGAACTAAAAATAGAGCTACTATATGATCCTGCAATCCCACTCCTGGGCATATATGAGGAGAAAACTGTAATTTGAAAAGATACATGCACCCCAATATTCATTACAGCACTATTTACAATAGCCAGGACATGGAAGCAACCTGAATGTCTATCAACAGAGGAATGGATAAAGAAGATGTGGTACATATATACATTACTCAGCCACAAAAAAGAATGAAATAATGCCATTTGCAGCAATATTGATGGACCTAGAGGTTATCATACTAAGTGAAGTAAGTCAGAAAGAGAAAGACAAATATCATATGATATCACTTAAGCGTGGAATCTAAGAAAAAAAAAGATACAAATGAACTTTCTTACTAAATGGAAAGGAAAGAGACTCACAGACATAGAAAACAAACTTATGGTTACCTAAGGGGAAAGGGAGGAGGAAGAGACAAATTAAGAGGTTGGGATTCACACATAGACACCACTATATATAAAATAGATAACCAACAAGGACCTACTATATAGCACAGGGAACCATACTCAATATTTTGTAATAACTATAAGGGAAAAGAATCTGAAAAAGAATACACACACACACACACATAACTGAATCACTGTGCTGTACACCTAAAACTAACACAATATTGTAAATCAAACTTATGGACTTGATACAGGCTATCTAAAAATTAATGTTAGAAAATAAGGCCAAATAAATCATCTCCTACTATTAAGACTTTAAAGGGATTATCCATTCCTTGCAAGCAGCCAGATGGTGGATCCTGTATACTAGCCATCATCAGCTCTGGCAATAATAGTTCTGATACTTTTGGGGGTTAAGGGAGGAACCACCAGGAATATGGGGCAACCTAAAGGCAATGCTAAGTGCAGTCAGATTAGGAAAGGGTGCAGGCTGGTTGGTTTCTTAAGAAGGCCAATTATTTAAGCCAAGAGATTAACGTTTACGAGCAATACAGTCTGGTGTATGACTTGGGGTCTTCTTGTATATCACTCCCTGGACTCATTTAAGTGACACTGGCCTCATTCCCAAAGAGCAAAGTGGATCAGAACTGGCTTAATCCTTTGATCTGGTCTCCCTCAGAAGTAGTCCATGGCTTGCAGTTCTTTATCTCCAGTGAACTTGGCACCATGCAGTGCACATGGCAGGAGCTCCATAAAGCTCCCTGAGCTGCAGACTCACTGAAGCCCACACGGCACAACTTTACATTGAAGCACGGAAACCCTGCAACTCTCCTTCTAAGAAGCCTCTTAGGGATTACCAGCTTCCACTAAATATCGATTTAGGCTGATCTTGTCTTAACCCCTCAATCCCACCCAGCAAACAACAAGTAAAAAGAAATTCACCATAATGATCAGTGTTACCTACATAGTGAGATATTTCCTTGTAAGCTGCATGAACCTTGAACACATGATAATCTCTGTCATTCTCATTTTCCCTCAAGTTAAAGTGGGGATTAAACTCCGTTTGCAGTTCTAAAACTGAGAGATTCTTTACATAAAGGACCTACACCTATTCCCAAATCACAAACACAGAAATTTAGAGGTGTAAGAGATATCAGAGCTCTTGTCCACACCTTTATTTTTATTAATGAAAAAATTGAAGCCCTTTAGGCTTCACCTCTTTAAAGTGAAATGACTAGTTTAAGGTCACACAACTGGTAGGTGTCAAGTAACATTAGTCTCTGAGTCCCATCTGAAAGGCTAGCTTCCTGTACATTGGTGTTAAGGTGGTTCATTTTCTCCCTGAAGTTCCTTAGAAAAAGTTCATTTTTCTAAGACCTACATTGTGCCAGGGAGAAAATGAATGGGGTTTAGTCCAAAAGAGTTCTACAAGCAGAGAATTTTGGTTTCTCTTTGTAACAGTTTTATTTAAGCTCAAAAGAATTTTTAAAAGCATTGTTTAGAGAATACGACAAAACTCTCAGACCTTAAAGCCCAGGCAGAGAGTCACATAAGCAAACAATAACATTACCAGACACATTCTGTGAACATAAAGATATGCATAAACATTTTTATATCATAAAAGAGAAAACAGCTCTCAGCCTGGAGAGGCTGGGGAATGCTTCAGCAAGGACGGGACGTCTGAGCTAGGATTTCAAGGATAGGGGTCAGGGTCAGAACTTTCCATACAGAGGGAAGCATGTGCAAAGTCCCCAAGGTAGGTGAGGGCATGACACACTCAAGGATTTGAAAGGGGAGAACATTGTAGTGTTCAATAGAGACAATGAGAAGAATAATGCAAAATAAAACAGGAGAGAGAGAAAAAGCCAGATCACACAGGACCCTCAGGGCCATGGAAAGGATTTTGGGCTTTATCCTAAAAGCTATAGCAACTCATAGAAAAGTTTTAAGCCAAAGGGAGAAATGGCCAAGTTCAAATTTTTTTAAATGACTCTGGCTGCAGTTGTAGCACAGAAAACAAATTAGAAGGGGAAGGAAAGAACACAGGGAGAAACCTGGGGCTATTGCAGTAGTACAGGAGTGCAGGAGTGCACAGTAGTGCAGGAGTAGTACAGGAGTGCACAGTAGTGCAGTAGTACAGAAGATCATGATCTGGGGTGGGGGTGGGGTGGGAGGAGATGGAGGGAAGTGGCTGATCGGAAAGGCCCTTAAGAGACAAAGGCAAGGTAACCTGCAAATGGACTGGATAAGCGAGGGAAGGAGAAGGAGGTAGCAAGGATGCATGCTGGTGTTCGATGTATAAAAATGGCTGGATGGTCTGGTCCTAGAGGGTATACATAGAGTAACAAGAGTTGGGTTTTGTTATATTGAGATTTATATGTCATTATAATAGGATGTCACGTGGGCAGCTGACGATATGGGTCTGGGGCTCCAAGGCATCTGAACTGGGAATGTTGAAAAAAGATTCCTCAGAGAGTAGTCAACTAAAGCCATGGTTCTGTATGAGGCCAGCCAGAGAAGAGAGCATAGAAGGAGAAGAGAAAGGGGCCTAAGAAAGCCAACATTTAAGCCAGTAAATAAGGATGGATCAGCAAGTGGCTGAGAAGAAGAAGAGTTAGGAAAATATTTTCTCAGACACTGACAACTTATCTTTTATGAGCTTTGCTTTTAAAAAGAAAAACTGAAAAAGCAGACAAACTGCCACAGCCAAAGAGAAAGATAAAAACAAAGAAGCCCAAATATTCCATGTATATAATTATTAATCTTTGGATTACCAAGAATTGCCTCCATCAAAATTCTTACTTTTTAATATAGCTTGTTTATTCTTTTACAAAGCCCATGCCATGCTTCCCTTTAGGTAAAGTACACTTCCCCACCAACTGACATAGGGTTTGGCCACATGACAATGGATGTGAGCAGATGTGATACGCACCATGTCCAAGAAGAAACTTTAAATACACTTATATTGCTTGGTCCCAGCTCTTTTATTTCTGCCCTCTGCCATGATAAAAGCATGCTTCTTCAATCAGGATCCTGAAATGAAAAGATACAAGGAGCGAAACCAAACCCAGTGCAGCCCAGCAAAGGAACAGTTAATTCAGCCCGCAGGTGACATGAGCAAGAAACAATGTATGGGATTTTTAACCACTGAGATTTGCAAGCTATTTGTTACTGCAGCAAAAGCTGACTAATATACTTGGCCACAGTGAGATTTCTTTAAAACTAAATATAGTTATTTCAAACTCCCATAGAAGGAAGCAAAGTTACTCTTTGTCTAGAACACATTATACCCCTGGCACTAATAAGCTATTTATAGACATTCCCTCATTTTACCCCTTGTGACAATTATTTTCACCATTTTACATGAACAAACTGAGGCTTAGATAAGTTACATATATTTCTCAGAACCACAAAACTAGCAAATAATGGAAATGCAACAAAAATTCATCTAACTAATTCCAAAGCCTAGGGACTCTCCATAATACCCTATTAAAGGATTTGCTAGAAATCAAACCTAGATCTCCCACATGGGAAACAAGAAAAAAACTGGTGAACCATCAGACTCAGCTTTAGACTACACTCATATACATGGATAACTGTGCTGCTGTTGAATAAGCCCAGAGTAACCAGCAACTCTGGATCTGAAATCTCACATAGTCACAACCTCCACCTTCCTCTCACCAGTGATATCATACTTGAGAAAATGGAAGCTGTAAGCTAGAATTTAGTGCTCATGATGTCACACTGAAAATTGGAAACAAAGGTGGCCTTGTATCTCCATCTCTATAGCTATGTAAACCAGGTGACTTTTTGTAATACCTCACTGTGATCACCTCTTATGAATTCAGCTTGGTTTTCCCATCTAATCCTTGGTGATGAAAATCACATCTGCCATCCTTAATCTCAAGGCAGAATTAAACCTTTAGCATGTTAAGTAAGATAGATAAGCAAGATATATTAATCACTTAACACTATCCATTTTTCCATTGAAGAGTTATGTATGTGTTTTGTCCAGAATTTATCATTGTCTTGTAAATCCCCTGATGAGACTTGGTGGGGGTAGTGGGGGTGGTGAGGTGTAAAGGAAAAGCAGAAGCTTTGAAGTTAGAAAAGTCTGGGTTTAAATCCTGCTCTGCCTCTTACTAACTCTGTAACCTTGGGACCTTGACTTTATCTTTTGGAACATCAGTTTCCTTGGTGCAAAATGTGGATGAAAATAGCTAATTCAATAAGTTGTCTGAACAGAGAAAGACAAATACTTTATGATATCACTTACATGTGGAATCTAAAAAAATACCAAAAAAAGAAGCAGACTCACAGATACAGAGAGCAAATTACTGGTTACCAGCGGTGGATGGGGGGAGCAATACAGGAATGGGGGAATGGGAGGCACAAACTATTGGGTGTAAGATAGGTTCAAGGATGTATTGTACAACACAGGGAAAATAGCCAATATTTTGTAATAACTGTAAATGGAAAGTAACCTTTTAAATTGCATAGAAAAAATTTTAATTTTTTAAATAAAAATTAAACTTTTAAAGTTGCTTGAAGATCAGATGAGATGGAATGTTCACTTCTTCACTGTGAATCATTGGCATCTGCCTTGAGCTGCAAGGAGACTCAGTGTCCAGGATGAGAACCCTTTAATAGCACACACACAATGCTGTATAATCATCATCATTATCACAGGTACCAACAATGTCAAGCACCAAATAGTGAACATCCATATACTCCGACATTTTTCCAAGCCTTTCCACACATTATCTCTAATCCTGACAACCTTGAAGCAAAATAAATGCTGTTATACTCATTTTAGAGAGCAGCAAACTGAGAGGTTAAGTGACTTGCTAAAGATCAGGGTTGGTCTTCCTGATCCTCAGGCTAGTGCCTTTCCCACTCACCACACTGCCTCCTGCTTTTGGCTGCTGAGCTATGCCTCTCTCTCTCCACTGTTGTCCGTGAGAGCTCTGGGGAGAAAAAATTATGAGCAAACAGATTTCCCTAGCAGGACCACATGAACGCTCAAAAAGTATTGATTGTAAGACTTGCACACCAAAAACTATAAATTATTACTGAGAGAAATTAAAGATCTAAATAAATGGAGAGACATTCTGTATTCATGGATTAGAAAACTTAATATTGTTCAGTTGGCAACTGTCTTCCAAATGGATCAATAAGTTCAACAACACACACACACAAAAATCCTAGCAGGCTTTTTGCAGAAATTGACAAGCTAATATTTACACAGAAATACAAAGAATACAGCATAGCCAAAAAAATTTGGAATAAAGAAGAACAAAGTTGGAAGGTTTATACTTTCTAATTGCAAACTTATCATCAAGCACATAACCAAGGCAGTGTGATACTGACCATAAACAAACATATAAATAAATGGAATGAAATTGCGAGTCCAGAAATAACCCCTTATATTTATGGTCAATTGATTTTCAACAAAGGCACCAAGGCAATTCAAAGGGGAAAGAATAGCTTCTTAAAAACGGTACATGAACAATTGGACATCCACATGCTAAAAGATTAGCTTAGATTCCTACACACACCATACCTAAAAGTTAATTCAAAATTAATCAAATGCCGAGGAAGTTTTCACAAGCCTCTTAGATAGTCTCATCCACCAGAGGGCAGACAGCAGAAGCAAGAAGAACTACAATCCTGAAGCCTGTGGAACGAAAACCACATTCATGGAAAGATAGTCAAAATGAAAAGGCAGAGGACTATGTACCAGATGAAGGAACAAGATAAAACCCCAGAAAAAGAATTAAATGAAGTAGAGATAGCCAACCTTCCAGAGAAAGAATTCAGAATAATGATAACGAAGATGATCTAGGACCTCGGAAAAACAATGGAAGCAAAGATCGAGAAGATGCAAGAAATGTTTAACAAACACCTAGAAGAATTAAAGGACAAACAAACAGAGATGAACAATACAATAACTGAAATGAAAAATACACTAGAAGGAAGCAATAGCAGAATAACTGAGGCAGAAGAATGGATAGTGACCTGGAAGACATAATGGTGGAATTCACTGTTGTGGAACACAATAAAGAAAAAAGAATGAAAACAGCCTAAGAGACCTCTGGGACAACATTAAATGCACCAACTTTCACATTACAGGGGTCTCAGAAGGAGAAGAGAGAGAGAAAGGACCAGAGAAAATACTTGAAGAGATTATAGTTGAAAACTTGCCTAACATGGGAAAGGAAATAGCCAACCAAGTCAGGAAGCACAGAGAGTCCCAGGCAGGATAAACTCAAGGAGAAACACACCAAGATACATAGTAATCAAATTGACAAAAATTAAAGACAAAGAAGAATTATTAAAAGCAACAAGGAACTCCCATAAGGTTAACACCTGATTTCTCAGCAGAAACTCCACAAGCCAGAAGGGAGTGGCACAATATATTTAAAGTGATGAAAGGGAAGTACCTACAACCAAGATTACTCTACCCAGCAAAGATCTCATTCAGATTCGACAGAGATATCAAAATCTTTACAGACAAGCAAAAGCTAAGAGAATTCAGCATCACCAAACCAGCTCTACAACAAATGCTAAAGGAACTTCTCTAAGTGGGGAACACAAGAGAAGAAAAGGACCTACAAAAACAAACCCAAAACAATGTAAAAAATGATAAAAGGAGCATACATATTGATAATTACCTTAAATGTGAATGGACTAAATGCTCTAACCAGAAGACAAAGGATTGCTGAATGGATACAAAAACAAGTATGCTGTCTACAAAAGACCCACTTCAGACCTAGGGACACATACACACTGAAAATGAGGGGATGGAAAAAGAAAGCAGTTCTAGGAGGGAAATTTATAGCAATACAATCCTACCTCAAGAAACAAGAAACATCTCAAATAAACAATCTAACATTATACCTAAGGAACTAAAGAAAGAAGAACAAACAAATTCCAAAGTTAACAGAGAGAAAGAAATCATAAAGATCAGATCAGAAATAAATGAAGAAAACAATAGCAAAAATCAATAAAACTGTTTCTTTGAGAAGATTAACAAAATTGATAAACCATTAGCCAGACTCATCAAGAAAAAAAGGGAGAAGACTCAAATCAACAGAATTAGAAGTGAAAAAGAAGTAACAGCTGACATGCAGAAATTTGAAGGATCATGAGAGATTACTAAAAGCAACTATATGCCAGTAAAATGCACAACCTGGAAGAAATGGACAAATTCTTAGAAAAGCAAAACCTTCTGAGACTGAACCAGGAAGAAATAGAAAATATAAACAGACCAATCACAAGCACTGAAATTGAAACAAACAAAAGCCCAGGACCAGATGGTATCACAGGAGAATTCTATCAAACATTTAGAGAAGAGCTATGACCTATCCTTCTCAAACTCTTCCAAAATATAGCAGAGGGAGGAACACTCCCAAACTCATTCTACAAGGACACCATCACCCTGATACCAAAACCAGACAAAGATGTCACAAAAAAAGAAAACTACAGGTCAATATCACTGATGAGCATAGATGCAAAAATACTCAGCAAAATACTAGCAAACAGAATCCAACAACACAGTAAAAGTATCATACACCATGATCAACTGGTGTTTATCTCAGGAATGCAAGGATTCTTCAATATACACATATCAATCAATGTGATAAACCATATTAACAAATTGAAGGAGAAAAACCATATGATCATCTCAATAGATACAGAAAGAGTTTTTGACAAAATTCAACACCCATTTATGATAAAAACTCTACAGAAAGTGGGCATAGAGGGAACCTACCTCAACATAATAAAGACCATATATGACAAACCCACAGCCAACATCATTCTTAATGGTGAAAAACTGCAACCATTTCCTCTGAGATCAGGAAACAAGACAAGGTTGCCCATTCTCACCACTATTATCCAACATAGTTTTGGAAGTATTAGCCACAGCAATCAGAGAAGGAAAAGAAATAAAAGGAATCCAAATCTGAAAAGAAGAAGTAAAACTGTCACTGTTTGCAGATGACATGATACTATATATAGAGAACCCTAAAGATGCTAATAGAAAACTACTAGAGCTAATGAATGAATTTGGTAGAGTAGCAGGATACAAAATTAATGCACAGAAATCTCTTGCATTCCTATACACTAACAATGAAAAATCAGAAAGACAAATTAAGGAAACACTCCCATTTACCATCACATCAAAAAGAATAAAATACCTAGGAATAGACCCACCTAAGGAGGCAAAAGATCTGTATGCAGAAAACTATAAGACACTGATGAAAGAAGTTAAAGATGATACAAACAGATGGAGAGATATACTATGTTCTTTCATAGGAAGAATCAATACTGTGAAAATGACTATACTACCCAATGCAATCTACAGATTCAATGCAATCCCTGTCAAACTACCAATGGTATTTTTCACAGAACTAGAACAAAAAATTTTACAATTTGTATGGAAACACAAAAGACCCCAAATAGCCAAAGCAATCTTGAGAAAGAAAAACTGAGCTGGAGGAATCAGGCTCCCTGACTTCAGACTATACTACAAAGCTATAGTAATCAAGACACTATGGTACTGGCACAAAAACAGAAATATAGGTCAATGGAACAGTACAGAAAGCCCAGAGATAAACCCACACGTACATGGATATCTTGTCTTTGATAAAGGAGGCAAGAATATACAATGGAGAAAAGACAGCCTCTTCAATAAGTGTGCTGGGCAAACTGGACAGCTACATGTAAAAGAATGAAATTAGAACGCTCCCTAACACCATACACAAAAATAAACTCAAAGTGGGTTAGAGACCTAAATGTAAGGCCAGACACTCTAAAATTCTTAGAGGAAAACATAGGCAGAACACTCTATGACATAAATCACAGCAAGATTCTTTTTGATTCATCTCCTAGAGAAATGGAAATAAAAACAAAAATACACAAATGGGACCTAATGAAACTTAAAAGCTTTTGCACAGCAAAGGAAACCATAAACAAGACCAAAAGACAACCCTCAGAATTGGAGAAAATATTTGCAAATGAAGCAACTGACAAAGGATTAATCTCCAAAATATACAAGCAGCTCATGCAGCTCAATATCAAAAAAAAACAAACAGCCCGATCCAAAAATGGGCAGAAAACCTAAATAGACATTTCTCCAAAGAAGATATACAGACTGCCATGAAACACATGAAAGAATGCTCAACATCACTAATCATTAGAGAAATGCAAATCAAAACTACAATGAGGTATCACTTCATACAGGTCAGAATGGCCATCATCAAAAAATCTACAAACAAGAAATGCTGAAGGGAGTATGGAGAAAAGGGAACCCTCTTGCACTGTTGGTGGGAATGTAAATTGATACAGCCACTATGGAGAACAGTATGGAGGTTCCTTAAAAAACTAAAAATAGAATTACCATAAGACCCAACAACCCCACTACTGGGCATATACCCAGAGAAAACCATAATTCAGGCACCCCAATGTTCATTGCAGCACTATTTACAATAGCAAGGTCATGGAAGCAACCTAAATGCCCTACGACAGACAAATGGATAAAGATCATGTGGAACATATATATGATAGAATATTACTCAGCAGTAAAAAGGAACAAAACTGGGTCATTTGTAGAGACGTGGATCGACCTAGAGACTGTCGTACAGAGTGAAGTAAGGCAGAAAGAGAAAAACAAATATCATATATTAATGCATATATGTGGAATCTAGAAAAATGGTACAGATGAACTGGTTTGCAAGGCAGAAATAGAGACACAGATTTAGAGAACAAACATATGGACACCAAGGGGGGAAAGTCAGGTCAGCGGTGGGATGAACTGGGAGATTGGGATTGACATGTATACAGTAATATGTATAAAATAGATAACTAATAAGAACCTGCTGTATAAAAAATAAAATTCCAAGGCAATAGAAAAAAATTAATCGAATGTCTAAATACAAGAGCTAAAACTAAAACTGTTTTAGAAGAAAATCTAAAATCTCCTAAAATCTAGGAGAAAACCTTCATGATCTTGAGTAGGCAAAGATTTCTTAGATAAGACACCAAAAGCAGGATTCAAAAAAGAAAAAATTGATAAAGAGGGTTTCATCAAAATTAAACATTTTTGATCTTCAAAAGACACCATCAAGAAATTGAAAAGACAAGCTATAGAATTGGAGAAAATATCTGCAAATCATATATCCAATCAGGAACATTATCTAGACTATATAAAGAACTCTTGCAACTAAATAATAAGACAAACAAGCCAACTTAAAATTGGGCAAAATATTTGAAGAGACCTGTAGCTAAAGAAGATATATGAATGGCAAATAAGTGCTTGAAAAGATGCTGAACATCATTAGGCAGATGCAAACTAAACCATGATGAGATACCACGTCATACTCACTAAAATCAAAAACACAGAAAACAAATGTTGGTAAAGATGAGGAAAAACTGGAACCTTCATGAATTTCGGGTGGAAATATAAAATGATACAGCCACTTTGGAAAACAATTTGGCAGGTTCTTAAACATATATTACCATACCAATTAAGAAGTCCACTCCAAACTACTTACCCCAGAGTAATGACACCATATGTCCACATAAAACTTATACATGAAGGATTATAACAGCGTTAGTCATAATAGCCAAGAAGTGGAAGCAATCCAAATGGCCATCAGCTGATGAATGGATAAATAAAATGTGGCACATCCATACAATGTAATACTATTTAGCAATAAAAAAGGAACAAAATATTGATACATGCTACAACATGGATGAACCTCAAAAATATTTGCTAAGTGAAAAAAGCAAGACACAAAAGACTACATATCGTAGACTCCATTTATATGAACTGTCCAGAGAAGGCAAAACTATGCAGGTAGAATGCAGATTCGTGGTTCCCTGGATCTGAGCTGGGAGTAGGAACTGACTGAAAACAGGCACAAAAGATCTTTCAGGGTAGGGGTGATAAAAATATTCTAAAACTGGATTGTGGTAATGGTTGCATAGCTCTGTAAAGTTACTAAAACTCATTGGACTGTACAGTTAAAACAGATGAAGTTTATGTTATGTAAATTACACCTCAATAAATCTGTTTTTTTAAAGTCTTAATTGAGTTCCTCCGCAAAATATCTCAGACAAGGTGAAGGAAGAAGCCTGGGGGAGTCTGCTCCCTGGCCTTGCTCCTTTCTGTTCTCTGGGAAGGACACATGAGCCCCTCTGTCAGTGCTAAGAGCTGTTTCCGCAGGAGCCTGGAGCGGCTGGACTCCTCTACCTTAGTGACTCTTAACTGCCCCAATCCAGGCCTCTGGCAGCAAAGCTCACCTTGCAGAAATACTGTAAGTGTTATAAATACTTTAGGTCCTCAGGGAGCCCTGTCAGTTCTCTACTATGGCATCAGCGACCTAGGGCAAGGAAAATTCTATTTCTAGGCATACTGAGTGTCTGTGACCTGCCTCAAGACAATAAACTGTTTCTTTCAGGGCATGGTTTGGACCCTTAAGTTATCCATGCTCTCTTAAAAGCTAATTCCTACAAGCTAATTACAGCCTACACCCCCAGAAAAACAGGATGAATACACGAAATTCAAACTAAAGCCCTGGTGGGAGGGCTGTGGAACCTGGGTTTAGAGCAGTGCAACGTTCTCACTCTGGGCTGCGTGATAAAACCATAAAACCACCTGGGAAGCTTTTCAAATGTATTAGTGGAGATGAATGTCCCTAAATGTATTATAACTGCCAATTAAAATATATTTTGTTTGATCAAATTAATAGTAATCAGTAATAGAATAAACACATAAAATCTAAAAAGTAAAAACAAAAAAATGCCTATTGAGCTTTTTGAAAATACTATAACTGTGTGCCCCCCAAAGAGATTTAGATTTAACTGGCCCAGAATATGGTCTGAGCATCAGTATTTTTTAAAGCTCCCCAGTGAATGTGCTGTGCATCCAGGGCTGAAAATCACCAGCTTTAGAAGGAGATGGGTGTCAAAACAAGGTCTTCCATCAGTTACTCATTCACGCCTTAAAATGCATTTCTCTCTGAATAAGCATCTTCTTCCCATCTAATAAGAGCAGCAACTGGACAGAGCCAGCTGAATGTTGGACCCCAGGATGTCGTCCTTTGCAGTGTAGATGCCTCCAGTTCATCTCTGTTTATCCTAAATGAGTTCACGTTGAGCGTATTGATCTGTACAGCCTTAACCGTGACACTCAAAAAAGGGGCTAATGCTACAAACGTAACTGGTGGTGGAGAGGCTAAAAGAAAAAGACAGCCTTTATTATCAGTATTCAAGGACTTTTCTTGACACCAGGGACCAAGAATAAAACCAGTTAGGACCTAGTGCGATAGTAACACAATATTGAATATCAAAGGCAATCAAACATTCACCTCATCATGAGAATTTAGGGTAGAGTTCCCTGCTGGCTTGAGTGGACAAAAAAAGCTTTGTGGATGAAGCAGAACTCCAGCTGGGCCTTGTAAGATTGACAGAATTTGAACTGGGGAAGGGGAGGAACAGTAAAAATAATCTCCAATAACAATAATTACAACAGCATTTACCATAAAGCAGCACTCTTACTCAAGCATCATTTTATTTAAGCCTCACAACCACCTCATGGTCCTCATTTTACAGGTGAGGACATGGGGGCTTACAGAGGTTAAAACATTTGCCCAAGCTCAGTCAGCAAGCAGGACTTGAATCCGTGCAACTTGACTCCAGAATCCAGGTACCTGGGCCAAGGCAGAAAAACAGAAAGGAACCCCATAACTTGTGTGATATTGTGCAAGGAATCCACTATGCTGGGAAGAAAAAACAGCCTAACTGGGACGAGTCTGGATCACCCACCCAGCCTATGACCAAAAAGGGGGATACCCAGATATTAAGCCAGCTACAACAAGGAGAACTGAATGAAAAGCAAACTAAAATGGTATTTCCTTTTTTTAGAAGTACAAGATGAGAAAAGCATCTGAAAAGGTGAACATGACTAGGGAAGCACAGGTCTGGAGATTCCCAAGGGGTGAGATTTCACCAGAGGCTGGGAGAAATGCTGAGAACTGGAACTGGAAAGGAATCACTAAGCGTCAGTCTACATTCTACCCATCTAGGACCCTCCAGGATCATGTAAAGGGCAGAAGAGCTAGAGAGGCATAGACTAAGAGGAGAAAGAACACCGAGGCAACATGAAATGTTAAGGCAAATAGTTGAGCATATGTACCTTGGCTGAATTACAGTTTTCAAAATGCCTAGTTGTAATCAGAAGGTCATAGGTACACAGTGTGTGTTTTAATTGGGGGAAGGTACCCATGTAAGTGTCTGTGAAAGGCACAGAGAGTACACAATCCCTGCCTGCAAGGAATGCACAGTCTTGTTGGAGAGTCAAGGAATAGTACTTACGCATAATCTCCTCAAATCATAGGAACCAAATCAACAGAAGCCTCAAAAGAAAGAAAGGAAAAAAGGAAAGAGGGAGGGATGAAGGCAGGGACAGAGGGAGGGAAGGAGGGAGGGAGGGAGGGAGGGAGGACGGATGGAAGGAAGGACACGGGAGCAGAAGGAAAGCAAAGATGAAAGGATAGGAAGAAGGAAGGAAATGAAGAAGAAAAAGAGAAGGAGAGAGAGGGAGAGAAAGGAAGAAAAGAAAGAAGGGAGGGAGGGAAGAAGAGAGAGAACCAATTTCACGTAAGAAATTCATTTAGGGTAAAGTTCATCAAAGTGTGCATCACACACCATCTGCATCAGAATCACCCAAGGTGCTTCACAACACGACAGACCCTTAGAAGTGGGGTCTGGTAGTCAGAACCAGCACAGGTCTCCCAGAGGAATATTACACACTCTGAAATCTGAGAACAACTGGTGTGAGCATTGCCTATGGTCAGTCCACACACTCAGCCCCCTGCACCTCCTGCTACATCTCCAGCTACCAAACTGTACAAAACAATCTCATGTTCAGAATGCTGGGCCTCAGGCGAGATGAAGTCCTGAGCCATCAGATAGACATGAAATTATATTCATAGTAGAACATGGTCTTTTTCTGGAGTGAGGCAGATTCCAGTTCAAAGAAGTGCCACTTCTTCCTAGCCTTCCAGATTTCAGGCAAATTACTTAAACCCACTGAGTTTCATGTTCCTCATCTGTAAAATCTTCATAAGACTGTTTGGAGGAATAATTTGGGCAGAACCCACTTCTTTCTGTTAGCTGCCTTTTATTTGCTGACTTTTAAGACAGGACTTCCTAGAAGGATTCTTTAAACACTAACCTTAGATATCAAAAATTGAATGCCTCTCCTGGCCACAACTAATGGGGAAAAATTACCCTTAAGTATTTCATCAGCTTCATGTTTCTTATTCCTCAGAACATTCTCCTGATATCCATGGTCTCCAAACCTTCACACGTAAATTTCTCTCTATCTGAGATACACACACACACACACACACACACACACACACACACACACACACACACACACACACACCCCTACCTCCATACCCTCTTTATTCCTGTAAATTCTTACTCTTCCTTCAACATCCTGCTCAGGCTTCACCTCTACATTAAAACCTCCCCAAATCCCACACCGCTGCCCCATCTCCCCCATATCCACTGCCTAGGACGGCTCACAGAACCCAAACAAACTCCACAAGTGTGATCTCACCTTATTATGATGACTGATCTTATTCTCCCTTCCCACCAGATGATGGATCCCCCAAGAAGAAATACGTATTAAACTTTGCAACTCCTCCCCTTAATATCATGCCTACTATGTAGCAAGCACCCTGTAATTTGAGTTCATATACTTCATGTGTAAAATATGAAACTATGAAACTGATTTTTAGAGTGTTACAACTTACTCATCCTATTGTTTTCAAACGCCAGTCAGAGGCCAGGGCGGGGGGGAAATCACACTAGTTTAGTTTGATTTTTTTAAATCTGAATCAGAATTACTCAGCTTGATCCTTCACCTTATTCATTAGATTTGGCTCTGAATTACAAAATCCGCCCTCCTAGAAGGAAGATTTGCCACCATTGAAGGATTAAGAAGACTGTCTCTGACTTTGAAGGCAAGTCCAGTCAGTGCAGCAAACGCTGATCAAGGAAAAGGCACTAAGCCAGGCACTGTAATTCCACAAAAAGAAGACTTCCAAAATCACAGAATCTCCGATGGAAACTTCCAAAGTGCTGACCTCCTGGCTGGCTGACAGGCTCTTCTCTAGACCATCCCTGGGCAGGGGGGTGGGTGTGGGGGTCTGCCTTTTTTTTTTTTTTTAACATCTTTAGTGGAGTATAATTGCTTTACAATGTTGTGTTAGTTTCTGCTGTACAACACAGTGAATCAGCCATATGCATACATATATCCCCATATCCCCTTCCTCTTGAGCCTTGCTCCCACCCTCCCTATCCCATCCCTCTAGCTGGTCACAGAGCACTGAGCTGATCTCCCTGTGCTATGAGGCTGCTTCCCACTAGCTATCTATTTTACATTTGGTAGTGTATATATGTCCATGCCACTCTTCCACTTCGTCCCAGCCTCCCCTTCCCCTGCTGTGGGGGTCTGTCTTTTTATCATGGTTCTGATACAAAGAGCAAAAGCCACATTTCTATACCTGGGCACTACCCAAGCTTACCTTGCAGTCCCCACCCCAAGCTCCCTCCTTTATGAATCACTATCCATGCCCTTTTCTTGCCATTTCCAATGCCTGAGTTTGATTTTTCATTTTAAACCATTGATGGCCACTTCAAAATTCTACTCAAATAATAGCTACCATTTATTGAGTGGCTCCATGTGCCAGGTAGCCTTTTAGAGGTTTTATGTACAGTCTATCATTTTAAATCCCAACAACCCTATAATGCCGTACTATAAGTCCCCTCATTTTACACCAATAACTTAATAAGTGAAGATGCTAGATGTGACTCTAAAGTCCATGTTCTTAGCTACAAAGACATACACCTTCATGAGCTCATTAAATATTCACATAATTCTCCGTGCATGAGGTATTATTGTTCCCATTTTACAGATGAAAAAACCAAGGCTCAGCCATAATATTTCTCAGACTAATTCCGAATTATTTAAGCCACTCTAGGTACTCATGTCTCTTTAGGTCTATGCTGGCAGCTGTCTTGCCAGCACAGACAAAATTGCAGCCAACCAGGAGGAGGACAGAGCTGAGAGGTGGAGAGAGATGGGCCTTGGAGACACAACTAAAGCTTACTAATATATCTATGGTCTTTCCTGTCACATAAGGCATTAAACTGTAAATTTAATTAGACTGACTTGGCTTTTTAACTGTTGCTTGCAAACCAAGGAGTCCTATCTGATACAAAAATGAAGCCCACAAGGTGAGACCATAAAGTACGGTGGATGACTTTTTATAAAGTTACAGGTAAAATTGATTCATCCAAATGAGGGCAGTTCCCTTTAATGTAGTTGTCTTAAGGGAAATAAAGTTGCAACTAAAGAGGGGGCAGGAAGCTATGAAACTATATCTCCTAAATTACAGGATTAATCAAGCACAGGCTAATATTTTGGAATGAACAATGTACATCATTTTGCAAGCATAGTTGCTTCATGTTGTAGAAGGAAGTAGATCAAAGGACAGGAAAGAAAATATTTGCTTCTACTCCTATTCAAACTATTGAATAGACTGTTGCTCTGTCAATTAGCACAAGGGAAGCCCATTCTGGACATTGATATATAATTAGGGAGCAATCAGTTTCCCACATTGAACTAAAAGCCTTGAAACAAGCAAATAAAATACCAATTCTCAGCAAAATCAGGCCTGAAATCCCCAAACAAGTCATATGCCAGAGTCTACCTTTGACCTCAGATTCTCCTATTCCCTTCCCTCACTGGACTGAGACTCAGTGGATTCTCTCCTGGGATGAGGTCAGTAGTTCAGCTAAGGCAGCGCATTTCCATGCCCGGTTCATGACCCACGGCCGACACTGCTGCCCAGACTATTACACCAGGGGAATCAAGTCACAAGACCATGCTAACCACAAGCTATGAAATAGGGGGAAATTGCCAAAAAGTATCCCTTTAGAGCTGTGCTATTTCTCTTCGTGTAAATAAAACGATAGTCATGGCCCTTATGCAATTATAGAAGGATCAGATTAGCACCAAGAAGAATTTCCTTGGTTTAAGGACAAAAGAGAGACTTCAGGAGTGTAGACCCTCAGAATTCTAACCTGAGGCTCTTTGACTCAGGCCTAACTGTGACCTGCACCAACAGAGCTGAAGAGATGAGGGAGAAACTTTTCCTTTGGCATTTCCCTTTAGTACCATTGAGCTTGGACATAACACACTGTTGACCTCTCTTTCCTTACCTAACTGCACACGAGTGTGTGAAAACTTAGACTAACATCTTGGCTTTCTAGCTCACATAACAAACACCCATAAAGCTAGACCAGCTGTACAGAGGCACTGAATCCAAAAGAACAAGCCACGCTTCAAGGAGATCTGAAAGGCAATTGAAATCTTTGCTGCAATTTCTTTAAAAGGTACCAAGGAAGAATTCCATTCATAATAATAATAAAACTTCTCAAGACCCTCTTTCCCCATCTCCTTCCTACTCTCCTATAGAGTGCTGATGTTCTACCAAGCTCATGGCCCACACTCCCCACATGCCCAGAAACTACCTCTTAGATCTCAGCCTGCATTTACTGTCATCCCCTTTCCTGCTTCCCTTCCCGAAATACCTCTTTCCCTCCAGCACGTCCCTGCCCTTACCATTGTAGCTCAATCTTCTGTTCCCTTCTCATCTGATTCCACAGAACAAAAGCTGCTGCCCACCTGAGAAGCCTTCCTTTTAGAAGGCAGGAGAAAGGAAAGCTTCTGAAAGTGAACCTTTTTTGTCTTTATCCCATTTGCTCATCAAAATATAGACTTAAATGTACAGAAGGAAGATGATATCTGAAGTCAGATAACTTGGATAGTCTCAGTCACTGTGTGTGACTCTGGGGCAATTAATCTAAACTGTCTGACCTCCATCACTACATCTATAAAACAAGGTAACAGTGATGTCTCCTTCACAAGGATGTGGTGATGATTAAATGAGAAATCATGTTTTGTCATAAGGAATAACAAGTAAATCAGAAAGTGCTCTATGAACATGATTCCCAGTCCTACTGGCATAATTCCTTACATTGGTTTGGATATTATATATGCATCATTCTCAATCCTTATAAAAGGTTTAATAAGATACTTAGAGATATAAAATAGTCTGTTTTGGGACTTCCCTGGTGGTCCAGTGGTTAATAATCTGCCTTCCAATACAAGAGATGTGGGTTCGATCCCTACTCGGAAAACTAAGATCCTACATGCCGTGGGGCAACTAAGTCCACGCGCTGCAACTATTGAACCCGCACACCACAATTAGAGAGCCCATGTGCCACACGAAAGATCTCATGTGCCACAACTAAGACCCAGCCCAAAAATAAATAAATATTTAAAACAATAAAAATAGAAAATAAAATAAAATACTCTGTTTTCCAAGTTGGTCACTCTTCACAATCTTGGCTAGAATCTTAAAAATTAGATACCTTTGCCTGTGTTGTGAGTCACCTGATTCTTCCAATCTGTTTTGCTGTACACCATAAAATGGAATCCAGAATCTTTAGGCTATCAGTTTGAAATCTGAATTTTTAAGTCTCAACCTGAGACTCCACATAAAACTTCCAAATCTCAGCTAGCCATAGCACAAAAGGTCTGATCTGATCCTCTTTTTAAAAGAGACTCTTAGAGGAAAACATAGGCAGAACACTCTACGACATAAATCACAGCAAGATTCTTTTTGACCCACCTCCTAGAGTAATGGAAATAACAACAAAAATAAACATATGGGACCTAATGAAACTTCAAAGCTTTTGCACAGCAAAGGAAACCATAAACAAGACCAAAAGACAACCCTTAGAATGGGAGAAAATATTTGCAAATGAAGCAACTGACAAAGGATTAATTTCCAAAATTTACAAGCAGCTCATGCAGCTCAATAACCAAAAAACAAACAATCCAATCCAAAAATGGGCAGAAGACCTGAACAGACATTTCTCCAAAGAAGATATACAGACTGCCAACAAACACATGAAAGAATGCTCAACATCATTAATCATTAGAGAAATGCAAATCAAAACTACAATGAGATATCATCTCACACCAGTCAGAATGGCCATCATCAAAAAATCTAGAAACAATAAATGCTGGAGAGGGTGTGGAGAAAAGGGAACCCTCTTGCACTGCTGGTGGGAATGTGAATTGATTCAGCCACTATGGAGAACAGTATGGAGGTTCCTTTAAAAACTACAAATAGAACTACCATATGGCCCAGCAATCCCACTACTGGGCATATACCCTGAGAAAACCAAAATTCAAAAAGAGTCATGTACCAAAATGTTCATTGCAGCTATATTTACAATAGCCCGGAGATGGAAACAACCTAAGTGCCCATCATCAGATGAATGGATAAAGACGATGTGGCACATATATACAATGGAATATTACTCAGCCATAAAAAGAAACGAAATTGAGCTATTTGTAATGAGGTGGATAGACCTAGAGTCTGTCATACAGAGTGAAGTAAGTCAGAAAGAGAAAGACAAATACCGTATGCTAACACATATATATGGAATTTAAGGAAAAAAATGTCATGAAGAACATAGGGGTAAGACAGGAATAAAGACACAGACCTACTGGAGAATGGACTTGAGGATATGGGGAGGGGGAAGGGTGAGCTGTGACAGGGCGAGAGAGAGTCATGGACATATACAAACTAACAAACGTAGTAAGGTAGATAGCTAGTGGGAAGCAGCCGCATGGCACAGGGATATTGGCTCGGTGCTTTGTGACAGCCTGGAGGGGTGGGATAGGGAGGGTGGGAGGGAGGGAGACGCAAGAGGGAAGACATATGGGAACATATGTATATGTATAACTGATTCACTTTGTTATAAAACAGAAACTAACACACCATTGTAAAGCAATTATACCCCAATAAAGATGTTTAAAAAAAAAAAGATGTTAAAAAAAAAAGAGACTCCTGCTAATTTTTAACTATAGAAGTCAAAATCCCCCTACTCCAAATTTCTAATGAACAGCAGGCAAAGACATAATACAGTCTGTAAGAGAACTAAATTAGAAGGGAAAAAGGGTGGGGGGTAAATTGACATATACATATAAATATATATAAAATAGATAACTAATAAGAACCTACTGTATAGTGCAGGGAACTCTATTCAATATTCTGTAATGACCTATATGGGAATAGAATCTAAAAAAGAGTGGAGATATATATATATATATATATATATATATATAACCGATTCACTTTGCTGAACAGAAGAAACTAACATAACATTGTAAATGAACTATACTTCAATAAAAAATTAATTTTAAAAATCAATTAAAAATTTTTTTTAAAAAAGAAGGGAAAAGAATGTAAAAACCCAAGACCGAAGGAATAAAGAATTAAGGAAAATCACCAGAGTACTTACACAAAAATAACAGATCTATTCCTTCTGAAACAGGAAATGAAAAAATTGTGGGCACATGTGGATCCACTGATTTCCAGTGAAAATGATTCCAAAGTAATCCCTTTAGGTTCCATGTGGGAAGGTGTCAGGGTGAATAAGCCGGATTGGGTAAAAGGGGACAAAAAAAGGGGAAGATGAAAGCACAAAGTGATGTGCAAGCTAACAGAGGCGGCACCCAGGATCTTCTTTATCTTTGAGCTTCACATTTGGGTCATGGGTACCTATGAACCAGGTGGAGGAAGAACCAGACAGCTCCTGTAGCACCTGTTCAAGAAGGGCAGTAGGTTTTGGGTGTCTTTTACCACCCTCCTCTCCCCCAGGATTGGAGGAACCTCATCTTTCAGTGAAGATGTGATATTTTCCTTGGCTCACTGGATATCACTGGATAAAGGGAGGAAGATGGTTAAGAAAGGATAGCGAGAAACAGCTAGAAAGAGATTTTTTTTAAAAACTATTAAATTGCTCTCTTTGCCAGACTCCATACCAGGCAGATAATCAGAAACAAAGTTAATTTTCCTTGGTCTTCTCTAATGAAGATATGCTTTCTTCTGTAGGATACACAGGTGGATTGTCCTGGAGAGCTCACAAATCCTGGATAACCCCTTCTTTATGTGAGAGTTTTCCCTTAGATTATCCTCACCACCATCAACAACAGCAGCTAAAGAGGAGGTAACAAAACCTGGATTCCATTTTCAAGGAGGAATTTACCTCTGCCCATGCTGGTAAGAAACTATGAGATCCAACTGATTGTATGCTTAAATTATAGGCTTAAACTTGACATTGAAACCCAAATAAATATAACACCAGAAGACATTTTCCATTGATCCCTCCTCTGAGTTCCACTGCATTTAGCTTAACAAGCAGCTCATCCACATGTGGCTAGAGAGGAAAATACCCTCAAAGGCCAGAGAAAGCCAAAGAGACCCATGCAGGATAGAAAGCTTAGCCATGGAAACTCCACACTCCAGATTGAATTTCACAAGCAGGACAGACAGGCACCACCAAACTGGGTCCAGTGTCCTGGCTATGGCTCCTAATTCTCTAATCTGGTTCTATCTATGAGTCAAGGGAAAACCCGGAAATATTATACGGTCACCAAACATGAAGATATTTCCAAAGGATACAGGATGCCATTCTCAAGACAAGCATCTTTTCCTTTTCCCTTAATATCTACCCAACTTCAAAGGCACACTCTAAATGTTGTGACACCAGAGGGAGACCACATGAAACATCTCAAGAATAACCAGACTGGATGTTGAGATACCCCAGAGAACTGCAGATTTTTCCCCAAATAGGAAAATTTAGTTCTTTAGAGCATATCTCAAAAATCAAATAGCTAAGACCACATGCAGAGGTGGGGATAAAACGAAAGCTGCACCCCAGGGATGGGGTGACTAAAGAAGACGACTGAAAATCTTTCCATCAGCTGTACAAGCTGCAGATTAAATCACTGTGATCATCTAGGTAGACCCTGCATCTATGGGATAACTGAGTTGACAATGAGTTTTCCCACAAATGAAAATGATCTAGCTCTGGCAGCTGTGGACTTTGGGGACAAGCACATGCAGGAACTGGGCCACATCAGACTCTGAGTGGTCCCCACAGGGCCCACAGCAGGTCCAGAGACCAGCCCAGAAGCAGAGGAGAGCCTCTTGGGGAGGTAGAGGTGGGCTGTGGCTCACGGCGTGTGCAAGGACACTTACAGCAGAGACCCCAGGGAAACGTAATTATTACTATTAATTTTATTAGGTTTTGGTTCATTCTGTTGTTGGTTCTGACTTTTTATTTTTTTTTAGTTTCTTTTTCTTTCTTTTTTGTTTGTTTGTAGTTGTTTTACTATTTTTTTAGTCTTTTGGGATCTCCATGTTTTATAACATATTTTTAATTTTTTAATATATATTTCTATTTTTACTTTGCTTTTCTGTTGTTCTGTGTTCTTTTACCTTATTTTTCTCTTCTTTTTCTTTAATATATATATTTTTTAATTTCCATTTCTACTTTGCTTTTCTGTTGCCCTGTGATTTTTCCCTTTTTATTTTATTTTATTATTTTTTAAATCATTTTTATTGGTTTGTTCTGTTTCCTTGCTTTATTCTTCAGTTGGTCCACTTCTTTGGTTTTGTTTTTAGGTTATCTGTTTTTGCTAGTTTTAATCCTAATTGTTTGATTTCATTCTTGGGTTCTTTTCTTTGGTTGTTGTCTTGCTTTTTGTTTTATTTGGTTCTGTTGTTGTTTCTTTTGTGTGTATGTGTTTCCTTGTTTCTGTTTCTTTTGTTTGATTTTACTTTTTACCATTTGTCTGGGGTTTTGTTAGTCTTTTTTTTTTTTTAATCCTCTTTTTTGCTGGGATCAGCAACTTGCAGGGTCCTGGTCACTCAACCAGAAGTTGGGCCTGAGGCTCTGAGGTGGGAGCACGGAGTCCAGTATACTGGACCACTACAGAATTCCCAGCCCCAGGGAAGATTAATCACCAAGAGCTCTCATGGAGACCTCTGCCTGATTCCAAGACCTGGCTCCACCCAACTGCCAGCAGGTCTCAGTGCTGGATGCCTCACACTAAACAACAAACAAGACAGGAACACAAACCCCCCATCATCACGCAGACTACCTAATGTCATACTAAGCTCACAGAGACCCCAAAACACACCACCTGATATGTCCCTGCTCATCAGAGGAAAAAGACTCAGCTCCACCCACCAGAACGCAGGCAACAGTCCTCCCATCAGGAAGCCTATGGACAAACCTCACCACCGGGGTAGAGAACAGAAGCAAGAGGAACTGCGACCCTGCAGCCTGAGGAAAGGAGACCTCAAATACCATAAATTAGACAAAATGAGAAGACAGAGAAATATCTTACAGGCCAAGGAGCAAGACAAAAACCCACAGGACCAAATAAATGAAAAGGGAATAGGCAAACTACCTGAAAAAGAATTCAGAGTAATAATAGTAAAGATGATCCAACATCTTGGAAACAGAATAGAGAAAATACAAGAAACGTTTAACAACGACCTAGAAGAATTAAAGAACAAACAAACAGTAATGAACAACTCAATAACTGAAATTAAAAACTACTCTAGAAGGAATCAGTAGCAGAATAACTGAGGCAGAAGAATGGATAAGTGAGCTGGAAGATAGAATGGTGGAAATAACTGCTGCAGAAAAGAATAAAGAAAAAAGAATGGAGGACAGTCCCAGAGACCTCCCGGACAACATTAAGTGAATCAACATTCAAATTATAGGCATCCCAGAAGAAGAAGAAAAAAAGAAAGGGTCTGAGAAAATATTTGAAGAGATTATAGTCGAAAACTTCCCCAACATGAGAAAGGAAATAGTCAATCAAGTCCAGGAAGTGCAGAGAGTCCCATACAGGAAAAACCTAAGGAGAAACATGCCAAGACACATGTTAATCAAACTAACAAAAATTAAACACAACCAAAAAATATTAAAAGCAGCAAGGGAAAAGCAACAAATAACATACAGGGAATCCCCATAAGGTTAACAGCTGATCTTTCAGCAGAAACTCTACAGGCCAGAAGGGAGTGGCAAGATATATTTAAAGTGATGAAAGGTAAAAACCTACAACCAAGATTACTCTACCTATCAAGGATCTCATTCAGATTCAACTGAGAAATCAAAAGCTTTACAGACAAACAAAATTTAAGAGAATTCAACACCACCGAACCAGCTTTACAACAAATGCTAAAGGAACTTCTCTAGGCAGGAAACACAAGAGAAGGAAAAGACTTACAAAAACAAACCCAAAACAGTTAGGAAAATGGTAATAGGAACATACATATTAATAATTACCTTAAATGTAAATGGATTAAATGCCCCAACCAAAAGACACAGACTGGCTGAATGGATACAAAAACAAGACCTGTATATATGCTGTCTACAAGAGACCCACTTCAGACCTAGGGACACATATAGACTGAAAGCAACGGGATGGAAAAATATCTTCCATGCAAATGGAAATCAAAAGAAAGCTGCAGTAGCAATACTCATATCAAACAAAAGAGACTTTAAAATGAAGACTATTACAAGAGACAAGGAAAGACACTATATAATGATCCGGGGGTCAATCCAAGAAGATGTAACAATTGTAAATATCTGTGCACCCAACATAGGAGCACTTCAATACATAAGGCAAATGCTAACAGCCATAAAAGGGGAAATTGACAGTAACACAATAATAGTAGGTGACTTTAACACACAACTTACACCAATGGACAGATTATCCAAACAGAAAATAAATAAGGAAACACAAGCTTTAAATGACACATTAGACCAGATGTCCTTAATTGATATTTATAGGACATTCCATCCAAAAACAACAGAATAAACTTTCTTCTCACATGCTCACAGAACATTCTCCAGGATAGATCACATCTTGGGTCACAAATCAAGCCTTGGTAAATTTAAGAAAACTGAAATCATATCAAGCATCTTTTCCAACCACAATGCTATGAGACCAGATACTAATTACAGGAAAAAAAAATGTAAAAAATACAAACAGATGGAGGTTAAACAATACACTACTAAAACAACTAAGAGATCACTGAAGAAATCAAAAAATACCTAGAAACAAATGACAATGAAAACACAACGACCCAAATCCTATGGGATGTGGCAAAAGCAGTTCTAAGAAGGAACGTTATAGCAATACAACCCTACCTCAAGATACAAGAAAAATCTCAAATAAACAACCTAACCTTACACCAAAAGCAATTATAGAAAGAAGAACACAAAAAAACCAAAGTTAGCAGAAGGAAAGAATTCATAAAATCAGATCAGAAATAAATGAAAAAGAAATGAAGAAAACAATAGCAAAGATCAGTAAAATTAAAAGATGGTTCTTTGAGAAGATAAACAAAATTGACAAACCATTAGCCAGACTCATCAGGAAAAAAAGGGAGAAGACTCAAATCAACAGAATAAGAAGTGAAAAAGGAGAAGTAACAGCAGACACTGCAGAAATGCAAAGAATCATGCAAGAGTACTACAAGAAACTATATGCCAATAAAATGGACAACCTGGAAGAAATGGAGAAATTCTTAGAAAAGTACAACCTTCTGAGACTGAACCGGGAGAAGTAGAAAACATGAACAGACCAATCACAAGCACTGAAATTGAAACTGTGATTAAAAATTTTCCAACAAACAAAAGCCCAGGGCAAGATAGCTTCACAGGAGAATTCTATCGAACATTTAGAGAAGAGCTAACACCTATCCTTCTCAAACTCTTCCAAAATATAGCAGAGGGAGGAACACTCCCAAACTCATTCTACAAGGCTACCATCACCCTGATATCAAAACCAGAAAATAATGTCACAAAAAAAGAGAAAACTACAGGCCAATATCACTGATGAACATAAATGTAAAAATCCTCAACAAAATACTAGCAAAGAGAATCCCACAGCACATTAAAAGGATCATACACCATGATCAAGTGGGGTTTATCCCAAGAATGCAAGGATTCTTCAATATACACAAATCAATGTGATAAACCATATAAACAAAGTGAAGGAGAAAAACCATATGATAATCTCAATAGATGCAGAAAAAGCTTTTGACAAAATTCATCACCCATTCATGACAAAAATCCCTCCAGAAAGTAGTCATAGAGGGAACTTACCTCAACATAATAAAGGGCATATATGACAAGCCAACAGCATTCTCAATGCTGAAAAACTGCAACCATTTCCTCTAAGATCAGGAACAAGACAAGGTTGCCCACTCTCGCCAGTATTATTCAACATAGTTTTGGAAGTTTTAGCCACAGCAATCAGAGAAGAAAAAGAAATAAAAGGAATCCAAATCGGAAAAGAAGAAGTAAAACTGTCACTGTTTGCAGATGACATGATACTATACATAGAGAATCCTAAAGATGCTACCAGAAAACTACTAGAGGTGATCAATGAATTTGGTAAAGTAGCAGGATACAAAATTAATGTACAGAAATCTCTTGCATTCAAATACACTAATGATGAAAAATCTGAAAGAGAAATTAAGGAAACACTCCCATTTGCCATCACATCAAAAAGAATAAAATACGGGGCTTCCCTGGTGGCGCAGTGGTTGAGAGTCCGCCTGCCGATGCAGGGGACACGGGTTTGTGTCCCGGTCCGGGAAGATCTCACATGCCGCGGAGCGGCTGGGCCCGTGAGCCATGGCCGCTGAGCCTGCGTGTCCGGAGCCTGTGCTCCGCAACGGGAGAGGCCACAACAGTGAGAGGCCCGCATACCGCAAAAAAAAAAAAGAATAAAATACCTAGGCACAGCCCCACTTAAGGAGGAAAAAGACGTGTATGCAGAAAACTATAAGACACTGATGAAAGAAATCAAAAATGATACAAACAGATGGAGAGATATACCATGTTCTTGCATTGGAAGAATCAGCATTGTGAAAATAATTATGCTACCCAAAGCAATCTACAGATTCAGTGTAATCCCTATCAAACTACCAGTGGCATTTTTTACAGAACTAGAACAAAAAATTTCACAATTTGTATGGAAACACAAAAGACCCCGAATAGCCAACGCAATCTTGAGAAAGAAAAACTGAGCTGGAGGAATCAGGCTCCCTGACTTCAGACTATACTACAAAGCTACAGTAATCAAGACAGTATGGTACTGGCACAAAAACAGAAATATAGATCAATGGAACAGGATAGAAAGCCCAGAGAAAAACCCACGCACATATGGTCATCTTACCTTTGATAAAGGAGGCAAGAATATACAATGGAGAAAAGACAGCACCACTTCAATAAGTGGTGCTGGGAAAACTGGACAGCTACAGGTCAAAGAATGAAATAAGAACACTTCCTAACATCATACACAAAAATAAACTCAAAATGGATTAAAGACCTAAATGTAAGGCCAGACACTATAAAACTCTTAGAGGAAAACATAGGCAGAACACTCTATGACATAAATGACAGCAAAATCTTTTTTGACCCACCTCCTAGAGTAAAGGAAATAAAAACAAAAATAACATATGGAACCTAATGAAACTTAAAAGCTTTTGCACAGTAAAAGAAACCATAAACAAGACGAAAAGACAACCCTCAGAATGGGAGAAAATATTTGCAAACGAAGCAACTGACAAAGGATTAATCTCCAAAATATATAAGCAGCTCATGCAGCTCAATATCAAAAAAAAACCCCAAACAACCCAATCCAAAAATGGGCAGAAGACCTAAATAGACATTTCACCAAAGAAGACATACAGATTGTCAACAAACACATGAAAGGATGTTCAACATCACTAATCATTAGAGAAATGCAAATCAAAACTACAATGAGGTACCACCTCACACCAGTCAGAATGGCCATCATCAAAAAATCTAGAAACAATAAATGCTGGAGAGGGTGTGGAGAAAAGGGAACCCTCCTGCACTCTTGGTGGGAATGTAAATTGATACAGCCACTATGGAGAACAGTATGGAGGTTCCTTAAAAAACTACAAATAGAACTACCACATGACCCAGCAATCCCACTGCTGGGCATATACCCTGAGAAAACCATAATTCAAAAAGATACATGTACCACAATGTTCATTGCAGCACTATTTACAATCAGGTCATGGAAGCAACCTAAGTGTCCATTGACAGATGAATGGATAAAGAAGATGTGGCACGTATATATGATGGAATATTACTAGCCATAAAAAGGAATGAAACAGTTATTTGTAATGAGGTGGATGGACCTAGAGTCTGTAATACAGAGTGAAGTAAGTCAGAAAGAGAAAAACAAATACCGTATGCTAATGCAGATATATGGAATCTAAAAAAATGGTACTGATGAACCTAGTAGCAGGGCAGGAATAAAGGCGCAGACACAGAGAACGGAGTTGAGAACCCGAGGGGGGTGGGATGGGGAAGCTGGGACGAAGTGAGAGAAGTAGCACTGACAAATATACACTACCAAATGTAAAATAGATAGCTAGTGGGAAGCAGCAGCATAGCACAGGGAGATCAGCTCACTGCTTTGTGATGACCTAGAAGGGTGGGATAGGGAGGGTGGGAGGGAGACTCAAGAGGGAGGGGATATGGGGATATATGTATACATATAGCTGATTCACTTTGTTGCACAGCAGAAACTAGCATAACTTTGTAAAGCAAATATACTTTGTATATTTGTATACAAATATATACTTTGTATATTTGTATATTTATTTATACAAATTTATACAAATTTATACAAATTTATATACAAATTTGTATACAAAGTATACAAATATACTTTGTATATTTGTATATACAAAGCCATTGCTTTGTAAAGCAATAAAGATATATTTTTAAAAATCAAATAGTTACCTAAGCTTTCTACCGCCTTCATTGACACTACTGAAAATCAACTTTTCTCAAACCTAAGCTATGAGTCTACACCATACAAATGAGAGGGCAGGGCACTAAAGCGGCTCAGTCTAAAGAGATGATTAAGGGGAGTTCCCTGGTGGCCTGTGGTTAGGGTCCGGGCTTTCACTGCTGGGGCCCGCTTTCCATCCCTGGTCAGGGAAGAACCCGCAAGCCATGGGGTGTGGCCAAAAAAAGAAAAAAAGAAAAAAAAGATGATGAGAGGAAAGACTCAAGTCTAGTTTTGTATAAAGAGATGATTAAGAAGGAAATGTCCAGAGATTGCACAGATCGTGGCAATAATGTCAACTATCCATTCATTCACTCAATAAATAAATATTCAGCAGAACAGCTACATACAAAACACCTATGTGATAAGCAAAATGAGGAATAGAAAAATAGTTGAGATAGACTTTGCCTTCAAAAACTAAAACACATATATATTTTTAAAACCCATAAGTTAAAAAGCATTAATTGCCCTAAGAAAGGTACAGATAAAGTGTCATACTCACGTGAGTTCAGAGAAGGCTGAAATTATTTCTGGTAGAAAGGGTCAAGAAAAGCTTCACAGAGAAAATAATATTTCAGATGACCTTTGAAGGATGGGTTAAGATTTGGACCTGAAAGATGAAAGGAAAGTGCATCCATGTGGAAGGATTGGCCTGAGCAATGGATCTAAGGAGGCAAAACACTGGAAACAAGACATTTTTCAGTCTGGCTGGAAGAGAGGCTGCAAGGCACGTAATGCAGTGGGGGAAAGATTGGAAACAATAAGCTAGAGCTAGTTCATAGGTGGTCTTCAGTAACAATTTGGAATTTATATTGTAAATAATGAAGAGCCCCTGAAGCTTCCTGAGCTGCGGGTGGCATGGTGAGACTTCAGAAGAGTTCATGGGCAAGGCAGATTAGAGGAGAATGCAGCCAGTGGTAAGAAGACAAACTAGGGGGCTTCCCTGGTGGCGCAATGGTTGAGAGTCCGCCTGCCGATGCAGGGGACGCGGGTTCGTGTCCCAGTCCGGGAAGATCCCACATGCCGCGGAGCGGCTGGGCCCGTGAGCCATGGCCGCTGAGCCTGCACGTCCGGAACCTGTGCTCTGCAACAGGAGAGGCCACAACAGTGAGAGGTCCGTGTACCGCAAAAAAAAAAAAAAAATAGACAAACTAGGATAGAAATACATGGTGGAGGTAAAAAGCAAAGAACTGGGTTATCAGTGAGGGCATGAAGAGGAAGGGGTAGATGAGAGAAATGTTGTCAAGTAAAGGCCAACAGGATTTGGTCATTGGTGGTCATGTGGGAAAATGACATCAAAGATCATCCCAAAGTGTGTATTCTGGATGTCTGAGAAGATAGTCATATTATCAACAGAAACGGAACTTAGAAGGTGACAATGGCTGTGGAACACCCAAGCGCTTATGTTTGGTCATCAACTGGAAATGTGGGGCTGGTGCCAGGAAGACACAGAGAGAGAAAGCCAAAGGTTCTGTTCAGTCCATGTCTTATTTTACCTCTGTGGTATTTTCATTGTTGATCCCTCCCTCCTCGAAACTCTCCTCTTGGTGGGACTTCCCTGGTGGTGCAGTGGATAAGACTCTGCGCCCCCAAAGCAGGGGGCCCAGGTTCAATCCCTGGTCAGGGAACTAGATCCCACATGCATGCCGCAGCTAAGAGTTCACGTGCCACGACCAAGGATCCTGCCTGCCACCACTAAGACCCAGTGCAACCAAATAAATGAATTAAAATATTTAAAAAAAAATTCTCCTCTTGGGTTTCTGGACAACATCCTTTCCTTGTTTTCCTCCTTCCCCTGTAGCAACTCTGTCCTAGGCTCCAACAGCTCCTTTTCTGCTACTTGTCCCACAATAGTTATGCTTCTCAGTCTTTTTCTCATTCTGCACCCTGTCCCTGAATGTTTCATCTTTGCCCATTACTTAACCACGCCTCCATGTAGATGGCTCTGTAGAAGGCGGTGGTTGAGAATGCAGGTTCTGGAATCAGCCTAGGCTCAAATCCCAGCTCCACCATTTCCTGGACACGTGGTATGGGACGAGTCATGTGCCTTGATCTTTCGCATCTATAAAATGTGGTTACAGGGTTGTGAAAGAGGATTTAACATGAGGATTAATACAGAATGTGGTACATAATAAATCCTCGGTAAACGGTTATTATTAGTAATCACAATTTGTAACTGGAAATCTAGATCTCTCTCCTGATGGCCAGATGCATATAGTAAGTTTTCACCTGGGCAGGATCCCCTGAAGTCTGAAAGTAAACTCATCATCTTTCTCACCTCCCACAACCCTCTCCCTCCTCCATGTTATAAACATTCATCCAATCATCCAAAGTAGAATCCTGGGAATCATCCCACATTTCTCTCACTTTCCAACTCCCCATTTCCATCTGCCATGAATTCCTATAAGATAAAAGTCCCAGTAACTCAACAGGCCATAAAAAGCCCGTCATTATCTCACTCCAGCTTCCCTGCCCAATTCCCACCACTCCTTCTATTCCCCAATGTACTCACATAGTCTACTCCAGCTTCATACCAGGTACTTGCCATTATTCACAAACACCAAGCAATCGAATATGTGTCTTTGTACATTTCATTCCACTGCCTGAATGTCCTTCTTCCAACTTCTTATGCTCAATACAGATAATTTCTATTTGCCTTTAAATACTCAGCTTGTGTCACCTCCCTGTGAAGCCTTTCCTAACTGCTAGTGGGTATTTAGGTGTCTTTCTTTCTGTTTCTATAAAGAGGTGTGCTCTCCTGTTGTAGCAGTTACCACACTGGAAGTATTGATTTGTTTTTCTCTCTTCTCCTGTAAATTGTAAGGAGCTCACAAGCAAGGACCATGTCTTACGGCTCAACTCTCTCCCTCACCCCCCCAGTGTAGCACAATATATAGCACATAGCAGGTTCTTCAATGTTTTCATATATTCGTGAATAACTGAACAACTAAACAAAACAAGATAATCCTAGAAGTTTCATGCCCCCTTTTTTGTCAGCATGATTAATCATAAAATTCACAATCATATAATTCAAAAGGTTTTCTGGTTTAGTCCACACCTCTGGAAGAGTAAACAACAGTTTTTCTATCTTATTTTTCAAGATATATATCTTTTCAAGCTAATGAGTAGTTTTTATTTTCTCCTTCATGCTTTCCTGCATTCTCTAAATGTTCTCTGGTTAATCTCTTGATCCATACCAAATCAGTCACCTGATAAAAATCAGAAAATGTAAAGGAAAGCCTGAAATAAATTTAAGTCTTCAAATATGATTAGACCCTCTTTAATTCAAATGGTTGGGTAATGTGATGTCTAAAGATTATCATTCAAAGTGCTAAATGGTCATTGTATTGGGTGTTGAGGACCAGGGTGAGGGATAAATCCCAGGTAACAAGATATAAAAAAAAGAATAATTTTTAAGCACATCCTTCTAATTCAAAGACAATATGTCCTGGGACTTCCCTGGTGTTCCAGTGGTTAAGAACCTTCCAATTAAGGGGATGAGTGTTCGATCCCTGGTGGGGGAACTAAGATCCCGCTTGCCATCCCACATGCCCCAGGCAAGTAAGCTTGTGTGCCGCAATTTCTGAGGCCACCTTGGAGCCCGCACACCACAACTAGAGAGCCCGCCCGCTGCAACTACAGAGGAGCCCACGCGCCACAGCAAAGAGCCTGCGCCCGGCAACTAAGAACCGAAGCAGCCAAAAATAAATAAACAAAATTTTTTCTAAAAAGGAATTGTTGATAATTTTAAAAAGACAGTAGGTCCTACTAAGGGAGGATGAGGGTAAGAAAATTAATTCCTAGTTATTACAGTGACCTTACAAGACCAGCGTTTGATACCTATCAGCAGCCTCTGTTTGTGGAGGCTCTTAACGTTTTCATGCAGTCTCTTGGGATCAGCCTCTCTACCCTCTCCTTCGACACACCTGGACCTTTGGTGATCACCTGCTGGAAAGCATTTCATCCTGCCATCACTCTCCCAGACCCATCTACAATGGGAACCTTGACTCTGGCCCTGAGCCATCTCCCCAAGTGTCCGAATGGACAGAAGCTCTGGGTCCTGGGCTTCCTCTAGCACTTTGGGAGCTGACATTGTACTCCAGTGTCCTGAACTTTTTGATGAAAAACTCTCTTCCAGATTGAGAGAATGAACCATAGATAATGAAAGGCACCAAAAAAAGGAAACTCTGAGGGACCAGCCTGCTCAGAGATCAGTGACTTGGACAATGCTGCCACCCATCGGTCAAAAATAAAAGTACAACTGGTCATTTTACCGAATTTGGAGTGATTTAACGGAACATTTCACGTGGAATTGGAACCGGCAGTAGCTGAATTCTTATTACCATTACTACTGGTGCTTTGACAATAAGCCGTTTATATTCATAACACAATCATAACTACAGCGGGCATATGAGCAGGGGCTGCTGCAGAAATGGAGATTTGGGGAATTGGAGTAGGAAAACTGTTCAGATCCTGAAGAGAGAGTGAAGGGCAAAAAAGATTGGGCAAAGTGCCCTGATGAGAAAAATAGCTGGAGAAACTGGAAGATAACGGCTGAGCGCCTCCCGTACACCACAAACCGACTGACCTAGGTAACTTCACAGGACGAATCTAATTTAATCCCCACTAAAACTCTACCAGACTGGTACTTCTGTGCCCATGACTAGAGTGGGAAGGGCCAAAGAAGCGACAGATTTGCGTAAGCTCACAGCTCAGCCCCAAGAGGGCTGGTTTGAGCTCAGGTCTATCTGTCCTGTTCCCAAAGTCCGTTCTCATGCTACCAGCCCTAAGCACCTGTTCTCACTTCTCAAATTTGTGTAGGGCAGATGTTGAGTCTATAAGATGGGTTTTTGTTGTTGTTGTTGTTTTTGCGGTACGCGGGCCTCTCACTGTTGTGGCCTCTCCCGTTGCGGAGCACAGGCTCCGGACGCGCAGGCTCAGCGGCCATGGCTCACGGGCCCAGCCGCTCCGCGGCATGTGGGATCTTCTTGGACCGGGGCACGAACCCGTGTCCCCTGCATTGGCAGGCGGACTCTCAACCACTGCCCCACCAGGGAAGCCCTATAAGATGGGTTTTTTTGTTTTGATCACAATGTCCCGCTGGGGTGTCAGATAAAGGAAGTTGATGCGTTCTGTTTAAAGTTGAAATGTTGAACAGAAGGACACAAACCCTGGGAAATCTGGCGCCATTGATGCTCTATATCCAGCAAGGACTTTTTTTTTTTTTTTCCTCTCTTTCCTGCCCCATTTCTCTCTCCCCTCTGAAATCCTCTGCTTAACTACAGATACAGTAACAGTTTAAAACTGTGCTTCCAATTCAACAGCCACTAACTACAAGTGGATTTTGAGCACTTGAAATGTGACTGGTCCAAACTGGCATACACTGTACATGTAAAATACACACCAGATTTCTAAGACGTTGTACACAAATTAAAATATAAAATATCTCACTAATGATTTTATATTGATTACATAGTGACATGGTACTATTTTGAATATATTAGGTTAAAGAATATGGTTACGATTAATTTCACCCGTTTATTTTTACTTTTTAATGGGACTACTAGAAAAAATTTAGTTACACATAAGGACAGCACTATATTTCTGTTGGAGAGCACTGTGTTTAAGTCATGCAAACATGCTTTCATAAATAAAGGCATTTCATACATTAATTAGTACAAGATCATGGATATGAAATGAAATTAATTCTTCCTTAGTTGTAGACAGAAAGCTGTCACCTGAGGTTCAATTGAAACAGCTGTAATTATAAAGCAGGAGTTTCACATTGTGAGGAAAATAATGAAGTCTGATTTTCTCTGGTTGCGTCTTATAGGTGACTGAATTGTTCACCAATCATCCCAAAGTTTTTATGCTGCAGATTACATTAATAATAGTGTGATTTATATACTAGAAGCATGTGGCCTATCAGGCTGAACAAAGAACTTCACATTCTTACATTAAAGAAAGTAGAACCATTGCTGCTCCACTCAGAGGTGTGTTCCTAAGGCTGTGGAATCTTCTCACCCCTATCTAGTTCAGTGCCTTTAAACTGGTGGAAATCTCATTGTAAGCTAGACTGTCACACCCTAAGATTAAGGCAATTCAGCCTCCAAGGCTCAATTCCAGGCTAACCAGGGTTTCTTGGCAGGTTTTTCTTATCTCATCAAAAACAACCCTGGAAAAATGGCCCTGGAGAAATCTACAAGCCAATGAACTCCTAAAGATAGGATATATTCAAAATTCCTAACCAGGGATTTAAAGAACAGGTTTAGTCAATGGCTCCCCAGGGTGACAAACCACTGGTCCAAACCACATGGAGTTACTTCCTCTGCAGGGCCCTCAGAACAACAGTGAGCTGGGACTAGAACACAGCAGCAAGGGTGAGCGCCAGCAGGAATGCTTCCTGCCTGCCCCCAAATTTTAAAGAGCCTCCTTTTGCCCTGGAGACAGACTCTCTGTCTATCATGATGCTGAGTTTCCAGACAGGAGGAGGATGGACTAATTGATTTCTCAAGTTCACCTTTAAAACCAGACTCTGATCTTCAGCTCTCTGCAGAAAGGAACACACAGAAAATTATACTGAAGTAACAAACAGCCTTGGTCTGAGGTCTCCTAGGAACCCATTTGAACAGTGCACGATACAAACTCAACAGATATATTCTGCCAGCTCTTCTCAATTTTCTCTGCTATGTGTGATATTTTCCATGGATGAGACCAGAGATGTTGGTTGTAAATGATAGTCAGATGTTTAAACAATTTCGTTGCTGAAACATGATAATTTCCAGAAGCCCCTTTTCTGTACACGGTATCTTTTGGTAAGACCCACCACAAGGAAAATGAGTTGTACAAGAAGAATGGCAGAAGATCTGTAAATTAACAAGGAAACTAGACCATAAAGTACCTCAAACAAAACAAAAAATCATTAATAGGAAACAGGCCAGTTTTTAGGGGTCATGGAAAGAATACACCCTGGGTTCTCAGCACTGGCTACATTTCAAAGTCAGTAACCTCCAACTTGTCAGGGAGGATTGTGGTTAATGCTGCAAAAGACATGTGCTGAAAGGTTTCTAGTTGCCCTTAAATTCCTGAATTTCTAGTCAGAATATCATACCACACATGTGCAAAACAGAAAAGTCTGGTAAAATTTAAATGGGTCCTGCTGTAAGTAAACCCAGTATATAAAATCTTAACTTATAAAATCAATACATTAGAAGGTGACCATTTATATCGAAAAAAGGACAACTTCAAAATATTTAAGTGAAATTTTCCTTATTCAGATATTAGGTTGAATCACGTGAAATTGTCCATACTTGACTGTTTTGACCAAATAAAATCAAAATCCTGGCAATCCCATGTGGTTCAATACATACATTTCACTAACAACATAGGGGCTAGAAAAATTTAAAGAGAGAATTAGGAATGCCTACTAATTTCAAAGTGGCAGAAATAAAAATTCTTTTAATGCGTCTCAAATAACAATGCAATGTCAACAGGAAAATATTTTGTTCAACATTTTCAATTTTGATCTACATAATCTTTCAGTAGCACATTTATAGCCTGTTTTAATCCTAGTACCACAGGATGTAATCAGCGATGACTAAGAATTTTGGTAATAATTTGGTAATGACTAAAATAATAGTAATAAACTCCATATTTATATTTTTCACATTTCAAAGTAGCTTTAATTGAAATAAGTCTATTAAGTCTTGCCCCACATCCTTGTGAAAATGTGATAGATGGAAGAGAAGGAGAAAAAAAAAAAGGAAAGATGAACTAATTTTGATTATCAGAATTTATACATCCAGACGAGGATTGCTTTTCAAAGGAGTCCCCATAGGAAGCTATATGTTTACTTCCAGGTGGCATGACAACATTGCTCAGAATGTCTATGGAATTCCTCTTGGAACTGCCTTCAGAGCTATATAAGAAAACCAGTACATTACTTAAAAGTCATATTTCTCCTTTTCCTTCTTGCTTTTAAATTTCAAACTAGGATCAGCCAGCTATTAGCCTGCTATTTCACAAACTTAGATCCAAATGCTTTGGGGTTATTTGCTAAAATACATACCTAGTTTGTCCAAACTCATAGAACATACAACACCAAGAGTGAACCCTAAAGTAAACTGTGGACTTTGGGTGATGATGATGTGTCAATGTAGGTTCATCAGTTGCAATAAATGTATCACTCTGGTGAAGGATGTTAATAATGGGGGAAGCTATGTGGGTGTGGGGTGAGGAGGTATATGGGAAATCTCTGCTCCTCAGTTTTGCTGTGAACCAAAAACTGTTCATTAAAACTAAATTCTTAATTTAAAAAAAGGGAAAATTTGCATACATACATAAAAATAAAATTAAAACTATTTTGGGAGAGGCAAATTTGTCTACACTGAGGATATCCAAGAATGCCTGGTAGATGATACCACTTTCCCTCTTTGTCTGCTTATTCCTCCTCTTCTCCATTAGTATCCTCCATCTCTGAGAAGAAAAAGCAGTCTGTTATCTTTAAACCAAGGCTATTAGGAATGGGATGGTGGGAAAATATCCCTAACAGTGGCTGACTCCTATCCCACTCTGAGTGACTTCAGAATGTTCCTTTACTCTTTCTTGCATCTGTTAACGTATCTGAAAATTTCAGAATGTGGCAGGGATTCGTGATGTAATCTCTCTATGTGAGAAGAAATACAAATGTCTAGCAAGCATATAACTAACAAGCAGGGAAAGTGTTTTTCTCATAGACAATGTAGGGAAATGAGAAAAACGCTGCCTGGCAAAGTTTTCACAGTTTACTTATTTTTAAAAAATTGCATTGACCCATAAAATAAAAGTATTTCTTATGCCCATGTCAAGGCAAGTGGATTTTTACTTTGAGGGTGACAAATAAAAATACTTTGGAGATAATAAAAATGACAGAAATGGGGCAATCGAGGCTACTCTATCTCTTCTGTCCATCTGGAAAGGCTTGCTGAAGAAATTGGGGTTGGTGTCCCCGGCATGACCGTGGGTTCAACGCTCGGCCAAACTGCAGACGCCGGCCCCGAGCTTCCGCGGTTGCTGAGGCAACAGACCTCCTCCGAGAAGCTGCCTCTGACCAAAAGGTCCCCGCCTGGTCGCTTGCTTTCCGAACTAGTTTCTACTGCCTACAACGCGCGGAGAGACTGCCCAATGGCATCAGCCCTCTCTAACGAGCCCTCCATTATCCACCAATCAGGTGCTGATACATAAAGTCCGACGCTGAATGGTCAGTTCCAAAGGTGGGCGGGGTTGAGGAAACAAGCTGAACGGAGGTGAGTGCCGCTTTTCGTTCGCTTTGTGAAATGGATGTTAGTCACTAATGCCCAATGTTCTATTTAGGGCAGGGACGGGACCCTCAGTCGGGGTTCCTGTGAGGCTAGGAAAGCAAGGTCAGAGGAACCCCAGGAAATGAGAGTCCCCTGGACTCATGCTGGGATGTAGGAAGGACCTCCGCCGAGCCCACCCCCATCCGAGATTACACAGTTAGGTCCGGCCTCTGCCGGCATCTGATAAACCCACCGGAGAAGGTGACGGGATCACCAACCACAGGCTTTGTTCCCTAAGATAGGAAAACAAAACATTATTATTATTACCTTACTGCCCCTGGGAAGGGACAGTAACAACAGGTCATATAAAAGTCTGTAATTGAGAGTAAGCTCACGGAAGATTTGGGCGTGCAGGGGAAGTAAGGTTCAGAGTTGAAGAAGAAAATGTTTTACTTTGTTCTTCAGAGGAAGAGAACACTGTCAGCAAAAAAGTGAATGCAGTGAGGTGACTAGTATTGTACCAGCCCCATTCTACAGACCAGCGAGACCTCCTAGTCAGGCTGAGGGTTTCAAGAAGAAAGGAAGACAAAGATGATGGAAGATAACAAAGAAAAAAGAAGAGGGAAACATTTGAAAAGCCTAGAAGAAGAAAGGGAACAGCTAAGCCAGTGGGAAACAATAGAAGAAAATGAAAATTCTCAAAACTTCTGCCCTGCGGTAGAATGACTTTAGTTTCCTGCCCCCCGTCAGGATATATGAACAAAAGCCGCTGAACTTGTGGAAAAAATTGAGGCTGATTTAAATTCGTCCTGACCCTGAAAATCCAGGATGTAGGGGCTTGCTTGGTGGCGCAGTGGTTGAGAGTCCGCCTGCCGATGCAGGGGACACGGGTTTGTGCCCCGGTCCGGGAAGATCCCACATGCCGCGGAGCGGCTGGGCCCGTGAGCCATGGCCGCCGAGCCTGCGCGTCCGGAGCCTGTGCTCCGCAACGGGAGAGGCCACAACAGTGAGAGGCCCGCGTACAGCAAAAAAAAAAAAAAAAAAAAAAAAAAAAAATCCAGGATGTATGTTTGTCCGTCCTAGGGTTGATTCAACTCATAGGCCGGGAGGCCTGCCCCAGTGGAGGAAGGATACAGAATGGCTAAACATCTGGAGAAGAATTCTCATCTATCAGCACTCAGAGTGGGTAGGGTACTGTCCTCAGGAAGTTTCAGAATATGGTCAGTCCTTTATCAGAATTATTTTAGATTCACTTAAAATTTTTCATCAAATGCACATAAAACATGGAATTGTGCTTCTCTTGAAGCTGTGCTGACCTTGTCCTTTGTCTCAAAGCATGCCTGTTCTGAGAGGAATAATAATGATGATTTTTTAAAAGCCCTACATACATGACATCTTTGTACTTTTCAAATCATTGTCTTACCCCATTCCCTCTTCTTCTGACAGTGTGCCTGATTCAGTCACCCCTGTTCTCACAATGGCTCACAGAAGTCACTTCCTACAGCTCGCATCATTACACTGTTTTTTATTTCTTTTTCAAACTTGTTTCTGATTTCCAGAGAGGCTGTTGTAATTCTTAACTTACTATATAGAGAGTTCCTTTTCCAGGAACATTATTAATGCAAGGAAAGGTCTCTCTTTTCCATCATGGATATATACCAATGCTTCTTACCTTGGGCTTTGATGGTCTTCTCACTCTGTGTTATGAAACCAGCTTTACTGTAATTAATTTCCACTCCCTTGAGCAGCTCTGCTCAGTCAGTTCTCCATTTGCCCCTCAAGAGTTTCTCTTGTTTCATCCTTGCATTTTAAGAGCTGGGATCTATCCTTATTTGGAGCCTAGTATCGTGTTCCTCACAGAGCTCTGAAATTGTATAGCAGAGTGAAGGGTGTTGACTCTCTTTAATTTTCAAACAACTTAAGTGGCAGTTGTTTAGCTTCTACTGTTTCCTGCCTCTTCCTTTTCCCTTTCCCTACAGCCGATCCACCTTACTGATGTTTTAAGTCATTCTATCCGCTAGTATTTAGATGAATTGTATTAAAGGCTTTGAAAAACTTCTAGATCTTAGACCTATTGGCCTGAAGGTTTCAGTATTCACTCCCCCGCCCCCATATGGGCAGATGGTGTGTGTTGTTCTTCGATTTCACCTTCTATCCGCCTTAGCATGACCCTCTGCGTGCTAAGCCTGAGCAAGGAAAGAATTGAATAGGAATCACCTCCCCCAACTCTTGCTCTGCCATCGTTTTTTTAAATGTCAAATATTTGGGACATTCCCATTTATTCCTGAATCAGCATAGTCTGAGTGTTTGGAAAAGAGGTATTAGGAGGAGAAGAAAAAGATGAGTGAAAAAACTGAAGTGAAAGATTTCTCTCAAGAGCACCTGCTCAGGGGAAATAGCTCTGGAGGACAGACTACTCTAGAAGTAGTAGGATACACAGAGGAAGAACGGGAGTTCACAGGCAGATCTGAAGTCAACGTTCTAAATGGAATGTAGGGATGAGGGAGATTGTGCAAACTGGGGGTCACGAGAACAAATGTCTGGGTTCACATCCCAGCTCTGGCACCTACTATCTGAGTGACCCTAGAGAAGTCACTCAGCCTCAGTCTCCTTATCTGTAAATGGAGATAGAATGGTACCAACTTCATAGGGTTGTTGTGAAGAATTAAGTGGGTTAGGGACTTCCCTGGTGGTCAAGCAGTTAAGACTCTGTGCTCCCATTGCAGGGGGCCTGGGTTCTATCCCTGGTCAGGGAACTAGATCCCACATGCCGCAACTAAAAGATCCCACGTGCCGCTACAAAAGATCCTGCATGCTCAACGAAGACCTTGCATGCCGCAACTAAGACACAGTGCAGCCAAATAAATATTTTTTAAAAAGAAGAATTACGTGGGTTAATTATATGAACTGCTTGGAATAGGACCTGGCCTTTGGAAGTGCTAAATAGGTATTAACTATTGTTATTATAAAGCCATAATCTCAAACCCACAGCAGTTTGCCACTATGTGAGTATCTCTGACAGAATCAATCTTTGGGTAAGGAGAGTGGGGCATAGTTTCTCATACTTGCTTGTTCCTTTCTTGAAATAGGCCATACTTGGTGTCTAGGATATTAATTAAGCAAACAAGCTTTTGCTTAAAATTCAGTAAAAGCATCAGAATCTGTTTTCATTTCTACTACAGTACAAGGATGAAAATGAACCCTCATGCATTGATGGTGGAATTTCCCAACAGTAGTTCCACTGTGACCGTATTAGTAGTAGCAGCAGTAGAGAAGGAAATACATGAGAACCTCTTCTATTCCCCATCCCTCTCCCCCATAGCTCTCAGAATTCCACAATTAGATCCTTCATTGCTACAAAGAGAGGCAAAGAAATCAGTGCCCTGAGATCCACCACTGAAATTAAGCATTGCTTGTGGGCATGACTCAAGTGACTTTGACATTCAAACGTAGGTAGGGATAATGGGAAATGCAAAGGGAGTGAGAGAAGGCGAAGTGTTTGGTGGGAACTGATAAGGTGGCCACAAGGTGGCACAGGATGACAACCAGAGTGCTCCCTTTCTCCCAAGTGACTGCATTTTCAATGAGGGCTCTGTTTCTGCTGCCCTGACTCTCTTACATCTTAATACCCTGAAACACTCTCTGCATCTTCTTTCTCTTCCACATTCCACAGTCTGTGGTCCTTTCTTCTTTGAAAAGTTCTCCTCAATTCTCACTGTTACACTGAACATGGATTCCCTTCTCTCTCAGTTGACCCTGATGGCTGGTCCTGTACTCAGCAACCCCCCACCTCTGGAACACGGGCTCCTCCAGTATATCTCTAAGTCGTTTTCTATTTTTTAATTGAAGTATAGTTGATTTACAATGTTGTGTTAGTTTCAGGTGTACAGCACAGTGATTCAGTTTTATATATATATATATATATATATATATATATATATATATATATATATGTTCTTTTTCAGATTCTTTTCCCTTATAGGTTATTACAGAATATTGAGTAGAGTTCCCTGTGCTGTACAGTAGGTCCTTGTTGATTACTTTATATATAATAGTGCGTATATGTTAATACCAACCTCCTAATTTATCCCTCCCTGCCTCCTTTCCCCTTTGGTAACTATAAGTTTGTTTTCCATGTTTGTGAGTCTCTTTCTGTTTTGTAAATAAGTTCTTTTTTTTTTAGATTCCACATACAAGCGATATCGTATGATATTTGTATTTCTCTGTCTGGCTTACTTCACTTAGAATGATAATCTCTAGGTCCATACATGTTGCTGCAAATGGCGTTATTTTATTCTTTTTTATGACTGAATAATATTCCATTATATGTATATACATACCATATCTTCTTTATCAGTTCATCTGTGGATGGACATCTAGGTTGTTTCCATGTCATGGCTATTGTAAATAGTGCTGCTGTGAACACTGGGGTGCATGTATCTTTTCAAATTATTATTCTGTCTGCATATATGCCCAGGAGTGGGATTGCAGGATCGTATGCTAGCTCTATTTTTAGTTTTTTAAGGAACTTCCATACTGTTCTCCATAGTGGCTGCACAAATTTATATTCCCACCAACAGTGTTAGGAGGGCTCCTTTTTCTCCACACCTTCTCCAGCATTATTATGTGTAGACTTTTTGATGATGGCCGTTCTGACCAGTGTCAAGTAATACCTCATTGCAGTTTTGATTTGCATTTCTCTAATAATTAGCAATTTTGAGCATCTTTTCATGTGCCTGTTGGCCATCTGTATGTCTTCTTTGGGGAAATGTCTATTTAGATCTTCTGCCTATTTTTTGATTAGGTTATTCGTTTTTGTGATATTGAGCTGCATGAGGTGTTTGTATATTTTGGAAATTAATCCTTTGTCAGTTGCATCATTAGCAAATATTTTCTCCCATTCTGTAGGTTGTCTTTTCATTTTGCTTATGGTTTCCTTTGATATGCAAAAGCTTTTAAGTTTAGTTAGGTCCCATTTGTTTTGTTTTTGTTTTTATTTCCATTACTCTAGGAGACGGATCCAAAAAGATCTTGCTGTGATTTATGTCAAAGAGTGTTCTACCTATGATTTCCTCTAGGAGTTTTATAATATTCAGTCTTACATTTAGGTCTTTAATCCGTTTTGAAGTTATTTTTGTATATGGTGTTAGAATGTTCTAAGTTCATTCTTTTTAACGTAGCTGCCAGTTTTCCCAGCACCATTATGTATTTTTGCCTCCTTTGTCATAGATTAATTGACCATAGGCATGTGGGTTTATTTCTGGGCTTTCTATCATGTTCCATTGATCTATATCTCTGTTTTGTGCCAGTACCATACTGTTTTGATCACTGTAGCTTTGTAGTATAGTCTGAAGTCAGGGAGCCTGATTCCTCCCGCTCCATTTTTCTTTCTCAGGATTGCTTTGGCTATTTGTGGTCTTTTGTGTTTCCATACAAATTTAAAATTTTTTTGCTCTAGTTATGTGAAAAATGCCATTGTTAATTTGATAGGGATTACATTGAATCTTTAGATTGCCTTGGGTAGTATAGTCATTTTACAATAGTGATTCTTCCAATCCAAGAATATGGTATATCTTTCCATCTGTTTGTGTGACCTTCATTTTCTTTCATCAACAACTTATAGTTTTTAGAGTACAGGACTTTTGTCTCCTTAGGGAGGTTTATTCCTAGTGTTTTATTCTTTCTGATATGATGGTAAATGAGATTGTTTCCTTAATTTCTCTTTCTGATCTTTTGTTGTTAGTGTATAGAAATGCAAATGTATATTAATTTTGTATCCTGCAACTTTACCGAATTCATTGATGAGCTCTAGTTGTTTTCTGGCAGTGTCTTTAGGATTTTCTACATATAGTGTCATCTAAGTCATATTTTCAGTGGAATCTGAGCAAGGCACATGACAGGGCTCCAGTGAGTTTAGCATCCCACCAGTCAAACTGGGGTCCATCAGGGCTGAGTAATGAAAGGCTGTTGGCTGACCTTATATTACCATCCAATTTTTCCTGAGCAGTGTCTATCTGAGTTCTTTAGATGATATGATCTACTGAGGACATAGATTGGGGCATTAAAATTTGGAGAGCACCACATCACTGGATTTGGGTTAAAGTCATTGCCCAAAGACAAGTGGCCTAAGAATCAGGAAACCTGGTTCTAGTCCCAGTCCTGGCACTTATCCTGTGTCATTAGGCCAGTTACTTCATTTTTCTGAGTGGCATCTCCTTATCTATAAAATGAGGGTAATAACCACCTTTTAAGATTTATTAACATCTTACTCAGTAAGTGTTAGTTCTCCCTTTTCCCCTCACATGCAAAATGAAAGACTGGAATTGATCTTTGAGCCCCTTCCAATGTAAATATTCTGTGTTCTATGTCTTGTTATCATGACGACTGACAAATTAATGGAAGACTAGTAGCAGGTGAATTGTAAAGTATCTCCTGAATTGAGGGAAACAGGAGGCATCAAAAACTAAAATAGGGTTGCTTCATGCTTCTCTGAGCATTCTCCACCTCTCCTTCTCCAAACCTTTCGAAGTCTTTGAAGAGGTATAACAGTGGCCTGTCCCTCAACCAAGAGCCACGTATGAACAGGGAGTGGCCCCAGCCTCTGATGGCACCACTCTAGAGTGGGAAGACTCAGAGACTTCCCAAAGCACTGAGTCCCAGCAGAGAGGCTCACAGTGTGATGCCTCCCTCAGGAGTGGCTTCCTTTCTCCACTCCTGTTACACCCTCCCAACCCCAGAGATACTGAAGATGCCAGCATCAAGGATGCTCTGGGTAGAAGCTAGTGATTACACAAGCATCAGCTCTTCTACAAACCCTGATGCCTGAGCCCAGTGCTCCCAACCTGGAAGACACATTGCACAGTATCTCTGGAAGCTGACTGCAGTCATTCCCCTCATTCTCCCTATAATCAGCCTCCACACATCCCTGGATCCTAGAGGCCTCCTGGATGGAATTTGGTCTCTAGAGCAGCTGTGGAAAGATCATATAATAGCTATGAAGAAATAGAATTGCTTTCTGACTTTAACCTATTTTCCCTCTGGTACTGGCCTTAAACAGAGAGCTAGGTTAAGAAAACAAATTCCATGACTCAAGTTAATGTCTCTAGGGCCTAGAAGCTCTTTCTCTCAGGGTTCACAACTAAGTTGATGTTTTCAGGACTTAACATTAAGGAGCATGGGTTCTCCATATTGGGCAAGTGTTATGGGCTGAACTTTGTCCTTCCAAAATTCACATGTTAAAGTCCTAAACCCCAGTACCTTAGAATGTGACTGTATTTGGAGATAGGACCTTTAAAGAGGTAGTTAAGGTAAAATGAGGTAGTTAAGGTCAAAATGAGGTCTAATTCAATACCATCGGTATCTTTATTAGAAGCAGAGATTAGGACACAAATACACACAGAGGAAAGAACCCGTGAAGACACTGAAGGAAGATGGCCATCTACAAGCCAAAGGGAGAGCTCTTAGAAGAAACCATCCCTGCTGATACCTTGATCTGGGACTTCTAGCCTCCAGAATTATGAGAAAATAAACATACATTGTTTTAGTCATCCAGCTTGTGTGCTTTGTCATGGTAGCCCTAGCAAACTAACATAGGGAGCATTATCAAGACATGCCCCTTATTTCTGCCCTTTCCTGATGCCTCCCCCTAGATGTATCTGCTTACCTATATCTACTTGGAAGCCTGGAATAGCCACTTACTAAGATTGGAACTTTCCTGCTTTGATGATGGGGTCGGAAGGACATTCAGAATCAAAACTGTGTAAGTGTTGGTACCTAAGACCCTTACTTGCTGCTTCCCATACTTAATTCAGATACTCACTGGATGTTTATCATGTCCTAGGGCCATGGGAACATAGACGAAAGTCCTCTAAGGCTACAGAAGAAATCTTCCTTGAAAAAATGAAAATTTAGGTAATTTTAAAGACTGAGTAGGAATAGTCAGAATAGGAATTGTTAGAGAAGGTTGGGGCAGGAGAAGAGAATTCAAGCAGAGCAAACAGCTTGTACAAAGGTACAAAGATGTGAAACAGACTGACCTGTTGGAAGAATATAAGTAATCCTCAGTGACAGGAGTGAAGTATCCATGTGAGCTGTGGCACTGGGACAGGCAGGAAACCAAACACCAGGTTCTTGTGCACTCATCTGAACTGAGCAGCTTTGGTAGGACTTGTAGTCTCAATGCTGTCTCTGGGACAGTTCACCTTAGGGTAGGCATAGGGTGAATTAGACAGGAGGAAGTAGAGACTCAACAAATGTGGATACTTTTTTTTTTTTAAAGAAACTCCACTGAGAAAGGAAGGAGAGGGCAATAGCTAGAGGAAAGGTAAGGTCAAAGTGAAGGAGAGCCATGGGGGCTGGGCCAGTAAAGAAGGTAAGATCCAAGAGAGTGGGTGGCTATGGCCAGAGGCTGTGTCTCTGAGGAAACAAGAGAGGAGGGAGCCCAGAGTGGATGTGGAGCAATCAGACCTAGACATGCAGAGGGACATCCCTTCTGCCACTATCGGGAGAGGGGCATGTAGCACTGGGGAGTGGGGTGGGGGGGGCTGAAGGAGAAAAATTGAGCAGAAGAAAGAAGAGGAGAAGAAATTTGGAGGAATTCTTTGCTGGCAGCCTTCATTTTCTCAGGGAAGTAGCAGGGAGGTCATCCACTTGGTGTGAAAGGAGAGGTGAGAAGGAAAGGGCCTTAGAAGGATGGCAAATGTTTTAAACACACTTCAGGGGATGGGTGAGGAAGTAATTAACAAGCGACTCAGACTTAAATGAGAAATGCCTGACATTGCAAACTATCACACTTTGGGTTCCCTTAGAACCAGACCCTGAGGAGGGATTTAACTACAAGTAGTTTCTTGGGGAGGCAGTCCTGGGAAACACCAGAAGAGAATGAGAAAGTGAAGCAGAGAAAGGACAGCAACCAAAAAGTTACCACTGTGGTAACTGCAGAGCAAAACACACTCTTCAATGTTACCCCACCTATTGGGGAAGGGGATGGAAAATTCATACACCAAGTCCTGATAGCCATTGGTTAAGGGGTGGGAATGTTCTGGTTATCTGTTGCTGTATAACAAATCACCCCAAACTTAGGGGCTCTAAAACAGCAACAATCATTATCCCTCACAGTTTCTGTGAGTTAGGAACTTAAGAAGGATGTGGCTGGGCTCTTCTAGCTCAGGGTTATTGTCAAATGGTGGCTAGAGATGGAACAGCATGGGGAACTGGGTCAGCTAGGGGATGGGCCAACACCTCTCTCTTTCCATAGTCTTATGGCTCTCCATCGATCATTTGCCATGGGCTAGTTTGGGATTCCTCACAACATGGTGTCCTTGAGGCAGACAGACTGCTTATATGGTAACTGGAAGAATGCAAAGGATGGTAGTCCAGTAAGCAAGGTAGAAGCTTCATAGCCTTTTATGACCTAGTCTCAGAAGTTACATAGTGACATTTCCACTGTGCTCTGTTGGTTGAAACAGTCCCAAAAGCCTGTCCAATTTCAAGGGAAGAGGACTTAGACTTCACTTTTCAGTGGGAGGAGTGTCAAATTCACACTGTAAGAAGAGCACATGGGATGGGAAATATTGTTACCCTTATTCATTTGGAAAATACAAGGCTGTGGGGGGACAGTGGCGGGAGGAAGTGTCAGGTAATTCTTCAGTATCTATAGCGTGCACATCGCTTCTCGGCCTTGTGGCTAAGATCAAGTGCACAGCATGCCCATGTAGAGTAGGCTTCAGCAGCCAGTGGATGCCCTCAGGCAGAGAGTAACGGCTGCTGGTGATTGGAAACCTTAATTTATGGAAATGATAAACACTGAGGAGATATGAGTGGACACCTCCAGCACCTGCTATATTGGTTGTGAGCAGTGGTGTGGTTTTCTTCAGTAGGTCTTGATTCGAATTCTAAATGCCTCCCACAACCACTACAGAGTTGTTTTGACTACTTGGTAAGACTCCCAACTCCTCCCTTTGTGTTTTAGATGACTTGATTCAAGACTACTGTGCCCATTTCCAAGTTCCATTGGCTTCCATGTTCCATACTGCCTATCCAGCCTTTTTAAACCACTCTCTTGAATACTCTGGCAGCCTATACCTTCCCAGTTCTTCTTGCATGATTGCTTAACTGGTTGCAGCCCTATACCTTTTCTTGAACTCCAGCTATTGATCCTGACCTAAATATGTCATAACTTAAAGAAGCTCAGATAAAGGCCCACTGGGGCCTCAGCAGGATTCAGAATTTTTGGTTGAACTCCTAACTCTAGTCCCTTACCCATAGGGAACTAGGCTTTCCCAAAAGAGCACCTCCAATAGTGGTCCACACATGCCCGAATTCTAGCAAGAACTCAATTTAGGCTCAAACCATGATCTCTACATGAAACTAGTTTGTTTTCTGTCCCATGAATTTTTTGACCATCTCCTTTCTTTCTATATACAGCTATTTCCAACCCAAGCCTATGTCATTCTCCTGAATATAATTTGGTTTTGTTCTTGATCTTGTTCATAGCTAAGTGAAATATAGACCCTGCTTCTGAAAAACAAATTAAGAACTGAAATTGTAGTGCAGTTTTAACCTTCTTAGGACCATATTCTTACTTTACAAGCTTAGCAGCTGGCTCACTGATTCCTGCCATGCCTCCAGAGATGAATCGGTGAATCTAATAAACTTGTTTCTGTAATATAAATAGCATAAATTAACTCTTTATGCTTTCCGGATTTTTCTGTTCACTTCATATTGTCAGTAAAACTCTTCATCACCCCCCCCTCCAAAATAAAGAGTATCTCCAATATATCTATTCACTCCATCAGGGTCAGTCCTCCCACCCTCATCTAAATGTCCATAGCCTGAAAAGAGACCACTGATCTCGGCAATTTGACCCAATTCTCCAAGGCTTCCAAAGGAGGGCATGTCTCCACCTAGTAAGACCCAGCTAGACCGACCAACTCCAAACCCTCAGGATTCACTTTCCTTGGGCATCTCTCACAAGTCAACACTGCCACCCACACACCAGCCTCATCAGCGCACAGTTCTCCATTCCCACCTTGACCCAACAGTTCTCTCTTGATTTGCTGCAGATCAGTTGTCACATTTCACAGGGATAATAAAAGGAAAGCAAAAGTAGATCAATGGTTGCCTAGGGCCAGGAGTGTGGTGGGGGATGGACCCATCTCGTGCAAAGGAGCGCAGGGGAATTTTTTGGATTATGGAAATGTTCTATACCTTCATTGGGTGGTGGTTACACAAGTGTATGCATTTGTCAAATTTTATGGAAATGCATGCTTTGAATGGGGGAATTTTGATTCATATAAGTTATGTATCAACAAAGCTGATTATTTTATTTTTAAAATATTTGTTTATTATTTATTTATTTTGGCTGTGCTGGGTCTTAGTTGCAGCTCATGGGATCTTCGTTGTGGCATGTGGGCTCTTAGTTGCAGCATGCGGACTCTTAGTTGCAGCATGCGGACTCTTAGTTGCAGCATGCATGTGGGATCTAGTTGCCCAACCAGTGATCGAACCTGGGCCCCCTGCATTGGCAGCGTGGAGTCTTAACCACTGGGCCACCAGGGAAGTCCCAATAAAGCTGATTATTTTTAAAGAGGGGTAGTAATCAAATCAACCATGGAGCATGCATGCCATTAATCTAATCTATTGGATGTGGCCTTCTATCCAAAGGCTTCAGTACTATCCCACCTCTGAGAGGAGGCATCCTGGGCAGTCTCCCCTGTTTCCCAACATGGCACCCCAAAGACTCTGCCTTGGCTGTCTTCCCTACATCTGGGTGGATGGGGACAGATTTTTCACAAAAACATATAAACGCATTCCACTCCACTCTCCTAAATTATTTGTATGACATAATGCATGCTAGAGAATAGGCACTCAGTTATATGTTGAATGAAAGAATCAGTGGTACCAAGTTAGAGTAGATGTGTGAGAAACACCCAAAAAATACATGAGATTGATTGATTTTCAATATATCAGTTTAAATGATTTCATCCATAATTGCTCATTTCCTTTCAGCTGTTTCAACTAGAAGTAGAACCTATTCTATAAAATTACAGGATTAAAAATTATTGTAATAGATACTGCGTACCAAACTTTTAAGTACAAACTTAAATATATGTAGGGGTCGAACTGGTCCTAAAAATAAAAATGTTGGGAAAGGAAAAAGGGATTGAATTGTTTAGTTACGGCTTAAAGCTCAATCTTAGAAAAGATTTTGAATATTTGAGATTTTTCACCGTGATATAGTAGATATTGATTTACTGCTTTTTTGTTTGACAATCAAGGTGCAGTGCATCACACTCCAAGGTGGGGATGCAAAGATGAATAGGACATAGTTCACATCATAAAGGCACATAAACCAGAAAAATCAATATGTGACCAACTAAAGATTGAATCATTATTTGCTTCCAAAATAATAACTGAAGTGTAACCTGTAACATCCATGGCATTGCATTTTTTTGTAATTTATTTATTTTGTTTATTTTATTTTTGACTGTGTTGGGTCTTCGTTGCTGCGTGCGGGCTTTTCTCTAGTTATGGCGAGCAGGGACTACTCTTTGTTGTGGTGTGCGGGCTTCTCCTTGCAGTGGCTTCTCTTGTTACGGAGCATGGGCTCTAGGCACATGGGCTTCAGTAGTTGTGGCTTGCGGGCTCTAGAGCGCAGGCTCAGTAGTTGTGGAGCAAGGGCTTAGTTGCTCCACGGCATGTGGGATATTCCCAGACCAGGGCTCGAACTCATGTCCCCTGCATTGGCAGGCAGATTCTTAACCACTGCGCCACTAGGGAAGTCCAACCAATGACATTTTTATTGCAGTCTTCTTGGTATCATTATCTGGTAATAGGTGCTACAAAAATTCTGTTGTTATTTTGTATTTTATTTTGTAAATTAACTTTGCTTTATGTATTTCTAAAACATATTTCCACACCACTCATTGTTTTCACCACTAGTTTAAATATGTAGCTCATAATAAAAGATAAAAGTACTATCATATTTCCATGGCCAAATGCCATCCCCAAATCACTCCACTAAATAGATACTTTGTAATTTCAAAAGGCATGCACTTTTATCTGACTTTTTAAAGACTGACTTCATCAAATAAGAAATAAATTGCATATGATTAAAATACAGTTGTAATAATATTCACCATGGAGGATATTCACAAAATCATTGAAACTCAGTTTTTCAAAGTTTTTCACGCTTTAAGTATGTCCCTATGTGCCAATTTCACTTGAAACCAATTGAATTCACTAATTCATATCTAAAAATAAATGTAGGTGATTTATTACTACTTAATCAAAAAAACCCAAAAATTACAAAAGAGGAAAAAATAGAATAGAAAATTTATCCCATCTCAAGTAATAAAGGAAGTATTATTTTACAAAAACTTATTTCATATATGTATATATGTGTGTCAATTTGCATGAACATGTGTATTAGGTTGCAGTGTAAAAGCTATTTCTCACTGTGAGAAAGTGATCAAAAAAGATTGGAAAACAAATGCCCAGTTGTTTTCAATAGATTGGCCTTCTGTAGTCTTGATTCCTTGTGATTGCTAAATTGAGATCAGGAGCAGGGGAGCAGGTAAGAGAGCCAGATTGCCTTCAGAGCGGTGTGGACCTGCAGGGCTGCAGACCGTCTATCTTGGAAAATAGCCAGTCATCGTCTACATGAAAATTCTCAGTGATGAAACCTACTTTAGGAGCTGCGCTGGGTGAGAAGAGCTTCCAGTACGAAAGTCTGCTCTCAGAGGAGTCCCACGGACCTGCAACGTCCATGTGAAAACTGCGTGAGCTTCTTTCTCATCTGGTTGGTTTTCACCCCAGGACGTGTGTATGCCTGCAGACACTGGTTTCCCCTGATAATCCTGCAGAGCTCCTGATTCCGACTCTGTATCTTTTATTTCAGCTCCTCCCTTATGCAATACTGCCTCTCCTTTTGAGGTCACCCAACGGACATTTAAAAAAATGTTTTTGGTAATTCTTTGTTGTATTTTTAAGTAAATTTATATTTGTGGGTAAGTAATAGAGGTGTTGAACTCAAGTTCACAAGCGTAACGCCTCTCCTTTTCCTGTCCTCCTGCCACCACTTTCCTCCCCAGAGGGAGTAAATGTTACTAGATTTTTTTTGCTGAGTAACAACCACTCTCACATTTAAAGCTGGGCTGGGAAGGAGGTTCCTGGAAACTGATTTTGCAACCTTTGGGCTTCTACCACCTGAGGGGTGAAAAAGTTGGGAGAGAGAGTTGGAGATTCATAGATTAGGAGAGAACTGCTAGGGTCCCACACCTGCACTGATAAACTGTAAGCCTGTTGGAGCAGTTTTGGTCCACCTCTGGCCATATGACAGCACCACCTTCTTCTGATCCTTCCATACCTCTGGGAATGAATCACCATGGCCTTATCATGGACATTCCAGTGCCTAGGAAGGAGGTGTGCCCTGGGAGCTCCCCTTGTGCACCCCTCTCGGTGCCCCTCCTGCTTTCGACTTAGGATCTCACACAACATTCACTCCTCTGAGGAACAGCAGCTTGGTGTGATCAGTTATCTGCCCATTAGGCTGCTTTCTCAAAACAATCCACTTCCCTCCTTTCCACAGGTGTTTCCATGAGATTGATGGCCAGTCCAGTATCACTAGGATCACCTGGGGTTCTTCTTCCTGACACATCTCACACCCACGGGCAAGCTGAGATCACTACCCAGGCTCTGACCACCATGAGAGACTGTGTATGTCCAAAACGGATCTTAAAGCCAAACGCAGAGCCTTGGGGGCAGAGGTTAGAAAAATAGCTGTGGTCCAAAGCCTGAGCAAGTAGCTGCTGTGGAAGGAGGCTCACTGATGAAGCAAGGGCAGGAGAGAGAAGCAGGAGCCAGAGCAGACCCCAAAGCCATGGAACACCCAGCAGAGCATCCGGGAGGCAGAAGGGTCCGCAAGCTGACCATGGCTGAATTTCCAGGAATGCGCCAGGACCAGCAGGGCTAAGCCCTGGTGGGGAAGGTCATGGAAAGCCAGGATTCGTGAAGTGGCAGGACAGCAAAGAGCCCAAGGAGTCCCAGCCAAGGGTGTGGGAAGCGGAGATGGAGCTACTTGCTGAGAACTGCATGTGCAGTGGAGGAAAATCTCCCTGCTACTAGGAGAGAATTGTTTGTCACTGGGTGTACTGAAGCTTCACCGTTGGCGCCCCTGATGCTCATACAGTGGTAGAAGGCTTAATAAGCATTTGTAACAACCTAGGATTCCCATGCATGATCCCAGTAGATTTGACTTCTAGCAGAGACAATGGAGTATCAGGGTAAGTGTTTTCAATCCTAATATCATCCTAACAAATCTGAGTGGATGGAAGTGTTCTCTGAGACTGTGAGGGATGTAACCTGAGCCTGTGTGGGGGATTATCACAGAAATGGGGATAAAAAAGCCAGTCACCTTGACCTACAAAGTGGACAAGTAAGTCCAGCACACTCACCAAAGACATGCAGGGAAACTTGGGTGGACTCTGTCTTTCAACAAAGATATAACTCAGTCACATAGACACACCACCTACGAGGAAAGATGGGAAATGTAGTCTAATGGAGAGCTATGGACTGAATGTTTGTGTTCCCCACAAAATCTATATGTTCAAACCCTAACCGCCAATGCAATAGTATTGTCAATTCAATAGTATTCCCCACAAAATCTATATATTCAAACCCTAACCGCCAATGCAATAGTATTGTCAATTCAAACTCCACCTAGGCCTTCCCAGACTCTTTCATACCCTAACTGGTGAGGGCTCAAGGCTTGCAACACCAGTTTTCAGTACTTTTCCAAGTACTACAAAGGTCCACTGGCATCTCCCTTAGAAACATGGGAATATTTGAAACCCAGAGTCCTGGAACCTTAGTCAAAACTGAGACAGCAGAGTCCTATTCTCATATCCTATTGTCGAATCATTTTTTGGAGGAAAAAAGAGCATACATCTGCATCACACTCATATTTACTAGTATGTTCCCTGCATAGAATATCTCTGGGAAGAGTCACAAGAGAGTTAAAAGATAATATTTGTTTTTTCTGAGGAAAGGAACTAGGTGATGGGACAAGCAAAGAGAGAAGGTTTTCACTTTTATAACTTTTGAATTCTAAACCATATTATTATTTATAAAGTTACTTTTAAAAAGGAAAAAGAGCCGAGAATTAAAAAAAAATTTTTAGAACCTTATAAAGAGAGACAGGATTGCATAAGGAAAAGCCCATGTGGAGAGGCTAAATTCTGGGAAGGCAAAATAGCCCAACTGTTCTGTGGTCCAAGCATGCTCTGGGGTTAAAATGAAGTAAATGAAAGCAATTTGTGCAATTTTTCTACAAATATTGCAAGTTCACAGGATTTTCCCTCTAAAGGATTGATTCCACCAGAAGACTACAAAATCAATGTATTCGTTCATCCTTTATTTCAACAAATACTTGGGTACCTGTTATGTGCCAGCCACTCTTCTAAGTGCTGAGCATAAAGGATTGACCAGAACAAAACCCTAGGCTTCATATATTCTAATGCAGGGAGAGGTCAGAAAGTGTAAAATAAAGGTAAGTAAATTATACAGTATAGCAGAGGGTGGGAAGTGCTAAAGAGAAAAAGAAAATTGTAGAGGATAAAAAAGGAGTTACAGGTGGAGAGGTGCATACTGAAGTTTTAAATAGGGTGGTCAGGGAAGGAGGATTCAATGAGAAGATGACTTGGGGGAGGGGGAAGACTTTCAGTCTTTCACACAGGGCCACATGCTCAGAAGGGCCCCATACTTGGTTTGACACACTACCTCATTGTCTTGAAAATCTTAATAAATTTTTAACAAGAACTCCCACATTTTCATTTTATATTGGTCCTGCATATTAGGTAGAGGATCCTGCTTTCAGATAATTGGGAATGAGCTTTGTAGGAAAGGGGAATAGCAAAGAGCATATCTGGAGTTTACAAGGAACAAGGAGGCCAAGGAGACTGGAGATGGAGTCAGGACAGTGATGGGGTGATGATGTGCCACATAATATGAGATCATCCTCTAGGTGGGATGGAGAACAGTTTGTGGGGTTTGAGCAGTGGAGTGACTCAACATGTGTTTTAAAAGACTAGCTCTGGATTTTTATTGAGAATAGACTATAGATGGGCAAGAACAGAATTGAAGATACCACTAAGAGGCTATTGCAATAATCCAAGTGAGACATGGCTAGGACATGTTGTTAGAGTGAAGGTAGTGAGAGCTGGTCAGATTCTGGATGTGTTTTGGAGGATTTTTCAGATTTTATATAGGGTCAGAGATTGAAAGAAGAGTTGTGGATGGCTCTAAAGTTGGCCTGAGCAACTAGAAGGATGGAGTCGCCATTTGGGGAATGTAGAAGGCTGTGGCAGAAGCAAGTTTTCCAGGATATAAGAGGAATTCACTTTTAGACATTTTAAGCTTAAGTTATTTCACCTCTAAAAGGAGATGTCCAATAGGTAATTGAGTATCTGTCTTGGGAGTTCAGGGGAGAAACTACATTGACAATATATATTTAGAAATTATTAGCTCAAATGGATGACATTTAAAGTCATGGGAGGAGATGAATCAGCATGCAAGTGTACAGAGAGAAAAGTTCAAGGTCTGAGTTCTGAGGTGCTCCATGGTAGAGGCAGAACATGAGGGGGAACCAGCAAAAGGAAGGCTCCTAAAGTACACTGCATATAGAAAAATTACCATCCAATAAAAACTGAATGAGAAGAATATCTCTTAATATACTGGAAAAAACAGTGGCATTCAGTACTGCAGATATACACAGTTTTGACATCAGTCCAGGCTTTAGTAAGAGCTCCCAATTTAGATGGTCCACTAGCAAATGGATATAACTGATTAGCAGAAGAGCAATGAATCTCAAGCCATGGAAATGGATAATTATTATTATTGTCGTTGTTAATAATTTAAAAAGAAGAAAGAGAGAAATAGAGTCTGGACTTGTAGGATGTCCAACAATCCCAGTTTCCCTGATACTGAGGCAATTTCCAGGATGCAGGATTTTCATGCTAAAAGTGGGAAAGTCCCAGGCAGATGAGTTGGTCAACCCAACATGGTGTCAGTCTTTTATTTGCATCCAGTCTTCCCAGCTAATACCTTATGGTTTCTCATCTGTAAAAACAGGAGTAATACAGGATTGTTATTAAGGTAAAACAGGAATATTATATATCAGAATGCCTGATGTTTAGTAGGTACTCAATAAATGATAACTATTATTAATATTAGGAGAAAACTGCCTTGTGTACCTCAGTAAACTCTAAGAACACCACTAGATTATGGCAAGCGAATTATTTGGTGTTCACAGTTATGATCCAGAGTTACAAAGGAACATTAATTATGTTCATTATATTTCTGTTTAGCACCATTATCCATTGAGAGGTATAGGGATCATGACATGAAATAAGAGGAAGCCCAACACAATATTTGGTTCTATCATAAACAGTATTTACACCATCATAATAATATTAACATTGGCTATTGACTTGTAACTTATAGAATTAAACTATAGACAAATTATGGGGAAATTAACCATAGTTTCAGAACAAAGTATAAATGCTGTTAATCTGAATATTGTCAAAGTAGATCTATAGCTATCAAAAGAAGAGTGGAAATGGGGTAAAGACAGGCAGTGGAATTATCAAGATCCAAAGTGTGAAATTAAATACTATGTCTTGTTTGTGGAAAACAAAGCAGAGATTTAAACGTATTGTTTAAAGATGCCTGAATACAAGTGGAGGAACTGAGACTAGTGATAGAACCTTTTCAAAGGGTGGAGAAATTGGGATTGATGGAAGTGAACTAAATCCTCACTCATCATAAAATGACAAGGTGTAAAGTTGATAAATTTTTTAAACGGTGTAATGTTATTGTTGGGAAGTATGGAGTTAACCACCACAAGAAAAAATTATAGAAATGATTAAAATAGTATCTGGGAACAGGATTGGAGTGGAGGCAGGAGACAGCCTCATACAGAAAATACATGAATCAGTATTTTCATGATAAGCCTCTTTCTCTCTCCCCCCATCTGATTTTAATAGTTTGCATTGATTATATTTATGAAAGAGGTTTTAAAATTAAAAAGAGGAAGAAGCATATAAAATTGGCTGTCCATTCAGAATACTTTTTCAAAGGATATCTGAGTGCTTAAAGGCATTTAGCACTTCAGAAAACTGAGCTATTTGTAGTGACTCATTCTTTGAGTATGTAAGAAAACCAAACTTTTACTCCACCCAGTTCCTCCTCCATTCAGAAACTGGGTCACTATCAATATGGCTGCTGAAAATCATATTCTCATATCTTGATTGCACTTTATTTAGATAAGACTGACTAATCAACCAGCCACTATATTAGTTGGCTTGGGCTGCTTTTAAGAAAATATCACAGACTGAGTGGCATAAACGACAGAAATTTATTTTCTCACAATTCTGGAGGCTAGAAGTCCAAGATGAAGTACTGTCAGGATTGGTTTCTGGTGAGGCCTCTTTGCAATGTTGGGCATCTTTTCATGTGCCTGTTGGCCATCTGTATGTCTTCTTTGGAGAAAAGTCTATTTAGGCCTTTGGCCCATTTTTCTATTGGGTTGTTTGTTTCTTTGTTGTTGAGGTGTATGAGTTGTTTGTATATTTTGGAAATTAATCACTTATCAGTCACGTCATTTGCAAAGATTTTCTCCCAGTCTATACATTGTCTTTTCATTTTGTTTATGGTTTTCTTTGCATACAAAAGCTTGTAAGTTTGATTAGGTCCCATTTGTTTATTTTTACTTTTATTTCTATTGCCTTGGGAGACTGACCTAAGAAAACATTGGTATGATTTATGTCAGAGAATGTTTTGCCTATTTTCTCTTCCAGGAGTTTTATGAAAACCACCATTTTTAATGAAATCAAACCTTCCCCTCAGGATAACAGTTCTAACATACCGGCTGCCTAAATTTCGATGTTGTACATTATCTGGTATGCAAAGTGTTCCTTTTCAATTTGGATTTGGCAGAAACTTCAAAACACACAGGTAGTGTAGTAGCATCTGTACCAGGTTTCAGAGGGTTAACAGTTCTCCCATTGGTCAAGAAACTTTCCCAGCAGCTCATTTGCATTCTGAGTATCTGTATTTGTTTTCCATTGCTGTGTAACAAATTATCATAAATTTAGCAGCTTAAAACAACATGCATTTACAGTCTCACAGTTCCCGTATGTTAGAAGTCTGGCACAACATAACTTGGTTCTCTGTTCAGGGTCTCATGAGGCTGCACCAAGCTGTCTACCGGGCTGTGGTCCTATTGGAGTTTGGGGTCCTCTTCAAGTTCATCCAGGTTTTGGTGGAATTCAGTTCCTTTTGGTTGTAGGACTGAGGTTCCTGTTGACGGTCAGCTGGGTGTCACCCTCTGCTCTTACAGGCCACACTCAGGTTTTAGCCACATGGCGCCTCCATTAACAGTTCACCACATGGCTGTTTGTCTTCTTCCAGGCTAACAGGAAAATGTCTCCCTGATGTTTCATCTTTTAAAGGGCTCATTCTAATCTGATCCACAGATCACATTCAAATTTTGTCAATTATCCCAACAATGTCTATTATAGGTCCAGGATCATACATAGCATTTAATTGTCATGTCTCTTTTATCTCAAGTTCCTCAGTCTTTCCCAACTTTTATGACCTTGACATGTTTTTTAAATTAATGTATTTTATTTATTTATTTTTGGCTGAGTTGGGTCTTTGTTGCTGCGTGCAGGCTTTCTCTAGTTGCGGCAAGCGGGGGCTACTCTTTGTTGCAGAAGCACGGGCTTCTCATTGCGGTGGCTTCCCTTGTTGCAGAGCACGGGCTCTAGGTGCACGGGCTTCAGGAGTTGGGGCTCATGCGCTCTGGAGTGCAGGCTCAGTAGTTGTGGCACATGGGCTTAGTTGCTCTGCAGCATGTGGGATCTTCCTGGACCAGGACTTGAACCTGTGTCCACTGCATTGGCAGGCGGATCCTTAACCACTACGCCACCAGGGAAGCCCCAAACTTGACATTTTTTAAAGAGAACAAGCCAGTTACTTTCTAGAAAATCCCTATAATGCATTGAATGTTTGCACCCACCCCCTACAAATTTGTATATTAAAGCCCTAATCTTCAACGTGATGGTATTTGGAGATGGGGCCTTTGGGAGCTAAATAGGTTTAGATGATGTTGTGAGATTGGGACCCTCATGATGAGATTAGTGTCCTTATAAGAAGAGGAAGAGACCATAGCATCGTCTGTCTGTCTGTCTGTCTGTCTGTCTCTCTCTCTCTCTCTCTCCCTCTCCCCCTGCCATGAGGATACACTGAGAAGGTGGCTGTCTGCAAACCAGGAAGAGAGCTTTCACCAAAACCTGATCATGCTGGCTACTTGATCTCAGCCTCTAGAACTGTGAGAAATAAATTTCTGTTGCTCAAGCCAACCACACTATGGTATTTTGTTATCACAGCCAGAGCTGACTAAGAGGGTCCCTCAATTTGGGTTTATCTGATATTTCCTCATAATTACGTACAAGTTTTATATTTTGGCAGAAATACCCCAAAAGTGATGCTATGTTCTTCTAATGGCATCCTTTCAGGAAGTACACAATGTCAATTTGTCCCAATACTGGGGATGTTTATAAGAGAGTGTATCAGATTTCTCTGCCATAAAATTAACTGACAAGTATTTGATATTAATTAATAAACAATTAACATGTAGTCTGTGTGGAGATAATTCTGAAAATATGTAAATATCTGTTCCTCATCAAGCACTCATTCACTGGTTTTATTTTTATTTATTTATTTATTTATCTTTGGCTGCAATGGGTCTTTGTTGCTGCACACAGGTTTTCTCTAGTTGCGGCGAGCGGGGGCTACTCTTCGTTGTGGTGCATGGGCTTCTCATTCTGGTGGCTTCACTTGCTGTGGAGCACGGGTTCTAGGAGCACAGGATTCAGTAGTTGTGGCACATGGGTCAGTAGTTGTGGCTCACGGGCTTCTCAGAGTGCAGGTTCAGTAGTTGTGGTGCATGGGCTTAGTTGCTCTGTGGCATGTGGGATCTTCCCGGACCAGGGCTCAAAACCGTGTCCCCTGCATTGGCAGGCAGATTCTTAACCACTGCCACCAGGAAAGTCCCCATTCACTGGTTTTATCATCCACTGATGAATCTTCCCTGAATGAATTATTACTATAATGATTGCAAAATGCTTCTAGTTCCTCATTCCCTCTACACTTAGTTGGCATCTTACTGTGAGGCAGTTTTCCCTTCTCCCCCAATTTTTTCTTTCTTATTTATGCATTTATTTATACCAGTAAGAACTCATGGATTTCTATTTTATTGAGTGGATTGCATATGTCACTATTATTATTTGTTTTGATGCTTGAATTGTCCCAGATTTAACAAGAAGAATCTCCTTTAAGCAGATTCTTATGTCCTTATGACACATCCCTTACTATTCTTCGAGCAATTTTAACTGTCTGGAACAAAAAAAATATCTTCCAGGCTCATTTTGTACTTGTTGTTTTTTCCCATATCTGGAATTAGCTATTTATCCAAGGATCATTTCTTTTAGTAGAAGATAGTATTTAGAAACCAAGATCTGGGCACTGGTTATACTCATTGTTAATGGGATATTATAGCTTTTAGGTCCTCACAGGAACTAGAACTAGAAGTATATGAATACATGCATACAACTTATAAATCTATTTTTATATCAATCTACTTGTACAGATTCAAAAACATGGGTTCACACCAATATTTCCAATTCCAAACCAACACCACAGGGTTTTTTTCCAGCCTCTGCTTTTCCATACTTGTAATTCCCTTCTCACATTGTGAGAAATTTGGATTCCATTATTCTCAATATATTTCCTTCTTCAGTCAATGCCCCAGTATGTAAGCAATATTCTGACCATTCAGACTGTTTTCTTGGCCCTGGCCTTGGCAGCCCCAGCCTCTCTGGCTGAGCCATTGGCCCCAGTGCCAAACACACCAACCACAAAGGTCAAATACTCAGCCCTCGCCATCCTGGACACACTGGCTAATTCTTTAGTACTGCCACCACCAATCATCAGCTAATTCCTCATCCCTAGCTCTGCCAACCATGTTGACTACACCAATCAAAAAGATTAATATTTTAAAAACCTAGATAGTGCTGCCATGCTTAAAATTGTTTAAAAGATATCGGTGGAACAGAAGAGAGAATCCAGAAATAAACCTAAATATGCATAGTGTTTTTGTTCATAATAAAGATGTCATTTCTGATCAGTGAATTTATATGCAATCTAGTCAGTGGGATAAATAAAATAGTGTTGGGGGAATTGAAGAATGTTATGAAAAATAAGGCTGGATTCAAATCTCACTGTATATACCAAAATTAATTACAGATGTATCAAAGATTTTGTATAAAATAAATCTATACAATTCCTGAATAAAGAATGAATGAATTTATATTAGATCCTGGAGTAGAAAAAGACCTTTCCAAGAAAGATATCAAAGCAGTGAGTTATAAGGCAAAACTTTGATAAACTTAACCACACCAAGTTTATAAATTTCTCCTTGACAAATAAATAAATACATAAATCCTAAAAATCATTGACAAACTGGGGAAAGATATTTGCAGTATAGGAAAGCAAATAGCTGATATTCTTAATTTTCATAAAACTATATATAAGTAGACAAAATAAATTCAAATAAAAAAGCTAAATAGAAAAATAAGCAAAGGATAAACAAGTAGTTAATAAATAAATAAAAGTGTAGATGAACAATGATTTTCAGCCTTACACAAAGGTAACGAAATGAGAACAAAGATGATGGAATGCAATGTTTCTCCCGTGAGACTGGCAAGAATGTAGGGTGGCTTCATGGATCCACGGAGGCTGTGAACACCCATAACTTCCTCTGGAGTTGTGTGGCACAGCAGCCCTAAGCCTGAGTTGTCGAGCATGAGATACAATCATTCTCATACATTGTTCTGGAATGTTGCCAAAGGGTAAATTTGTCGACTCCTCCTGGAGAAAAATTTGACAATTGATTTCAATATTTAAAATGTAAAGACTCATTAACCCAACAATCCCACTGCTAGTTATTTACCCTAAGGATATACTGGCAAAATATGCCAGAGTATCTCTTCAACTCTTCAGGGATACTCACTGCAGTCTTTTTCATAATAGTGAGAGAGAGAAAAAATGGAACTAACTAAATTGTCTGCCATAAGGGGCTTGTTAAACGAAGTATAGGTACATTCAACTGCTATATTAAAATGCCACAATTAAATAGAATGTGTTCTAAGTGCTGATATGAAAAGATTTCTAAAATTTTTCTATTATGTAAAAAAAAATAAAACAAAATTTTTAGTAGAAACCTTTTTGTACAAACTATTTTATACAAAGAGATGAATACAGATATGCAGCTATGAAAAGATTTTTTTCAAGGCCATCTGAAACAAAGGCATAGCAGGAAAGCAATAGCCTTATTCTAATGTTGACCTCAGAGCTGGGCTCTTTTTGACTGAGAAAGCCTAACAGGAAGTGTCTGAGCAAGGACAGTTTGATTTCTTACAGTTTGAGATACATTCGAGAAATGCCCCAAATTCTGGACTCTGTCTACTCTATCTGGTCTTTTTCTGCTCGAAAACAGGTCAGTTCTTGCCTGGACTCATCTCTCTCATAATTTTTTTAAGAATATAAACAGATAGTTTTATTTTTTAATTTTTTAAATTGAAGTATAGTTGATTTACAATGTTGTGTTAGTTTCAGGTGTATGGCAAAGTGATTCAGATATTTTTTTTTTCAGATTCTTTTCCCTTATAGTCTATTACAAAATATTGAGTATAGCTCCCTGCGTTATACAGTAGGTCCTTGTGGGTTATCTATTTTATATATATTAGTGTGTATCTGTTAATCCCAAACTCCTAATTTATCCCTCCCCCGCTTTCCCCTTTGGTAACCAAAAGTTTGTTTTCTATGACTGTGGGTCTATTTCTGTTTTGTAAATAAGTTCATTTGTATCTTTTTTTAGATTCCATATATAAGAAATATCATATGATATTTGTCTTTCTCTGTCTGGATTACATCCAGACATAACTTTGCCTGATAATCTCTAGGTTCATCCATGTTGCTGCAAGTGGCATTATTTATTCTTTTTTATGGCTAAGGAATATTCCATTGTATATATATACCACACCTTCTTTATCCATTCATCTGTTGACGGGCATTTAGTTTGCTTCCATGTCTTGGCTATTATAAATAGTGCTGCTATGAACATTGCAGTGCATGCATCTTTTCAAAATAGATTTTTCTCTGGATATATGCCCAGGTGTGGCATTGCTGGATCATATGGTAACTCTATTTTTACTATTTTAAGGAACCTCCATACTGTTCTACATAGTGGGTGCATCAATTTACATTCCCACCAACAGTGTAGGAGGGTTCCCTTTTCTCCACACCCTCTCCAGCATTTATTATGTGTAAACTTTTTGACAATGGCCATTCAGACTGGTGTGAGGTGATACCTCATTGCAGTATTGATTTTAATTTCTCTATTAATTAGTGATGTTGAGCAATTTTTCACATACCTGTTGGCCAACTGTATGTCTTCTTTGGAGAAATGTCCATTTAGATCTTCTGCCCATTTTTTGATTGAATTGTTTATTGTTTTGATATTGAGCTGTAAAGTGGTTTGTATATTTTAGAAATTAATCCCTTGTCAGTCACATCATTTGAAAATATTTTCTTCCATTCTGTAGGTTGCCTTTTTATTTTGTTTATTGTTTCCTTTGCTGTGCAAAAGGTTTTAAGTTTAATTAGGTACCATTTGTTTATTTTTCTTTTTATTTCCATTACTCTAGCAGACGGGCCCAAAAAGATATGACTGTGATTTATGTCAGAGTGTTCTGTCTGTGTTTTCTTCTAGGAATTTTATAGTATCCAGTCTTACACTTAAGTTTTAATCCATTTGAGTTTATTTTTGTGTATGGTGTTAGAGAATGTTCTAATTTCCATTCTTTTATATGTAGCTGTCCAGTTTTCCCCAGACTTACTGAATAGACTGTCTTTTCTCCATTGTATATTCTTGCTTCCTTTATCATAGATTAGTTGACCATATGTGCGTGGGTTTATTTCTGGGCTTTCTATCCTGTTCTATTGATCTATATATCTGTTTTGATGCCAGTATCATACTTTTGATTAGTGTAGTTTTGTAGTATAGCCTGAAGTCAGACAGCCTGATTCCTCCAGCTCTGTTTTTCTTTCTCAAGATTAATTTGGCTATTTGGGGTCTTTTGTGTTTCCATACAAATTAAAAAAATTTTTTGTTCTAGTTATGTGAAAAATGCCATTGGTAATTTGATAGGAATTATATTGAATTTGTAGATTGCCTTGGGTAGTATAGCCATTTTAATGATATTGATTCTTCCAATCCAAGAACATGGTATATCTTTCCACCTGTTTGTGTCTTCTTCAATTTGTTTCATCGGTGTCTTATAGTTTTCAGAGTACAGGTTTTTTACCTCCTTAGGTAGGTTTATTCTTAGGTATATTATTCTTTTTGATGTGATGGTGAATGGACTTGTTTCCTTAATTTCTCTTTCTCATCTCTTGTTGTTAGTGTATAGAAATGCAACAGATTTCTGTGTATTCATTTTGTATCCTGCAACTTTACCAATTTCATTGATGAGCTTTAGAAGTTTTCTGGTAGCATCTTTAGGATTTTCTATGTATAGTATCATGTCTGCAAACAGTGTGAGTTTTACTTCTTTTTTTCCAATTTGGATTCCTTTTATTTCTTTTTCTTCTTTGATTACTGTGGCTAGGACTTCCAAAACTATGTTGAGTAAAAGTGGCAAGAGTGGGCATTCTTGTCTTCTTCCTGATGTTAGAGAAAATGCTTTCAACTTTTCACCGTTGAGTGAGAGGCTAGCTTTATATTTGTTACATATGGCCTTTATTATGTTGAGGTGTGTACCCTCTATGCCCACTTTCTGGAGAGTTTTTTATCATAAATGGATGTGGAATTTTATCAAAAACTTTTTCTGCATCTATTGAGATGATCATATGTTTTTTTTAATCTTCAATTTGTAAATGTAGTGTATCACACCAATTGATTTGCAGATATTGAAGAATCCTTGCATCCCTGGGATAAATCACACTTGATCATGGTGTATCATCCTTTTAATGTATTATTGGATTTGGTTTGATCGTATTTTGTTGAGGATTTTTGCATCTATGTTCATCAGTGATATTGGCCTGTAATTTTTCTTTTTTGTGGTTTCTTTGATTTGGTATCAGTGTGATGGTGACCTCATAGAATGAGTTTGGGAGTGTTCCTTCCTCTGCAATTTTTTGGAATAGTTTCAGAAGGATAGGTGTTAACTCTTCTCTAAATGTTTGGTAGAATTGGCTCTTTAAGTCATCTGGTCCTGAACTTTTGTTTGTTGGGAGCTTTTTATAATCACAAATTCAATTTCAGTGCTTGTAATTGGTATAATCATATTTTCTTTCTTCCCGGTTCAGTCTTGGGAGATTGTACCTTTGTTAGAATTTGTCCATTTCTGCTATGTTTACATTTTATTGACATTTAGTTGCTTGTAGTAGTCGCTTATGGTCCTTTGTATTTCTGTGGTGTTGGTTGTAACTTCTCCTTTTTCATTTCTAATTTTATTGATTTGGGCCCTTTTCCTTTTCTTCTTGATGATTCTGGCTAAAGTTTTATCAGTTTTGTTTATCTTTTCATAGAACCAGCTTTTAGTCTTATTGATCTTTTCTATTGCCTTCTTAGTCTCTATTTCATTTATTTCTGCTCTGATCTTTATGATTTCTTTCCTTCTACTAACTACAGGTTTTGTTTGTTCTTCTTTCTCTAGTTCCTGTAGGTGTAAGGTTAGGTTGTTTGTTTGAGATTTTTCTTGATTCCTGATGTAAGCTTGTATCACTATGAACTTCCCTCTTAGAACTGCTTTTGCTGCATCCCACAGGTTTTGGATCATTGTGTTTTCATTTTAATTGTCTCTAAGTATTTTTTTTAATTTCCTCTTTGATTTTTTCAGTGATCCATTGGTTGTTTAGTAGCATATTGTTTAGCCTCCATGTGTTTGTGTTTTTTGCAGTTGATTTCAAATCTCATAGTGTTGTGGTCAGAAAAGATGTTTAATAAGATTTCAATTTTCTTAAATTTACCAAGGCTTGCCTTGTGGCCCAGCATGTGATCTATCCTGGATAATGTTCCATGTGCACTTGAAAAGAATGTGTATTCTGCAGCTTTCAGATGGAATGCTCTACAAATATTAATTAAGTCCATCTGATCTAATGTGTCATTTAAGACCTGTGTTTCCTTATTGATTTTCTTTCTGGATAATCTGTCCATCAATGTAAATGTAAGTACAGTGTTAAAATCTCCTTTTATTATGTTATTTTCAATTTCTCCTTTTATGTCTGTTAATATTTGCCTTATATATTGAGATGTTCCTATGTTGGGTGCATATATATTTACAATTGTTATATCTTCTTGGATTGATCCCTTGATCATTATGTAATGTCCTTTATCTCTTGTAACAGTCTTTATTTTAAAGTCTATTTTGTCTGATATAAGTATTGCTACTCCAGCTTTGTTTTGATTTCCATTTATGTGGAGTACCTTTTTCCATCCCTCACTTTCAGTCTGTATGTGTCTCTAGATCTGAAGTGAGTCTCTCGTAGACAGCATATATAAGGGTCTTGCTTTTATATCCATTCATCCAGTCTGTGTCTTTTCCTTGGAGCATTTAATCCATTTGTGTTTAATTATTGATACATATGCTTTTTGTTTTGTTTTGTTTTGTTTTTTTGTGGTACGTGGGCCTCTCACTGTTGTGGCCTCTCCCATTGCAGAGCACAGGCTCTGGACACGCAGGCTCAGCAGCCATGGCTCATGGGCCCAGCCGCTCCGTAACATGTGGGATCTTCCTGGACTGGGGCACGAACCCGTGTCCCCTGCATTGGCAGGCGGACTCTCAACCACTGCACCACCAGGAAAGCTCTCTTTGGGATTTTTAGGGTTACAAAATATGGCAGGAATGGAAAGGGAGGGGAAAAAATGGTCCCTATTAAGGCCAGGGGAAGAATTTAGGGAAAATCTGGAAGACAGAGGAATGAGAACAGCTGTGATGTATGAGGAATATAAACAGAAGTGGGAAAGGAAGCTTTTAGATATATCACTGTAGTCTTAAATCCCCTTCATGGTATTTGGGAGAGAAATGCAAAAAAGCACCTGAATTATTTTGAAATTGCTTTTTGATTAATGAGTTATTTATTTGGTAGCAATATATCTTTGAGCCACAGTGGGTCATGAATTTACATGTGCAACAAGATGTTAAACCTGAAGTTTTGACTGAGACACCGTGTATCAGATAACAAAGTAAATGGAGAGACAGAATACCATGCAGGAAGGTATAAGCAGGTTTACAAAACCCAGTTAAATGAGTAATGCCTATCAAAAGTACAAAAGGGTTTGGGAGGTTGAAGATTAGAAAGGGCTTCGGAAAAGGTTTCTGTATTGAAGTTCCCATCTATCCCCAAGGGGTATAGGTGAGTGGTGCTTCCTTCACACCTCAAGCATGGTGTGAGGACCTTTAAGCAGACTGCTTTAAGAGCTAAACAGGTGTTCCCTAGTTGGAGGGGTATGTGTTGATTGGTGTGGAGAATGATAAATCGAATGGGTGAAAGACCAGACTGTACTGGAAGCCTGTTTACCTCCCTAATGAGGGTAAATGATGTATGAGCGCTGCCAAAGACCACATGTAGGTCACAACATGGAGAGGGATCAGGCCTGGAGCCCTTCTAAATTCTGACCAAAGAGGATCTCCTAGAAGGACGATGGGAACCCTACTGAAAATCTGACCAAAAGACACCACAGGAAAACCAGAGGCTGAGGGGATGATATACATCACCTGCACTGTGAGAAGTGCCAGCAGTGGTGCCTCTGAAGAAACCAGGAGAAAGGCCCACAGAGAGTCAACCATAATGACCTATGAGACCCAGAAAGTTCTAGTCCATTCATCCATTCAACAATAAATATTTATTGAGCACCTACTACATGCCAGATGATGTTCTAGGCCCTCTAGCATATGTCAGTGAACTACTGTGGAGCCTGCATCCTTTAAAGAAGCAGTGGGGGAGGGAAGACAAACAATAATAAATGATGTAATAAATATGTAAATTACAGAATGTGATAGATACTGAAAAGTGCTATTGGGAGAATGAGAAGCTGGATAAGATGGGAGTTAAATATATTTAAATGTACAATACATATATAAATTTTATATTTTTAAAAATATTTTTATCAGGGTAAGGACAATGGGAGTTGTAATATTTTTAACTTTAAATTTATAACAATTCCAAACTTATAGAAAAGTTATATATTACAGAGAACTCCCATATACCTCCTATGTACATACATATATATATATGTGTGCATTTACATATTACCTATACATTATCAATATGGCTCACAGATTTTTATTTAAGTAACTATAATTTCATACTATCCTTATTTATATTAAATATCAAATTTTTATTAGCACACCTTTACTTTTTAGTACAACAAAATTTTTCAGGCTGACCTAGGTTTCAGCCATTTTCCCAAGAATCCCTGGTTTCTCCTAGTGGAGAATGGTATTTAGAAATCAAACAATCAGGATCTGGGTCCTAGGTGTGTTCTTTGCTACTTGGATGTCATTACCCTTTCAGCAGACAAAGCTATAAATATATATATGTTTGTATATACACACACATATTCTATGATATGAATATCTGTGTCCCTCTTGCAAATCCATATGTTGAAATCCTAACCTCCAAGATGATGGTATTAGGTGATCGGGCCTTTGGGGAGTGATTAGGTCACGAGGGTGAAGAGGATACAGTGAGAAATCTAAGACACAGAAGAGGGCCCTCCCCTGACCATGCTGGCACCCTGATCTTGGACTTCCAGCCTCCAGAACCATGAGAACTAAATTTCTATTGCTTTTGTAAGCCACCCAGTCTGTGGTATTTTGCTATAGCAGCCCAAACAGAGCATGTGTGTGTATATATATATATATATATATGTTCACATTTATTTGTATGACTGATAAATGTGTGTTTATCTTCTCTTCCCAAGAGTAAGAAGAGTGAACTTGAGCCAACTATATTCAGTTTATTCTTCCCAGAGTCACCAATCAAGTAAGTCATTTCACCTTCCCGGGGACAGCATGGGCAGGGACAAAGAGGGAAACTAAGAGCCACAATAGCTGAGCTCCCTCCACTTGGAAGGAAGGGAAGCATGGGGATACCTGTCCTTCCCTAATACTATCTCCCAAGTAAAAATACATCCTTTTTATCTTTTTTTCTCCCCTCCTGCTACTATAAAGTAGCTCTCTTATCAGTACAGTCTCTCCACTTCTTCCATCTACTCTTGGCTGTCCAAGGATTTGCCTCCTTTAGTTATACCATTTCTTACGTCATCAAAATCTCTCCTTATTGCCTTATTTAGGCCACTCATCATCTTCCTGTTGACCCTTTATTTTTCTACTTCCTTCACAGCCAAGCATATCAAAGAGTTGTCTACACACTCTTATGTCTCTACTTCCTCATATTCATACTTCCTGCAATTCTTTCTTCAACCCACCTTCAATCAAGCATTCTTCCTTCCCCGGGGCTCCTCTGAAGCTGCTCATATTCATGTCCTCTCTCTTTCCAAATCTTAGTTGACCTTTCAGCAACGTTTGCCAGTTGACCACTCCTTCTTCCTCTCTGGCCTTTGTAAATCACTCTCTCTTGGTTTCCCTCTTACCTCACTGGTAATGAATTCTTACCTTCTTCTTGTTTTCCTTTGCCAGCTCCTCCTCCTTTACCAACCTCCAAATGTTGAAGAGCCCAACAGTTGGGATCTCTAGCCTGACCTCATTCTATTCCATCTACATGTGATCTTAAATACCATCCACATGTCTTTCATTTCCAAAAGTGTATCTCAAGCTCAGACCTGAGAGCCAGACTCTTATAGTAACTCTCAGTCTTCTCCTGGATATCTAAGAGGTATCTCAAAATAAGATGCAGTGGCAGAGACTAGCTAGTTGTTCACCAAATCCTTATTACCTTGAGCTCCCAGCCAAGCATTTCCTAGCTTCCCATGCAGCTGGATGTAGCTCTAGAGCGGGGCAGAGTCACAAGACAGAAAGAGCTTGGATTCCTGAATCAATGAACAAAACATCACTCACTGAATACTCACATTGAACTGTTTTATGAACAAGAAAAGAAAAATCTATTGTGTTCTGCCATTGCTATTTTGAGGTTATTTGTTCAACAACAGTTAGCCTACACAGACTATTACAGATGTCAAAAACTGAACTTGACTCCCCAACCCAAATTCCTTCCCCCACCAATCTTCTCTACCTTGGTAATTCCTTGGTAACTGATGCCTTTCTCCATTATATTACTCAAGACAGAAGCCTTGATAGTTTTCTTTTCCTTATCCACACATCCAGCCCACAAACAAGCTCTCTTGGTTCTATCTCTGTATTATTCCAGTTTTGCTAAAATAACTAACAAACTCACAGTGAGTTACAGTAAATATTTATGCCTCACATACAAGTCTGCAGGCTGGCTGTGCTTGTGCTAGGCTTGACTGACCTTGTTTGTGTTCAGCCTAGTTTGGCTCCAGATTGCAAATCAGGTTTGGGTCTGCAAGCCATGTGTTCCATTCTGGGACTCAGAGTGAAGAAGCAATGGCTTCCTGAAACATGCTCTTTTCACATGGGTGGCAGAGCACAAAAGAGACGACAGAAGTTGTCCATGCCTCCTAAAGCTTCAGGTTGAAATCTCAGTCACGATTCGTAATTATCTTGTTTTTACTGGCAATTTCCCCTATGAAAATGCAGGTTCTGTTCCTGCCTGGCGTCTAGTAGGCATTCAACAAATGTTTATGAAATTGATGTTAAATGAGAGGATTCTGGAAAAGCAGTTTGAGGCTACGCTGCTAAAGGATCTTGAAATATCATGTAGGAGAGTCTGGACTCCATCCTAAATGCATTAGTCAGTCACCAAAGGAGAGGTCTGCTTTAGAAGGGTAACTATGATGGTAGCTGGGTGATGAATGTCTAAAGACAAGCAGTTAAAAGGTTACTGTAATTGTCTAGGTTAGAGGAGACTTGAGGCATAAACTAGGGCAGAGGGACTAGAAGGGAGACTGCTTTGAGGTGTCATCAACAAGAATCGGTTAATAACAACAGCATTTATTAAGTGCCTAGAGTAGGCCCAGACTTTATGCTATCTTTACAAAAGCCAAGCAAAATGGGAATTGGTATACTAATTTTGCAGATTAAAAAAAAATTTTCAGAGAACTTATATAATTTCCCCCCAGAATCTCACAGCTAAATAAATGACTATTCTGGAATTCCATTGCAGGACTATCTGATTCCCAAGCCCAGGGAGTGAAAGACAAGGAGTGGTGCTAAGTTTCCAGCTAAGGTAATTACTTAGGATGTCCTTTGCTGAAATACATACAGGTTTGCTGGGAAAGGTAATGAATGTGGTTTTAGTTACCCTGTGGCTTAGAAGCCTGTAATACAGTAGGTGGTTCTGCCTGAAACAGAAACTGACTCTGGTTAACTCGCCAAATAGGGTATTTCTTGGAAGGCTATGGGGACTCCCAGAATCATTGGTAGGCTGGAGGGACAGGCTTCATGAAAAGGTCACAAACCCAGGGAGTTCCAGACAGTGAGACAACAAGAACTAGCCATATGTGTATTCATTGAACAGAGAGTTATTGAGTGCATACTCCATGCCAGGCACCTCAGAGCACTGGGGACACAGCAGTGAAGAGTCAATACCGCCACCTTCATGCAACTTACATTCAAATGGGGCACCCAGGTCATAAACATATCGGTTAATTAAATCCAAAAATATGTCAGATGGTAGAAAATAAAACAAGGAAGGGGCATAAAGAGTGCCTTGAGGAGAGAGAAGTTGCAATTTTCAATGGAGTGGTCAGAAAAGCCCCTCGGAGAGTCCTGGTCCATCCACTGCTGCAGCCACGTGAATGAATGAGAACTCCAAATGTCCCCTTGTTGCTGTTCATTCTCTTGGAAGTAACATCTGATTGGCAAAGATGAAGGCATGTGCTCACCCCCTTATCTCTTCTGAAATGAGGGAGAGGAAGAATTGCCTTTCAACTTGTATATTTTGATAAGCACTACCTACAAAGAACATACATAAAATGAGGGATTTTCCCACAAGAGATGAGTGTTTGGCCTCTAAAAACCCAAATAACCACAGGAGTGGATGCAACCAATAAGAGAGTCAAAGAAGAGACTCATCAAAGAGAAGAGTGAGAAGAAAAAATAAAGGATAGCACTTTGGAGAATTTTGAATACGTCTGAAGATGCAGGTTGATGAAGAGGAACTAGTAAAGGAGAGCAGAAAGAAAAGAATCTGGAGAGAGCAATGTTTGAGAACCCAAGGATAGAGAGAGCTTACGAGGTCAATAGTGACTTTATGAAGAGGCTTGGAAGAAGACATTGTAAATGGAGAAAGAACCTATGGTGAGTGAAGTAGGGACAGAGTAACCTCTGAGCCAAAGTGTTCTACATCATAATTCATGTTGTTATAAAGGAACTTGCAAAATATATTATCCTGTGTCAAAAGGAATGTAGGACTTCTGTCCTCACTTCATTTGAACGTCACAATAACCTTGTGAGACAGGTCTTATCCTCACTGTGAGATGGAGGAAAATGATATCTAATATTCAGTGTTGGAGATTATAAATCTTTTCCTGGAGTGCATCTTGTTAATAGATATCAAAAGACCTTAAAATGTATGTATTCTCTGAACCAGAAATTCCTCTTTAAGGGTATTTAGCCAAAAGAAATAAGAGCACGCATACAGATTTATCTACAAGGTTATATGTTGCTTGTAATAGTAAAGAATTGAAAACAAGCTAGTTCCAACAAGAGGGGATTGGTATGTACATGCTGTGAAATGATGTGCAGTCAGTACCAAATAATGCTGCAGAATAAACTGTTCAAGAAAGAAAAAGGGAAATGGTTTATAATTTATGAAATGGAAAAAGACAACAAAAAGTATATACAGTATGATTCCATTTTTGCTTCTTGTGGATTTTTTCCCCATATTTTCCAAAATGTCTGCAATAAACAAATATTACTCTTATAATGAGATTTTTTAAAAGTAAGGTCCTGTGTGGTTAAGTACTTGTCTGTGTCAAACAGGGATAACTGGGAAAGGAGGGGCCAGAATTATGCTCTTGACTCTTCAATCATTCCTTCTACCACCTCAGGCCACGTCTTCTTATATAGAACAGTCAGTAAGTGTCTTACTTATGACTTGTTGCTATAACAAAAATGCCATAGGATGGGTTACTTAAACAGCAAACATTTATTTCTCCAAATTCTGGAGCCTGGGAAGGCAAAGATCAAGGTGCTGGCAGATTCAGTGTCTGATGAAAGCCTACTTCGTGGTTCATAAATGACTGTCTTGCCTGTGTCCTCACACAACAGAAGGGCCAAGGGAGCTCTCTGGAGTCTCTTTTATAGGGACACTAATCCTATTGATGAGGGCTCTACCCTCACGAACTAATACCTGGCAAAGGCCCAAGCCATGAATACCAGGGCAGAGGGGATTAGGTTTCAACATATGAAATGAGGTTTGCGTGGGGAGGGGTGGGGGGAGGTAGACAAAGAGTACAATAGAGAACACCGTCAGTCTATAGACGCAAGGGGGAAAAAATGTCCCTCAATAATGTAAAAATGCTTTCCTACTTTTTCTACTTGCAGTGTTCAGTGAAAACAAGTCCTTTACAATCAACATGCCAGAAACCCTGCCATGTAAGGCCTTCTTGTACTGAAAAAGTTAAAAGCGTGAGAATGGTTGGAAGTTGTTTAAACAACAATAGTAAAGATTTTACGAGACCTCAAAATACTTCCGGATGTGTGGATATGACAAATCAACAAAAAGGAACCAACACCCAGCCTACAGCCTTGTAAGATATAGATTCCAGCCTTTCTACACCTTAACCTGGAAGCACAGGCTCTCGTAGAGAGGGGAAGTACTCCCACATAAGAGACACTAGGGGTGGCCCAGATGTGGCAATCCCTAGTAGGATGTGGGGTATCCAGAGGAAAGGGGTGACGGGCGCACTTAAGGCACGTGAAAACTGTAAAGTTTGGTGCCTTCTGCCGTCGGCGGTTCCAAGGCTGAGTTAACGGCACTTAGATGCAAGCTCTACTCCCTCCGGCTCGACCCTGCCTGCAGGCCTCACTCAAGACCTCATCGGACTTGGACTAGAGGGCCTAACTGAGGCCTGTATTCGCTATCGAAGATCTGTGGATCCCCGAAGCGGTGCGGTCTAGTTCCCGAAGAGCTGGACCCCGGTGAGCGGGCGGCGTGGGCGAGGATGGGTGCGGCCACCACACGGGCAGGGCTCGCCTCCGGATCTTCGCAAAACTAACAACATTAGTTAGGGAAATAGGCTCTAACATCCCTAAATCCCTTCACTTGGCGACTGTAGCAACCTGAGACACTGAGCGCCCCGCACACCCTAGACGCAGCCAGAACGCACCCATCCCAGCCTTGCAGCCCGGCTCTGGTGCCCTGCCCCTTGTCCGCACGCGCCCTGCAAACCCGTGTCCCCGCCCTCACCCCAGGGCCCCTAGAAGCAAGCTACGGTGGCTCTGCTGGGGATAAATTATTACCGTGCTACCGTGCTGCAAACTCAGCCCGAGAAGTATGAACTGGCTGGGACAGTTTAGGAAGGCGGCCACGAGGGCCTTTGCAGAAAGGAACAGATAAATGCATTTGGGAGTAGGAGGGGTAAATCCGTGGACCACGGTGAGCAGGAAGAAAATGCAGTCTCTGCCTCAAGACCAGCGGCCCAGAAGCAATACTCAGCTCTGACACCCAGAGCCCCGCCTCCAGGGCGTGGTCTCGCGCTGCCCCGGGAGAGGGCGGGGACTACTCCGGGCCACGCCCCACTCTTCAGGAGGCCAAGGGTGCCGCACCTACAGTTCCGCTGCGCACTGCGTTCTGCACCAGCCGAGCGAAGGTGATCCGGGTGAGTCCCCGCACCTGCGGGCAGCGAGGAGCGTGGGCCTCGGAGGCATTTCAGCTCCTGCGCTGGGCACCGCCCATATCTCGGCCATCCCAAGCTGAATAGGGACTCGCTCTCTCTCTCCCTCCTTGTCTGTAGGTTTCTTTCTACCTTCCCATC